>NC_137957.1:12098610-12773610 GCF_963924665.1 Micromys minutus
TTCATACTTTAGTGCTTCTTCAGTGCCCAAGTTTCCATGCAAGGAGCCCTTGCCTTTCCAAAAGAAAAAACTATCACTGTAGTCCTTGAACTCTCTCCCGATCCTGTGCTAGGAGTTCAGACATACCCCGTCATACGTAGTCTTCAATTACAATTTTTATAATGGTTTTACCATGACTAAAGGGGAGTTACACTGGAGACATGGTGCACATGTGGAAGTCACAGGCTCACTTCAGGAGTCAGCTTTCCTTCCACCATGTGGATCTTAGAGAACGAACTTGTGTCCTTAGGCTTGGCACAAAATTGTTTTCCCCATGGAGCCATTCCATAGTCCCCACAAAAAACAGTTTTTAATGAAGAAATGGGCATGTCGTCCTATCTGCCATTTTAACCTTCTGAACAAGTGCCTGTGGCTCTGAGTCAAGTAGAAGTATGTTCTCCATTTCCTTATCGAGTGGGAGTTAGCTTTAACCAAGCGTGCTCACACATCCTGAACAGAGCACGCTTGGGACTGCCAACCCCGGTAGTGTTCTTCTGTGCGAATATGTACAATGCCCTGGATAGAATTCCTCTGCTTCCTCCACTGAGAGACACTGCTGCATTTTAAGTCCTTCCACTGTCCTTCTTACAGGACGCAAGTAATAATCATTCTTCAATCTTTAATTAATTAACTAATGTTACGTATATGAGTACACTGTAGCTGTCTTCAGACGCACCAGAAGAGGGCATCAGAGCCCATTACAGATGGTTGTGAGCTACACTGTGGGTGCTGGGAATTGAGCTCAGTCAGTGAGTGCTCTTAACTGCTGAGCCATCTCTCTAGCCTATTGGCCTTGCTTCACCAACAAGGAACCCATCGTGGATAGATACAGGTTTACTGTTGGAGCTGGGAAGACAAAATACAGGAAACTCCCGGAGAGGTAGCACCCCAGAGAGTCCATCCCAGACCTGGACTTATCTAGCACAGTGGAGGCATGAATGTGACGTGCGGAGCTCAAACTAGGGGTCCCTGGGAGACCTTTCTATGCAGAGTCTCGCCTGTTCCATGCCCCTCCTCTAGCCCAGGCAGACACGACATTGTAGAGTTTGCACTTGAGCCCTAGAGTTTCTGCTTTTTGCTTTAAGTTATTTTGTCGTGATGAGAGAGGAGGGTGAAAGGCCAAGGGAAAGTTCTAAAGTGACATTCACTCTGACTTTCAGACAATCAATCAACAATACTGAACGGAATCGGGAAGGTGAGGTACATATGCCTATGTGCCAGGGTTTGTTTCAAACAGGAGATACAAAGGAAAATGTTGGAACACATGTTGCATTGCTTCTGACGGATGTATGTGTTTTATTTTAATACAGTTCATTCCGTGGGTTGCATTTTTCCCCCTTTTAACTTTAAAAGATGTTCAGCTAAATACTGAGACGTTTCCAGAGGCCAGCACTTCCAGCTGCAGAGTTTCTGACCATTTCCTGGATTATGAAGCTGGAATATGGCCAGATACACAGTCCTAAAACAGCTCCTAGCTGCTGGTGTAGAAGCAGCCATGTGAAAAAGGGTGCATGTGTGTGCGTGTGTGTGTGTGTGTGTGTGTGTGTGTGTGTGTGTGTGCATGCATGCATGCGTGCGCGCGCACGAGATTATTTTTATAGCCTGCATATCCTTTTTTAAGAAATATAACCTATTCATAAATAAATAGCCTATTTCTAAAATGGCTGCTATTGCTATATTAATTTTATAGGCATATAATCACACGCACTTATGGGATAATTTAATGATTCTATACATGGATGCGATGTATAAAAACCAGAAAATGTAATGAGACATTTGACTACTTTATGGGTTCCTTTTTCTACCATCTTTCTCCATCCCTATTACACCCTTCCAACCCTTGACACTAGGTAGGAGAGAGAGAAGGTTAGAGGAGGAAGGGGTACAGATTACTCCATGCTGATAGGGGCATTGCATTCCTTGGGGCAAGTTTAATCTTTGCCACCAGGATATCCAATTTCTTCTTTTGTCTCTTTGTACATGATCCCTCCACAAAGGTAACAAACTGCCCTGGCAGCCAGCAGCAGGAGGAGCAGCAGCCTCACCTCTCTCGGGCTCTAGCATGTGTACACCCTTACAGGAGTCCCCGGAGTGCCAATTGTCACAAACTTGCAAAAACAATCTGCAGCTGGCAAAGCCCTGCTAGAGCACGAGGCAAAGCAGAGTCAGTTGCTGTGGACAATCTAAAGCATCTCCATATCCTACAACTGGAGTTAAAACAAAAACATTCCTATAACATCTCTGTGTTTGTTTAAGAGACCCAAATTCTCACTGTAGCATTTCTATCTCCACAAACATTATTTTATGCACGTGGGAACTGTCAAATTCTCATTATTTTATGAATGTGTGGGTGTATTGAATGTGTGCACACATGTGCACACATGTGCATGATTACATGCCTGCATACATGTGCACACGTGTACATGATTACATGCCTGCATACATGTGCACATGATTACATGCCTGCATACATGTGCACATGTGTACATGATTACATGCCTGCATACATGTGCACACATGTGCACGAGTACATGCCTGCACACATGTGCACATGTGTGCATGAGTACATGCTTGCATACATGTGCGCATGTGTACATGAGTACATGCATGCTCACGTGAGGACCAAAGGACAGCATTAGGTTGTCTTCCTCAGTTGCTTTCTTACTTTAGTTTTTAGGCAGGGTTTCTCACTGAACCTGGAGTTCATTCACTCAGCGAGATTGGCTGCCCCCTGCCTCTGCTTCAGTGGTGTTGGCATTGTAGACGTGCACTGCTGTGATCAGAGTTTCACATGGTTGCCAGAGATCTACCTGACATGTCATGAGCATACATGTACTTGACTGACAGAGCCCACCCACTGTCATGGAGTGCACAAGCAATATAGTTACTCTACAGCGTATTAGGACTAATTCCCCTTGTGAGCATTTTTCTAGGTGTATTAATTGCCTGTAGTATGCCAGACACTGCACTGGGGTTGCGCTGAGAAAGTGCTATAGGAAAGGCAATATTAAATCCATGAAAGCTTAAGGGGGCATGATAGGGAGAGACCAACGTTGTGACATTGTCATTATGTCATTCTGTGACAATTCTATGTCATAGAATCAAGTCCCTGAAACCTACAGAGAAGTCAACTATTTTACTGTGTTGAAGCAATTTCAAGAGAGAATAGAATGGGATTGTGTATGTTAACATCTACCATCTACCTAACGGTATGGGGAGAAGTTAAGATAGGAATGAGTTCATGGGTACACTTGCTGAATTGTATTTATTCTCGAAGACTGAAATATTTCCCAAATACCAACATTCTGAAAGATTGGCACAGTGACCCATGGAGTTTGCTGCTATGTCTGGCAAATCTGCATTTATTAAATTACCTGTCTGATGGAAGCTTTGTCACAGACTTCTAGGATGTCCTTATCTGTTTCCTCCTGCTAACAATAGTTCTGTAGACAAGGGGCCAAGATGCTCTCTAAGAAGCCCTCCAGGGCTAACTGTGGAGCACCTCCACCAGCTGATGTGCTTGATTTCATTTTCCCCTTGAGATAATTAATCAAGTCATATGCATGAGTCTGTGCTTACACTGGCTATAACCATGACAGCTGCCTAGACTTGCCACAACTCTCAGATCAGAAGATGACAATTTCTACTGCTAAGTCTCACAGGCCACTTCAGCAATCACTGGTGCACCGCCTTGCCTAAGACAACGAGGTTCATACCATGATATGTCACTAACTTAAAAAAAAAACCCTAATATATGTCTATAATCAGTGACAAACTTTAAACCTATAAGAAGAATGAAATCAACACAACGGGAGCGCTCACGTGCTAAGGTCTAAAAGGGACCAAGTTTTGCTTACAGAGGTAGGGATGAGGCTAGGGATAAGCACCTTGATCTCACTTTAAAAATACATAACTTTTCTGTAAACAGGGAAAGACATGGAATCTTTAAATACTGGGAGAAAATAAAAAAAATATTAGGATACTTTTGGTTCTATAAAGAGATAAACAAACTTCAAAATGCTGTTTTTAAGATTGGTGAATTTGACTTTATAAATTTTTAAACCAAAAACAGATGAAGAGCAGGAGAAGGAAGAGGAAGAGGAGGAAGAAGAGGAAAAGGAGAAAGAAAAAGGTGGTGGTGTTTACTCTCGACTGGCATCCTTATCACAAATAGATAGAAATATGTGTTTTCACTAAAAACAAACAAACAAACAAAACCAAGAGTAAGCAGACAGATAAAAGATACAGGATAGAATACAATAAATAATCAGCAAAATGTCAGAGTTGACAAAATGTGTAGAAGTTATCACTAATCCCGTTTGGTAGTAAAGTCAACCCAAGTGGGTGGTCCGGGCGGGTGAGCTGCTGTAATGGCTAACAACGAAGCCATTATTGGACTTTGGTATATGCCACTGATGGGATATCTTGATTGACAAGTCAAGCAGTCACAAAAGAAATACAAATCAGAGTCTTAGGAGAATGATTCAAGCTACAAATATAAACTAGAACATTCTTGAGAGTTAAACAATGAGAACACTCAATAGAGAATGAATGGATCAAGAAAAAGCATCCTAATTAACATAGAGAAATAAAGAGTTAAAAAGAGCAGGATGGCAATACGTAAATGATGGCTCAATAGAACGAATCAATGGAAATCAGTGGCCAGCTCTGTGGAAGCAGCAATGGTTCCCCATGCTTCAAAAATAACAAGAGGGCTGCAGACTTAGCTCTGGTAGAGGATTTGCCCATCACGTTGTTTCTCTGGGCTTAGATTCCATGCTAAAAAAGCTACAGATGTTTTAGAAGCACAGCACATTGTATTTAATTTAGTCTTTATTGGATTATTCCAGGGGAAAATGGCTGTGGTAAGTAAAATCATCTGAGAAACGCCACTGCTGGGAAACTGGGTGATTGCTGCCATTTCTGGGCACAGAGGGGAACAGGACAGGGAAAGAAGTTCCTTCCACAGACTGCACTACATGGGGCTCATGACTTGGAGGCCGAGTAATCTCAGAGTACGGAAAAATTCCATGCCATGCAGCATATACGTGTGTGTGTGTGTGTGTGTGTGTGTGTGTGTGTGTGTGTGTGCATATACAAACACACACATATATGAAAATTCTGAGTATCTAGGTAAATTGGGGCTATTGTTTTACTTAAATAGTCAAAGAAATTCTGTTCCATTGATCAACCTGTCTGTCTCTGTACCAGTACCATGTAGTATTTATCACTGTTGCTCTGTAGTAGAGCTTGAGGTCAGGAATGGTGACTCCCCTAGTCGTTCTTTTATTGTTAATTGTCTCCTCCAGCAGAGCAAGATGCACAAAGGAAAGAAGGCCAAGGGGAAGAAGGTGGCCCAGGGCTCCCACCATCATCAAGAAACAGGAAGCCAAAATGTTGGTCAATCCTTTGTTTGAGAGAAGCCCCAAGAACTTTGGCATTAGGCAGGACATCCAGCCCAAAAGAGATCTAACATGCTTCCTCAAATGGCCACAACCACATCAGGCTGCAGAGGCAAAGAGCCATACTCTTTAAGCAGCTCAAAGTACCTCCTGCCATTAACGGATTCACCCAGGCCCTGGACAGGTGAACAGCTAGCTACCCAGCTGCTTAAGCTTGCCCACAAGTGCAGGCCAGAGACAAAGCAAGAGAAGAACCAAAGGCTGCTGGCCCATGCTGAGAAGAAAGCTGTTGGCAAAGGGGACATCCCAACTAAGAGACTCCTGTCCTCCAAGCAGGAGTCAATACAGTCACCACCTTGGTGGAGAACAAGAAGGCTCAGCTGGTGGTGACTGCCCATGATGTAGACCCCATTGAGTTGCTGGTTTTCCTGCTTGCCCTGTGTTGAAAGTGGGGGTGCCCTACTGCATCATCAAGAGAAAGGCCAGTCTGGGGCACCTGGTCTACAGGAAGACAGGTATCACTGTTACCTTTACACAGGTTAACTCGAGAGACAAGGGTACTCTGGTGGAAGCTATAGGACCAATTATGACAGATATGACAGAGATCTGCCACCACTGGGGAGACAAAATTCTGGGTCTGTCATAGTTCAAAAAGAGCTTTCCATGGTTCTCAAAGGCAGAGTAATACAAGTGTCTCTAACCTGTGGCTCAGAACAGTCTTGCACATAAGTGATTCTGTTTCATAACAATTTGTATCAGGTGAGGGGTGAAATGATAACTGGCAGTTTTAAATTACTATTGTAACATAGTAACTAAGTACATGGGAGAAGGGTAACACGCCCAAAAAGCACCACAGAGGAAGGGCTCAAACAAGAGGTATTGTGACCCAGCAGAAGGAGCTCGGAGGGGTTGGGGGGCGGGGACAGACAGAGATCAGATTCCAGCTCTAGTGTTTCCTGTGTGATTCCTGAAACCTTTCTAAGTCGTCTGCAATGACAACAGAGATTAGGAATTTTAGAAACTGTATCTGGCAGATACTGCCAACAAATTGCTATTAGGTATCAGCTTGTCCTGCCAGACTGCATGGTAAAGAGGGAAGGCAAACAGGGATTCATGAGGAAATCGTGCTCTTTGTTATAAAGGGTTGGTGCTGAAAAAGTCAGTTTTTAAAAATGCCTGGAACAAAATGAATAGGAGCACACGGTGCTGTACCGTGACTTAATAAATTGCAGCTATTACAACCAGTGGCACACTCACAGGAGACAGTGCGTTGGTTTCTCTTTAAAAATCTGTAAGCAGGTCCTATAGCAGGAAGTAGAAGACACTGTAGTAGCAGATGGTTTTCAGGGGGGAAATGAGCTTCTAAGCACTATGCAGTGTAGATTTGTGAATAAAGGGGAACTGTTCTGGCAACTGGCCTCGAGTATTTGCACAGTAAGATGTTAAATCTTTATTTCCAACTTTAAGTGTTTTCACATACACACGTAAAAATAAAAGTAAACATTTTTCAAATATCTACTGGCATACTGAACTTGAGTTGCTGGTCTGTGTGATAAGGGACGTCGCCGTCAGTACCAGTTCCTACGTGTGCTGTTTCATGTGTGGCCCTAGCAAATAAACACCTCCATGGACTTCGCTGCTTACAGGACTCCTATGTCCAGCACCCTTATTGTGAATGATTGGCAGCTGTCTGGACTCTTTAAAAAGACAGCTGGACACTAAGCAACAGCAATTTTGAAGGTGAGGGAAGATGGCAGTACTCCATGATTTGCTGACTAGTCTAGATGTGGATTCCTGTCGGGCTAACAAAGGGTAAAAACAAAGTTCAAAGTAATAAACCCTGTATACCCTTAAGGTGAATGCAACTTTGATTATTTTTTCAAAACCTATTTATAATGAGGGTTCTTAAATGCTTTAACCTCCATTGTAGCCCACCACCCACCAGAGGTAGTGGGAAAGAAAGGATACAGGGCGTGGGGGTGGGGGGCATGGGGAGCATTGGGCCTGTTCAGAAAGGTTCTTTGGAGCAACTCCTGTCTTTGCTGTCTGGGCAACTCAATCCACTTTCAAACACTTCATGGATGCACCAGAAGTCCAGTCAGTAGAGTTGGAGTAGCAACAGCAGCGGCCTGACCTAGCAGAGACAGCCAGGCCTCAGCCTCAGCATGAGTCAGCAGGAGGGACTAGCAGAAACACCAGGAGAAATTCTCAGGCAAGGTAAGCCCAGCTCAGACTCCATCAAGGTCTGTCCAGTCCTTTTTATTCTTTCTTCAAACATCACATATCTTCCACAGGTTTTGCCTCAGCCCATGCATCTGTTTCAGCTGACATCACTCTGCCCATCAGCAAGAGTGTGGCAAACACGTAAAGAACTCTTGAAGAAACATTTCGATGAAGCAGACACGGGTGAAAGGACGGTCTGCTAAAGCGAGCACGTGACACATGATGAAGGGTTGTCCGCTATCGACATGTATGTATTGGCCCTCCTTATATTGCATAGTTCAGCTGCATCTGTGGGACTCCATAGAGAGAAACATCCCAAAAAGCTTCTGGTGATGTGCTGTAGCTTTTTGCCACTTCCTCAGACTTGGGCTTCATTTGCATCGAGTTAAAGGGGGTTTGGAGTCTATCTGTGCCTGTTTTCACACTGGACAATCAGTGGAGTCCTATCTGAAAGAGCTTCCTTGTGGTCCATCACCTGGCAGAGTTGTAGCCAAGGGGGAGACCTATATCTTTCAAGCACAAGGGATCACTACCAATAGGAGCCTAATTTAAAACCTCGGTCGAGTAGCAAGAAAGGGAGGGAGGAAAGAGAACAGGAAATAAGGGAATAATGGGGAAGGAGGTTGTCTCAGTTACTTTTTATTGTTCTGACACAATGCAGTGACTAAGGCAACTTAGGAAAGAAAGAATTCAATTGAGGTTTTCGTTTCAGGGGATTAGAGTTCAGGATGGTGGGATGAAGGCATGGCAGTAGGAACAGCTGAGAGCTCATAACTGAATCTCCGTGAAGTAGGCAAAGAACACACGGAGAACGTTGTTAGCCTTTTGAAACCTTAACTCGGAGCCCCATGGTACACTTCCTCCAATAAAGTCACACCTCTTCCAGCATGGCCACACTACTAATCCTTCCCACACAATTCCACCAACTGGGAGCCAAGTGTTCAAACATGAATCTATGGGGGCCATTCCCACCCAAATCATCACAAGAAGGGAGAGAGGGGCTTGGTGACTGGAAATGCTCTCTCTCAGTCATGGTGAGAAGTAAAGTCTAAGAGTTTTGGCTTATGGAGAACTCAACTCACTAATGGATTCATGTCACTGTCTTTGGACACAGATTCCTTATGAAAGTGGACCTCCTTGTCTGCCATTTGCCATGGGATGGCATAGAGAGAGGACACTCCTCAGTGCCAGCCCCCTGATCCAATTCCCAGCCTCTATGACTGTATGAATCCATTTCCATTCATTACAAATCACCCAATCTCTTCCACTTCATTGCTATAGCACAAAATAAATGAAAAATCAAGGAAAAGGTATGTTGGGTTAAATAATTTAACTACTCTGTTGTAACAACTGTGAGGGTTTGGGATACAACCACCCCCAAATGTGAACAGATATGATCTGAAGACATCCCAATTTTTAGAATGATTTTTAAAATGTTTTGTCAGGTGTCTTTAGACCCACGGATGAATGTAGCATTTACCCCTTATCAAGGAGATTTCTCCTTACAATACATAGAGACCACTACGAAAAACTACAACCAACCAATCAAATGGCAGAGTTGCATGAGCCTGGTCCCAATGGATTCTCAGACAAAACACTTCTATCCTCGAGGATCAAAGAACATTGCAGAAGAGGGGCAGAAAGATTAAGATTGTAAGCGCAAATGGGTCAGGGAGTTTGCTATGGAATTGTGTCTCCTAGTACAATCAGAAACCACACCCATAAGGTCTCCCCAGTGTAATCATTGGAACTGTTCAGATGTTCAGATTTGAGCTGAACAAGGAGGACACTAATGCACATGACAAGGGGGAAAGGCCATGGGCCTCTACCCTGCACAATGAGCTATAGGCCACTGAAGAATTCTGGGAACAGGAAAGGTGGTATTCTCTAGGAAATAACATACTAATTGGCTGCTAAAACATTAGATATACCAAACAGGATATATTTAGGAGTGTGTGTGTGTGTGTGTGTGTGTGTGTGTGTGTGTGTGTGTGAGAGAGAGAGAGAGAGAGAGAGAGAGAGAGAGAGAGAGAGAGAGAGAGAGAGAGAGAAATAACAATTAATGATAGGGACCAAGATTTTGAAGAAGGGCAGAGGGGAGTATCTGGGAGGGTTGGGGAGAAGAAAAGGAAGGGAGAGATGTTTCTCAAAAATAAAGTTTAAAAAGAACAAATTTGAGTGAAATTATGGGATAAACATATGTAAAGGAAATCTCTTGTTCAGGTGCCATGTTCTACACTGTGGTGAGGAGATATGTGACTCACTAGAGACTTTCAGGCAAGGGACTGGGCACTGACTGTCACTATGGGAACAAACTTGCCTTCGCTTTCCAGAGTTCCATGCCATCTTGCCTTAACTGCACATTCCTCATGCCTGTCTCTTTGGTTTCACTAAATGATATTTAAGGCTGCAGTTTAAACTGCCCCATCTGAATACCCATGATTTTTTCTTAGTCCTCTAGGTAATCTCATGCAGACATAATGCATTTCAAGACTCATTAGAGTAGAGTACACCTGTTGGCATTTGTGAACAGTAGAATCATAAAGTCTTACTTTTTCCCCCTCTTCTCCCTTACACAGACCCCAAACTTCATTCCAGAATTGCTCTGTATCCAGAGAAGTGTATCTTTGCCTTCAAATCACAGAGGCACTGAAGAAACTCTGGACAAGTGGGCCATGCTAACTCCTCCCAACCCCCCTGTGTCACTACTGAGTCCATGTCCTTTGGTCATACCTCTGGCCAACTGTCAACCCTGCATCAATCCTGAGCATAAAAATAGGTCTCCTGTTGTCTTGAGCCTATAATTCTGAAGACTCCACGTCAACCACATGTATGAATGAGGATCCACATCCATCTTCTCACGTCCATCTGTCTCCTCCTAGAGACATCCTTGACATGAACTCAGCAAGGAGAGGTCACCCCCTCCAGCATGTTCAGGAGGTACACATGTGTACCTCTTTATCTCCGTCACCTGTGTTTTAGTAGAACATGTGGAGGACAAATGGAAAGATTAACCTTCCTGTTCTACGTGATGAAAAGTCTCAGTGTCCCCAAATGGAGAGTGAGGGTCTGTGTCACGCGCTAGGCTAGAACGTTGGGGAAGATGCATGAAGCTGCATTCCCTTCCACAGTTGATAAAGGAACTGAGGACTAGGGCTAGAACAATGCAAGGACCTGACAAGGTCAGATAGAAAGTCATAAAAAGAGGCCTTTTTAAAGTCATGAAGCAGAGGAGGGAGGGATAGAAAGGGTTCTGTTAGAGCCCAGAAAGTGTCCTGAGAGACGAACCTGTGGATTCCCTTCTCACCCTCACTAGCCCACCAACTCTTTCTTCCCCTGGGAACACAGCTTGTGCTATTAGGATTTTAGCCAGACAGGTCAACATTCACACCTTCTTACACATCATCCTTCAAGTTCATGGACTCATGTTGCTATCTAACCATAACAATGATGTTCTGAAGTATCAGTTTCCCCATAAATGCAAACCTTGACATCTGCTTTTCTTATTTATTTTTCTAGCTTTTCTCTCTGCACATGGGTTTGCAGAGTCCTAGGGTAGATTTATCTATACAAGTGTCTATATTATATGTTTATGCAACAATTAAGGAAAAGCTCATGAATTTAAAGGTGGTAGGAGAACATATTTGGGAGAAGAAAGAAAAGAGTGAAAATGATATAGAGCACTCATGGGTCACATTCTGAAAAAAAAAAATTAATGTGATAACTTAAACCAGGAGCCCGTCTAATTCTCTCTTCCTTTTGTGCATTTAATCAAGTTTATATTCTATTATAGACAAAAATGACTACAGATGAAGTTTCATGATTTTTGCATTTTATTTTTTTCACCATTTATGGATACATGAATAGGACTCAGCTGTTAGGCTAGTGAGAGAAATTAAAAATACATATTTACTTAAATTTCAACTTTGGAAGTGAATAGCAAAGACTCCTGGGGAAAAAGTGTTAAATAAAAGATGAAAATTTCACAGCAAAATTCCAGGAAAAGATTGTTAGTTATTGTTAGTGAGAAGCTGTCATTGTCCACTCTCTATGATTCTGTGATATTTGCCTAACTAAGATCAGCACTCAGACATTTGCTTTTTACAGATAACAATGCGCCATTAGTGAGATCATCATAATGTAGACCATCATAATGAAAGGGCAGAGCTTAGGCTCATAGATGCATTTTCATCCTCGTGCAAGGCCATCCAACTTATCACAGTCATCAGGAAGGTCCTGTGAAATTCCTTCCACCTCGGTAAGTGTAGAGGTTCCAAGTATTCTGTCCCTGTCAGTCAGACATTCACTGGCATTTGCTGGCACAGGCTTTTCCACAATACTTCTGATCACTTTATATCTGTAACACTTATCTGAATATTAAGCTTTCTCTTTATTTTTATTTCTGTAAACATTTTAGTTGCATGTATATGTGTATGTATGCTTGTGTGTTTGTACATATGAGGCCAAAAGAAGGAATTTATCTTCTCCTGCTAGAGTCACAGGAGGCTGTAAACTGCCCACAGCCTGCATGTTGAGGCTTGAACCAGTATTTGCCTTTAACCGCCGTCTGTCTCTCCATCCTGGAATATTACTTTTGTTCTTACTCTGTTTTGCTTTCTGTGGTGGGATGAAGCCCAGATCTTGTAGACAAGGGCTCCGCTGCATCTCCAACACAATTCTTTTATGCTTGACATCAGTGTTCTTTACTTCTGGTTTGGTCTAAATGGTTTGTCATTTTGCTACTTTGTTACTGTGTTAATTGTCCTTATCCATTGGGTTTATTTGCTACTTTGTTGCTGTGTTAATTGTCCCTATTCATAGCTCTGTGGGGTCTATGTGTACTCACATCTCCACTGTTGCCTTCCCTCTATTCCCTTTACACTCAGTTGTGCTTCATTTTCCAGATTCTTACAGTAAAAGTGTCAGTACATAGCCTTTAAACTTTCTTCTTTCTTAGAGAAAGCATTTAAAGTCATAAAGTTTGTTCCATATGTGCCAATACCCACTACACTGGAGAGGCTAAATCAGCATGATCAAAGTTCAACACCATATTGGGGCTTGTAGTAAGATGTTATTACAATGGTAAACTTTTTCTAAGCTTTGTTCTAAGCTACTTCTTATGCTTATATTTTATGCGGTACATTACATTATAATGTTTTTTTTAGCATTGTTAAAATTTTAGTTCCTCCTTGTATAATAACATAATATTTACTAAAAAGAATGAAAACAATTCTGATTCTTTGATTCTTAGGGTATTTAGAAGGCTACTGCTTACTTTCCAGTGTCTAGCATCCCTAACTAGATGTCTTATGTGTTTTTGTTTCCAATGTGGATCCACTGTAGCCCAAGAACATTCCTGAATGACTTCTGTTTTAAATTGCTCGATCTTTCTTCCTGAGTCAATGTATTGGTTAAATCAATCCTACACAATATATCAGGAGTACTTGAAATGAATGTACTCTCCATTGGAGACTACTGTCCTCTTTAAACAAGTTAGAAAAATGCAGTTAATCATACACACCTTTGCTAATTTCCCATGACAATAGTCTATAATCTATAAATTATGAGAGGTTTTGGTTTGTTTGTTTTCTTTGTTTGTTTTTCATCTTTATGTATATGAGTACACTGTGGCTGTCTTCAAACATACCTGAAGAGGGCATCAGATCCCATTACAGAAAGTTGTGAGCCACTATGTGTTTGCTGGGAATTGAACTCAGAACTTCTAGAAGAGCAGTCAGTGTTCTTAACCTCTGAGCCATCTTTCCTGCCTCACCAGAGGTTTTTTTTAAAAATTAGTGTTATTAACAAAATTAACAGTTCATTTGTCTATATTCTTTTCAATTCTTTCAACTTTATTTCATGAATTTTGAAGGTAATTATTGAATAGGTAATTATTGAATACATATATGTATTCAATATACATCATATACATATACACATACATATACACATACATATACAATGTTTATGTCTTCTGGGTAGATTTATTCAAGATGCTTTTTTATCTAGAAATATTTTTGTCTTAAAATATTTTTATTTAATAATATAGTAATCAGCTTTCTTAAACTTATTTTTATCTGGAAAAAATTTTTGTATAGCCAACTTACTTTCAGCCTAGCTGTGTGTTTTGAGTGCATTCCTTCAGACAATACACAGTTGTGTCTTATCCTTTTATCCTCTTGGACAGTAATGTATTTAAACATTGTTGCTTCAATCATTAAAATATAATACAATTGTTTTATGATTTTCATTATTTTCTTTTATCTATAGCTTTATTCTATTTGTCCTGTGTATTTGGTCTTCTTAGAGAGGGATGCCAGTGCACACACCTACACAGGCTTGTACATGACACACACCACCACATACAAAAGTAAAGAATGAACCAACTTCTTACAGAGCACACTGTAGAAACCGTTCAGAGGGCTGTTGGAGGGCAAAACCAGAAAAAGGATTAACACAAAATCTCACAAAACCTAGATTTAAACCAGTGACTCTCTCTCAGCCAATGCTGCGACCCTTTAATACCCCAAACCATGAATTTATTTTCATTGCTACTTCCAGACTGTGTCTTTGCTATTATGAAGTGTAATGTTTTCTGATGGCCTGATGTGACCCCTGTGAAAGGGTCTTTTGACCCCAAAGGAGTCATGATCCACAGGTTGAGAAGCACTGTTCTGTGGTTTACAATAAGCAAGCAGGCTCTGCGTGCCTAGCGCCGCACTTGTGTGGTTCTTGTCTTGAACAATCAAGGCTTTTATTAGAGAAGTAATCAAGGGACAAGTTCACAGAGGCTGGATTGCTTGTAAAATGTGTTTGAACAACAACAAATCACATTTCTCCAGTAGCTTTGGGCAGGGAGGACTGACCAGTTTTATCCATCTTAACCGTATTTGTCCTACAGTCTCAAACATTCTGAAAAAGCACCAGCTGAAGTCTGAGACTCAATGACTCAGCCATTAAAAATGGGATGGACAGGGGTGGTCAAGCGAGACCTGGGCTGTGACTGCAGGAAATTGCTTAACATTTCCAACTCTGATGTCTTCCTCTGTAAGTGGCAATGACCGCTCCTGGGTTTACAGAGCTGGACTGTGGTGACATCATAGCACTGGCCTGGCCATCACCCTCAGATCACTGCCATTTCCTCCTCCTCTCAGCATTATTTTTGGTTCCATTCTGTTTCCTCCATTTTCTTTAGTCCCTCGAATTCTCCAACCAAAGAACTTAATAGTCAAAGTCTATCTTCATTTAACAGCCCCCGAGGTACAGCAACAAGTTCACAAGATGACTGTGGTGTCACCCCTCAGCCATGATCTCAGGGGCTTGTGGAGGATTCCTGCAAATAACCACCAAAGCTAAGTCCAAAGCTAAGTCTTCTTGTGTTTGTTACCAATATCTTATTTCAAATTATTGGAACCAGAGGTCTGGGTTCATACTTACAAATCCTATGCTCCGAGGGTTTGACAATAGGATCATGAGTTCAAGGCCAGCCTAGGATGTAAAGGACTTGTTGTTGACATTCCTATGGAATGCAGGCAGTGACAGGAATTTCAGCTGGTTGCCTCTCTCAGATACAGCAGAGCATTCAGCAGAGAAGGAATTGCTGACAGTTGAGAAACCTGTCCTATGAAATAGCTGAGAACCAGATGCCTCTCTCTCATCTTTAAGCACAGCCAAAGTTGTTTTTCCCCAAGCATTATTTCTTCCTCTCCCTCAGTAAAACATATAACACTTCATTCCTCTCTTGTTTCTCTTGAGATATTTCTGTCACATTAATGTTCCCGTTCGCAGAGAGATTTCTATCCTCTGCCTCCATGAAATTACAGTGTGTATCCCTTGCAATAAAAGCAATGCCAAAGGAACCTATTAATGACACTTAAATCTATCTGGGCAGCTGCTTGAATTTCCTACCCTGGTTTTTAAGCTGTTTTATTTGTGACTAAAATGTCCCTGAATCCCATTCACTAATTAAAGACTCCTTTGAGTGCCCGCTGGTGGCTCGGTTACAGATGGCTTTGGTTCTAGAACAGAGGAATATTGAAATGAACAAGAGTTGTGGTATTAATAGATTTTCTCTCTAATCAAGACAGACTGATAAGTGAGTCTCTGTGAAAACAGAGAAGATAGCTTCAGAGTTTGGAATTATATATAAAATGTCAGTGGGTCCAATGAAAGAAGCAAGGATGGAGGTGGGGGTAAGAAAAGGAAACTTCAGGGCTGCTCTATTCTTTCCTCAGACAGAGCCCATGGTGGCTGGGGTACCAATGAAGATACAGGGGAGTAAGAAGTGAACAGGAGAGTAAGAACTCTCATACCTGGAGAGAGGACCAGAGAGAGAAGAGACTGTGGGGTTCCTTTAGCTCCAGCCTATTTCGGAAGTAGGATTGTTGATTGACTTGTGGCATCTACAGGGATAGTTTAAGACATTTCCACCACACGCCATATCCCCCGAGATAGTTTGCCAAAATGTGGAAATGCAACAGCCATGATAATACGCAGACCAACAGGAGCCAAAAGTCCTCGGGACTGAGGCTGAGCGTTTGTCCTCGAGAAAGGCACTTTGCCTGGTTGGAATCTTAATGTCAAGCCCCACTGGGCTGTGAAGCAATAATGCCAGTTTCTAAAACAAACGTCACTCCCACATCTGTGCAAAACACTGAGATTAAATGCAAAGAAAAAGGAATGAAAGCACTAAACCGTTAAAGTAAGTCTGAAAGCCACAGAGGCCTATTTAACCTTCGGTATATACAAAAGGCATTCAAAATTGAATTCCAAAATGCCGGTCCCCGCACCTCCTCTCTGATCTTTACAGAGGAGAGACCTACTCTGCAGCACCCTTTGGATCTGCACAAAGACATAAACAGGGCATGCTCCCACCTAGAAAATCAGCTTCTTGGCACATTTAATTAACTCCTTCATGCAAAGAGGGTGACTGCTGCTGTTTCTGAATACATGAATGAATTCATTTCCTTAGCGACCAAAGTTAAGACACTATTATTGAAATAAAGCCTGTGGCAGAGGCCTTGACAGCCTGTGTTCTCCAGGACTTCCAGCCTCACACACTGTGCCTTTCTCTCTCGAGTCTTATGTTTTGCCTATATTAAACCTTGCCTTCATATTAAAACTCCACACACAAATAAAAATGGCAAAGCTGCAATGCCCTTCTTTCTGGCCCTGTGTTTCCAGTTGCAAATAGCCAGGTACCTCCTGACCCCATGAAAATAAGAGCATCTAACATTCAGGTACATGACAGCAGAGGGAGGGGAAAGTTTGAGGGCGTACCGTTTCCCCCCCACAGTGGAATTCCCAGCATGTTTTCTACCAGTGCAGTGAGGCGGCATAAGAACTGGCTAACTTTAAGCACAGCTGTTATATTTTTGGCATGGAGATCGCACAGGTTGGCATATTCCAAATAACCAGAGAGGCCTCAAGTGCTGTCTGCAAAAAGACACAGCTGTGTTCTGGAAGCACGAATGTGGCAACTTTGGGAGATTGATGAGCTCCTGCGTGTGAGCTGCTCACCCCTTGTTTAGGGCAGAAAGTCCCGCACTGTTATTAAGATCACACCTGCTCTGAACTCAGTCCCAATGGATCCCAATGAGGTTGCTAAAGGAAGGACCTAAGGAGCTGAAAGTGGTTGCAACCTCTTGGGAAGATAACAATGTTATCAACCAACCAAACCCTCCAAAACTCCCATGGAGTAAAACACCAACCTTTGTGTGCACTTTGAGAGACCTATTGATCCAGTTTCATATGTATCTGAAGATAGCAGTGTCTGGCATCAATGTGAGAAGAGGCTTTTGGTCCAGGGAGGGCATGTTTTCCCAATGTAGGGGAATGCCAAGGCAATGGGGTGGAGAGGGGGGTCAGGAGGGAGTGAACCTTTGTGAAGGCAACTGGAGTGTGAGGGGGGATGGGAGCTGGGCAGGGTAAAGGGATAACATCTCAAAAGTAAATACAGAGTATCTAATAATAAAAAGAAGAAGAAAGAGAGAGAAAAAAATTACACTTGCTGGCCAACTCACTCAGACCCTTGCCAAAGTATGGTGGCCCAGTGGTTAGACTTTGCATAGATGGAACACAAGTAAACTTCAGATGGAACTTTTAGGCTCCTTGTCTGTAGAAGCTTGTGGTTTGTGTATGTTTACATTTCCATCAATAATGTAAAGCTAAGCCCTCTTTAGATTCTTGTCTGTTTTCTGAGCGTGCACTGTGTAGGGATTTCCCTTACCCTCAGTCATCTCCACTTTTCTCTGCATTAAAAACAAACAAACAAACAACAAAAAAAACCTGTATGACGTATGTGCATTAAAAACAGATGTGTGAAGACAGAGAGAAGGAAAGCATTATTGTGGGACATTTAGCCTTTGACTTACAGCCTTCTCGATTTACTGTTTTATTTCTCACAAATAAAGAATATCCTCAAGAGCTTGTGTAAGCAACTAATTAACTATTATTGGTGGCAAGAATAGTTTGGGTTCTCATTTTGCACAGCAATAATTTATTGAGGTGTGATATGTTTTTATATACAAATAATGTGCTGTCCCTAGAAAGGGCCATTTGTAGATAAAATGGTATGTCTAATTGCCTGACACCTGGGTTCCTACTACCTGCTACTCTGCCTATAATGCACTGTTCTAGATTGAAACGAGATATGAAGGCAGAGGAATCAGCATTTGAATACCACAAGGTTAAACATTACACAATGTATAAAAACGCTATGACTACGAAACCCAAACTTTGAAATAAGAAATACAAACTTTTTTCCACCAGCTACATCTCCTACAGCGTCTGTGGGACTTTGGTCCGAGCTTGGCGCCGGAAGCCCCACAAGGGTCCATGCTGAATACTCATTACAGGGAGGAGACCAGCTCAGATGCAGGACATCTTCTTGAATAGTCCCTGTCCCGAAGGGTCCCTTCCTTGTCTGCATTGTCCCTGCACCCCTTGCTCTCTTTCTAATTACTATGTCTTGTTCAACTGTCACGTGACAAATGGCCTTCTACCACTGTGGCGCTATGCCACTGAGCATGCTATTTTCTCCCAGCTCTCGGCAAACTTAGCAATTTCTTATTCCCCTGTACTTCACTTCCTTGATGAATAAAGCAATCAGCCAAATGTTTCAGTACAAAGGCAAGGTCTGCATCAGTGACTGAGAGAGACAGGAACTGCCGCAGAATGCGGAGTATGGGCCCTGGCTGGCAACACTTCTCCATGCTCCCTGGCTTCTAGGCTCATGCCTACAAACTAACCCTCCCATGCTCCTTCCGTGTAACAAGCTGTGATAAATACCTGTTTAGAGTTTAACCAGAAGTTATGTATTCACGTATATTCATGTACATTTGATAAACACATTAGAGATATTTAGACTTTTTCCACTCATGACCCTTTTTGTCCAAGAAATGTCTAGACAATCTTTATTATATAGGTAGGTAAAAATGTAGCAAACACATTCTAATCATAATTCATAAATTTGTTAAAGCACCTCCTCAGCATGTCTACCACTATACCAGTTAATAAAGAAGAAAATAAATTTGCATACTAATCAGATGAATATGTATGTTTATTTTGTGTAAACACACTGCAGCTAAATGTTTGGTAATGCAAGACAGAGCATTTCAACATTTTTCAGAGTGAAGCAATTTTTAAAAAATTTTAATTGTCAATGCTGAGAATACCACATTGCATAAATACAATGTATAAAATAGAAGTAAACTTGAATAGAATCTTTGTATACTTGAAGTTTACTTAAATAGAAGTATACTTCAGAAATGGCTGGAAATTTGGTCCTAATCTCAACCCAAACTGTATTGAATATTTTTTACAATGCTCGAGTTATTAACTCCTATAACAATTTTAAAAAAAATCAAACATTTTAACACAGTACATAAGCGAAGATATGATACTGATTTGATATGTACGTGCTGAGGAATAAGAGTTAGGAAATATATAAAAGTCTTCATTTTCCATATGAAGCCATGGATGCCTCTACCAGAAGGGAAAGCAGAAACGACTGCACTTGCTAACACAGTAGTCTTCAGTCAGAGCCGATACGTTCGTTAGTCATAGTGTGCGCAGTAAGAAATACAGACACGGGATGCCCTGCCCAAGGCTGCAGGGACGCTATTGGCAGAACAGTCAGAAAAGCCATGGATGCCTTACAGGCTTAACTGGGAATTACTCTTTGTATTTTGAACATTATGGAAACGTTTTACTGTTGCCATTTCTGCTCAGGGCACCCTTGTTCAGTTATGTGACCTCAGATGGGGGTCATGATCCCCAATTTTACAAGCTGCGATACAGATGAGAGAGACGGATCAATACAGATCTATGATAAATACGTAGATAAACCAATAATCAGTAGATTGACAAAGAGATGATAAAGAAACAATTTGAAGAGCTTTTAGATGACAGGTGAAAATGCGCACCAAATATGGCTGAACTTGCAGTTCAAAGTGCTGTAGTTCTAAAGGACATAATATTGTCAGTGTGCACCTGTAAAATGACCCTGCTGTGAGGAGATGCCCCCTGCATGTGAAAACTAGAGTTCTGAAGTGACAGCCACCTGGGGCTGAGCGCATTAAGAAGCATAAATGAAGCTGATGGTCTCTGCACACCCACGTTTTTGTTCTTTCATAATTACATTTATTTCCAAGGACATGTCTGCTCTCCGTGGCTCACTTTAAGACACACTACAGGTTGCAGCGGTGTTTGCAGTGCCCTTTAGCATTGGGTGGAGCATGCGCAGACGACAGGGGCTTCACTTGGACGATGTGACTGGTGTCCTCTCCGGATGGAGCTCTCGGTAGTGGTCTCCAGAGACTAAGCATATTTCCTCTTTCTCCTTGTCCCCTCTGTCCCAAACACACACTCATCATCCATACCCAGTTTCTGTCTTATTCCTTACACTCGGACTGTGTCACCCTAACATCTGCCCATTAATACAGTACACAGATCACTCGTCCTCTTTATGTTTCAAACTGTACATCTTGAGTCACCATCTACCTGAGATTTAATTGACGCTCCCTATGAATAAAATCAGTTCAACTGTTCTAGGTCCACTATGGTCTAAAAGGAGTCATCTTGATTTCAAAGACTCCAGCAGAGAAAGCAACCTCAGTATCCTCACCAGCGTGCTGTTGATTCTATACACATATACATGCGTGTGCGCGCGCGCGCGCACACACACACACACACACACACACACACAGAGGGAGAGCAGGGGAGGGAGGGGGAGGGAGAGCGGGGGGAGGGAGGGAGAGAGGGGGAGGGGGGAACCCAAATTAAAGTATTCCATAAATAAAGCAGGATATTATGATGTGATGAAATTTTTGTCATCTCAGAGTCTTTGACACCTGCTAAAGGCTAAAACATACCAGGCCTGGCTTGCAATGACCTGGAAAGATTCTAATGAGGAAGTAGAACCTCAGAACCGGCTTGTAGGTGGAGTATCTGGGACACCAGGTCGGTGCGTGGGCGTGCTTCTGTGTGCTCAGAATCAAGCGTCTATTTCTGTCGCCAAGTTAGCTTTTATTTTGCCGTAATTCTTGATTTGTAAAAAGTGGAGAGTTGGATGAGTTCAATTTTTAGTATAAATTATTTGTACAAAGAGGTTGAAGCTGGTTAGTCTAATTGCCTCTCATTCAGGCAACGTGGCTTCTTAGGAAGGGACCTGGACAGCCAGCCTGGACTGAGCACCTGGACGTGTCAGGAGCATCAGAGACATTATCTTAATTCCCCCAACAACCACGGAAGGGCCATTATTACGGCTCTCAATTTACTGAGAGGCAAATCAGACAAGGTCACAGATCTATTAGTGGCATAGCCGTGACTCAAGCCTGAAGCTCTCTCATGTCTCATCTTGTGTATTTTTCATGCTCTGTTTAGGGGAGATTTAAAATAGGCAAACAGACCCGAGTTCTGCCCTCATTAAAATTCTCAGGTCTGGGAGATCTTCCTCTTTTATTTCTTTGGGTAGGTTTCTGTTCTTCACATCTTGCTCCTAATGCTCATCCTGAGCTCTGACTCTAATTATTTTCTCGGTTGCTGGTTGTCCATACATCCTCATTTGTATTGCATATTCTCTTTGAAATGTTTACCACGGTGTCCAATTCGCCATTTCCAGCCACTTTGTGCAGCGCCTCTGAACTGAAGAACCGGGCAGCTGGACACGGCTTCAACTGCCCCTCTCACACATGCTAATGGTACTGATTTCTGCTCAGCAACGTTGTAGTTCTAATTTGGGACACTTAATTTTTTATTAAACTTTGAGCACTGAGATATTTTTATTTTTAATCTTTAAATTTATTTCTGTTGTTTTTGAGATTACAATCCCATCATTTTCTTCTTTACATTTTTTCCCTTCAAACTCTACCATATAGCCCTCCTTGCACTTTTAGGTCCATGGCCTCTTTCTTCAACTATTTGCTGGTGTGTGTGTGTGTGTGTGTGTGTGTGTGTGTCTGTGTGTGTGTGTGTGTGTGTGTGTATTACAGGGATGATCATGTGATACTGGAGAGCCAACCAGTATGCACTCCTCTGGGTAAGACTCTTTCTCCCACCCTCAACAATGCACAGCTGCCTAGAGCCCGTGGACTTTCTCCTGTCCACATCAGCAAGTCTAATGTTGCTGTTCTGGTTCAGTTTAGGCAGCCGTGTTGGTGAGAGCTTATGTATGTAGCTTCTGACATTTCTAGGAGATACAATCTCACAGCAAACTCCCTTTCTTCTGGCTTCTACAGTCTTTCCTCCACTTTTTTTCTAAACTTTATTTTAAAAAACAAAGATAAAAGAAAAAATTTTAAACATTTTTGCATAAATGTATACAAATACAATTGTGTCAGTGCTTGGCTTTTTTTTTTTTCTTTTTTTTTTTTTTTTTTTTAAGGTTTGATACTCTGCATTAAGGTCTTACTAGTTACAATGAGTAAAAAGTACATGTAAAACAGGATGTAACCTGGAATTAGTCAACGTTATCTTGGTGTGTAAGGATTGAGCATGACTTTTGTTTGTTTGTTTGGTTTTGTTTTTTTCTTGAACTTCACACAGTCTGTGAGTTGTTTCTGGGGCAATCCGAGCCTCTGGGGTTAGCATCCCACTATCAGTGACTGCATATTATCTCTGTTCTTTTGTGACTGGGTTATCTCACTCAGGATGATATTCTCTAGATGCAGCCATTTTCTTAAGAATTTGGTTAAGTCATTGTTTCTGATGGCTGCTTAGTACTCTATTGTGTAAATGTACCACAATTTGTGTATCCATTCATCTACTGAAGGACATCTGGGATCTTTCCAGCTTCTGGCTAATATAAATTGAGCTGCTATGAACATTGTGGTGCATGTATCTTTGTTGTATATTGGAGTGTCTCTGGGGTATATGCCCAGAAGTGGAATAGCTGGATCTTCAGGTAGTACTATATCCTATTTTCTGAGGTATCGCCAGACTGATTTCCAGAGTGGTTGTATCAGTTTAGAACTCCACCAACAGTGGAGAAATATTCCTCTTTCTCCACAACCTCGCCAGCATCTGCTGTCATCTGAGTTTTGGATCTTGGCCAATCTGACTGGTGTGAGGTAAAATCTCAGGGTTGTTTTGATTTGCATTTCCCTGATGGCTAAGGATGTCGAGCACTTCCTCAGATGTTTTTCAGCCATTTGATATTCCTCAATTGAGAACGTTTTGTTTATCTCTGTACCCCATTTTTTAATAGGGTTGTTTGATTCTCTGGTGTCTAGCTTTTTGAGTTTTTGTACACATTGGATATTAGGCCTCTATCTGATGTGGAGTTGATAAAGATCTATTCCCATTCTGTTGGCTGCCGTTTTGTTTTCTTGACAATGTCCTTACCCTTACAGAAACTTTGCAATCTCATTAAGTCCCATTTGTTAATCTTTGACCTTAGAGCTTGAGCCATTGGTGTTTTGTTCAGAAAATTTTCTCCTATGTCTATGTGTTTTAAGGTTTTCCCTACTTTCTCATCTAATAGTTTCAGTGTATATGGTTTAATGTGGAGATCTTTGATCCACTTACACTTGAGCTTTGTACAAGGAGATAAGAAAGGGTCTATTTTCATTCTTTTGCATGCTGAGTGCCAGTTGGACCAGCACCATTTGTTGAATAGGCTGTCCTTTTTCCATTGAATGTTTACTGCTCCTTTGTCAAAAATCAGGTCACTATATATGTAAGAGCTCATTTCTGGATCTTTTATTCTATTCTGTTGATCCACATGCCTATTTTGGTACCAGTACCATGCAGTTTTCAGCACAATTGCCTTGTAATATAGCTTGAGGTCAGGGATAGTGATTCCCGCAAATGTTTTCTTGTTGTTGAGGATAGATTTCGCTATTCTCGGTCTTTTGTTATTCCAGATGAAATTGCACATTGATCTTTCCAACTCAATGAAGAACTGGGTCAGAATTTTGATGGGGATTGCATTAAATATGTACATTGCTTTTGGTAGGATGGCCATTTTAAAAATGTCGATCGTTCCAATCCATGAGCATGGGAGATCTTTCCATTTTCTGAGATCTTCCTCCATTTCCTTCTTTAGAGGTTTGAAGTTCTTGTCATACAGGTCCTTCACTTGCTCAGTTAGAGTCACACCAAGAAATTTCATAGTTTTTGTGACTATTGTGAAGGGTATCTTTTCCCTAATTTCTTTCTCCACATGTTTGTCCTTTGAATATAACAAGGCTACTGACTTGTTTGAGTTAATTTTGTATCCAGCCACTTTGCTGAACTTGTTTATCAGCTGTAGGAGTTCTCTGGTAAAATTTGTGGGGTCACTTAAGTACACTATCATGTCTTCTGCAAAGAGTGATGTTTTTATCTCTTCCTATCCGATTTGTATTTCTTTGATTTTCTTTTTCTGTCTAATTGCTTCTGCCAGGAATTCCAGTACTATGTTAAATAGGTAGGGAGAGAGTGGGCAGCCTTGTCGAGTCCCTGATTTTAGTGGGATTGCTTCAAGTTTTCAACCATCAAGTTTGATGTTGGCTGTTGGTTTGCTGTATATTGCTTTTATTATGTTTAGGTATGAACCTTGGATTCCTGTTCTTTCCAGGACTTTTTACATGAAGGGGTGTTGAATTTTGTCAAATGCTTTCTCAGCATCTAGTGAGATGACCATGTGATTTTGTTCTTTGAGTTTGTTTATATGGTGAATTACATGGATGGATTTCCTTATATTAAACCATCCCTGTATCCCAGGGATGAAGCCTACTTGGTCATGGTGAATGATCATTTTGATGTGTTCTTGGACATGGCTTAGAAGGATTTTGTTGAGTATTTTTGCATCAATGTTTATAAGTGAGATTGGTCTGAAGTTCTCTTTCCTTGTAGGGTCTTTGTGTGGTTTAGGTACGAGGGTTATTGTAGCCTCAAAACATGAGTAAGGTAGTATTCCATCTGATTCTATCTTGTGAAATACCTTGGAGAGTATTGGTGTTATGTTCGCAATAAATGTCTGATAAAATTCTGCACTGAACCTGTCTGGACCTGGACTTTTTTTGGTTGGGAGGCTTTTGATGACTTCTGCTATTTCTTTAGGTGTTATGGGATTATTTAGATGATTTACCTGGTCCTGGTTTAACTTTAGGATCTTGTATCTGTCTAGGAATTTATCCATTTCCTCCAGATTTTCCAACTTTGTGGAGTATAGGCTTTTGTAGTAGGATCTGATGATTTCTTGAATTTCCTCAGTTTCAGTTCTTATGTCTCCACTTTCCTTTCTGATTTTGTTAATTTGTATACTCTCTCTCTGCCCTCTAGTTAGTCTTGCTAGGGGTTTATCAATTTTGTTGATTTTTTCAAAGGACCAGCTCTTGGTTTTGTTGATTCTTTCGATGGTTCTTTTTGTTTCTATTTGGTCTATTTCTGCCCTAATTTTGATTATTTTTTGCTGTCTACTCTTCTTGGGTGTATCTGCTTCCTTTTGTTCTAGAGCTTTTAGCTGTGCTGTCAAGTTGCTGATGTATGCTCTCTCCAGTTTCTTTTTGGAAGCACTCAGGGCGATGAGTTTTCCTCTCAGTACTGCTTTCATTGCATCCCATAGGTTTGGGTATGTTGTGTTTTCATTTTCATTAAATTCTAGAAAATCCTTAATTTCTTTCTTTATTTCTTCTTTGACCCTGCTATTGTTTAACAGAGCATTGTTTAGTTTCCATGTGTATGTGGGCTTTTTGTTGTCTTTGTTGTTGTTAAAGTCTAGCCTTTGACCATGGTTGTCTGAGAGGATGCATGGGAGTATTTCAATCTTCTCATATCAATTGAGGCTTGTTTTGTGTCCAATTATGTGGCCAGTTTTTGAGAAGGTGCCGTGGGGTGCTGAGAAGAAGGTGTATTCTTTTACTTTAGGATGATATGTTCTGTAGATATCTATTAATTCCAGTTGGTTCAGAGTCTCTGCTAGTTTTACAGTGTCCTTGTTCAGTTTCTTTTTCCATGATCTGTCAATAGGTGAGAGTGGGGTATTAAAGTTTCCTACTATTATTATGTGGGGTGAAATGTATTTTTTGAGTTTTAGTAAGGTTTCTTTTATGAATGTGGGTGCTTTTGTATTTGGACCATATATGTTAAGGATTAAGAGTTCCTCCTGACAGATTTCCCCTGTAATGAGTAAAAAGTGTCCTTCTTTATCTTTTTTGATAACTTTTGGTTGGAAACTTACTTTATTCGATATTAGAATATCCACTCCAGCTTGCTTCTTGGGGCCGTTTGCTTGGAAGTCTTTTTCCAATGTTTTACTCTGAGGTAGGGTCTGTCTTTGTCTCTGAGATGAGTTTCCCGTATGCAGCAAAATGCTGGATTTTGTTTATGTATCCAGTCTGATAGCCTATGTCTTTTTATTGGGGAGTTGAGTCCATTTATGTTAATAGATATCAAGGAATAGTTGTTTCTGGTTCCTGCTATTATTGCTTTTGTAGGTTGAGTTGTGTATGTGTCCCTTTCTTCTTTTGGTTTTATTGCTTAGGAGTTTTCTTGTTTTACTAGGATGTAGTTCCCCTCATTGTATTGGATTTTCCACCAATAATTCATTGTAGTGTTGGGTTTGTGGTCAGATATTGTGTAAATTTTGATTTGTCTTGAAATATCCTCATCTCTCCATCTATGGTGATTGATAGTTTTGCTGGGTATAGCAGCTTGTGCTGGCACTTGTGCTCTCTTAGGGTGTGCATGATGTCTGTCCAGGCTCTTCTAGATTTCATAGTGTCTGTTGAGAAATTGGGTGTGATTCTGATTGGTCTGCCTTTATGTGTTACCTGACCTTTTTCCCTTACTGCTTTTAGTATTCTTTCTTTGCTTTGGGCACTTGGTCTTTTGACTATTATGTGTCTGAAGGAATTTCTTTTCTGGTCCAACATATTTGGAGTTCTGAAGGCTTCTTTTATGCTTGTGGTCATCTCATCCTTAAGAGTAGGGAAGTTTTCTTCTACAATTTTGTTGAAGATATTTACTGTGCCTCTTAGTTGATATTCTTATCCCTCTTCTATTCCTATTATTTTTAGGTTTGGTCTTCTCATTGTGTCCTCGATCTCCTGGACATTTTGGGTTAGGAGCTTTTTGGTTTTTGCATCTTCTCTGGCTGTTTTGTCTATGTTTACAATGTTGTCTTCAGCCCCCGAGATTCTCTCTTCCATCTCTTTTAGTCTATTTAAAATGCTTGCTTCTGTGACTCCTGAAAATCTTTTTTAGGTGTTCTACCTCTAGGGTTATCTCTTTTAGTGTTTTCTTTTTTGTGTCGATTTCCATTTTAAATTCCTTCTTGCATTCCTTCATCTCTTTGGTTCTGTTTTCCTCTAGTTCTTTGAGTTCTTTGAGTGTTTTTCTTGTTTCCTCTTTAAAAGCTTCTAATTTTTTTGCTTTTCCTCCCTTTCTTGTTTAAGGATCTCTATCATCGTCTTGAGGTATGATTTTAGGTCTGCGTCTTCTTTTTCTGGATTGTTTGGCATTCTGCTGTTTGCTGTGATGGGAGAGCTGGGTACTGGTGTTGCCAGGTTGTCTTGGTTTCCTTGGGACATGCTCTTTTGCTTTCCTAATGCCATCTTGTTGTCAGTGATATGTTCTTGCCTTTCCCTTGTACCTGGTCTGTGTCCCTGGATCTCCACTGGTCCAGGTGGCAGATGGTCCAAGCCCTGTTCTGAAACCCAAAGATGCCAGGTGGGAACAAAAGTCCCAATGCTGGGTTTCTGGTCCCTGTGTCAGGCAGAGCAGGGACATTCTTTCCGTGCGCACTCGGCAGAGATCTCTCTGCTCCCTGGATGCTCAGATCTTCTTCTCACCAGGCCTTAACCTTTGGGAACTGCTGGACCAGGTGGCAGATTGGCTGAGCCCTGTCTCCTCCACTTTTTTTTCCACAACAATCCCTGAGCCTTGGGAGTGGGAACTGTAAGGTAGATGTACTTGTGCAGCCAGCCATGCTGGTGGCTTTTTGATCCAGGATAGCTGGGAAGTGCCAACAGCCTAAATACCTTCAAGTCATGAATGGACAGTGAAAATATTATAGAAATGCTTAATGGGAAACTCATCTCTAAAGAAAACAATGAAGTGTGTACGTAGATGGATTCGAGGAGAGAAGATCACATTGAAACGACATAACCAGACCCAGAAGCACAGACACCCTGTGTTCTCTCTCTTCTGAGGCCCCAGACTCCAAATTTCTAGATATCCTCCAGAAACTAAGTGCAGAACCAGAGTGGGAAGTGGGCAGTCAATAGAGATGAAAGCATCGAGGACCAGTCATCTGATTAGAAAAAAATGATGGGTTCTAGTTAGAAATAAGGGGGACAGCTAAATACAGAAACAGATGACAGAAAATAAAGTAACCATAATGTCTGAAAACTCATAAGGAATGATGCTATTAACTAAAAATATATGTAATACTCTTAGGTATGTATCTAGTTTAAATGAAATTTTACCATCTTGGCCAACACTTCTCCCTCAAAGATCCAAAGACCACCTAAACAAACCCCGACGTTGAGCATGAGAAGCCCTCTTCAGAATTTTTTGTTGGCACTGTTCAAGACACTCCCAAAATAGTACAGGTTATCGATATTGCCTTTGGTTGCCTCACAAGTGAAAGGTGAGTTCTTTGTGGTTGAAGATGCTATGAACTTCAGATACAGGGCCTAGAAGCTCCTGCGCTAGAACTGACCAGTTTCAGGGAATCTAATTCCCTATTCTGGCCCCTGTGGAAACAAGGAACATATGTGGTTCACATACATACATACATACATACATACATACATACATACATACATACATTCATACATACATACATGCATACATGCATTATATATATATATATAATATATATATATATAACCATACACATAAGAAAATCTTTTAAAAGATATATTTGTAAATGCTTTTCAATAGACTGCAATAGCCTATCTTAAAGACTGCTGTGTGCCTGTGGTATGTTGGAAGAGCATGGAAGTCAGCCCATGCTGAGTGGTATAAAAGGAAAGTGCAACATTTTAGAATAAAGCACAAAATGCTTGTTAATCTCAATTTCATGATTCCAGGAAAGAAGGTAAATTTTAGTTATAATTTGGCTTAAATGTTCATTACCACACACAAGTTTATGAGATTCAGTTCTCAATCAAAACAAGAGAAAATGGGCTACAGGAAATTATTAGCATTCAACAACCTCCCACCTTGTCCTAGACACTCTGACAAGCATCTGTGAAGCCTCTTCTTCAGAGTGTGTCTCACTGAGTGAGGAAAACAACGACTTCCTCTAGGAAAACGTTGCCTTGACAATAAAATGTGCACCTTCTTCTTGTGAATGCAAAAATAAACACATTCAGTCAAATTGGAAGACAGAGGCAACCTAACTCAAAGAAGCACATAAGAAAACCCAAAGTCTCTCAATGGCTTAAGGCTTCATTCCCAATATTTAAAATTTCAGTTTAACCCACTTTAGTATACAGCAAAGTTGAGCTGTTGGGGATAACTGATGGATACATGTGTACTACATGTTTCAGGCTAACTTCTGTGCAGCTGATACATTTAAATAGCAACAGTAGAAAATGGTTATAATATGCCATGGTGGTTAGCATGAGCCCTGTAAAGCATTTGCATGTGGGGTGTTTTGTTTCTCCCTCTTCCTCTCCCTCTCTTTTGCACAACACTTTTTAAATGCTTCAAAACGAGGCAAAGGAGAAATTAAGCTTCATGTGGTTTTGAAGGTTTATAAATCAGTCAAGAGTGTCAGGGAAAATGTTCTCCTCAGATAATGTTTGGTGTTCAAAATATGTTTAAATAGCCTACAGCAATGCATTATTTTGTGACAGAACTTCTATATAATATATAAGTACACATTCAGTTTCACTGGGATACAAGGGTCAATACATTTCTGCATTTTTAAAATGAATCAATTTACTTTCAACCAATTTGTCAAGAAATCGGTAAGGTGATTTGTGGATTCTGCAAGGCAAAGGCTTAGAATTCCACAGTGCTCAGAATGCAGCTCACACACTGTGCTAGGACCAGCCCAGTTGACCACCTTACCTTTCTAGAACCCCACAATCCCGTGTACAGGGATGGCTTTTAATAAGCATGCATGTGAAGGAGCCCAAACACAGTGTCATGTGACTTGTGCTTGGTAAAGTGTAGGAGCCAACTTTTAAAATCTTCAGAGAGCTAGCAAACATTGTAGCCTGCTGGCAATTAGTGACAACTTTATTTTACATGTATCTTTTTTCACTTCTATTGGCTATTCTCTGTATTTACATTTCAAATGTTATCCTCTTTCCACCTTTTCCCATCTGCCATCCCCCTCCCCTTGCTTCCAGGAAGGTGCTCGGTCTTCTCCCAACCACCCACTCTCACCTCAATGCCTTGGCATTCCCCTGCACTGAGAAAAGGAGTCCTCACTGGACCAAAGGCCTCTCCTCCCATTGATGCCAGAAAATACCATCCTCTGCTATATATGCAACTAGAGACATGGGTCTTTCCATGTGTGCTCATCAGTTGGGGTTTAGTCCCTGGGAGTTCTGGAGGTTTGCTTGATTGGTAATGTTGTGCTTCCCATGGGGTTACAAACCCATTTGGCTCCTTACATCCTTTCTGTAGCTCATAAATTAGGGTCCCCTTGCTCAGTCCAATGGTTAGCTGTAAGCATCCTCATTTGTATGAGTATGGGTGTGGCAGAGCCTCTGAGGAGACATCCATATCAGGCTCCTGCAAGTAAGCACTGCTTGGCATCAGCAATAGTGTGTGGGTTTGGTTGCTGCATATGGGATGAATCCACAGGTGAGACAATCTCTGGATGATCATTTTTTCAATCCCTAATCCTCTATTTGTCCCTGTATTTTCTCCTGAGAGTGTTTTTGTTCTCACTTTTAAGAAGGACTGAGGCATCCCCATTTTGGCCTTCCTTCTTTTTGAGCTTCATAAGGTCTGTGAATTGTTTCTTTGGGGTAGTATCTGCTTATCAGTGAGTGCATACCATGTATGCTATTTTGTGACTGGGTTACCTTACTCGGGATGATGGCTTCTAGTTCCATCCATTTAGAATTTCATGAAGTCATTGATTTTAATAGCCGTGTAGTACTCAGTTGTGAAAATGTACATTTTCTGTATCCATTCCTCTGTTGAAGGACATCTGGGTTCTTTCCAGCTTCTGGCTGTTATAAATAAGGCTGCTATGAACATGGTGGAGCATGTGTCCTTGTTATATGTTTGAGCATCTTTGGGTATATGCCCAGGAGTGGTATAGCTGTGTCCTCAGGTAGTACTGTGTCCAATTTTCTGAGGAACTACCAGACTGATTTCCAGAGTAGTTGTACCAGCTGGCAATCCCACCAACAATGGAGGAGTGTTCCTCTTTCTCTACATCCTCACCAGAATCTTCTGACACCTGGTTTTTGATCACAGCCATTCTGACTGGTGTGAGGTAAAGTCTCAGGGTTGTTTTGATTTGCATTTCCCTGATGCTTAGGTATGTTGAACATTTCTTTCTTTAGGTACTTCTTTAGGCCATTCTGCATTCCTCAGTTGAAAATTCTTTGTTTAGCTCTGTACTCCATTTTTAATAGGGTTATTTGATTCTCTAGAGTCTGACTTCTTGAGTTTTTTGTATTAAGTATTAGCCCTCTATCAGATGTGGGATTGATAAATAGGGTTATTTGATTCTCTAAAGTCTGACTTCTTGAGTTTTTTGTATTAAGTATTAGCCCTCTATCAGATGTAAGATTGATAGGCATATTTTCTCAATCTGTTGGCTGCTGTTTTTTTTTTTTTTTTCCTATTACAGAGATGCCAGAACACCCTAGGCAGAGAGCAGTCTGCAAGAGATGTTCACCTAGTGAATATCCATCATACCTCAAAGATGGTGGTGTCCATAAAATGGCTTCCTTTTATTTTACAAGTACACACTCAGATCCTTGCTTTGCCAGCCACTAGGCTTGATGTCAGAGTGCAGCCGAGAGTTAAAGAACAAATGCTCACCCTCATGGAATCATAATCTAGTGAGGGTCCTGTTTTTATAACTCAAATAATCCCCTTCCTATAATCACCAATATAAACAAAGTGCAAAGGGAGCAGTTTGACTCCAGCATCAAAGGCCTTATCCAAAGGAGCCTACAGTAAACTGGGGGAGTCTAAGAAAGTTGAGTGAATTTCATGAGGAATTATCAAAAGCAACCAGTGGGTGATCTATTTATCAGAGAAAAGAGGAGAGAAGGTAAAATGAGGGAAGGAAGAAAGGAGAGAGAGAGAGAGAGAGAGAGAGAGAGAGGGAGGGAGAGAGAGACCGACCATAGGGACTTGGCTGATGATGAGAAGCTTTAGTATCTTCATTCAACAAGGTCGATAGGCTGGAGAACCCACCTGGGTACTGGATGGCACATAAAGTTAACACATTAGTGAATTAGCACAAGGCCAAGACGATCTTTGAACCTGTGCTAAATTCTTTTTCCAGTATCATTGCTGAGTAGCTGGGTACCCTTGGTAGACGAGTTGACCTTTCTAAACCCAGGAAGCTACCAGGAGTTTGCTGATGTAAGATGGCACATGCAAATATAGTCCTGGGCTCACTCCAGATGCATACAATACTCTGGCTTCTAGCTAAATGCGTATTTCTCTAATCACTTTAAAGCTTAACTGTGTATACCATGGGCCTGTTTTGAATCCCTATGTTGTTATGATATCCAAGAAAATACCAGGAAAGAAAAAGTCCATGGCAAACTCCTTGTATGTGATTTAAATGGAAGACATTTGGCAGTGGCAGGGGGAGTTAGAGGGGAAGAAACAGTGAAAATCATATCTACACACTCATACAAACCACACCCTAAGGTAAATCTCTACTACTGAGGTATACCCCAGCTCTCATAGAGAAATTCTATAACTGAAGTGAATTCCTACTACATCTCTAACCTTTAAGCAACTAAAGCACCACTCAAGAGACAAGAGAGGTAGGTGTGTTTTCACTTAAGAGCATTGAAAAGAGCCAATATTGAAGTTTCATATTTAATAGAAAGAGCAGAAAAACCTACTGCAAGTCAAATTAGAGTTTCTGATCAAAGGAAAACTCCAGGCAAGAACTGTATTTCTGCCGATGGTTAAGCAGTATAAAAAGTATATATCAAGAAAAGAGTGTGACAGTTTGTACCTTAAAAGTGGGCACCAGATTAAGTCATCAACATGAATATTTGATTTTAAAATTATGTTTTATATCTATTCTGTGTATTGTACATGTCTGTGTGCATGCGTGCAGGTTCCCAAACAGGTCAGGAGAGAGAATTGGATCCTTAGGAGCCAGAGGTATAGGAGGTTGTAAGTTGTTCTACCTGAGTGTTGGAATCCAAACCCCGTCCACTGAAAGTGTAGCCAGCACAGTTAACTGCTGAGTCATCTCTCCGGTCCTCATATTTGATCTTTTCAGAAGCTGTGGAGAATCATACCAAAGGCAGAGTTGGTAACAAGGCCGTTGTGTGCTGACTAATATCTGACACCATTGTTGCTAGATGCCATTTAGATAGTGCTTCAAAGCTGGACATGGCTATTGAAGACAGGTCTGGTAGTGTCCCCACTCAGCAGGTGCCAAATGGAAGTCACAGGGGTCAAACTAAGTCACATGGAGACAGTAGAAGCTGAGACCTGACAGAGGTGCCAAATGCCTACTCTAATATTCATGAAGCATCGTCTAAAAATTATTTTAAAAATATGAACATCTGAGGTTGGAGAGATGGATCAGTGGTTAAGAGTACCGGCTGCTCTTCCAGAGGTCCTGAGTTCAATTCCCGGCAACCACATGGTGGCTCACAACCATCTGTAATGGGATCTGATGCCCTCTTCTGGTGTGTCAGCTACAGTGTACATATATATATACACACACACACACACACATATATATATATATATATATATATATACACATATATATATACACACATATATATATACATATATATACACACATATATATACATATATATATATATATAATATGAGTAAATCTTTAATAAACAAAGAACATTTGATATAAATTGTATTGCCTGAACCACATGCTAGCTTTGTGTCCTCACGTCAATTACTTGTTTTCTCTTGGTCTCGTTGCCACAATTATAAAATACCAACAATCAAACTACTTCATTGGTTCTTAAGATTCAATAAAGGATGTAAAATGTCTACAAATTATCTAATGGAAGGTCATAAACTAGTAGTTGTATGGAGTTTGGTTAGCCTGAACTATTTTGATTTTTATTGTTTTGTTTTGTTTGAGATAGAGTCTTACTATATAGCCCTGGCTAGCCTTGAACTCACCAAGATCCACCCCCTTCTGTCTCCTAAGTACTAAGATTAAAGGCATGTACTATTCTACCCAACTATGAGAAGGTTTTTAGAACTTTCTGAAAATATTTTAAATTTCCAAACCAAGATATTTCATATAAAATACGGGATTAGACTTTTACACTTAGAATTTAGAAAGACTGGGAAGATACAGTTTGCCTTTTCCCATAGCTACGATTAACCAGGAAAAGATTACTACCCCAATACTGTAAACATTTATTCAGTCTTTATTTCTGACAAATTGTACGTCAGGGTACAGGCCTGACCCTTGTTGGTGTGTAAGATAGCCATTCATGATCTGAGGTTCTAATCAGACATCAGATTTTATTATAATTTGCCCACCTTGGGCTTGATGCTTAACAGACTGATACACACTTTTCATGTATTCAAGTAGAATAAAACTAACATAAAAAGAAATATAGGAATTAAGTGGAAGAGTATCGAAGAAGGTCTTTAAAGAGGGGGGTGCTGCAAAAACAATCCCTGAACATTACATCCCAACTTTATATCTGTTGAAGATTCATCTATTTAAAAGAGTGGGAAGCTGGCATGCCTTTTTTTTTTTTTTGAGATAAATGCTGTTCTTGGCAGCAATGAATTCTCACACTCAAAGAACCAATCAGATGCCAGCATGTATTCAGCTTTGCAGCACCACCTCCTTATTTGTTTTCTTTTCAGCACTATGGCAAATTACTATAAATGTATATATATTTAATATTTAGTAGTGAAAGTTCACATACAAAATTATTTCTCAAAATATTCTGGAACATTCTTTTCCATTTATTCTGCCAGTTGATTTTACAAATGGTTACTTGACTTCAAAAAAAAAGTTAGCCTAGATTAGTATTAGAATTATAGTAAGCATATAAATTATTTTGCAAAAAATAATAATCATGAGATAGTTGGTCCCCTAGGTATCCTTACTGGTATTAAATTCCAAGTCATTTTATTCAGACTTAGGACTATTTTTGACAATCTACAAACTTAAATTAAAAGCTCCCTAGAGAATATTTTAGTCCTGTGTACAGCTTGAACATATTTGTCTATAATCATGTACTTCCTGTTGCAGGAAAGTATAGCAAGACATAACCATACTAATCATACAGACCTATATTTCATTATGTAGGCTGGCTCAGCATGCTCTTCTGAGCATCAAAAAAAAAAAAAGATTCCATGTTCTTTGAACTCGGTATGTAAAGAACAAACCAAGCTTAAATCTATATTTAAGTCATTGACACTCAATTTGGAGGATTTTAAAAAGTAACTGGTAGTCTCCTTCTGGTTCTTTCTGTACACTGTGAAGCTGACACTCTCTGGTAAAGATGCAGGTCTGGAATGTGTACTTTAAGAACCAAAGCCAACCTGAGCTATCTGGAGTCCTTGCAAAACCACCATCCGCCTATAACCTCTGAATGCTACTTTCTGCTTCGCCTTGTTGTTTTGTTGCTTATTTGATTGCTTCCTTGTTTTTGAGACAATTTTGGGGAGTTGGGGTTGTTTTATGTTTCTGGTGTTTTGGATGGTTAATTGGTTGGTTAGTTTTGGAGTGGTTTTCTTTGGGGGTGTCATTCCTAGACCACGTTTAAGCTCCTACTGCTTCAGCCTCTCAATCGCTAGGATCCCATACAATTCATTTTCTCACAGTACTGGGCAAACCCCTCAGAGTGTACTACTCTTAGAAAGCTTCTATCCTTCACCACCTCCTAAGAATGACACAGCACTGGAAGCCTGTAGGAACAATCTGTCACTTTTCTCTAGCCGACCTACCCAATGTCTCCATCCAATGTGTCTGTCAAAACGTTAATTTGTGGCTTTCTTTGCTCGTTGCCTGGAAGAGTTCACGTCATCTCTTCTACAGTAGAACATGTCATTATGTCCTCAAGCCACGGTAACTCATAGTTGACTTAAAATAAACTGTGTTCTTATTTCCCTTAAAGCAGAACTGTTATTGTGCATTGGCTGTGTGAAGCTGGGGATGCTTTAGCTCTGACTTTCTCGAGGTCACTGCTGTGGCTGTGTCATGCTCCTACGTACTATGTAGATTGCTATAGGACTTTCCCATCAGGCAACCTGGTCCACACTTGCTTTATCCTAAGTCAGGAAAGTCTAAAATGTTAGTGATGGGGTGGAACGTATGGCAGACACAACTTTCCTAATGAATAATCGCTGGAAAATCCATAAAGTGGGCTTCGTAAGAATGGGGTCTATGAACAGCTAAGAGCAAATCAGTTGCCTTCCTATGTACTTCAAATACACTTCGTTATAGGAGTTGGACTTGGTGTGTGTAATGATGTCACGCTTTAGACCATTATTATCAAGGCAGGACTTCTTATGGAGTATTCTGCTTAATACGCACACATAAAAACATTTTTGTGACTGGATTTGACCAACTCAGGTCAAGTTAAATAAGTCCAAAAGGGGATGTCTCAAGTACATGTTACAAAAATATGAAGTGTGAATCTTTCGGAGACCATGGATTTTAACTGTTCCCCTAAACGCCTGATTCAGAACTCTTCTTCGAGGAACATTTCCAGGAACAATAAGGATAGAAGCCCTTCTCTCCATATTAGAAAGTTGCCTATTTTTTCTCCAGAGAAAAGCAGCTTTAATTCGGAAACAGAAATCCTTTACCTACAGGGAGTACAGATGTAATTACACATCAGCTGGGTTCACTCGTGGATTTTCTCTCTGGGCTTTGTCCTCAGCCCTGGCACTTCCTGGCTGAGTGTGTTCTCTGTGAATTGCTCAGTCATTGGAAGCCCTAGTTTACACATCATGGCAAAGCAAACAATTATTTCTCATGAATTTGTGCATTTTGGTGCATTTCTGTCCATAAGCAATGGATATAAAGAGGACCTGTTAAACCCTTAGAGGTTGCACCTATATGGTATCAAATACTCCCTGTCTTATGGTTCCCCTTGCTGTGAAGAGACACCATGACCAAGGCAACTCTTCTTTTATTTTTAGACAACTCCTCTCACTCCATTCATTGACTTTCCCCTAACAAGGCAGTTACATTAGGTAGCTTTTGAAGGCTTAAGTATAGATGTCTTTCTATCACCTTACTGCACAGAGAAACAAAATGGGGGAGGAAACATAGAAATGGGCTCTGCTTTCAAATTTCTGAGTTCAAATGTCATTTTGAAATTATTTTATTTTTATAAAAATATTAAAAGCAGTATTTCTGTATACTATAATTTTTTATGGTTTTTCTAATGTTTATGGTTATTTTTATGTTTATTTTTAAATTGTATTTTCAATTTTTATTGTTTATTTTTAATGTTTATTTTATTATTTAATTTAATTTTATTTTAATGTTTATTTATTTTAATGTTTATTTTTAAGTGGGTGTTTATGTGATTGTGTGTGTGTGTGTGTGTGTGTGTGTGTGTGTGTGTGTGTAGTACTTGAGAAGACCAGGCCAGAGGAAGTCATCCCTTGGAGCTGAGTTACAGGTAGTTTTGAGACACCTGCTAAGGTGCTGGGAACTAAAACCAGGCCTCTTGACACTGAGTCATCTCTCCAGACTAACACCTTTCCTAAATGTGAGCAGTTACCTAAGGTCAGTAAAATTACTAAAATTAGCAGAGTGCTTAGTGTCAGTAGTATATTTACCATCTAATTTATACTTGATTGGTATTTTATCAATTGATTTCCTCAAGTTTAAGATCACACATTCTAATGACTTACCTTTTAAAGTCTAGAACAGTCTTTTCCACATCTATACTTTGTGGCTGGGACACTTCTGAAGAAGAATGACCAGTTATCTTTCTAAAGCTCCCCGGGTTTCTGTGACTGCTTCTGTACTAGTAATGGTCCTCCTGGTTAAAAGGCTGCTTTGGTGGTTGTTTTGTTTTTTTCATGCTGCATCAAGAAAGAGACAGATGAATGAGGCTTACTCTGTAGTTAGTGTATTAACATTGCTGATGGAGTTAAAGGGTTTGGTGGTTTGGTAGTAGTGTTCGTTTTTTGGTTTTCTTTCATTTTTGTTTGTTTGTTGATTCCTCTACTGCAAGCTGCCATCAGATGTTCAGTCCATTATCATCACGGCGGGAAACATGGCAGCATCCAGGTTTTGGAGGAGATGAGAGTTCCACATCTTATTCCAAAGGCAAAGATTCCAAAGGAGAAGATTTCTGCACGAGCAGCCAGGAAGAGGGTCTCCAAGTCCACTTTCACAGTAACACACTTCCTCTAATGAGGCCACACCTACCCCAAGAAGGCCACACCCCCTATTAATGCCACTCCCCAGGCCAACCTTATTCAAATCACCACACTAATGATATATTGATTTAAAAAAATAGACGTTTACCCTTGAAAGCTGTGTTAGATAGCATGAGATGAGATTATGTCTTTGATAAGAACTCTATAAGGAACATTAACAGTAGATACACTTTTAGATCAGGCAACTGCTCTCTCATTATCCTGCCCTACCCAGAATTCATTACAGTCACATTTACTTGATTTCATTAATGTGTGTGATGTATTAATAGCAAGGGGAGCAACCTTAACATCGGTCAGGCACAGGGAAGCTTTATTTCGCTTCTTTTGTTCAGGGACAACAGTCTATTAGTTTAGAAAAGAAAATCGATTGTACAAAGAATGGAATATAATATAGCAAATAAAAGGCCACATTTCCCTCAGAGTGAACAGAGGAAAGAAAAAAAAAAGAGAACTCTTTAATTTCTGCTATTCTGACCCCTGGACCAATGACAGGGCTTCTGTGGCCATGCTCTTTAAGTAGCTACAAAAGACTTTGTGGCAAACTTAAAGAAACCTCTAGCAGGTTCTGAAAGAAAGCTCTCTACTGGAACTGGGACACTTTCTATTAAAAATGGCACTTGGGACAAAGGAGCTCCCCTCACTTCGGTAATGTGTCATTTTATGCAATCATGTTTGTTAGCTGTCTGAGAAAGGCATCCTTATTAGGTAAGAACATTGAGGGCTGGGACACAGATCAGTGGTAGAGTTCCTCATTGGTGTGAGACTATGGTACAATCCTGAACAACATAGGTTCTGTTTCCACTGATGGAGAAGAAGAACTGTTTTATTATTATTATTATTATTATTATTATTATTATTATTATTATTATTATTATTATTATTATTATTATTAACAAGTCTCAGCCTCCAGTTTGTATTCAGTGCCTGCTGCATTTCAGTAAGCATCTTCTACTAGGATTTTGTGTTTTGTACTTAATTACATGTATGTGTCTGGGGAGACAAGCATGTGAGTATGGGTAATCACTGAGCCCAAGGGTGCCACATCCCCAGAAGGTGGAGTTAGGGGCAGCTGTAATTCATTGACGGAGCCACTGGGAACCGAACTCAGGTCCTCTGCAAGCAGGATTCTCCACTGCTTAGCAAACTGAGCTCTCCATCCCTCCAGCACCTTTTTATCAACTTGGCTCAGACATCACTTTGCCTTAGTTATTGGTTCAACTTAGTCTTCAGCTCCTTCTGAGCTCTGATGTACTTTTCTCTGTCACCCTTGCTTACATCAGCTAGCTGGTGCCTGTAGCTCAAAGCGCAGTTGTGAAATATTGCATTTATGTAAGATGAAGAACAATAGAGACTTTAATATTTGATGAAGTGAGCCCATTTCTCCAAGATTAGATGGAAAAGATTTACAGAAAGAACCCGATACAATGAATGCCCTTGGTGACAAGTTTAAGGGAGAACAAGAGCTAAGGCACATTCTGGAGTTGCTGCCTGGGAGTTACTTTACAAATAACTGTCAAAAATGGTATTCTGGTTTTAAATTTTCAGTATGCCTGGAAGCCAGAGGGTAACTGTTTCTTTTCATGGTTCCTCAACTCTGGTTCCTGCAGAAGCTGCTTCCATGTGACCCAGTTAGAGAGAAGAGTCTGGTACAGGGATGAATAGACTCTCTTCCAAGGAGAGAAAGAGGAAAAGCCTTGGAAACTCAGGAAAGGAATAGCAGAACCTCAGAAAAGTCAGGAGGATGGGAGGGGAGAAGGAGAAGGAGGGGACAGAAGGATGATACAGAGAAAGAGGTGAAGGAGTGGGGGTGTGCAGGAACAGGAAGAAGGTAAGGAGAGAGAGGGGATGGTATGAAGCGGGTGGAGAATGAGAACAGGAAGGGGGAAGAGGATAAAAACCAGGAGATGCACTGTCAGAAGGCGAGTAAGATGCTCTAGGCTCATAGCTCTCCAGTGCTGGATGTTGGTGGGGGCAGCAAAAGTCATATCATAAAGACAACCCTGCTGTCTCTGGATGTCTCACCTCTGGACATGTCCACAGACCTCCCAAGCCTCAAGTCTAGCTGCAGGTTCTGGTAAGACCGATTCCTCCAGCAGATAGGTCAGTCACGGGTAGGATCATCATTCCCTGACACAAAGGGCAGTGCCCAGCCTCTGACTTCAGAGATCATATATACAGTTTTTAAAATACAGCTGCCTTAGGACCTGAGAACAGGAAATAGCCACAAATCAGGAGCTTTAACTTAATGTGCACCAGCCGGAGGGTGAGACACAGTCCTGGGAGGAAGCTGTGCAGTGTAGGAGACAGGACTCTAACAAGCTGAAAAGTATAGGCATGGGGGGGGGGGGTGAAAGGGGGCAGGGCCAGGCATAAAAGTCTCAGGAAAGGGCAACTCTGTGCACAGTGGCCACTGTGGGCGCCATATTGAGACCACACAAGCTGAGAAGTGTCTCGAAGTCTTGATCCTGAGCCTGTGCTCAGGGGGTAGACAGTCTCTGGAGCCACCTGCCATTCTCACTTCTATGGACATAATATCTTAAATCACATCAAGTACTACAAATTATGCCTGGCTTATCAGAAGCAATGGAAGTAAATTTGACCACCCAGTATAAGTGCCATAAGGAAAGCATGAAGACATGCTCACACAGCTTATGACAACAGTTTACTAGGCTGGAGACTGAAGCACGGGGTTCTCAGAATGTGGGGCAGAAAGCAAAAAATACAGAACCCGGGAAGTATTTAATAGAAGCTCATGGGCAGAAAGAGAAAGATAATGTACAAGCATTAAAGGTGAAGGAATGCCTGGCTGGTGCTGAGACTGAGGTAAGGTTGGGCATGCGGCCATCTCTGAGGGCCTTAGGGACACACGATGTGCTGTCATTGGAAAACTGAAATAGCAGCCCTAGAAAGGAAACAGGAGAGAACTGAACATTGGTAATTAATATCTGCCAGTCGAGTACCAGATGCTTGAATTTTATCCTGCCAGCTTAATCAAATGTAGAGTGATTCCCTCTATCTGGCCACACTGCCAAGATTTGTCCTGTATCTCAATGTACCCAGGAGAGACAAGGACTTGTCACACCCGCCCCGGCTCTGAATAATAATGTGGAGACTTATAAATGCATAGGCCTTATAGCTAGGCTTACTCCCAACTAGGTTGTCACTTACAAACCCGTTTATTCTAGTCTAAGGTCAGCCACAAGGCTGGTTACCTCTTCTCAGTTCCAGCACCTGCTCATTCCTCCTTGACTGGCCAGTGAATCCTCCTGACTCCCAGAATTCCCATTTCTTTCCAGAAGTCCCGCCTTCTACTTCCTACCTCTGCCACAGGCCATCTGCTTTTTAATTTACAAATCAGAAGGTGACAGAGGGAGTGTTTACAAAATATGATGTAGCCATATGAATAACAGTACCAAAGTCCAGTGTGCACTCAGCTCTCTGCCTGGCACAGAAATCTCTATCAGAATAATGCAAAGATGATCTTTACACCATGCACAGTAATACTATCCCAACACGGATAGCCCAAGGCACAGGGTACACTCCTGTCAGTGGCATCTCCTATACTGGACTTCTGCTATGATGATCCAGACAGCAATGTACAGAAACACGGAGGAAACCTCTGAGCTTTCTCCTGTATAAGAAGCTTCCATGTTCCTCTTGCTCCCTTGTGCCCTTGCTCTCCCCCACTTGCCCCTCCTCTCCCCACTCCCTTTCCCTGTCTCTCTCCATGTGCTCTTGTCTGGCCTCTATTTCTCTCTCTACTCCTCTCTTTGCTTACTCTCTCCCCCTACTATCCTCTCAACTCCTCTCCCCATGCCCTGAATAAACTCTATTCTGTACAGTGAAAAAGAAGGAGGAGGAGGAGGAGGAGGAGGAGGAGGAGGAGAGGAGGAGGAGGAGGAGGAGGAGGAGGAGGAGGAGGAGGAGGAGGAGGAGAGGAGGAGGAGGAGGAGGAGGAGGAGGAGGAGGAGAGGAGGAGGAGGAGGAGGAGGAGGAGGAGGAGGAGAGAAGGAGGAGGAGAAGAGGAAGAGAAAGAGGAAGAAGAAGAAGAAAAAGAAGAAGAAGAAGAAGAAGAAGAAGAAGAAGAAGAAGAAGAAGAAGAAGAAGAAGAAGAAGAAGAAGAAGAAGAAGAAGAAGAAGAAGAATCTGCTTCCCTGTTTTCATTCCAGTTTCATTCCAGTGGGTTCCAACAAAGAGCCATCAAGCTGCCCAAAGCAAACCACATGCCTCTGCCTGCTCCTTCATCCTTCCCCCGAGCCACACTGCTGCATCTCTTCCCTTACTTCTCTGGGGTCTCTGTTGAACTGTCCCCCATCAGAATGCCCTCCCTAACCTTTCCAGGTCTGTCTCACTCTGGTCTTGCCACCATATTTTTCTTTGTGGTGTGGTGTGTGTTACTCCATGTGTTCTGTTACATTGTTTTATGGTATGTGAGCATACATACGAATAAGTGGAGTTAGTTAACTAGCTCTTCTAAAAGTCCATGAAAGTAGGAACCATGTTTTATTCATGATTACATACACAGCAATTATAGGCACCAAGTAGACACAAAATAAACATTGATCGGATAAATGATGAATCACATTTAACTAGTCCCATAGCAAGTTAGAGAAAAGAATGGTGGTATTTTTTTTTCTCCCACCAGTTCCAAAATCCCTGCTCTGGGTGGAGTTCTTTTTCTATCTTCTCGATGACTTCATATATAACTTTGTTAAGAGAGTCATAGCTGCCAAATGACATAAATCTTGAATCATCTGTAATTATTGTCATGTTAGATCCTTGAGGGTTTTGAGGATAAGGTCTGTTAGCAAGTTTTAGTTTATGAGACTTTGAGTATCTACATGATAGAAATTTCTTTCTTTCCTTACTTGAGGCTCAACAATTTTAAAGAAGAAAGTAGCACAACCCCAGCATTGGGAAGTGAAAGCAGCAGCCAAAAGGCCAAAGTAATTCTATGCTACACATTAAGTGTGAGGCCAACCTAGAATACATGAGATTTTGTGTCCAAAAAGAAGTGGAAAAGTAACAGGAAAGAGAAGAGGAAATGGAATATGAAAAAGGAGTGGGCAAAAAAAACTAATAGGATTTTAAAGGCCTATAAGGCAGGGCTGGAGAGATGGCTCAGTGGTTAAGAGTACTGACTGCTCTTCCAGAGGACCAGAGTTCAAGTCCCAACAACCACATGGTGGCTCACAACCATCCTTAGATCCAAAGCCCTCTCCTGGTACATCTGAAGAGAGTGACAGTGTACTCACATACATAAAATAAACAAATATTTAAAACCTGCCAAAAAGCATATAATAAATATCCTCTGATCTATGAAATAGAAAAATATCAGTGTTGATGTCGCAGGTTGATAAAGACAGAGAATCATTTTTTTCTTCTTTAAGGAGGAGCATTAAAGGGTAAATACATTTGTTTCTGTGTTATTTTCCCTTTTTTCCATCAAAAAGAATCATCAAGGCATTGCCCTCCACACTGTTTCATAGTCACAGCATGCATACTGGTATTTTGTTACCTGTAGCTTCTCCTAAGGAACAGGAAGAGACCTGAGCAGCTATCACTGCGGTGCATACACTAAAGTCTGCTCTGCTCTCAGGAGCAGGAATTATGAGCCCAACTTGCTGAGACTCAAACTAACACCAGGGGAGAGAACCCCCTGTTCCAAACCCACACACCTTTGTTCTGCCTTCAAATGAACATCTGGGCACCATCTTAGGAGGAAAACCACAGCAGAACTCCTTGATTGCTTAATACCAGACTGCCTTAAAGTTCTGAAAACGCTATGTTAGATGATTTTCCTAATGATTCCACTGTCTTGATCAAAGAAGAAATGTGTATTCCTTTCTTATTAATTTTTAACCATTTTCTCTTCACCGTGGCTTCGTACATTTTGTTGTGCTGTTTCCCAGCAGGGCTGCGCCATTCCTCCTTTCCCTAATCTTTCTATGCAGCAGTGAAAAGATGCCTCCAACCTGAAGTCTACACAAACGCTACTGGCTGTGACTCTAGAGAACCCTGACTAATGCGTTGGCATCCGCTCTCAGTCAATAAAAATGAGAGCTGACCAAACACCACACAGGCATAGTGTGTACATAAACTTTAACAAAACAAAGAAAGGCTAATCACCATCAAGTAAGTGTGGAAGTTATGACATCATCTCAAAACCAGAGAAAACTGATGTATCTCGGTAATGAAAACAGGAAGGGAAGAGTTCAGGAAAGATGGTTATGAATGGCTTCTCAGAGAAGGCTCAAAACACAAAGACAATATGAAGCAGCCACACAAAGGGAGGAGGAGCATTCTGATAGTAAACATGGAGTCTACAAAGGGCAAGAGGCAGGCAAAGTTCGAACACAGCTGGATTTCCTCTTTAGAAGTATCTAGTGGCTCATTACTCTACAGACTGATCTTTCAGTCCTTAGCAATCAGGTGGTTCAAATGAAACCCATGGTTACATTCTACCACTAGATGATTGGCTAAAATCTTAAGCTACTATTTCTCCACCTGTTTGTTTGAAAATGGAATAAACAGAATCTTTCACTCTCCTTATTGGCAAATAGCTTTGTACAACTACTTCAAAAAGAGTTTGATAGTGCTTAGTTAAACTCTCTCCACCCCCCCATGTGTATGTGTGTAAAACAATTCTCTTGTGCAAGTATAGAAGCATTACCACTACACCAAAATATGATCATTCAAAATCCACGTACAGGGAAACTGATAAATGATAATGTTCTAGAATGTAGTACTATATGACAAAGAAACGCATCTTTGTAGCTATGAGTGAGTGGAAGACCCTCAAAACCATATTCATATCAAGAATTAAAGTACAAAATATAAACAAAGTGATTTCATTTATCTCAGAGTCAAAAAGGTAACGATATGGTCTATACTTAGGATGTTAAAAGTATAAAGAATTGATAGAAACTGTCTGGAAAAGGTTGGGGAAGGAAACTGCATTTGCCCATATGGTTTTAACTTCCCACTGCTGATCTGAAATTCTCCCGGCTCCTTAAATCCATGTTATTCTATGCAGTAAGTCCTTATTACCTCCCCCTCCCCCAGTCCCCCACAAAGCACCCAGCTCTCCTTCCTTCTCATCATCCTGGCTAATAGCTTTGTCTCTACAACCTGTAAAATCCAGCTATGGAGTTCCTTCTTCAACCACTAACTCTGCAGACTTGCTCTGCCAAGAGTTCAATGATTCACTTTCCTACAGAACAGTCTAACAAGAACAGTCTCTGCATCCCAGAAAACCTATCACCAGTACCATTTTGTAGGATGCTGTGCTTTAGACAATCCTTCTCGTCTTCATCCTCAGCTTCTCCCACTCTGATAGACATTTCCCATCTGCACACAGACCTACCTTAGGCACTTGGCTATCTGCCAATATTATAGACAATATTATGGCCCTCGTTTTTGTTCATTTTTAGATGCTTAGCAAAGTTGGTGAAACCTTGTCTTTTCTTCAAAATGTCTCAAGCATTCTATCAAGCCTGTAATATTGGTCATCAAATGAGACATAATTAAATTTTAGACCCACATCAAATCTAGGTTATTCTTTCCATTATTTCAGATATTTGGCCACTCTTTAGTAGCATTTTTTTTTTTTTTTTTTTTTTTTTGCCTGATCTAACGTAGAATTGATTGCCGTATTGTATTTTAAAAATGTAGTTTTCCATTTTTATCTTTGGTTCTAGCTATTATGATATCGTTTGCTCTGTGATTTTCTGGTGTATACCAGTATAATAAAACATTTAATCTCAAGCATGCAGAGATAGTACTATACAATCTTATTTTTTTCTCCATTTATCTATTTCCTACACACACTTATCAAGAGTCTAGCTCTGTGGTATATGTGACATCTAATAAGGCATTTCATCACTGCTATGTTCGTCATCTACAAATTTCCTGACAATTTGTAGCCATTTTCTCTTACAAATGCCATTCACCACTTGCTTTTTTAAGTCTTGATCCCATAGAACTTTTTGAAATTTCATTGAATACTTTCCTTTAGAAAGGCTTGACATTTATGGCGCTAAATCTCCCAGAAACGCAGATTTATAATGACTCAGCATCACGGTACATTTTGTATCCTTAAGTGGCATTACATACAGGAGGAAGTCTATAGAGAGGCACCTTCTGGCTTTCTCTGCTAACATCATTGGCTGACGTAGATTACTGACATTTATTTCAGATGTAGGTGTGCAGTTTCAGAAGAGTCACTGTAAACTGCAGGGAAAAGCAGACACAGACAGAAAGACACACATGGAGAGAAAGTGTCCTGAGAAAAGAACAGAGTGGCCAAAGTGACACCTGTTCCCTTTTTGTCCCCTTCAAGTCCCTCCAGGGAATTCTTTCTTTGCAAGCTTAGCTTTGCCATCAGGTCTCAGATCTCAGGTTTCCTTTGATCCTTTTCTAGTTCTACAGAGAGAACCTAATATTTTATTCATTCTGATCTAATGACTTTGCCTTTTAAACAGTATGTTTTGTCTTAATGAGCATCCATTAAACATTAAACCCATTCCATACCTAGTAGTATTCTGATTCAACTGAATATCAAATTTTCATTTAAAAGTATGCACACACACACACATATACACACTCATGCATATACTCACACAAAGACTCATACAAACCTAAACACTCATGAACATATACACACACTCACACAGGTACACTCATACACACACACACATGCACGCACATGCACACACACACACACACACAAGTGGAAACAGAAACAGTGAATATGCCAAGCAATGAGACCCTCTGGTCATTAGTCTGATATGTTTTATGCACTTGTCTGCAGCTTTGCTATCTGGCACTATTTTTCAGGCACTTGAGGAAGCAAACTTGCAAGTTCTGTGCATATGAGTAAGTTTCAATGCTAGGGGTTTTCAAATATTAGCAGTTGCAATATAAGAATTATGAACAGATGAATACAACTCTTGAAGTTAGTTAAGGATTTAGACAATCTGTCATAATCACATGTTTCCCTGGCCCCATTCTTGCACTAAAGAACCTTAGATTTTACCTGTACTGCTCTAGAACAGTGCTTCTCAGCCAGAGTGTCTCATTCCTCATTGGGCCACGTGTCAGGTATTTGTATTGTGATTCATAACTGTAGCAGAATTAAAATTATAAAGTAGCAAAGAAAATAATTTTATGGTTGTGGTTACCACAGTATGAGGAACTGCATTACAGGGCTTCCTAACTGCATGAGGAAGGTTGAGAATCCCTGCTCTAGAAAACAACAAAGCCAGAGACGAGCAGGTGTGTGGAGATCCAACGCCTCTCAATGTTTCTGGGCTACTGTAGGCCACTGCTACTCACTGGCTTCCCTACCCCATCAGTTACCTATGGCTGCCGCAACAAATAACCATATATTTACAGGTTAAAACCACGGGATTTATTCTCTTGCATATCTCAAGGCTCAAAGTCAATATTACCAAGTTGAAATCAAAGGCTGTAATTTCTTGTGGTTCAAGAGGCTCCTTGCCAGCGTCCTTCCTGCCCTCGGCTTCCAAAAGCTTTCATGTTCCTTAATTCATGGTCATCTCATTCCAAATGCTCTTCCATAAAGGGCAAGTACCAAAGCATAAGCCAGTATGCTTAGGGCCCCAATGACTCTCCCTGAATAAGCACCTCAAGACCCCTAACTGAAACAGATCCCTGAAGACCTTTGCTCCGTACACGACCATAGTTATGATGTCTAGGAAGTTGGATATGATATTTGGGCACCATTATTTAACCCGGACTTCCCCTGGATGTGTTCCTGCCCCAGCAAGGAGGAAGGGAGGGAAGGTTACATTACTTTTTTCTGGAGATGTCACCATTTTAGGCATGACAAGAACTCTTCTGAAACCATGACAAGAGAACTCACAGAAGTCAGAGGTAGGTTATTTTTTCTGCACTAATACTGAAAAGCCAACACATTTATTTTAGCATACAGGAGGCAATCCAAGAACAATTGTTAAATTAAAATTATCAAGATACAATAAAAGTGAAATATCAATAGCAAGTTTTGCTACTTGCTGATGGAATTTTTAGGAATAAACATTCTAAGAGTTTAGTTCAAAAAGTAATAAAGAAGGTTGGGAATTTAAATACTTATAAAAGTATAGGCATTGTTAAAGTATTTACAATAATTATAATAGAACACTATTAAAGACCATATGGTTTGTTTTGCTCATTTTATGATTTTTTTAATGTATATGAGTGTTCTTTCTATCTGTATGTAAACCACATGCCAGAAGAGGGCATCAGATCCCATTACAGATGGTTGTGAGCCACTGTATGGGTGCTAGGAATTGAACTCAGGACCTCTGGAAGAGCAGTTAGTGCTCTTAACTGCTGAACCATCTCCCTACCCTCTCACCCCCCTTAAGCTTTACTTACTTATTTTTGTCTCTCTCATTTTAAAGAAAAGGAATTTATTCTGTTTTTTCCCCTTGTTTAGACTCCACAAGCACAGAATTCTCTTTATGTCTAAGTTAAAACAATATTATAAAGTAAATAATTTATAAAATAACTTGCAATTTACATGCATACTTAATGAAGTGACTCAAAACAGGCTGAGATTAAAAGAGAGCCTACACTTCATCTGAGTGCTGGAATCTATATCGGATTATACTCAGAAAGAAATAAAGCCAGAAAGTGGCAGCAAATGTTAACTGTGGGGACAGAAATATGCTGACTCCTCATCAAAGACACTTAAACCAAAAGAAAACTCTGCTACTCTGGAGAGCCACAGAAGCGGGCTCCTGTTAGCTTCTTGCTTTAAGGTCTGCTACTTTCTCAGGGCTTGGGTGGGAGTGGCCATAATTTATGACTGTGAACTGAGCCAGATAATTAGATGAGTCCTTTCCAGTGGGAATATCCCTGAATAGATGCCCCAGCAGAAGATGAACCGGGAGCAAGGCAAGAGAAGCTACATTACAGTTTTGAAGAAAGTGAGATTGAGGATCTTGTGGAAGCAGTTACAGAACAGAACAAAGGAGGGCTCGTGTGGACTTAGGGGCACTTAGAACAAGAGGCAGCCTCTGCTAAGAGGTGAGGGGCATGGGGGGGTGTACCTTGTGAATGAAGAACAGATTCATACCTCAGTGAGGTGATTTGGCCTGGACTCCCAGGATGCATGACTGCATGTCTATCAATTCCTGGAGTATTGTTCTATGCAAAGCCAACAACAGTTCTGCTCTGGATGCTGATAAAGCAAACCGTGTGCCTCATAGATTCACTGACTGCAGAGGATGTGAAAAGGACACAATGTCCCCACAATGGTGCAAAACCAGACGGGGAGGCCCACGTGCTGCTGATGGTGAACGAAATCAAAATCACAGGTGGCTACAGGCATGTGATACTGACAAACTACAGACTTTTCAAACTGTCTCACAGAGAACGTGTCTGTGGGACAGTGTGATCCTAGCTTTGAGAAATGCTGTCGCAGGCCACATCAGTGGAGAATTAATCTTCAGGGATTTTTACTACATCTGTATGTGACAGTAACCATAGCCAAAATGTGAACTTAAAATAGGTTGTGTGGGAATACTTCGAGTGCCAGGGGGTTTGGGGATGGTGGTATTTAAATCCTGATTTACCATGGGAATAGGACTCCACCGCTCACTAGCTTGTTAATGTATAAGTTCTGTGAGAACATTTCATAGATATTAATATTCCCATTTAGGTCTTGATCACTCCAGACCAAAACTAACATGAAAAACTACCAGCACATACAAGTTTACAGATGCCGCCAAAAACTGGCATTGGAAACGGGTCAGGGTTTTAAAGCAATTTTCCAAGGGATGCATAATACAAAATGATACTGAAATCCAAGTCAACTTCTTTATTGTGAGCAAGCGGTACTCACCCCTCACTCTGGAACTGCTGCTGCATTTTTGCTTGGATTCAAATCTCAATGTCCTTTTAAAAAAGCAAACCAACGTGAAATGACACATAAGATATCCACCTGCTCCTGAAGTTACAGTAAGCACGCTGACACCGAGACCATGCATTTATCCTTCTGCGCTACTTATTTCTGCTAAAACTCCATATTAGGAGGAGCTAATGTGTTGATCTGCACGTGGTTTAATGATAGATACCCTCCCTAAGAGCAATCAAGAGAATCCTGTCAAGATACCTTAATGACCACCTCTCATCCAGGCCTCCCTCTAGATACCAGATCAGTAAGAGTTAAGACAAGATCAAAAAATATAAAATGCTTTTTCTGAATGAAATAATTTTTGCTAATAGGTACATTTCTCTCCTTTTCTTTGATTTGGAGACAGGTATTGGAAATGGATTAAAGTATACCATTAAACTGATTCTTAATGACTGCCATGCCCAGAGATCAATACTTCTCTTGGCCCTCATTAGAGAGGCTTCTATTCTGTCCCATATTCTCCTGAAGTCCATTTTCCTCAAAATAAAAACACAATCCATTAACTTAAAATTTTTATGATTTCAGCTTCTCTACACAATGAGTTTTGTTTCTACACAATAATGAAACAAAGTCTTTGGAGTATCAGTTCTTGATGCATAACGGGATGCTTAGAGCTGAGTTTCTGCTTTGTGACCTGAGCAGCTAAAGCCTTCTTCCTGCTAACCGTACTCCTCGGTTACCAGCAGGCTTGTGCTCACACCTTACTTTCCCACCCACTACGTTCTTCTTCCTTATGAAATTAACTGGTAGAATGCTCTTCATGAATTCAGCTTGGCATTTTGTAAGAGACTGATATGCAGGCTTACTTTTCTGTGCATGAGTGCTTTTGCCCACGGTTATATAAGTGCACAAGATGTGTGCCCCATGCCCACAGAGGACCTTTCAAAAATGTGTTTGCCTTGGCTGTTTGGTGCGACACAAAAATCTTGATGTGGGTGCCTTGGCCTTTTTGAAATTTCCTTGTTATCTTTTTACCCCATACATTCTCTCTGTTCTTGTAACTGCTAGTGGTCAGCTATTGACCCCCAAAACTAACCCCCAACATTTCCTATCTATTCTTAGTTACATTCCAACCCACTTGACATTGTAGCCACCCTTAGGCCACCTAGGCAATCTTCTGTGTCACCTTATATTCTGTTAATCATGCTTCATCTGTGAAGAGCTACTTATCCTTCAGTCGTTTCTTTTGGTGGATATATTTATTGCCCTTTCTTCTTGTTTTGTCTTTATTTTCAAAAGAGAGTCTGGCCCAGGCTGGCCTGGAATGTGGACTCTTCCTGCCTCAGCCTTTGCTGTTCTGAGTTATGCATCTCCATGCCTGGTTTTGTTCATGATTATAAAGGTATTTAGTGTTTCACAATAACCTAATGCTTTTATTTCTTTTTTAACTTCTATTTTTTTTTTAATTTTTCGATTTTCTGTACCCCACCTTCTAATCTAGAGCCACCCAAAATATTTAATGACAGTTTGGTAGGTGTTCATATCTAAATATGAGTCGCAAACCATATTTTGAAAGCTGTTTGTGTGTGGCCTGTGACCTTAGTCAACACAGCAGCTTGGTGGGAGCCTGAATGAGCCCAACCAGTCGTTCTCATTTTAATATCCCAAATATTAGCAAGTTTCTTCTCAAAAAATGCAGCATCCCCGCCCTCCCCATCTAGGATATGATAGTGGTAGATTAGAGCATGACTTATCAAAACGACAAAAGATAACAAGTGTTGGAGATGAAATGGGCAACGGAGACACATGTACACTATTAAAAGCAATGCCAACTAGCTCATACTGGGAAACAGTATGGAAGCCCCTCAAAATTTAAGTAGGACTAGACTAATGGTCATGGAGGTAAAGGAAATAAAAACACCCTATCAAAAAGCTATCTGTACACTCGTTATCAGAGAGCTATCTGTACACGCCCCTCAAAATTTAAGTAGGACTAGACTAATGGTCATAGAGGAAAAGGAAATAAAAACACCCTATCAGAGAGCTATCTGTACACTCGTTATGTATTATAGCATTGTTCAGAAAAGTTGAGCTATGAAAGCAAATATTCATCAACTGCTGACTGGATAGAAAATAGGGTGTACATAGGCAATCTACGAACTTTGTGCCAATCAAAAGCACTGTATACCAATGCAAAAGTAGCTCACACTCACTGACACCATCCTTCAAACTTTGAATTTTGTCCTTTCCGGGGCCACTAAAATGCAGGACACTATTCTCATGTCCTGGGAAAGAGCATCATGCAGTTCCCAGTCAGCCATGTGGGCTGTAAGGTCAACAACCATTGCTCTACTCTGTGCTGCACTGACACATGCAGTAACAGGTTTAAGTGGATTGTTACTTACATGGTCAATAAACAATGATCTGTAGCCCCATGTAATTTAAGGAACATCTGTATGTGCAACGACAACTATTCTGCCTTGTTCATGGACACATGCACTGGAAAGACTTCTTAATATTGAAGACTTTTACTATTGTCACTGATGTTGGTGTTTCAATAAAAAATTAGGAAACAGACAATTCAGAGCCAAGGAGATGGCTCAAGAAAGGTGTTTGCTGCACAAACCTGATAATCTCAGTTTGAGTTCTAGGACCTGCTAAGTAGCTATGTTCAGTGGTGTTTACTTAAAATCTCAGAACCCCTGTTATGAGACAGGAAGACAGAAGAGTGGGCAGGAATCTTATGGGCCAGCTGGTCCAGAGTGTGATGTGCATAAGAAACAATCAAGTCCCCCTGTCTACAAGGTAGATAGCAACAACCAACCCCTAACCACTGTCTTCTCACCTCCACACATATCATGGCACACACACATACACACAGAGAGACAGAGACAGATAGAAAGAGAGAGAGAGACAGAGACAGAGACAGAGACAGATAGATAGAGAGAGAGAGAGAGAGAGAGAGAGAGAGAGAGAGAGAGAGAGAGAGAGAGAACTTTCAAGAACACACTAAAAGAGAATGAGGCCTTTGCTTTTCCCTGTGTAGTAATATTAGTAACAACCCCCCTGGTTGGTATTTATAGCAAGTATATGATGATTGCACGGATCTTAATTTCCCCACCAGTCCTAAAATTCTTACTTTACAGAAAATTTAATACCTTAACATTCTAGCAATAAACTAACCTTCAACTCTGACTCAGTTTTGATTTTAAGTTTAATTCAATCTTACTATACCTGAAATGACAAGGCACATTATTCATGCCTATGGCAAATCCTAGTGTGCTTGCAGAACTCTCTCTCTCTCTCTCTCTCCCTCTCTCTCTCCCTCTCCTCCCTCAACAACCCTCCCCATGCCCTAAAAAAACTATTCTATACTATATGGTACCCCAGGAGGAAGGGATGCCTAGGCATGGGCCTCTGGAGTGCTGGAATTACAGATGTGCATGCTGGGCCCAACTTTTAACACTTTGTAATTTAATTTGTAAAATCTAAACCCATTTACAGAATCTGCTGAAGAAAAGAACCAGCATCCTTTGGTTACGCCCGGATGTTCCAGATAATTCAAATGGGGAATTGTGTGACTGAAAATTGAATGGGAAGAAAATAAAAAGTGTCTAATTGTGTTGTAATCATCAAGACTGAATTTATCATCCTTTGTGTCCTTCTAAATAAATATTGCAATGCCCTAGAAAATTATATATAAATTACACACACACACACACACAAATATATATATATATATATATATATGTATATTTCTCATATTTGGGCAGTGAATATACATTAGTCATTGGGTCATGGCTATGTGATCCAGAACTGATCCAAGCTGGACCATACATTTCATTCACATCGAAATGCCCAATTCTTCATTGTTTGCATGTATGTGTGTAGAAGGAGGGCTGCTCAAGGCCAGCTTTACCTACACAGTGAACTCCAGGCCAGTCTGGGGTATAGATTGAGACATATCCCTCTCTTAAAAATAAAGAATTTCAGCCCTTTCAAAACAAAGAAATTATTTTGAAACAAAAATAAAGGAAAATGAGTTAACAATAAAAGTAATGCATGTTTCTTAAAGAAAACTCAAGATGCAGGAGAAAACCATCATAAAGCATTATGTTAATATCCACACAACTTATGGCTTTTGCTCTTTTATGCGGTCCTGGGATGGATATCTGGGGGGACAAATCTTTAGATCACTTCACTGATCAATCCTTTTGGAATTCAAACAATGGAGTTAAATTCGGGAGGATCTTTTTGTGTGCTGTCAAACTGTCATCCAGAAAAGTTGTACCAGACAGCTTCTCTGCCTCTTTGCATGATTCAAAGACAGCTGCCTCAAGTATCCCCCTACTGTGTGCATCTTCACATCAATAAGCACTGTGAACACCAACTACAAAGAAATCACAACTCTGAATCTCTAGACTATAGAAAACGTACCCTGAGAGATGAAGTTATAGTTCTGAGACCTACATCATGAAACCAGAGAGACCGACAGGCCAGTAACTGTTAGAAAGAGCCTCTCAAGACATGAGAAAACAAAAGAACAAGCACAAGCAAAATTCAAAGCTAGTATGAGGAAAGAATAAAACTCAAGGCTGAAATTAATAAATGCATAATAAAAGAATAATGCTAAGTATTAATGAAGCAAAATTCAATAAATTGCTTTTGAACTGAATTCAGTAGCATACTCAAAAAACCCTGTATGTAACATGATCTACTTACTGGCTTCATTCCAAATACATGAAGGCAGTTTATTTACAAATTAGTAGGCATAATACAACATAGAAATACAATCAGTGTCAAAAACCACATAATCATGGTTTCAGAAAACAGTTTCGACAAAACTCGACCATCTTTTGACGTAAAATACATTAAGAAATCTAAAATAGACTACACGTGGAGCGGCCCATGGCTCCAGCTGCATATGTAGCAGAGGACGGCCTTATCAGGTGGGAGGAGAGGCCCTTGGTCCTGTGAAGGCTCAGTGCCCAGTGCAGGGGAAGGCCAGGGTGGGAGACAGGAGGGATTGGGTGGGTGGGTTGGGGAGCACCCTCATAGAGGCAGGAGGAGGAGGCATGGGATAGTGGGAAACCAGGAAAGGGGATAATATTTGAAATGTAAATAAAGAAAATATCCAATAAAAGGGGGGAAAGTATCGCACCTCAGATAATAAAACACATATGATAACTATGGCCAACATTGTACTGGAGAAACTGAAACTGGCAGCATCCCATTGACATCAGGAATAGCACATCTATCTTCTTCATTCTCAATACACCGCTTTAAATCTCAGTGAGAGCAATGTGGCAGGCAGTTTGAATGAGAGAAGCCTCTAGTGGCTTTTATGCTTGAATGTTTGGTCTCCAGTTAATAGAACTATACTGGAAGGATAAGGAGGTTTGATCTTGTTGGAGGAAGTGTGCCACTGGGGTGAGCTTTGAGGTTCCAAAAACCAGGCCTAGTCAGTGTCTCTCTTGCCTGGGGATCAGGATGTAAAACCCTCAGCAGCTACCGCTTCAGAGCTAGACCTGACTCCTTTTCACCACAGCAATCATGGACTGACCCTGTACATCTATAAACAAGCCTTTAATTAAATGATTCCGTCTAACGGTTGCCTTGGTAATGGTGCCTCTTCACAGCTGTTGCCGTAAATATTAAGAAATGGTGCCACCAATTCCTGTTCCTTGGCGCTCTCTCTCTGACTTGAGTGGTCGCTCCCACGCTAGTTCCAGATCTTTCGGGCCATATGGAACTAATATTAATTTATCTCAGAGGCTCCATGCTGCCTCTGGCTCTCTCTGACCCGGGTGGTCCGCAAGCCATTCCACCACGGAACCCTGTCAGGCTGCTCCCTGGCATTAGTTCTGCCACCGGCAGGCCATATGAAACTAATATATACACCTATACCTACACACACACACACACACACACACACACACACACACACACAATTCATGGCGGGCTTAGTACATCCCACCACTTCACCTTCTCCTGGAATCAATTAAGTCACCACATGAAGAAAAATACCACACAATAAACTCTGATCCAATTTTTCCCATCTAGACAGCACAAAACCTTGTACACACCTATCCGTTATAAAATATTCATGACAACCTGTATCTATGCAGAGATGTGCAAAGAGGAATGTTTACATCAGCCTCTATGCTGCTTCCTGCCAGGTCTCCTTGCTCTGGCTCCTCCCTTCCTGAAACTTTGTCCCGCCTATCTTTTCTTTCCGTCCAATGACAGGCCTCGTTTTATCTTGTACCCGCCTTCCTGCACACGGCAATAGAACAGCAACTAAGACAAGTAGTAAGGCAAGATTATTTTTAATGAATAAATAAGGCTGGAAAGATGGCTCCACGGTTAAGAACAAGTAGAACTCTCACAGGAGATGCCAGTCCAGCCATTTAAAGGAGAAAGTTTGTTGAGGCTTGTCGTTTAAGATCGCAGTTCATTGTTGCAGAAAAGTCGTGGCAACAGCGATATAAGTAAATGAGTGACCTTGCTTCACCAGTCCAGCAGCAGAGAGACATAAATGCCGGTGCTCTCTTAAAATAACCTTTATTTGGTTCAAGATCCCACACCATGGAACAGTGTCACCCACAGTCAGGGTGGGTTTTCCCTCTTCAGTTAAACCTTTCTGGAAATACCCTCAAACTATCTTTTTGTGGTGATTCTAAACCCAGTTGGGCTGACAATGAGTATCATAATACCTACATTTATTAAGCCTTATTACACAATCGCCAGCTACAGAACCAGCCAATGTGCCCATTAGTGAGGTTCTAGAAAAGAACAGGCGGTAAGTATATTCAATGGAGTGCCAATAATCATTCATAAAGAAGAGCAAAACCATGTCATTAGCAGAAAAAAAAACCCAAATAAACAATGGAGATTGTAATATTAAGTGAAATAAAAAATATTTTCTTATATAAATAAATCAGGAAAGTATCACATATTTTCCTCATACCTTTTATATAGAGACTGAAAGACATCAAAATTAAAGGAGCCAGTGGTAAATCAAAGGCTCAGCACTTATGAGCACTGGTTGCTTTTCCAAAGGACATGGGTTTGATTCCCAGCACACACACGGCAGCTTACAACTATGTGTAACTCCAATGCTAAGTGATCTCATTCCCTCTCTGACCTCCACAGGCACTAGCCAAGCATGTGGTACACACACATACATGGAGACAAGCAACTGTACACATAAAATAAATAAAGTTTTGAAAATTAAAGTAGGATGGGCTATTATTAGAAGGCAGGCTGGGAATCATTGGGAAGGGGGAGGGAAGAAAAGGGGAGGGCAATGGATGGGGGCGTGGTCAATATACTATGAAAATACCGCAATGAAACCCATTATTTGATAGTCATTATAAATGAATCAATTATAAAGATTATGTGGTAAAATAAAAAACTAATTCAAAAATAAAGTAAAAATGGGCCCAAAATGTTTATGATATATTAACATCCTTCACAGTACTGCACAAGCCAGATATATACACATGCAGGGTAAAGGACTATAAGTGGATAGAATGTGTGGACATACAAATGACAAAGAATAACAGAATAACATGTGAGAAGAGCCTGAAGTCTGCCAGTAGTGAGGGACACACAAGTTAAATAGAGTGTGGTGCCATTCTCCACCCATGATCTTGGGGGAGCTGTAGAAAGCGTTCCTGACACAAAACAGAGTGAGGTTCTACGTCCTGCTAAAAAGTTTGCAACACTTCAGCCCTGAGAAAAACAGCTTCGCCAGCTATTAAAATTAAAGCTGTATACAATCTGTAACTCATCGATCGTACTCCTGGGAATCCGCCCCACTGACGGAGAAGTTAGTTTGTGGAAGCTTGCTTGTAGAGACGTTCATTGCAACACTCATCCAAAGAGCTTAGGCCTGGAGAAAAACGCCCATTGGTCACACATGGCTGGGCACCTTTACCCAACAGGTTTTTATGCAGGTGTGACAAGGTACATGGTAGTATGCCGCATGGTTCAAAGCAATTCCTGGGAGTCGCTACTGTGTCAAAAAGCAAGAAGCTGGAGGTTGTATAGGAAATGGTATGTGTGGAGATAAAGGTACAGGGGGGAGATCCCCATATTTATAAAGATTGTAATTTGAACAGCAGGTGCTAAGTGAGTGCAAATAGATTGTGAATTGATTCATTAGCTTGCTCTATAGGATTGGTTGGACTGACTCATGCTGTTGTTAACAGTTATCTGAGAGATGGGGGAGGAACTGGCAGAACTGGGGAAGGAGAGGAGGGAGAGAAATCCAAGCCCAAACAGGAAAGAATGAAAAAAAAGTATGTTGGAATATTGAGCTCTATCAATTGTCTTATTTGTATGAAACAAGTTATATGGGGGTAAAGTTTTAATATATAAAACTCTTCAATGAATATCTTACTTGGAAGAAAATACATTCCTGAAGGTTGAGGCAAGTTCAATACAGCAGAGCTTGGGTAAATAATATAAACCACATTGGAGAAGCTGCTCAGAGGTTAAAGTAGGTACCACATAAATCAGAGGACCAGCAACTCAGATCCACAAAGTCTAAATAAATGCAGGGCAGACGCAGCAACCCAGCCTGTAATCCCAGCACGCAGGAAACAGCGGTATGGGGTCTCCAGCATATGCAGGGCAGCCAGACTTATCTTGTTCATGAGTTCTGGGTTCCAGTGAGTAAGCTGGGGAGAGGGGCAACTGAGCAATTAGACAACATTCCTCCTCACTATATACATACATGTAATCTTGCATGTATATGCACACACGTGAACAAGCATAAACACATGTAAACATCACATGAGGAAGAATGTATACAGAAACGCTAATGAAAGAGAATCTTCTACTTTTATCTCAAAGTAATTAAGTGGGTCAAGACTCACATATTAATTAATCACAATTCATTATGGCCCTAGCTAACATTCTGTTTATAACAGATTTTTTTAAGCTATTCAATATATTTTATAGGAATTTTCCGAACATGTTCCATGAAAGAAAATGTGATATAAAGTTTCTCAAAGTAGGTTAAATCACTGCAGAAATCTTTAATAAATGAATTTACAAAGCAAAAGAGAAATGGCATTAACAGTGCTAATTTTAATATGCATGATTTATAGCCCATTCGTAGTAATTAAATTAAAATAATAATTACAAATTTCAATAATACGATTTAGGTCAAGACAGGCCCTGGGTTTAATCAAAAAATTATATTTAGACGTTCTGTTGTCTGAGTTAATTGATATTTTTAATGGAGATGCCACTTGCCTCATAAGATATGATAGTAATAAAATTCTGAGCAAAACTCAAGCTGCATAATTCTTTATCTTCAGAGTTACATGTGTCTGGCTAGAGAACACGATTTGGGGAAATACTGGTGCCGAGAATGACGTCAGAGCTTTATAAAGGGCAAAGCACATATGGGAGCTGAGCACATGGGGGGCCTGAGGGACTTTGCTTTCAGCTCTCCCATGTTTCAGATGCCCTTGCCTTTACACCACCCATATGTCTAGGGATGTAAATACTTAGGAGATGTCACAAAACAAAATGGACAAGAGAAAATATCTCCACTTTTGTTCTGTCTCGGGGCTAGTGTTTACTCGAGTAACATGACTTTTAATAAGACGCAAAGCTGGAGTGCATGGTGCCACCACAGAGACCAAATCCATTAGATGACAAAAATTTGTGTCTGATAATTTCTTGAATTTGTTTAATGCCAACTTGAAATGAAAACAAGAGGTACTTCTGAAAAAGTAGGGGGAAATGGCATCACCTGAATCTAGCTCTTTGATCTGGAATGAGCTTTTTTGAGTCAAATGCAGGGGTCTACTGAACCTCCCTAGAGACACATACGCAGAGCGTATCTTGACTTCTCTCTGGAGCATGGACAGGAAGGAGAATTCAAATGTCATTCATCCCCCTTTCTGTGAGTCTCCAGTAGGGAGTCACTATTTCAGTGAGATTCATCTTTCAATTCATCAGCAACTCTCCTGATGTATAAGAAACCTGCATCCTTAAAACTCACCAGGGAGAACATGTGCATGTATGTGCACACATGAAATCATGTGTATTATACTGTCTAACCACAAGGGAACCTCATCATCAATGCACTTGGTTCTCAGGCCTTTGGATTCTGGTAGAAAACATACACCAGCTCTTCAGGATCTCCAACTTCCCATTTGGAAACTTGTCTGCTTGATTATTAGTGATTATCAGATTTGGGGACTTTTCAGGCCCCTTAATTGCATGGTCCAATAAAAATTCTATTTGTCTACATGTTCATTAGATGGATGGATGGATGGATGGATAGATGGATGGATGGATGGATGGATGGTTAGATGGATAGATGGTTGGTTGGTTGGTTGGATGGATGGATGGATGGGTGGGTGGGTGGATACATGATGGATGGATGGTGGATGATGGAGCTAGAGATATATATTTATATAATTGACTAATATCCTATTAAGAAAAATTATGTATGCAAATACATAAACAAATACACATATAATGTGTGTATGCATGCCTATGTATAAATCATCAATATAAAAAGTACTTCCTTATATTAAAATGTACTTTCTTGTATGTGTGTGCATGCAGTTGTATGCACATGTATGTTCTCATGTGTGTATGTACTGTGCTGTGTGTGGATATGGGCATATGTTTTCAGGTGTCAGCAGAGAACAGAAACATCACATCCCTCTTGATCTGGAGTTACAAGTGGTTGTGAGACACCTTCTGCAAGAGCAGTACACTCTTGTAGCTACTTCAGCCATCTCTCCAGCCCCTATTTGAAGCAATATTATAATAATAAAAAACGAGTTACTTTTTCTTGTGTAAAATGATTGAATATGAAGTACTTACAGTTTCTCATTTGTTCTATTATTTATGATTAAATGCATAATAGTGCATATAAAATAATAAATAACAATTATAATTTTATATAAATGTTTTATATAGAAATAATGATAAATAAATAATAAAATAAATCTATAAAAATTATCATCTTATTCTCCCATGGAAATAGATTGTCATATATTATTGTTTGCATTACAGATGTTTCCTATTTGGTTACATACACATGAGTGGATCAAGGTGAGGAAATGTGCAGCCCTTCATATTTCTTCAATGTACGGTGAAGTTATAATGCGGGAAGTCCCGATTCTGAGATATACGATGTTGTAGAACAAGGCTAGGATTCTTTCTCTGGGTTTAAGAAGAGCGAACGACTTAAGTTCTGAGTAGCCTGATGGTTAAGTTTGTCTTGCGCCTGTTTTTCATTTGCAAAGTAAGACTGGTAGAACCTGTATGTTTGGTGGAGGCATGCTTGCCTAGAAAGTTCAAGGCCAGGCTGAGTTCAGTCCCCAGTGTGTCAAGAAACAGAAACCCCTGTTTATAGATGATGTCATGTTAAGCATCCAGCACTCTGTGTCGCCAACAGCTGGATGATGAGAGCTACTTGGGTGGAAAGGATGGGTGGTTAAGAAGCAGCCCTCTGAGTGTCGGGAGCCCTGAGACCTTGACTGTCAGATGCTGATGATTCCAGGTTTCCAAACCCATAGACTCATAGCTCTACATATGCAGATTACTGCTCTGGACTTTACATGCCAACAGCCTGGCACCCAATAGGCACTATTTCAGCTCCCAGTCTTGGGGTGTCAACCATTTAGTTCTTCAGCCAGTACTCACCGCTGTCTACCTGCAAGGGGGCATGGCATGCTTCTGACGAGACTGCAAGTCTACCAGTTGTGTGTAGCCTTGTGTGCAAGTGCATGACTTCCAGACCCGCCAATCATAAGCCCCATGTCAGCTGCAACATTAGTCTTGCTTGTGGACCTATCATACCGCATCGCACAATTGCTGACCTTCTGGTGAGTTATTAGAGAAGTCTGTCTGTCTGTCTGTCTGTCTGTCTGTCTGTCTGTCTCTCTCTCTCTCTCTCTCTCTCTCTCTCTCTCTCTCTCTCTCTCTCTCACACACACACACACACCAGTCACAATAGCTACTGGTTGAGGAAGGTCATCTAGAAGTCACCAAGCCCTCTCTTGGCAGGAGTGTCTTCCAGCTTCCATCCCTAGAGTGGTACTCTTGGATGTGTCTGTTTCCCCTTCAGAGCCTCAGCTTCCTGTAAATTCTGTTAGTGCACATGAAAGTTACTTTGGGTTGCTTCTTGATCTGTTTTTGTTGTTTATAACCAAAGACTCCACTGATCTATCCATTCAACTTCAGTGTTCTCTCAGAGGAGACCGTACTGGAAAACTGTGGTAGCCACAGATTCATAAAGCATGGTGCCCATTCCATGGTAGAACCATAAATAAATAAATAAATAAATAAATAAATAAATAAATAATCAATCAATCAATCAGTAAGTAAGCAGTTCCAGATTCATAACGAAAACAATGTTCCACAGAAGAAGGAGAAACACAGTTTGGAGAGGTAGTGCTTGCTTGTGGTAAAATACAGAGTCAATCCGAGATCAAAGACTATGCTTTTAAACCTTACCTCTGCTTCTTTTCATTTGTGTGTGCCAGTGATTCTACTCTTTCTGTCTTTCTATATCAAAAGAAATAATGCACTTGAAAGCATCCTGGGACCTGGACCCTGGGACTTACAACACAAACATTCGCTGTCCACTACGGCTATTAACTGGCCATGCCCAGCAGTTTCCCGACTTGAGATGTTCTGTGCATGGTAGCTAACATTCAGTGCATGCCTGGTGAACATGATACACTAAAAATAAATGTTGAATCTTCCAACACAATGTGTATATACTTACTTCTCTTTGAGAAACTAGAAAACTATGAGCCATTTGGTGGTTTGCCGAAGACTGAGAAATTAGTAATTTCTGGTCATTCCAGGATTTTAACTGCGTCTGCCTGACTTCCGATTTGACATCATTTCCATAAAATTCTGCCTTCCTTGAAGTTCTTTTGGGAAGCATAATATCCCAGCAATGTAATACTTAGAGCACTCATGCACACTGGCTTCTCCGATCTCATTTCCTAGACATGACCAGATCCTTCTGACAGCCTGTCACGTGATCCTTGTCAGTCCTGCACCTAACCGTGGACCCTGTGGTAAGATCATTGGGGGGGGGGGGACATAGTCTAAATGTCCAGATCTGGTACCAGTGAGGGAACAGAGACAATGTGTCACCACAGAAAAGGCGAAGTTCTACCCCAGAACATATGTTAAGGGTGAGCTCTGTAGTGCCATACAAACCTCTGCTGCCAAGAGCACATTGCTCGTTTCCTCTTCTCTCCAACTGAATGAGATCCACTACAAGCTCTAATTTCTAGCAAGAGGCCAGAAACCAAGACTCCTAACTGAGAACAGTTACCAGATCAACACTCAGTGATGGTAAACTACTAATATAAGGTCTTTAACTCCGACTCAGAGAGACACCACAGGAAGTTACCACAGAGACCTCTGGGGATCCATCCCATATACAGTCACCAAACTCAGACAGTATTGCAGATGCCAAGAAGTGCTTGCAAACAGGAGCCTGATATAGCTGTCTCCTGAGAGGCTCTGCCTGAGCCTGACAAATATAGATATAGATGCTCACAGCCAACCATTGGGCTGAGAATGGCATCCCCAATGGAGGAGTTAGAGAAAGGACTGAAGGAGCTGAAGGGGTTTGCAATCCCATAGGAAGAATGACAGTATCAACCAACTAGACACTCCAGAGCTTCCAGGGACTAAACCACCAACCAAAGAGTACAAATGGTTCCAGCTGCACATGTAGCAGAGGATGGCCTTGCTGGGCATCAGTGGGAGGAGAAGCCCTTGGTCTTGTAGAGGCTTGATGCCCCAGTGTAGGGGAATACTAGGGTGGGAGGATCAGGAGTGAGTGAGTGGGGGAGTACCTACACAGAGGCACAGGGAGGGGGAAAGGATAGTATTCTGGAGGGGGAAATGGGAAAGGGAATAACATTTGCAATGTAAATAAAGAAAATATTCATTAAAAAGTCCAGATGTCTTTGATTTCCATGGGTGTGTTTTGTTATCACTGGTTTGCTTCTTGGGTATTTGGTAGTATTTGTGGGAGTGTGTGTGTGTGTGTGTGTGTGTGGGTGGGTGTGTGGGTGTGTGTGTGCGCACTCGAGTGTGCGTGTGTGCGTGGTTGTGTTTTAAGTTGGAGGCCTAGGCTCTTCCAAAACATCTCAATGGCTTGTAAACCAGCTTGCAAAGCTAACTGATGTGAATCTTTTCTAGCTGATAGATTCAGGTCTCACAGCATTTTCTGCCTAGATCAACCTCATGTTGCTGCTAGTTAAATCAAGCCACACTTCTTAGTGACCCAGAGACTTTAGATGGCTGGCAATGTAGTTATTTAACAAGTCATAGGTGTACTCACCTCATTGACTTAGGGACACACCCTCACAGTTACTTGTGTTGCACTGATTGCACAACTGAGAAGAGTAAATCTGTAAGTTTCCCAAGTCAGGTCAACCATTTAAAGGATTGAATTCGCCAGTATTGTATTGCCACAGAATTGAACAAAAGTATTATCGGTTCATAAAGATGTGGTTCCTACCAAGGTACCACAGTGGGTACAGAAGTAAGCTGAGCAACCATTTGACTTACACCGCTGAGAAGCAGGAGACCCTTGGGGACTGAAATGCATGCTCTGTGAAATCTTCCATCTAACACCTGTCAAACCCCACGACGTCCACACATATCGGCTACCTCACTCCCTGGATATGTTCCTTTACCAGAATGGATGGGGACATATTTTTTATATCAATATCTAGCTCAGTTTATGTATGTTTAAGAAACTTTAGTTTGAGGATAATTTTATACTAATAGACTAGCTACAACAGTAAAAATGGTAGCAAAACCGACCTCCTTAGATTGATCTAATGCAAACATCTTACCCTGTATTGCTTCTTCTCTGCGTACGTGTGTTCGATGTTAATGTTTTGTTGTTGTTGTTGTTAACAGTTTTTAAAATTCTTTCCTTTTTTATTTCTTACTATTAGATTGTTTAAAAGCATGATATAAGCCAAGGACTATGCAGGCCTCCTATCTAAAGTGAATAATTCAGGGGTGGGGAGAAGTCATGAAATTGTACAGCTGTCATTAAGTTCTAATTCCAGAATGTGCCTCCTTTGTTTACATTAACAAACAGTAACAGCTCTCCTTGGGGTGTTCTCATACATACTTAGGTTGGCTGGGCTCCTGCCCCACTCCCCGGAATCCTGGCCTCTCCCTTGCCCCTCCGCACACTTTCCCGTGTACCCTTCCATCCTCAGGAGTTCCCCTTCCACTCCCATGTAACATGTCTCCTTTTCCTCATTCCTCTCCCTTAAAGCCTGTTTCCCCCTTTTGTGACCTCTATCTAATTCCCTGGCCTCTGGCCACACCGGCTCCCACATAAAGAAATGTACATGTGTAGAAATCAGAAGCTAGGAGCTACATACAAGAGCACAAACGGGATCTATCATATCTTAATAACATAGTCTAAGATACTCATTCTTACCATTTATTTTCAAAGACCTAAGTGATGGGTGCACTTCAAAAGCTTTTATCTATAAACTTTAACATACAGGCAAAGAACACACAGGCAATAACAGTCAGCTGTGGCTTGTGTCTTTGCTGACCGCCTGGCCAGGCTCTCTTCCTAAGTGTCACACCATCCAGTTACATGAGGTTTCTCTGTCTTCCAGTGCCACATCCTCTATAATGTAACATTTGATCTATGAATAAAACTTCAATAAAAGGTGATTTTACTTATTTAATCTTCCAGCTTTAGTAACCTATATATGAGTTTACTAGCTTCATAATCATCTCTGTGCCTACAATTTTCCCAAATAAACCTTTAGCAACTGAGACTTTAGGATAATCAGGCATCTTGCTGTAACATATCACCTGCAGCTGCCACCCGCTAAAGGCTACAGAGGAAGAGACCTGCTTCTAAACTCCCTCCCATGGTTGCTGAGAGGATTCCCGCAAGGGCCATTGGCTGAATGCCTCGCTCAGTTCCTTGCCACCCGAGCCTCTATAAGACGGCTCAAAGCACAGCATATTGTTTCCATCAAACCAAGCAAGTGGAAGGCCAAAGATGGTGAGAGGGACAGACACCAGATCTCTCTGTGCTTGAGTCCCTGACTGATAGATGGCCACTGTTCTTCTGGGAGCAACTGCCGGGCCAGTCCAGCACACACTCTAGAGTAGGGGTTACCTGGACTTGAGTATCATGAAATGGGGAACCACAGGATACGTTGTCTTTTATAATCATCACGGAAAAGGCTCATGGTACAATCCTGTATTCTATATTCAAAGTCACACTAAAACTGCCCTATATACGGAAAATGATATTTTTAAAATTTAATCTGAGCTCAATTACATAATAGACTTTGAGTGTCAACCTCTGTCTCTTCATTTCTTGCTAGCTCGTCCCATACATGATTCATGAATTTTGAAGAGTTCGAATGCATTACCGAAGATGGCCGGAATATAATGTAAGCATCTTTTTGAAGTAAAAGGTTAATAACTGAGTTTCAGGAATAGAATGGGTCAGTTTAAGCATGACGTAGAGACTATGACTTAAGGATATCACACAGACTATGACTTTTCCACTGCTTTTCTACTATTGCTTTTACTATTTCTGCCAATAAATTTTAATTCCCAACTTTAATAAATGAAATTGGGATTATTTAGTAGGATGATATAGGAGGAACAAGATATTCTTAGTGGTAAAATTTTACATTTAATTGTAGATACTTTCTTGCCACTCAAGGAAAAGTGGGATGATACAGGAGAAACGCATGGAAACTCACTCTTCAGGACTCCATTTTTCTGGTGCAGCCTTTTTCCTTCAACTGGCCATCAGGGTCCTGTATCTTCTGGAACACCGCTATCAGTGTCAGCCATTGGTGTCATTTTTCTTCTGGAACACCACCATCAGTACCCTTTAAGAACCTGGATATTCCTGAGGAAAAAGCAATAGCTTTATTGTTTGACACTCAGGGTAGCATTTATTGCACTACGTAATGTGAACAGTCTTCGTGTTTCACCAGTGCATATGACACAATAAGCTTTAACACCTACTTCCCATAACCAGAAATGAGGAAAGTTTGATCAACATAGACCCCAATCTGGAAACAGTGTATATTAGAATACACTAACAACACTGTAACTGAAGATGCCATGGCCAAACAACAAAAGCTTAGTTCTTCTTCTCAGTAATATTTGTCACCTCAGCAAAGGAAGAACAAGTCCCACCACCCTGAGAGTCACTGTTGGCTCCCAATAAAACTTCCCTACGTGAAACTTCTGAAACAATCAAAGGAACAGAGACTCTGGCTTTCTATGACTTCAGAACAGGCTCAGGGCAGCTCTAGGGCAGTCTGCTGAGGTAAACCTGTCATAACAGATCATCTGGAAGAGGGGAGTAAGTGGGAATATTCAATAATATGCAAATATTAAAGTTTGATGCTCAAATATTAAAATTCACATATGAAGTTAATATTCAAATATCAAAAGTAGATAGTATATACCTTTGCCAGACTTCCTATAAAATCGAAATGTACAACAGGCTTTTGTCAGCTTATATGAAAATAATCACATCTCCATACTTATTTTTTGGGACAGGCATTTTTCTCAGCCTGCAGATTCATGGAATAGTGCACACACTACTTATCAGTCATTGTTCTTCTCGCAGGACAAAATACCACAAAAGGCTCGCAAAGTTGGTTTCTCTATTTACTATGTGGTTTTTCCTAATTTTACCATAGGGTTCCAATAATTATAACTCCCAAAGTGCACTGGTGCTCACATAACTCAGACATTTGGATAACAATGTCTTTGTGCCCGTCTCTGAGTTAGTCCTGGCCCTCTTTAGGAAAGGTGTTGTTATGGGAATAATAGCAAGTGCAACTTCAAATGGCTTTTGTTAACTGCAGATGAAATACCCACCTCCATTGTCACCATACCCAGGGAAGTTGCAGATCAAATGCATTCCCCGCCAGTCGGCTTCTGTCTCTCCTTCTAGTACTGCACATATTTCTTTCTTGGGCAGAGATCAAAGCCATTATGTACCTTCTACTGGAGTGTGCTCATGAATCCAAAAGAAACCCAGGTAATAAGACTGACTGGGCATTCTTGAAAGATAAAGCAATGACCTGATATGCCCAGTATATTCTACAGAGGCAGAAACCAGAACTTTAAACCCTTTTACAGATAAATAATTATCTTAGGGAAATCATGACCTTGAAGCATTTCTTCTGAAAGGTCATATCCTAACATGTTACTTATTGATACTTTATAATTTTAAAAAGATAAGTTTTCTTTACACTTACATTACCACACCTATTGTTTGCCTGCTGGTAAAAAAATTAAAAATAAATTTTATAAGCCCACTTGGGACATGAATAGCAGCCCCAAATCATAATGAAAACCCACCCTAGCCACTGAGTTGTCACCTGTAATCTCAGCATTTGGAAGCTGAGACAGAAGAATTGCCACAAATTCAAGGCCACCCTATGCTACAAAATAATTCCAGGACGGTACTGGCTACACAGTAAGACCCTATCCCAAACGCAAAAGGATACAAAAGAGCAACATATGCAGGTGGAGTATCTCTTTTAGCAAGACAGGATTCTGAACAGAGCAAGCACAAATTAACTTTGTCTTTATCCTGAGTCATCTGTAGCCTACCAAAACGTAAAAGGTTAATAACTAGGTCTCAGAAACAGAATGGGTGTGTGTATGAGCACCATGTGTGTGCCTGGTACCCAGAAAGCATTGGGTCGCCCTGGAACTGGAGTTATGGATGGGTCGCCCTGGAACTGTAGTTATGGTGGTTGTGAGCCACAACATGGGTATAGAGGAACTGGGCCCAGGTCCTTGTCAAGAGCAACCCACACTGTTAACCACTGAGCCATCTCTCCAGTCCTTAAAGTTTCTGTTGCTTTGTTTAAAAAACAAAAGGGCAACTGTTTGATTTTTACCAATGAAAATTCAGGAGCCAAATGCTGGGCTGAAAGCCTGCTAGCTCATAGATGCTGAAAAAGCTCCTAGGTGACTTTTCTACTCCGCCAGTATCCCAGAAGGAAAAAGCCCTTCCTCTTTCTCCACACTGCCTTAAATATCCTTTAACTCAATGTCCTTCCTCTCTCTTTACTTATGTTCACTCCCTGTCACTTGGTTGCTTGCTCCTCCTCTAAAACTATAGTTGATTTTATTCAATCCAGTTTACAGAAAGCTCTTGAATTAAAGGTGTGTGCTAGGACTGAGCCACACCACAACAAGAAACCGCTTTTCCCAGTTCACCATCTTCAGGTTTACAATGTGGTCAAATATCCTGCAACAAGTTACCTTTTTCTGGTGAGGTTGCTGTTCCTTCAACACCTGCTAATGAGCCTTTGGTGGAATGATTTAAGAGCAACTTGGTTCCCCAACTCTGCAAAGCTATGGCTCGTCATTACACATGCTCCCAGGTATACAATGGGGTTATATCTCAACAAGCCAACCCTAACACAAAAACGTTTTAAATGCAAAGTGTATTAATATACCTGACAGCTTGACAATATTATGCTGAGGTGACATTGCTAGTTAGAACTAACCCTATTGAGAATTTTGACATATTACTATCCTGAAAAAAAGATTGAACTTCACAATTCATAATAGATCTCCTTCTATCTACATACATATCGTTTTTACTCCATCACAACATCCAAGCTGCATTAATTTGAACCACCAGTAAGTCAACTAAGTGTTGGTTTGTTTTTGTCAACTTGACACAGATGAGCATCATCAGAGAGGATGGAACTTCAACTGAGAAATGCCTCCTTAGATTGGTCTGTAGGCAAGTTTGGGAGGCACTTTCTGGATTAATAATGATGAGGGAGGGCCCAGGCTACTGTGACCAGTACCATTCTTGGGCATGTGGTCCTGGGTTATATAAGAAAGCAGGCTGAACGGATCTCTGGGAGCAAGCCAGGGAGCAGCATTTTGCTTGAGTGAGTTCCTTCTCTGACCTCCCCCCTCAGAGTTAGACCATGAGCTGTAAGATGAAATAAACTCTCCTTCCCAAGTTGCTATGGTGTTTTATCATAGCAGAAGAAAAATCATTACCACGTCATGTATGAAAGCAAACAGTAACAATACAGTACTCTGCCATAGAACTAGTCATTCTTATTGGAACATCACACAATGACTTTTCATCCCATAGAATATGCTTTTGTGGATTTAAATGTTACTCTGTTTTACGGTTCTGAGAATCAAAATCAGAGTCTTATACATGTTATATAAGCACTCTGTCTCTGAGCCATATCCTAACTCCCATAAATGTATCTTGAAAATGCATAACTCTACCATGTTCTAGCAGAAATCCACTGAGCCATATCCTAATTCCCACAATTTTATCTTGAAGATGCAGGGTAACTCTATCACGCTCCAGCAGGAATCGACTATATACCACTTGCCCTAGTCAAGTTAAAGATGATGAACATACACTTCCTCTTTAAACGCCTTCTCTCTAAAAGCACACGGTGATTAATTTATCCTATTCACGTTTGCTTTTGCCAGACAGGAACGTGTGAGACAAGCCACTTAGGGAGCTTGTTGAAATGGTGATACGAATAGATAAGACCATAAACTCTGAAATGTTCTACTTCCGCCTTTCTTGCCACTTCACTGGAGTGGAACCGGGAGCATCACAGATACTCGAAAGACCCTCGGGCACTGAGCTGCAACTACAGCCCTCAGACTAAGCACTGCTTCCTAGTCAAACAACCTCGCTCATGTCCACGTTTGCCACAGAACTGATCTCTGGAATTTTGTTGCAGGGAGCAGAGAAGGCCCTGAGTGGGCCGAGTCCTTAATGAATTAAGTGCTAAGGACACGAGCATAGCCCTGTCAAGGTCCCCCAATGCTTCTGCCGCACGGGGAAACGGCACAGCCTCCCCACAAAAGAGGAAATGTTGGGGGCTAGCCAAACCTTCACTGGGTCCGTGTGAGGATGTCCAGCGTGTCTACCATGCCTTCCTCCCCACAGAGAGAGAGCCTGAAGATTGTTCTTCTATAGAGAATGCCCCTACCAAGATTAACTCATCCTGGCTTCCTATCCAATTTTATAGTGCAAATCCCGCCTCTTCATCTGTATATAACCATCTACCTCCTTCTCCAGTCATACACATTAACCCTATCTTTCCGTTCAACTCAATATAAAACTCAAGCTAAGCTCTCGAGTACCAGGGCTTCTCTATCAGAGCCCTCAGCCCACTGGACCCTAGCTTTTCTGTACGATCATGTATTCTTTCTTTATCGCCTGTCAGTTTAAGTCAGGTCAAATCCTTGGAACCCTGAGTAAGGACATGACATTTTGTAGATGAGCTGCTCCTAAATCCTAAATGCAGTGACCTTGTCTCTATTGAAGCACTTCAAGATTTTGGCCACATAGACAAATGCAGAGATTGAAATTTGGGGAGCTAAAAAGAGAGATGGGGTGGAGGAATGGAAATCCAATTTAGGGCTCTCCGGGACGTCTCAGTTGAAGTCTTGAGGGGTAAAAGAGCAGAAAACAAAGGCGAATAGAGCACAAAGGCGTTTCCGTGGCTACTGCTGCACAGTTGCCATCCACAAACCTCGCTGCGGCTTAAAATAACAACTTAATTACAACGGACAACGGTGCGATCCACGGAGGCTGCTCTTCTCTGGGGATCACAGGGATCACTGGGAACGCTGAGAGTTAGGACTGCAGATTTGGGTGGGGGGGACTCACTAACATCCCGGGGATTTTTGCTGGGGTCAGCCTGCCTGTGTTATCTTTCATATTGCTTTGACCTTTCACGGGTCTGTGGATAGCAAAAGGCATGTCAGCACTTCATACACATGGGGATCCACAGGGGGTGATGAGTTTGGAATGTTTCAATACATTCTTGGGGAAACCGTGAGAGGGTAAGCACAGAGCAGACGGGGTGAAATCATCCACCGAGATTACCACCAGCGTGTAGGTCGCCTCCCCGCCAACAGGGGGCGATATTTTCTTTCCCTTTGACTCTAAGCTCATCGGATACTAGTTTTGACCAATCGAAGTGGAGCTGTTACAAGGAAACAAATATTTTTAATTAACAATAAAATAACCAGGTATTTATGACAAAAATCAGATTAACCTATTATTCCCCAAAGATAATATTATGATACCTTTTTAATAGAAACTCAGCCAATTAATTAATGTCTGCCAAAAGTACACTAGAGGCACGTTTGACTCATCTTACAGTATGATATTTTTCTAAATATTTTAGCTTTTATATTTACCCATCCCTTTTTATTTAAAAAAAAAAAAAACTCTACAAAAATTGCTTAAACTATATAGGTGTGCAAAACTTGGATTAACCGCAGTCATTGTATTTATTTAAGCTTACACGGATGGCTGTTCAAGCCTCCACTTCACAGATAATAAAACTGTAATGTTAAGATCAGAACTATAAAAAGTGCTTAACCCTGGATTTGAACCTATGTCTTTCTCCTTTGTTCCTTTGCCCAGTGTCTCTAAAGGTGTAACTGGCCCACTGTCCTGGGGGAATCTGAAAGCCCACAGCGAGCCTGGACCATAAACATCAGTGTGAGATGACCAGCTGAAGACTGCATCAGAGAATTTAAATCTCTAGGATAATAGGAATGAATTCATGAGAAAATGGAGCTATCAGGCAACAGGGAAGCTTGCAGTGACGCCATCTGAGGATGTGCTCCTAGAAGGCCCCACAGTAAAACCCGCAGCTGCTCGTGCCCCTTACGTTAAAGGATGCAGCCTTTGAATATCTCCCCATGCGCTTCGTGTCTCTTGAGATGAAGTGAACTCTGTTTCTCTATGGCTGAAAGTGACAAGGGAACTGGAGTTAATTTAATGGTATGACAGAAGAAATGTGGACCGGAAACATTTTCCGTCACTCGATTTTAATGAGCTTCTCCATGCCTCCAAGAGACTGATAGAGGAAGAAGGCTGTTTCCTGTGAGATCTGCTGAGAATAGTAAAACCAGCTCATTGAGATTTCAGTTTTTGAAATAATGCTGAGCAAAAGGCACGTTCATCAGTTGGACTGAGTTATCTGGGTCAGTGCCCAAGCATTAATAGTTTTGTTTATTACACTGATTGGGGGCGGGGAAAGACTTTAGGTTAAAGGTCATTAAAAGAACTGCTTTTTAAAGTGACAGAAAAAAAAAAATGGGAACAGACCTGAAATAAATGGAGAAAGACCTTGCCTGGAAAATTAGTATGAGAACACTCAGTGTTGACAGCCTCATGGCCACCCAGTCAAACCTTCTGAGATCTCAGGGTCTGCCTCCGAGCATGGCTCTCCCTTCTCATGAGCTCTCGGTGGTCCCTTTTTGTGCTCCTCCAATGCACCCCTATGGTTCAGTCTCCTTAATTTTATTTGAGTTCGTCACCCCCACAATGCTATGTGCCCTCTGTATGCTGTGTTGCTGCTGATCTCCCGAGACGATATTCTAATACATTCCCCCACGTGCATGCCCGAGATGAGAGGTGATGCGAATATGCTGTTTTAGCTTAGAGATAAATATTCCCAATAAAGTGTATAAGCTAGGTACAATAAGACATTTGTAACCTCATTAATAAAATCGAGCAATTATGACAGTACACTGTGGGAAAAAACTAAATTTTATGAATTGCCTCCTTCTAGACTTTTTCATTTCGTATGCTTGGATAACTGTTGGTGGCAGCTAGCAGGGAAGCAAAGCATCACAGAAGGGGGGAACTGTTTATACAAAAATGTTAACTACAACTTGACTTAAGGTTTTGGTAGCAAAACCTAGCAGAGCCCAGGCTGGAAATCAAGATAAGGGTTGGGTTAGCCTGGGGTTATCCACCTAACAGTAAAGGGTAGAAAGTGAATTTAAAAGGAATGAACTGCTTCAAAATCTGCATTACTCAGCAAAATAGATATGCATTTATACCTGTGGCCAATATTTTTACTAGCAGGGAATAGTTGGACTTGTCTATAATCCTATATACAGAAGACTGAAATAGGAAGTTCACAAGTTCAAGGCCACCCCAAGCTACATCAGGAGACCCTGCTGCAGAAACTACAAAGACCTGTTGTATATGCCTCTCTGGAAGCCCTGAGGAAATGAAGAAGTGGAGTTGTGAACAGGACATTAATCACAGATGGTGAGTGTGCCGTGACGTAAGGGACCCATGATAGGCATAAACATGAGACAAATAATTTTCACCTTCTGAAGTCTTGTACTCATAACTAGAAATGCTGATTTAGAAATAATCTTCAGGGATAATGAGATGGTGTGGTGGTTAAGAACACTTGCTGCTCTTGCAGAGGACTGGAATCCAATTCCCAGTATCCACATTGAGCAGCTCACAACTGCTCTAACTCCAACTCCAGGGGATCTGGCACTTCCTTCTGGCTTACAACAGGTCCTGCACACATGTGTATATACATGCAGATACATACAATAAAAATAAAATAAATTTCTAAATGACCCTTTACAAGTTGAATATATATATTATATACATATATCTATGATAAAGTTCCAGGACCAAAGGCAACTTAAGTTTAATTTGCCTTACACTCCAGAAGGCGACATGTCCACATTGGCAGAGAAGACAGCAGCAGAAATAAAGCTGGGAGATCATATCTCAGCCTCACACAGGAGAAGCAGAGAGGGGAAGCAGGAATTACAGAGATGTTATCAAGTCACAAAGCCCACCCCCAGTGACATACTTCCCCTGCACAACTCCACTTCCTGAAAGTTCTAGACAGCGCCACCATCTGGGAGACAAGTGTTACAATAAAGGAGCCCACAGGGACATTTCTCAGCATCTCAGGTGGTTTCTGTGTCCCACAATGGGCCCTGACCTGGGTTCTCTACATTCTAAGAGAACCCAGAGCTCTGTTCATCCTTCCCATCTGAAGTTCTGTCAGGGAGCTTCCAAATGGTTCCTTTCTTCCAGGAATGCTTTGTTTTCCTTACCTCCTGAGTTTCCTTACTCCTTTTCTGCCTAGATTCCCCCTCCCCTGCAATCCACAAGTCTCCCTTTGCAACTGCCTTCTCTACAGATGCAATGAAAAGACTCTTGGCAAAAAGCAAGATGCAGTCATAAAATAAGAATCCAGCAAGTTTGCTCTCACAACTCACAATCCTGCCAAGACTTCATAAATCATTTCCAGATTCGTTTTTTCCCAGGTTTCTTTCCTTTTTTAATGTCTACTTTACTTTTGATTATATATATATATATATGCAGGGCGTGCATGTGAACACAGAGGCCAGAGGTAGCAGGGCCCCTGTAACTATAGCTCTGAAAGATTGTGGGCAGCCCAGAGTGGGAGCTAAGAATCCAACTCAGATTCTCTGCAACAGGCCACATGACCCTAACCACTGAGCAATGTTTCCAGCCCCCTTTTCCCTATTTTTGTAAAGTGAAAATGTAATTGAAGATTTTTTTTCAAAGGGCTCTATAAAAATTTCTGTATCTATTTAATGCCTCTTGATTCTGTTAAAATAAGTTTCTATGGCCCGAAGTTCAGACATATAAATAGCTGTGAGGAAAGTTAGATTGCCCTGGGGACACAAACTTTTTTTAATCAAGAAAAGCAAGTTTAGACAAAGCACGAACATGCTTCAAGTTTTCAAGGCTTTATGAAACTGCACTTGAACACCTGCCGACTTGAGTTGGGGCGTGGACCACAATCTGTACTCAGAACTGGCATTTGAAGGCATAAAGGTGTGGATTTTGACATTAGCCTGTTCACTAAGCAGAGGTGAGTAATACGAGCGATCTGAGCAAATTATACTAATTTTTTAAATGGCCGATCACTTTTTTATAAGATAATTTCCTTATTTTCATTTCAAATGTTATCTCTTTTCCTGGTTTCCCCTCCAAAATCCCCCTATCCCATCCCCCCTCCCCTGCCTCTATGAGGGTGCTCCCTCACCCTCCCACCCACTTTCTCCTGCCCCTCCCTGCCCTGGGTCATGGAACCTTCACAAGCCCAAGGGCCTCCCCTCCCAGTGATGCCATATAAGTCCATCCTCTGCTACATAGCAGCTGGAACCATGGGTCCCTCCATGTGGACTCTTTGGTTGGTGGTTTAGTCTCTGGGAGCTCTGGGGGATCTGGTTGTTTGATATTGTTATTCCTATGGGGTTGCAAACCCCTTCAGCTCCTTCAGTCCTTTCTCTAACACTTCCACTGTGGACCCTGTTCTCAGTCCAATGGGTGGCTGCAACCATCTGCCTCTGCATTTGTCAGCAGAGCCTCTCAGGAGACACTGTATCAGGCCCCTGTCATCCTGCACATCTTGGCATCTGCAGTATTGTCTGGGTTTGGTGACTGTATATGGGATGGATCCCTGGGTGGGGCAGTCTCTGGATGGCCTCTCCTTCAGTCTATGCTCCACACTTTACTCGTATTTCCTCCTGTGAGTATTTTAAAATGAAGGTAAACAACATAAAACTACTGTGATTTTCAAACTACTGGGGTGGCCAAGGTTTCCACAGAACGTCTAGAACCACGTTCCCTTCTGCTCCTCCCTAGGCTGACTTAACTCTGGACATGGGAGTGCCAACAGACTTCAAAAGAGGTACCCCTGTAGGGAAGTCATCTTAATCCAGTGTTTTTCTAACGTCTGTCACATGTGACTTTTTTTAAAACTATCGCCTAACGTTTTAAAGTCTAATGTTTTTATATAATAGCTCAAGTTTTTGTAAACATTTTGATGATTAAGGTTTAAGCATGAGTGACATGGTGTCCTGGCAGCGAACAGAAGTAGATACAGAGTTGCCTCCCAAAACATTTCCATCTTTGACACTGATACACAGCCCAAACAAAATCCTGGAGACCCCACGCCCCTAATGCAAAGCAGAAGGCTCCCGTGATGAACAGCACCCTTTTTCTCCCGTGATGAACCCTGAGGCATAACAACGCCCCCCTCACAGTTCACACCATCAGCTGCCAGGACCATGAGACACCAACTATTCTTTAGTAACACGGACCATGCTTCGGGTAGAAAGGCAAAGCCAGCCACTCCTGGTGCAGCTGAAACCCTGTCGGTTTCAGCAACACTGACCTCACTTGAGTTGTGATCGGTTTTGACAATTGTGAATAGGGCTGTGGTAATATCAAGAGATATTGTAGGAAAATCAGTTTCTCTAAAATAGTGAGTTCCTGTATTCCACAATTATTCTACCCTTTTATTGGCACTAAGGTTGTCAGGATATTTTGGTTTACTGTTGTTGTTATTTTATTAGTTACTCTAGTGAATGAATAATGGTACACAACCACGGTTTTAGTACACATGGTAGTGAGAGTCTTCTCACACATACATTTGCCTCATGTATGCTTCATGTGAGAAAAGATTATGATGGTCATCTTCACTGTCAACTTGACAAGATGACATAGGACCCTGAGAACAAACCTCCAGGGTTGTGATATGAGGGTGTGTCCAGGAAAATTTGACGGAGCACGGAAGACCTGCCCTGAATATGAAACATGCCATCCCATGAGCCTGAGTTTAAAGAAAAAAGAAAACCGAGTCCCAGTACCCAGCTGCCTTTACTTCCTGACTGCAGATACACTGAGGCCACATACTTCTCCCTTCTGCAACGCCACCTTCCCCAGCAAAGCGAACGCACCCTCAAACCGAGACCCTCAAACCATGACCCGAAATAACCCTGTGATCTCAAGTTGCTTCTGTCCACCATTTTCTCACAGCTACGAAGAACAATTCATACAAACACCTTCTGATATTTTGATCTTTTTGTTTTCATTAGGAATCTGTTTTCTTGCCGTGGGGCATCAAGACCACACTTTACATCGAGGGTTCACTTCGTCATGTACACAATTTGCAAACAGAGTCTTCCTATCCGTTATTACTTTTTTTTTTTTCAGAGATTTTGGCTTCAGTGTCATATGTGAAGCTTACTGTCAGTTGCTACATAATGGAGAAAATTTTCTACGCTCTCATTTTAAAGCTTTGTAGTTTTGTGTCTAAATCTATGGTTCATTTCAAAGTAACTCTATATAAGCTGTGAAAATTATGACTGTTTTCCTCATGGATGTTTAATTATTCCAACACTTTCTTTTAATATCCTTTTTTTTATTGATTTTGCATCACTGTCAAAAACCAACTGACTGTTGGTTTGTACATTAATATTTGGATGCTCTTTTGGACACTTGGCTTCCCTGACAGCAGTGCCGTGATCGCTGCAGCTTTATCCTGAGTTTTATGCTTCCTCAATTTCCCTTTCTCTGATTTGGGCTGTCATCATCCTGTTTTCCCCATGTACGTGTACACGCGTCTAAAGCACAGAGACCCAACATTTGTCTGGATTTACTGAGAGAATAGTTGTTATCTCTGCCATTTGTCTCCCAATGAATATGTCTTGCCTTTTCACTGTGTTATCATTGTATTTGAGGCCTCAGACTCTGTGCAAGCATTGACTGGACTTAAGCCATTCCCCGCAGAGTACGGTGAAGACTTCACTTTTTCTGACTATGGGAATAAGACATGCTGTATTCCACAGCGGCTCTTCCTGGGCGCATAAAGGAATGATCTGACCTTGTGTCACATGAGGCTCACTTCGAGAAACTGGAAATATTTCTGCAGTAGTAGAAGATATGTAGGGGGGAGGGCCAAGAGAAACTATCTGCGAAGAGTGTCAAACATCTGCAACATTTTGGTAGGGATCACAAATGAAACTTATCCCATTTTCTATGAAATTATAGAACTATTCTGGAAGTCTGGATGCTGGTTCACAACAGGGGGCTTAATCAGAAGCCCCGGGACACTCACGTGGAAAGCAAACTGTCATCACCAACCTTGGGACATCTCTGGGACTTTTTGCTGAAACCTTTTTTGTTGTTGTTGTTGTTGTTGTTTGTTTGTTTTTTTGTCATTTAAAGTGGCAGGCCATAAATAAACAAACTGACAAGAGGAAGGTGGCCCCTGGTCCACTGAGCTGTGGAAGTAAATTAGTGCCCAGGGGTCCCAAGGTCCTGCTCCCTCTGCGTGAGAGCTTTGTAGACCCACGACAAAGATAAATGTAGCTCTTAGACTTCAAGGTCAGATGTTCTAAGTACAGCACAGCCCTATTCGCATATTAAAGGGGCAGAGATTTTTCTAGAAATGAACTGCTAGTGATAATACTTGTTCCCGCCTCCATGAGCTCCAAATACATCATAGCTCAGATCCACACAGCCCCCTCCATCTCTGCCCTCTGCAAAGAATAGCAACATACCTGCCCTGCCGCTTTCCATACGGAAGCTGGACTGTAGAACATCTTTCATCTAGATCACAGGCAAGATCAGGCACATTCTGAGGCTTGGTGGAAACAAGACTTAGGAAAATCAAACTGGTGTCAAGGAAAAAAAAAAAAGCTGTTTTTAAACAACAGAGCGTACAGTCAATGCATATACCTATCAGCAGAACAAACACTGGCATGAGACCTTTGGCATGTTAGTAGCATCCATGTCTCTGGAGCAGGGTAACGTCAGTGTAGACATCTCCCAGAACCAGGAGCAATAGTATTTTCCTGAGTGTCAGCCAGGTATCGTGCATGAAAGACTTTGCTGCAGCCAACCACGGTGAAAGAAGGGGTAAATCGCAGGAGAACTGTTCATCAGGAACAACCCCAGTAAATCTTTCTTTTCTGTCTTTTTTATCCCAGTTGGACCCCCGAAAGTGACCTGGAAATGCCTTGCTCATAAAAGATTTGCCATGTTTATGAAAATATATCTTTAACAACAAACCCAGAATTCTATTTGCAACATTCCTTTTTAAGACCTAAAACATCACAGATTAACAGATACAGACCCACTTTTGTAATATTTTTTTAAAAGAATGCTATCTTTTGTTAGAACGTTATCAGAAATCTCTAGTACAAACTTAAGTGTTCAGATATTTAAAAGCCTGCCTGCAGCGCCCTCTGCTGTTCACCATGGTTAAGTGCGGTTTCCCATCTGCCTTGGCAGAACTGTTCGTAAAATTTGGACAGTTTATTTCTACTACCTTTCTTTTTCTTGGTATGTTAAGAAGCTACCGTGTCAAAGAAAAGAGCACAAAATATATTACAAATATTGAGTTCCTTTCCCCAAAACCCCCTAGACTTATGATTTTTAAATTTAAACTGTAAGGTTGGGTCATGTGCTTCAAATATTGTTTCCCCAGGTTGACATCTTACACAGCCACAGCACCTATTAGTGGGTGACCTCTGCCACTACGCATTAACCAACAACTGCTCATGGTGGCCTTCAGGGGCCAAAAGAGTAATCTACCGGACACTGCTGAACTGTCGGCTGTCACCACTACAGAGGTGCAGCCACCTTTGTGACATACAGAAGGTTCGTTTGAGGAGGAAGGAGCTCTGTTTGCTCACACCGACTGCCGCGTGGCTAACATAAGCGATGGGGTCTGGGGCAAACGCCTATTCGTTGCCTGCCCACATGTTTAAGAACGTCGTCCAGATTCAACGGTCCTCCAAAAAAGGTGAAACTCAACTACTGAATGCTGGCCTTAAGAGCTCCGTAACTCCCTCTCTTGGCAATACTACTGAATTTTAATCTGGGAACCAAAATTGTTTGCTCTGGGGCAATCTTTGAACACCCTCAAAACACATTTGGGGAAAACCTCACGTGACTCCTAAATCCTACGTTGTCACCAAACTGTGCGTATACTTTGCTGTGTTGCCATTCAGAATGCAAAATGACTCACAAACTCTTGACAGTCAGTTCTCCGAATATCCTGTATCATTAGAGGAACCTAAGCATTCCTGGGGTAGCAAATAATGCAACATCTTTAGAGGCTTACAGGTGAGGCTCATCTTTTTTTTTTTTTTTTTTTTTTTTTTTAATTTTCTGATTACGACATTTGACCATGGCTCTCCAACGGGGCATTCCCTGTTCACAGTCATCACACAGACAGCAGTGACCAGACAGTGCAACCTTCTCCTTGAAGTACAACCACTGTCGCCTACAAAGTCTGCACAACTCTGCAACATAGTTACAAAGATAAACCTCTCCAACCACTGCTACCTACAAAGTGGGCACACCTGACAACCCCGCAACAGTTACAGAAGTAAAGCTCCTCCTGTTTTGAGAAAGTTTCCAGTGGTGTGCTAAACCACACCCATAGCGGTCCTGTGCTCAGTAACCATGGCAACACATAGGAGAGAGAATGACAAAGCACATGGTGGCTCCTAAAACTGCCCCCAGTGTGCCACACAATGATCCTGTTTAAGATATACTAGCCAGGGCAACAGATATGCTCAAACAACAGGACAGATACATAAGACCCTTCTGTGAGGATGGAAGAAAGGTTAATGACTAATATTAACTAGTTAATTAGAGACTTATAGACTCTAACACCACTGGGACATGGAAAAATAAAATGTATGGCATTAAATCAATATTTACTTGCTCCTGGGTCAAAATGCCAGTTAATTTTATAAACAGGATAAATAAATGTATGATTTAAATTTAAATAAGTGATTTAATGTGTTACTTAAATATATTAAACCATAAATTTAATATATTTAAATCTATGGTTTAATATATTATTTAAATTTATGATTTAATATACAATTTAAACATGATTTAAATTTTAACTTGGTAATGAAGAGCCATAAATTTAAGAGTGCCTACTCTTTTCGTTTTATTATTTTACTGGATAGTTTCTGTATTTATATTTTAGATGATATCCCCTTCTCCCCCTTCCATCTCTCCTCCCCCTCTACTTGTTTCCATGAAGGTGCTCCCTCTCCCAACCACCCTCTCCACCTCAGTGCCTTGACATTCCCCTACACTGGGAAAACACGACTTCAATGGACCAAAGGCCTCTTCTCCCACTGATACCAGACAAAGCTGTCCTCTGCTGCATATGCAACTGGAGCCATGTGTCTCTCCATGTGTGCTCAATGGTTGGTGTTTTAGTCCCTGTGTGCTGTGGAGAGTTTGGTTTGTTAATAATGTTGTTCTTCCCATGAGGTTACAAACACTTTCAGCTACTTCCGTCCTTCCTCTAACTCTTTCATCGGAGTCCCCATGTTCAGTCCTATGATTAGCTGCAAGCATCTTCAGCTGTATCAGTATGACTCTGGCAGAGCCTCTGAGGAGGCATCCATATCTGGTTCCTGCCAGTAAGCACTTCTTGAAAACTGCCTAATCTTAATGGCATTTTTAAAAGTTACTGTGCTACTAAAACAGCCAGAATTTTCCAGGAATAACTATAGAAAAAAAAAAATCCATATGACAAAAAAGTCAAAAACAAAAGAAAAAGATCTAATATGCATAAAAATAAACAACTTAACAAAAGCTATCAGAAGTTCCAGGCTGGAGAAATGGCTCAGTCAGGAACGTGCTTTCAAGACACACACAAGGTCTAAAGGTCCCCAGGACACAATAATCACAGTGCTGGAAAGATCCCTGAGGTCCCCTGGCTGTCCTGGCTAGTTTTATGTCAACCTGACACAAGTGAGAGTCATCTGCAAGAAGGAAGCTTTAGTTGAGGAAAAAACTCCATAAGATCCATTTTCTCAAAGTGACTGGTGAGAAAGGTCCCAGCCCATGTGGGTGGAGCACCACCTAGACTGCAGATGGTTCTGGGCTCTATGGAAAGCAGGCTGAGCACCCCATAATGAGCAAGGCAGCAAGCAGCACCCCTCCATGGCCTCTGCATGCTCCTGCCTTCAGGATCCTGCTCTGTCTGAGTTCTTGTCCTGACTTCCTTCAGTCTGCAACATTAAAGTGTAAGGCAAACAAACCTTTCCAGGGTGCCCCTCCCCCATCCATCACTAATTAAGAAAATACCTTACAGCTGGATCTTATGAAGGGGGTTTTCTGTTTGTCTTGATTTGTTTTTCAGTTGAAGTTCCTATTGGTCACGGTTTTACTTTAGCAATCGTAGCTCTAAGACAGGTTGGTATTTCTGTGACAGACCTGACCGTGTTGTTTGTCTGAGGCGGATTGTAGAAGGACTTTGGAACTTCGGGTAGGAAATGCCACTGAGTGCTCAGAGCTTGGTGGGCTGCTGTCTTGAATTTATAAAGACTGTGCCACTTTTAAAGTTATTAATATTTTTAATGTAAGATCTTGGGAATGAACAAGAAAGGACAGGTTGTGGCTTCAGAGAGATGTATTTGGGTGTCAGGTGACAGGGGGTCAGTTGTGCTAGCTTATGCCAACTTGACAGAAGCTATAGTCATATGAAAGGAAGAAACTTAAACTGAAGAAAATGCCTTCCTAGGATCCAGCTGTACGGTATTTTCTTAATTAGTGATGAGCTGAGGGAGGGCTCATCCCATTGTGAATGCTGATGTCCCTGGGCCGGTGACCCTGGGTTAGTAAGAAAACAAGCTGAGCAAGCTATGGGGAGCAAGCCAGAAATCAGCACACCTCCATGGCCTCTGCATCGGGGCCTGACTCCAGGTTCCAGCCCTGTGCAAGTTCCTACCTGTCTTAGTGTCTTACTGCTGTGAAGAGACACTGTGACCATAGCAAGTCTTATAAAGGCAAACATCTAATTGGCTGGCTTACAGTTCAGAGGTTTAGTCCACTGTCGTCATGGTAGGAAGCATGGCTGCATACAGGTAGACATGGTGCTGGAGAAGGTGGTGTTCAAAGTTCTACATTTGGGTCAGCAGGCAGCAGGAAGCGAGAGTAAGCCACTAGGCCTGGATTGAGTGTCTGAAATGTCAACGCCCACCCCCACGCCCCCAGTGACTTACTTCCTCCAACAAGCCACGCCTACTCCAACAAGACACACCTCCTAATAGTGTCATTCCCCATGGGCCTATGGGGGCCGTTTTCCTTCAAACCACTACTGCTTTTGATGATGAACTTTTTTTTTTTTGGAACCGTGAGTAAAGTAAAGCCTTTCTCCACAGCTTGCTTTTTGGTCCTGGTGTTTCAACGCAGCAATCGAAACCCTAAGAAAAGTTCATAAACAGTGTTTCACAAAAAAAGTCAACCAGCACTCAAATTATTCTTTAAATGTCGCAAAACGTCCATTGCCACTCTAAAGCTAAAGAACTTCACAGAAACGAAAATGGAATGAGAAGGGCTGAGACTTAAAGCTTATCCATCTTCATTATTAACTAGGGGGAAGAAAGTAAGAGATGATGTCAATCGACTGGACAAAATCAGAAGCCTGACCACATGGTAATTAAAAGAGCACATACTGTCTCTCCTGCTTTAAATCCTGGATCAAACGAGAAACTCAAATTAGAGCAAAATCACCACTCTCAGAATGTGAGCAGTACCACCAAGGAAGCAGTTGATCTCTAGTTTTGCCTGATGGTAAAGGAGCCAGGATGAAATTAAACCCACTGTCCAATTAAAGATGTTAGAAGAAAATAGCAAACAGGTGACAAAGGGAACAAAATAATAAAAACCAATGCATAAGCGAATGATTGCCTAATGGCTTAAACCAATGAACCCAAATATTATATTTGGGTATTAAAGCCCACGCCCACAATGACACATTTCCTCCAACAAAGCCACATCTTCTTTAACAAGGCCACGCTTCCTAATAGTGCCACTCGCTGAGCAAAGCATATACAAACCACCACCATATATATATCACTTTTCTTAGTTTTTTATTTTTTATTTTACCGTATGTTTATGTGTGCCTCTCTCTCTCTCTCTCTCTCTCTCTCTCTCTCTGTGTGTGTGTGTGTGTGTGTGTGTGTGTGTGTGTGTGTGTGTGTGTCTGTCTGTCTCTGTGTGCCTGTAAAGGTCAGAAGACTAGTTTTCAGTAGCTGCTTCTCATTTCCAGTGGAGATCTGGTTTTCAGGACAAGTATATTTACTAGCCGGGCCATCTCGCAAGCCCATGCATGAGCACTATTGATCAGAAGTATCTATTGTCTTGTTTGGCTTAGCGAAGCAATACATTCCTTTCACTGTCTTACAAAACCAATAAGTTCCCATAGCTCTCTTTGCTTATATTTATCAGTCAGCATTACACACAGAAAACTAACCCTTGCTGGGGGTGAGACTTAAGAGCTTCACATATACAACCTGTATAAAGGGAAACAGTTCAGCCTCCCGCTCTGCATTCCACACAAACTGCTTTCAGAACATCACAGGGTGTGGGGCTTGTCCCCACCATCTAGCAAGTCATTCTGCAATGGACACAAGCCAGGTGTCCTTTAAGTTCTGACATGTTCTGCATGTCACAAGTTGAAGGTTCAATCCCCCAAGACAGCCCTTACTCCAGATCTGGACATAAGTCTGTGCCTTGAGAGTCTGACAAACCCAGACAGATACAAAGGTGTTTCCATGCCCTCCCTCCACGAAGCCAATTAATTTGCTAGAGTGGCTCACAGAACTGGGATTAGCTCAGTGCTTACCTTACTGCTTTGCTGTTAAGGGAATGTAAGAGAGACATCCAGTTGAAGACACAGGTAAGGTGAGGACTTGCAGAAAGCTGAGTGTAAGACCCTTTATCCCCATGGAGGAGAGATCACCATTGTCTAAGCACTGGGGCGACTGTTTACATTCCTGGAAGCCCCCTCAAACACTGCAGAATCCTGTCTTTGAAGAATTATTTAATGCCCATTCATAGACAAGACATGAGAGGGAAGAATGGACAGTCACACTCAAATATGATTGGACAAAGGGTGTGATTAGTGTTAGTCTCATGCTAATGGACTGTCCGTCCGAGGAGCCCAGAAAGACTTTCACCCAGCTTCCCAGTTCCCATGTCTCTGGGCCTGGGGCTGTGGTCCTCCTGCTGAACTGGACCTTATGTGACCTACTGAGTCACAAGTCAGGTCAGAGACTTTCTTACTGGCCAGCTCCAGATCGTCCATGTGGGGGGAAGATCAGCATTCCAACGATCTGCCTGGGAGAAGAGAAATTCTAGTTTGTGCGGTGTTCCTTAAAGGAAATAACAAGGCTGGGGTATAGAGAAAGATATACATAGAGTTATGCATAGAAGTATCCCAATTTCACAGCTACAGTTAGTGACATATAGGTTCTTAAAGGGCCCAAGAATGTTTTACCAAAGAGTCGGAAACAAAGGCTGGCCAAGCTGTGAAGAAAATCTCTCAGTGTTAAGACACCGCTGTAGCATTACTAACACAATGATTAACTGAACAGGACATTTTCAGCCAATAAATACCACACCAGTGAGTACTTTTGGATTTTTACAAATATATGTATACTTTACAGTTAGCCAGCAACAGGAAAGGATAGCTTTGTGTGGGGGTGAGGATGCCATCCTGGGAGCAGTTGGGTCCTGTGGTGGGAAGCAGCTGCCCTGGGGATATGAGCAGAGCTGTGCTGGAAGTGGACCGGACCCTGTCAAGAGAGGACGCTGGAGACTGACCTTGGAGATAAGGCTGATCAGATCTCAGAGCACTGATCCCGAGGTCCTGAAGGAGACGAGGAGGGGGCATGGTCTGCGAAAATTTGAGAGCAAAGGGCAGGGTGGGAGGCTGTGAAAAATGAGACTGAGCTTACTTTGGGTCGAAGTGAGGCTGTGAGTGTGGAGGTGGGGGCGGGTCTCTGTGAGAGAGGAAGCGGGACCTGAGTCTGGGGGCGAGGAGGCGGAGTCTGAGAAAGGTATGAATGAGGAGGCGGGGCCTGAGTGAGGCTGAGGGTGAGGAGGCGGGGCCAGAGTGCGGCTGACGGTGGGGGCGGGACCTGAGGGAGGCTGGTTGTAAGGAGGCGGTGCCTGAGGTCGGCGCAGCCGCAGATTGAGGCCTGTGCTTCTGGAGCTGTGGGGTACGCTGGTTGTTTTAAGGACCGGCGGGCTGAAGGAGCGGAGGGCGGGAACCGAACGCTGAGAACCCGGGCTGGGCTTAGCCCGCGGGGCGGACACCAACCCTGGGGCGGAAGCGAGGAGGCCGGGCCGTGGAGCCGCGGTGGGATGCGGCTGACGCGGACGCGGCTGTGCTCGCTCCTCGTCGCCCTGTACTGCCTCTTCTCCATCTACGCCGCCTACCACGTCTTCTTCGGGCGCCGCCGCCGGCCGCCGGGCGCGACCCCTCGGGGCTCCAGGAAGACAGCGGCGCAGGCGAAGGAGAGGCGCGGCCGAGGTAGGACGGGGCAGGACCGGGCAGCGGCCCTGCCGTGTGCTTGGACGCGGGGCGGCGCGCGCCGTGCGGGGCTCGGGGGATCTCTCGGGGTCCTCAGCCCCCAGAGCCAGCTCTGGGCTCGCCTCGGAGGCTCTGATCACCCTGGGCGAGCTTCCTGCGCCCAGGGCCACCCGAGGCTAGCGGCGTGCACCCTAGGCCTTTGACATGTGGTGTAGACGCTCGGTATGCCTCAGAGGCCAGAGATTGGCAGGAATGCTGCGGGCTGAGTTTAAAGCGTCCATCCCTTAGTACGCACAGTCCTTTCTAACCTGTGACTTCGGAAGGCCATGATTTCTCTTTGCAACAAGGAGCATCGTCTGGTGTTTGTGACTTGTTTTGGAATTGCAGTTCTTTTCCATTCCCCTGAGCGGAACTCTCTTTATGCACAGTTGTATATGAAATTGGTGGAGACAGTGTGCTAAAGACTTACCTACTAATAGGTCACTTACATAAACCCGGGAAACGACTCCAGAACTAAAGCACATGACTTGATAGACATTCTGGGGGTATTTCTAAAGGTTTATGGAGGAGGATATACTTCTCTTATCTAGTGTTATTTTTTTTTTTAATCTTTGACAGAGGCGGTTCAATAAAAAAATGTTGCCTTATTTCCTTTTTGTCAGTCATATGTTTCAGATTTGAAACCTGAAGACAGGATGAAACTAGCATCTTATTCAAATGACTTGACTTTATTCCTGCAGTTAGTCCTCACTGGTAAACGCAGTCACTCTCTTTAAAACAGAGCAGTCCGCTTTGGAGAGTGAAGAATGGAATCCTTGGGAAGGAGATGAAAAAAACGAGCAGCAACACAGAATTAAAGCTAGCCTGCAAATCTTAGACAAATCCACGAAAGAAAAAATAGAACATAGTGTGCAAATCTGGGGCAAAGCTGCCATTGGTAAGTTACTGTAAAGAGGGAAAGCATGCAAAAAGTGGGTAATGTGTACTGAACTGGTATCGAACTTACTAGTGTATGTTCCACTGTTTAATGACGTCAGTTTCTGACAGCGTCCTTAAGACAATACAGATTTTCTCAATGTGGGCCTCTTTTCTGAGTCTTCCTCACTAAACAGACCGAGCATTTCTTCTGCAGTGGGTTTAAAGAATTGTAATGTAGACTTTGTTTAAAAAACATACTCTTGACAACTCTTCCAGCCACCTCCACTTCCCAATTTCAAAGCTACCGTGTCATTTTTAACTATTTGCCACAGTAGCCCCTCACTTCCGGGTACCATGTTCTGCCCCCACACCATACTGTCTGTGTGTCTTTGTGTATAAATATGCTGTAACAAAATGCCATATTCAGGTGGTAGAGTCAGGTGTCGTCTTGGCACCTTAGTCCCACTGAAACGCTTCCACCATGTAAGGTAGTAGTCACCGCGGCTAGAGATTAAGATCTAACATGGAGAAGGGGGGCGGTATTCAGCCTAACACATTCGGAAGCTTTCGCTGATTGGTCAGTTTGTTAGGGTGTCTTTGGTAACATGGCATAATGGAAGGGGAAGAAAATATATCTTTCAGTATAACTGACACAAGGTTCTCAAAGGTTTTGTATGGCTCCATATTAATGTTAATTAATTAAATTAATGTGGGTACTACTGGTCATGTCCATTCTTAAAAGCTTTCTTTCAAATGAAACCAAAACAAAGCATCCTGAGTGTCCTAAGGAGATAGGATAAGGTAGCAATTGTCTGCAGAGGGGATTATGCTTTTAAGGTTGTCTGATCAAACGAGGAGGTAAAGTCCCTTTGACACACTGAGTGTGTTGATATACTAGTGAGCTCCTCTGGCTTTAGAACAAAACATTTAGCTCCTCCAGTTATATTAAATTAATTCTAATAATGATGGTATTTTTATTTATAGTACACACTTTGCTTCCAAATATGACATTAGTGATTCAGTGTAAATAAACTATTCTGTTGTCTTTACCATATCCACTTTAACACCTACAACCACTGAAGTCTGACCCTCATACAGTTAGCTGCCTTTGATGACTAGGGTTTGTCTTGGTAGCACTACCTACAAGCAGACCATAGCAGGAACCTTCCAAGCTCATAGTCAAAATAGGAAAAAAAAAAAAAAAAAAAAAAAAAAACATAGAAACAAAAAACAAACAAAAAACCAATTTTTTGGACATACTGAAGTAGATAAAACAGCAGGTGTTTGTATTTTTGTTCTGTGATTGCCAGGTCTATATCTCTGGGAACATATCTTTGAAGGCACTCTTGATCCTGCTGATGTGACTGCTCAGTGGAGGGAAGGACAGTCAGTTGTAGGAAGAACACAGTACAGGTACTCACTTGGATAACCTTAACCTCGTATGTCTGTGATGTTCTACGTAACTTCTAAAGGAAAATACACTTTCACAAGTCATTTTCCCTCCAGCGGGGGGAAATGCAGAAATAAATCCTGAAGTATGTGTTCATGGCTCAAGCTTCATTAAACATTTTCTTAATAAATGGGACATTATGGAATAGTCTTGGATGGGAGCTGGCAGTGGAGCTCAGTGGTAGAGGACTTGTCTAGGATGTGTAAGGTCCACGATTCTGTCCCCAATACTGAGGAAAAAAAAGTCTGTGAAATAAGTTTTGGAGCCTCACTTCTGTCTCATGTTCAGCTGATGCTGTGGAAAGCTTCGTGCTCCACATCTTGTACGCTTGACTGCAAATGATCCGTTAACGTCCTGTGCCTTGGAGGACTAATGTAAACAAACATTACTTTTATGACTTATTTCATTAATTGTTATGGGAACCTGAAAATATTCAGGTAGAATTCAACTTTTTTCATTACAATATTTTATGTCCTATCTACTGTGATTTATTCAGTGATATAGTTTTCCATTATTTATATTTGCAGAATTTAGAACTGTTTCTGTTTCGATTTTTGGAATCCATAAAATCCATGCATTGTCAAGGCTTTTAGGGATTATTACTTTTCATTAAACTTACCTATGATTTCTTAATTTTTAAATAGTTAAGATTTAAATTAGAAAAACCATAGTTTTCTCATGAAAGTACTGTTTGCATTTGACGTTTTACTGAAATAAACAGTTGTTTTTACATGTTTATTTCCTGTGACAATTGAGTTACTGTAGGGCGGACTGTCAAAAGCATAGCATTCATTCTGTAAGTCATACATAAGCTTTATTTTACAATGTTAGTGTATAGTAGGAAAAGTCAACAGATTTCATAATGTCATGCTTTAAATGCAGTAGCAGCGAGGGGCTAGAAATGCAGCTCAGTTAGTAGAAGGCTGCCCTAACATGCACAGATTCAGGACTTGGTTCCCAGTGCCACACGGCATACATTTTTATTGCAAACACTCTGAATGAGGATCAGCAGTTCAAGGGAAAGTGAGCACATTCATAATTATCTCCCCTAACAAATGCCCGGCATTTAGACCTGTTCTCTGTCAGAGCCTTCCCTCGGAGCTCTCTCTGAGGTGACCTTCCCTAATCCCAGACGTCCAGCCCTACCTCTGTGCAGTCAGGCCCTGCCTCTCTTCTCGCCTGCACTCATCTCTGCTCTAGCCACGTCAGTGCTTTCAAAGGAGTTGTCCACACCCACTGTCTTCACTTCCCAGTACCCATTCCCTTGGACGTGGACTAACAGTTCACAATACTTTGGTGGCAGTGATTAGGGCAGCATATGACAGTCTGAGTTCTAACATGTCTACTCCTTTTATAAAAAAAAAACTATTAAAAATATATTTCAAACAAAGATATACAACATACTCCCATTTCCTAACTACTCATACTTAACATATTTTATCTGTCATGAATAATCTTTATATTTAACTTTCCTCTTAAAGGGATTGTTCTTGCTAAAAGAAGGCCTTTCTTTGTTTCCTAGACTTTTTATTCTTCTTTCCTCAAGAGAATATCTCTTATGAATTTGGTGTATAATCTTGCTCATATTGTTTTACTTCTAGTGATCAAAGGTATATAAATATTTTTTCAATATGTACTTCCATACTTATATAAAACCATATTTTAAGGACTGACAAGATAAGTTAAAAGAGGTTGCCCCCAAGTGCCTAAGTCAGACAACCCAAATTCAACCCCAAGACCTTCATGTTGGAAGGAAAGAGCCAATCCCTGTAAAATGTCCTCTGGCCTCCACATACACACTTGGTACACGTACGTGCATGTACGCACGTGCACACAAACATGCATATAAATCCTTTTAATTATATGTTTAAAATCTCCTGAAGCTTGATGCTTACCTTTACGTTATTTTTGATGCCTTGCCTTCAGTGAGGAAAGGAGAGTTCCACATATTCCTTTCTCATATGCTAGTTGAATTTCTACACCCAAAGCTATTAGTCTTTACCTGTCCCAGTCTCACTCAGGAGGACTTGTATTATAAAAACTGCATTTCTAAAGAAAACAATAAATTAAATCTCATTCTGGATTTTATACAAAGTTACTGAAAGTTTCCTTGGTTCAGTTTTGTTTCTCTCTTGTTTGCATGTGTTGTTTTCTGCAGCTTCCTCACTGGCCCAGCTGTAGCTCCCGGGTCCTTCTCCATAGATGTGGACAGTGTGGTTCTTGTTTTAAATGGAAGAGAGAAAGCCAAGATCTTCCATGCCACCCAGTGGTTACTTTATGCACAGAGTTTAATACAAACCCGAAAAGTGCATCACCTGGCAGTTGTCTTGCTTGGAGATGAGCACTGTGATAATGACTGGGTACTGCAGTTCCTCAGGAGAAATGGAGGCTTTGTGGACCTGCTCTTCATAACCTATGACAGCCCCTGGATCAATGGTGCAGATGTCCTCCAGTGGCCTTTAGGTGTAGCCACGTGAGTACCACATAAAATACTGCATCTCTAGACTCCTAAGGTCTACTATTCTGAACCAGGAAGATGGTGTTTTAGATGGCTATAGGCTCACAGATGATGGGGCCAGGGGCAATCTTTCCTACACTCAGAGAGTGTGGCCTCCTGCCTCAGTGACAAAGTGACAGGTTTGTTGTTGCTGCTGCAGCTGCTGCTGTTGGATTTTACCTCTTTTGAGAACTGATGAGTACTTTTCTGTTGTTTTGGTTAAAATGGACGTAGGATAAAGGTTCAGTCCTAAAAAGGTGTTTGGCAGAGAGTGAAGAAGTGCCGTAATTTGTAGTGAAAGCAGTGTTGTAGCAGTATGTTTATACAAAGTACACACTTGCCTGTAGGCCTGTGATTGGCTGACTTTATGTAAATCTCAATTGTTGTAAAAGCAAAGGTTAATTAAATGATAGCTTAGGGTTCTCTATATAATCATCGTCCATCTTTAAAAAATGGAAAACATGTTTTAAGCTTTCTATGGATAGATTCTTAAACTTCCAGGTAGGCTCAAACTAGTATGTAAACTTTCTGAGGGCAAGGATTTTCTTCCCTGCTTTAATACAGTTCATGAAGGACTGTAGAGATGGCCAGCAGTTAAGAACACTTGCTCACTTACAGGGAACTCAGGTTCAGTTCCCAGCACCCCTGTGGTGTGGCTCACAGCCATATGTGACTATAGTTCCAATGGATCTGACACCCTTTTCTGTACTCTCTGGGTACATGGCTATACATGGAGATAAGCAGGCATTCAAATATACACACAAGTGAAAATACATCTTAAAATGGTGTTTATACACTGTAGGTACTCAATTATTTGTTGAAAAAATGAATTATCTCACTGATAGAATTGAATCAGACATTCATTAATCTGTCACTGCTTAGCACCATTTGTAGATTCAAACTGCTTTCTGTTCAGCTACACAGATGTCACTAGAGAAATGACATATATTTTCATACCTACATGTACAACAGTCCAGCTGAATAAGTTTAGGCTAGGACCAGTCTTAATATTTCAAATACTTTTAAACTACATCTACCCTTATAATCCTCAGGAAAATCTATTCCTTGAGAAGAGCCTATATTTATAGAAATATTTTCACTTTTTCCAAACTGTATAGAAGATAGAAATATTGCCAGATTCATCCTTTTCCCAATGAAGAAACATTCAGTAAGATCTGGAAACTTTTTGATTGTCTCAAATAAAAACAGGAAATTGTAACAAGTGTCATCAGATGGGTAGAGCTAGGGATGCTATTAAACATGGCACATATAGGACTGTTCCAACAAGAAGTTACCTGATGCAAAATGCCATAATGATCTCCAGAAGAGCAGAGTCATTGTCCAATGTCCATGGAATGGGTCTCTTGTAGTCAGCCTCCTTTATTGAGTAACATGGGTTTCATTTGTTATCTGTCAGAGCTCATGACTATAACAGTACATTTTCCTTTTAATGGACAAATATGATTATACATGTCTGTTGTGCGGTGTGCTTGGAAATCATATTTTAAATCTCCTTAATATATAATATATATAAAACCTAGCAAGCCAAGCTGTAGGGCGGACTTACCATGTAGTTATTTATTATTTATTTTTATAGATACAGGAAGTTTCCTGTGGTTGAAGCCAGCTGGTCAATGCTGCATGATGAGAGGCCCTACATATGTAATTTCTTAGGAACTGTCTATGAGAATTCGTCAAGACAGGCACTAATGAACATTCTGAAACAAGATGGAAATGATAAACTCTGTTGGGTTTCTGCAAGAGAACAGTAAGTTCTATGTCTATGTGTTCCCAAGTCTGAGTGTCACCTTGTATACAAAAAGGTTTCCAAAGAATCTCTAATAACTCCATTTAAGCGTCTAGATCTAGAAACTTATTTTTTAAATAAACAAAAAATGCTGTCTAGATGGATGTCACTGCTGTTAATGTAATGTTATTAAATTCATTTACTCACTAAACAACTGTCATACACCAGAACCATTTTATCAGGATAATGTCAACAGTTGAGGGGAGAGCAGGACAGAGGATGTGCTCTCACAGCACTGAGGAGTTAGTTGCAGGAAGAGACACGTAAACATGGTGTGTGTTAGATGATGCTGCGCAAGGAAAGAACTGAGCAGAAGTCCGTGCAGACTCTGGGTAGACAGGCCTCAAGAGTGTATGATTGAACAGTGTCCATGCAGAGGGAGGAGCAAAGTCAAAGGTCATGAGGCACAAGGGGACAGTGTGAGTGAATGGATGAGGGTGCTTAGAGAGGAAAGCCTTCCTGGAGGAATAGTAGGTTCTTATTGTAACTTCTAGAATTACAGGATTAGATACCCAGTTTAATGCATAGATGATGATCAGTACTAGGTTTTAGTGCTATCACCTAGGCTATATCCATAACCCAAAATCTTTAAAAGTTTAAAGAAATGTATTTGTTCCAACATTTTCAGTGTCTCTCATATTTATCATCTCTATAGTGTATTCACAATTTTGATAATTGACATTAAAAAATTTCCTTCAAAAAGAGAGTTCATAAGAAAGTAAAACCCTGCATGAATTCCTTTGTTTAACTTTCTAGGTGGCAGCCTCAGGAGACGAATGAAAGCCTTAAGAATTACCAAGATGCTTTGCTTCACAGTGACCTCACATTGTGCCCTGTAGGAGTGAACACAGAATGTTACAGGATCTATGAGGCCTGCTCCTTTGGCTCTATTCCTGTGGTAGAAGACGTGATGACAGCTGGCCACTGTGGAAACACATCCAGTCAGCACAGCGCTCCTCTGCAGTTACTCAAGGCCATGGGGGCCCCCTTCATCTTCATTAAGACCTGGGAGGAGCTTCCTGCTGTTTTAGAAAAGGAAAAGACTTTACTCTTACAAGAAAAGATTCAAAGAAGAAAAATGTTACTTCAGTGGTACCAACACTTCAAAACAGAACTAAAGTGGAAATTTACTAAAGTTTTAGAAAGTTCATTTTTTATGAATAATAAAGGTTAATCATATCTAGTACAGCGTATTCATAAGTGTGAATATTTATAGTGCTTGATAAGCTGCCTCCATTACCTTTATCATGTAACAAACCAAATCTATCCTTCTTGGATACCACTATGTACAAGATAAAAGAGATCTTTTGGGTCTCAAGGGCTGTCTTGTGCCCTTCCCACCATCATTCACACAGAAACACAGCAGATAAGTAAATAAATAAATCACTTATTCAGATTCGGTTCTTTTAAAGTGAATAAGACAACATTTACTACATTTTCTCATTGGCTTTAACCCACTTTGGAGCATTGGCTCAGTGGTTCAGAGTGCAAACCTGTTTAGGAAAGTTAGAGTGAAAAGTTGACATTTGATTGGCCTATAATTCTTAATTGAATCCTGCCCTAAAATACAGATTCTTCCAAGAATTCAGAGGCTGTTAATGCTGGATGGGACTATGGTCTTTATTGGTTTTAACTTTGGTTCTTATAATAAAATGCAGGTTATCCAGGAAGTAGCCCCTGCCTGACAGCTTGTTAACTGACTGCATTCTAAAAGTTCCTCATCTGTGGTTCATCATCAGAGGTTCATTTTGTTGAGTTATTCCAGCAACAGCAATCCGGATCCTTGACATCTCTGGCCCTGCTTCAGGGCAGAATGACCTGATTAGACATGTTACCAGGGTGGTCACTCATACTTTCTCTTGAGTTTGATTAAAAGACTTACCACAACACTATCCTCTAAAGTGTTATATTGAAACTTAGAGCTGAATCACCTCTAATTGACACATACAACCAATAACTTAGCTGTCTGTTGCATCTGGTTCCCAGGTGTCGGGACAGACTGCTGTCACTTGTGTGCTGCATAGTCTGTCCATTGTTGGCACTTAGGAAGATCAAATTCAGTCACATGGAAGCCTCAACTTCTCAAGGTTAAGCCTCTGGGAGTGCTTGCAGTGATAAGCAGCCACTGTTATGTTTTTAGTCAGTGGCCTTTGAGCCCTGGTCTTCAATGTCAGGACTAGGGTTTTGTTTGTCCTCTGAGGTCTTTTTTTTTTTTTTTTTTTTTTCCCATAACATTAGTTTTCTTTATATAAAATGAAGAGACTTTCTCTCTGATGATGGGCTTAATGAAAGGTGCTCTGCTTTGGGAGTGGGCTACAGGATTATATGGTAACTGATGTTTGTTACCTGGATATTTTATTTTTCTTGCAAGGGGAAAACTAGGAGTTCAAGACAAATAATTTTTCAAGCTTCTGTGATATCTTTGCAACTGTTTGTTGCTAAAGTAACTGTCACAGTAGGGCAGCTGTTGCATGCCAAGTTGTGTGTATGTGTGTGTGTGTGTGTGTGTGTGTGTGTGTGTGAGAGAGAGAGAAAGAGAGAGAGAGAGAGAGAGAGAGAGAGAGAGAGAGAGAGAGAGAGAGAGAGAGAAACACTTCAGAATTAAGTTAAAAGATGTAAATTTAAAATTGTGATCATGGACTAGACAAGGCTGCCCACTCCCTACCTATTCAATATAGAACTGGAAGTACTAGCTAGAGCAGTCAGACAGAAAAAAAGAGGTCAAAGGGATACAAATTGGAAAGGAAGAAGTCAAAATATCATGATTTGCAAATGATATGATAGCGTACTTAAGTGACCCAAAAAATTCCACCAGAGAAATTTTATAACTGATAAACAACTTATGCAAAGTGGCTGGTGATAAAATTAATTCGAACAAATCAGTAGCCTTCCTCTACTCAAAGGAAAAACAGCTGAGTAAGAAATTAGGAAATTGACAACATTCACAATAGTCACAAAGAATATAAGATATCTTGAGGTAACCCTAACCAAGCAAGTGTAGGGTCTGTAAGAACTTCAAGTCTCTGAAGAAGAAAATTGAAGAAGACCTCAGAAGGTAAAAATATCTCCCATGTTCATGGATTAGAAGGATCAACATAGTAAAAATGGCTGTCTTGCTTAAGGCAATCTACAAATTCAATGTAATCTCCATCAAAACTCCAACTCAATTTCTCATAGAGTTAAAAAGAGCAATTTTCAAATTCATTTGGAATAATAAAAAACCCAGGATAGCAAAAATTATTCTCTATAATAAAAAATCTTCTGGGGGAAATCACTGTTCCTAACCTCAGGCTGTATTACAGATCAATTGTTATAAAAACTGCATGGTATTGGTACAAAGAAAGGTAGATCAATGGAATAGAATTGTGTTGCAGTAATTATTAAAAAAATAAAAACGGTTTAGCTCTTTACTGGCCCTGAGGTCTTATTCCTCAGCCTGACCCTGATATGGAGATGCGCCCACTTCTGGCGCCCGGTCTGAGCTCCCACCATGGCCCAATTTGTCTGTGCAACTCTTCCCCTGGTGGTTTAGTACCACCTGTTCTCTGCCTCTGTACTGGGATATTTCTATACCCCAAAATCCCACATCAATATATTTCTACAGCCCGATAGCTCTTCAGACAGGTTTAAATGTTCAACTCTCAGTCCACAAACCCTGTACACAAATAGACAAAGATATAAACTGCCCTTCATATAAGATGATAGACCTATAAAATCCTTAATGTTCGTAGCTATTCAATGCCAATTAATATCACCTGGGTCTAGCTGGTCCTTGGGAACCTCCATGTTGCCTCGACAACTTTCACCCTCTGTCCTCTGACCTCCTCAGAACTCTCAGCCCTCTCTACTTCCCTAGCCCCACCCAGTCACTGGCTTTCCTTTATATTACTAATTAAAATGGGAAGATTCAGCTGGAATCATGTGACTAGGCAGCCCTTCTTGGGAAGTGAAATTAACATTAAAATACAACAGCTTCAGGACAATCTACAAAATTGAAGACCCAGAAATGAACTCACGAATCTATGGTCATGGGATCATTGACAAAGGAGCTAGAAACATTCAATGGAAAAACAAAACAAACAAAACAAAACAAAACAAAAAAAAACCAGGCTCTTCAACAAATGGTGCTAGTTCAACTGGCAGTCAGCATGCAGAAGAATGCAAATCGATCCTTACTTATTTCCTTGTACAAAGCTCAAGTCCAAGTGGATCAAAGACCTCCACATAAAAAAACCAGGCACACTGAAACTAATAGAAGAGAAAGTAAAGAAGAGCTTAAAATACATAGGCACAGGGGGAAATTTCCTGAACAGAACACCAATGGCTTATGCTCTAAGATCAAGAATCGAGAAATGGGAACTCGTGAAATTGCAACTCATCTGTAAGGCCAAGTCAAAAGGACAAAATGGCAACCAACAGATTGGGAAAAGATCTTTACATCTGATAGAGGGATACTAACCAATGTATACAAAGAACTCAAGAAGTTAGACTCTAGAGAATCAAATAATCAGATTAAAAAATAGGGTAAAGAACTAAACAAAGAATTCTCAACTGAGGAATATTAAATGGCTGAGAAGCACCTATAGAAATGCTCAACATCCCTAGCCATCAGGGAAATGCAAATCAAAACAACCCTGAGATACCACCTCACACCAGTTAGAATGACTAAGATCAAAAACTCAGGTGACAGCAGATGCTGTCAAGGATGTGGAGAAAGAGAAACACTCTTCCACTGTTGGTGGGGTTGTAAGCTGGTACAACTACTCTGGAAATTAGTAATCATCTGTTTTATTTATCCTTCCTAGAGAGATCCATATACCCTCTAGAACCCTCTTCTTTATTTAACCTGTGTGAGCCTATGAATTATAGCTTGGGTATCATTTACTTAATGGCTAATATCCACTTATAAGTAAGTACATGCCATTTTTTTTCCTCTCTGGGTTTGGGTTACCTTACTCAAGGTAACTATTTATAGTTCCATCAATTTGCATGCAAGTGTCATGATACCATGGTTTTTGTTTTTTGTTTTTAATAGCTGTGTTAAAGTCTATGCTGCAAATGAACCACATTTTCTTTACGAATTCTTTATTTGAAGTACTTGTATGTTGTTTCCAGTTTTTTGGCTATTCTGAATGAAGCCTTTATAAGGATATTTGAATAAATATCCCTGTGGAAGAATGGAGCATTCTTTGAGTATGTGCCCAGGAATGATGTAGTTGGGCCTTGATCAAGGAACTACCTTATTTATTCTTATAATGGATGCACAAGTTTGCAATCCCACCAGCAATAAAGTGTTCTTGGTCCATATCTTTCCAAGCATGAGCTGACACTGGTGTTATTGGTCTTAGCTATTCTGACAGGTGTAAAATGGAATCTCAAAGTAGTTTTGATTTTCATTTCCCTGATGTCTAAGGATCTTTAAGTATTTCTCAGGAATTTGACTTCCCTCCATTTAAAATTCTGTTTAGATCAGATCTTCATTTTTAAAAATTACTTTTAAGTTTATTTATTTATTTAATTTACAATTCGGTATCAGCCCTTCTTCTCCTCAGTACCCCTTCACAGAAGTTCTCCCCCATTTCACTTCTTTTTTCTCTTTTGAGAGGTGAAGCTTCCCCTCTTGTTCTACCCCTTCTCCCACCCTGCATATCAAGTTTCTATGTGACTAGTCATCCTCTCCCACTGAGGCCAGACAAGAAGGTCCATTTGGGGGTGCAGGATCTACAGGCAGGCAAGCAATAGGATCAAGGGCAGCCCCTGCACCAGTCGTCAGGACCTGCATGGAGACCAAGTTGTACATCTGCTGCCTATGTGCAGGGGGCCTGGGTCCAGACCATGCTTGCTGTCTGGTTGGTGATTCAGTCTCTGTAAGTCCCCAAGGGTTGAGGTTAGTTGAATTTGTTGGTCTTTCTGAGGAGTCATTGTCGTTTTCTGGTCCCTCAGTCTTTCTCCCTACATATTCATAAGACTCCCAAGCTCCATCTGCTCTCATTTTAAGTTGGATGATTTGATTTTAGTGAAATGTAGTTTCTTGTGTTCTTTATTTTTATTTTTAAAAGATTATTTAATTAATCTGGAGTATATTACACAATTATATTTTATTTATTTTTTATTGGATATTCTCTGCATTTACATTTCAGATGTTATCCCTTTCCCTAATCGCATCCCCCCTCCAACTCCCTTTGCCTCCATGAAAGTGTTCCACATCCCAACAGCCCTCTCCCCCTTCAGCGCCTTGGCATTCCCCCAGACCGGAGAAAATGAGCCTTCCCTGGACCAAAGGCTTCTCCTCCCTTTGATGTCAGAAAATGTTATCCTCTTCTGGATAGGAACCTGGGGCCATGGGTCTCTCCATGCGAACTCATTGGTTGGTGTTTTAGTCCCTAGGAGCTGTGGTAGCTTTGGTTAGTTGATAATTTTGTTCTTCCCATAGAGTTGCAGAACCTTCCAGCTCCTTCAGTCCTTTCTCTAGCTCCTTCATTGGGGTCTGCATGTTCAGTCTGATGGTTAGTCAAAAGCATCCTTTTCTGTATCAGTATGGCTCTGGCAAAGCCTCTAAGAAGGCATTCATATAATGTTCTTGCCAGTAAGCACTACTTGGCATCGGCAGTAGTGCTTGGGTTAAGTAACTACATATGGGGTATATCCCCAGGTGAGACAGTCAGTCTCTGGATGATCCCTTCTCCAATCTCTGCTCCTCTATTTGTTTTTATTTTCATAAAAGTGTTGTTCTTCTTTCTAAGAAGGACTGAGGCATCCACCTTCTACCTTCCTTCTCTTGGAGCTTCATAAGTTCTGTGGATGGTTTCTTGGGTATTCCATACTTTGGGGGCTGGTATCAGCTTATAAATGAGTACATACCATAAGTGTTCTTTTGTGACTAGGTTTCCTGCCTCAGAATAATAGACTCAAGTTCCATTTATTTGCCTGAAATTCCATAAAATCACTGGTTCTAATAGCTGAATAGTACTCCATTGTGTTATGCACCATCCTTTCTGTAGCCATTCCTCTGTTGAGGAACATCTGGGTTCTTTCCAGGTTCTGGCTATCATAAATTAGGCTTGTATGAGCATGGTGGAGCATGTGTCTTTGTTAGATGTTGGAGCTTCTTTTGGGCTAGACCCTGCCCTTCTGTGCTCTTCCATGTTCTTGTCTCACAAACTACCACAGCCAGAGGCTTCAGGCCAATCTTTATCCAACACTGCTTTTCTCTTTGACCACTCCATGATCCTGAGACTCACCTCACATATGGGATGCGGTGTGCACATTTACACTAGCAAGCATACACAGATGTACACATATGCCCAAACAAACACTAAACAAGTGTAAATTTAATTTTTTTTAAAGATGAGCTAGAACGATAGCTTGTTCAAAAACTCCGTGACTTGAGGTGGAAGTCTCCAATGTGGGCATAGTTCCCTGAGTGTGAGGCAGTTTGGAGAACATCCTGTCTCAGCAGGCCTTCCTTCTCTACCCTATATTGGGAGCCCCAACCCCCACATTCTACCTGAGAATAGTCATTTAATCCATGGCAGAAATTAGAGGTTCAACACCCTGGAATGCCTCTCCATGGAAATGAGGTATCTCCCCAACTTCAAACCTTAGGCAATGAAATTCACCCTAAGAAGAACCCCGTTCCACTTGTCAAACATTATTTAATTCCTGTTAAACTGGAATACAGATCAGAAAATGGTAATAGACTACCTTCTAAAAGGGCTGTTTTCTCACAGAGCTGTAACACAGAAATCTCCAGAGACCCCCTCCTGCAGCATTCACTGCCTATGAAGATCCTGCTGACCACCTGCTTAGACTTTGCTTCATTCTTTATTGTCCAGTGAGCATCAAGGCCTGGAAACCCCAAGCAAAGACTCCATGGACCATGAAAATTGACTTGCTCTATTTTTCCCCACATGGTGTGGAGCAGTGCTGAAAATCTCAAGGAAAGAAGTAGAAAATGGCTTAGTACTTCAAAGCAGTTGTTGCTCTTGCAGAAAACACAACTTCAGGACACAGACTCAGCTGGTACTTTGCAATCATCAATAACTCCAGTTTCCAGGTTGCAACAATGTCTCAAAATAATGCAGGTACCATACAGTCATGTGTTGCATATACATACACACAAGCAAAATATTATCTCACATGAAATAAAATGAAACCAATGTACTTTAAAAAATGTTTTAAGAAAAACTTTCTAGATTTTATGCCAAATAAATATTTACTAAAGTCAATCACAAACAAGAGACAAAAAATAAATCCAATAATCTTTCTGAGTCTACCTAATAATAAAGAGAGTAAATTTGATAGGTTTTCTTTCTGTTGTTGAAAATTCATATTCAAATTGATAAAATTTAAATTTCTACATGGACTTGACAGGCTTCAAAAAATAAACAATAATTCTTTTCAGGCAATAACATTTCAGCTGAGGAAAATAGGTAATGCCCTAAAAATAAATATTATTGCAAGACACTGTTGTAGCAATGTAAAAGTATAAATCCTGTGATATCTTATTTGACCTAGAAAATGACTTAAAATAACATAGTTACTCAAGCAATAACTTTACAACACTACCAACTACATCTAAGTCCCTATGAACAGAGGACAGTGATTACACGTCAAATATGATTTACTTTCACATACATCAACTGGCATCTATTTATTTTACCTGTTTTCTTAAAGACTAAATATTTTAAATGATTTAGGTAATTAGAATCTTCAGGCCAAATACACAAAAGTGAAGCTAAGCTAAGTCTGATCATTTTTGACAAGAGAAAACAGACATTATTGCAACCAACACTAAGGCAAGTTCTTATGTAGTGACTGGAAGATCCTGCAGGGTAATCACACCAAGAGGACCGTGGTTTTGTTCAGACTCAGTAATGAGACAAGTGTCCATAAGCAACTAGACAGCTCCACCATAGTAATGTTCTTACCTTCACCCCAGAGAGCCAAGATGTCTATACATCTAAGCCACTCTCCATATTTCTGTTGAAAGCACTTGATGATAGTGATTCATATTGTTACATATCATATATGATTATGATCTTGTGATGACTTATGACACAGAAGTAGAGAAGAAAGAAAACAGTGCTGTCCCAGAGGAAAAACCTTCCTTTTCCTACTTTTGCCTCACTGACTCATGGGAGAACGTGAGCTTGCCATGTACACAGGGATTCACACATGCACAGGTATGCTAGCACATTCATGGGTGGTCCAGAGATCAATGCTCTTATTACATAAAGGGTACACATTTCTCCAGCTCTTCTGGACACCACTTTTTTCTATAATGCTGAACTACACTTATGTTCTTTAAAAACTTGAGATAGAGGTGCATGCAGAACAGGTGCTCAGGCCATCTGCCAAATGTGGGGCGCTGACTACACATTCTCCATTACAAGATGGCACTGACATCCGGCTGGAGTTAGCAGTAAACAAGTCATGTGCGCACGTGCTGGGTAACTTTCCACTCCTTGAGCTCTGCCTCTCCCGTGGCGTCATAGGGCCTGATGAGTTTCAACCAATCAGGGGGCTCCACGTCCAAGGCGAGGACTGATCCCTTTATAAGGGTATGGGCTAGAGTTCGGGGTCTTCGTCTTCATGTGTTGCAAGCTTATGCTCTGCCTCTCGAGAGCATTAAAGTTTACCGCAGAAGAATCCTATTTCATGTGCCACGTCATTCTTGCTGGCGAGACAGTTGCGCAGGACAGCCAACAGGACCAGTGGAGATCCGGGGACACAGGCCTGGTGAGAATGCACTGAGTAGCCAGGAGAGGTCTGGATTGACCATGGGGAAAGCACGCCTAACGGTGGTTCAGGGGAGCAGGAACTCTGCCATAGGGTCTCAGTTTCCACCCAGCCTCCTCATGCAGGCAGACCAGGGGCTCAGGCTATCTGCCACCAGGAACAGTGGAGATCCTGGGACGCAGGCCTGGACAGACTGTCTTTGAGTACGGAGGAACAAAGAGATCTGGGTTAAGCACCTGGAAAGCATCCACCCCCTTTCTTTCAAGGGAGCAGGAACTCTGCCTTAGGGACTTGGTTTCCAACCCGAGGTTCCGAGCATGTAGAACAGGCACTCAGGCCATCTGCCACCAGGAACATCAGAGATCCAGGGCCACATGCCAGGTACACGGGAGAGATGGTAACCAATCACTGACAACAAGACCACGTATAATCACACACAACATGATGGAAAGAGGAAAGCAAAAGGACTTACCCCAAGGAAACCAAGACAACTTGGCAACACCAGAACCCAGCTCTCCATCATACCAAACAGCAGAATGCCACACACTCCAGAGAAAAATGACACAGACTCAAAATTATATCTCAAGATGATGATAACAATCCTTAAATAAGAACCAGAGGAAAAGTATAAAGAAAAAAGGTTTTAAAGAGGAAACAAGAAAAACACTGAAAGAAATCAAGGAACTAGAGGAAAACAGAACCAAAGAGATGCAGGAATTGAAGAAGAAATTTACAATGTTAATGGCAACAATAAAAAAAACACTAAGAGACAACCCTAGAAGTAGAAAACCTAAAAAAGGAATCAGGAGTCACAGATACAAGCATTGCCAACAAACTACAAGAGATGGAAGAAAGAATATCAGGAGCGAAAGACAAAACTAAAAACATAGACAAAACAGTCAGAAAAGATGCAAAAGACAAAAAATTCCTAACTCAAAATGTCCAGGATATTCAGGACACAATGGGAAAACCAAAACTAAGGATAATAGAAATAGAAGAGGGCAAAAAATATCAATTAAGACACACAGTAAATATCTTCATCAGAATCATAACAGAAAACATCCCTACACTTAAGATAGAGAAGACCATGAGAATAAAAGAAGACTACAGAACCCCAGATAGAGTGCACCAAAAAAGAAATTTCTCCCGACACATAATAGTCAAAATGCCAACAGCCCAAAGTAAAAAAAAAAAGAATATTAAAAACAGTAAGGGAAAAAGGTCATGGAACATATAAAGGCAGACAAATCAGAATCACACCTGACTTCTCAACAGAGATTATGAAAGCTAGAAGATTCTGGACAGACATCATGCAGACCCTAAGAGAACAGACATGTCAGCCCAAGCTGCTATCTACACCCAGCAAAACTCTCAATCAACATAGATAAAGAGACCAAGATATTACAGGACAAAACTAATTTTACACAATATCTGACCACAAACTATGCATTACAACGAATTATAAGTAGAAAACACAATAAAAGGAGGGAAACTACATCCTAGTAAAAACAGAAAATATCTAAGCAAGAAAACCAAAAGAAGAAAGACACAAAAGCACAATTCTATCTTTCAAAGCAAAAGTAGCAGGAAACAGCAACCACTACTCCTTAATATCTATTAGCATAAATGGACTCAATTCCCTAATAAAAAGACATAGGCTATCAGATTGGATACATAAAGAGAATCCAGCCTTTTGCTGCATACAGGAAACTCATCTCAGAGACAAAGACAGACGCTATCTCAGAGGAAAAGGTTTGAAAAAAACCTTCCACTCAAATGGTGACAAGAGGAGAGCTGGAGTGGCCATTCTGATATGGAATAAAGTAGATTTTCAAACAAAAGATATCAAAAAAGATGAGGAAGGACACTTTTTACTCATGACAGGGAAAATTTGTCAGGAGGAACTCTCAATCTTTAACATATATGCTCCAAATGCAAATGATCTTATATTCATAAAAGAAACACTACTAAAGCTCAAAAAACACATTGCTCCCCCACAATAATACTGGAAGACCTCAAAACAGCACTCTCATCAATGGACAGATCATGGAAACAGAAACTGAACAAGGACACAGTGAAACTAGCGCTGGTAATGAACCAATTGGAATTAATAGACATCTGCAGAACATAACATATTAAACAAAAATAGAACTTATTCTCACCACCTCATGCCACATTATAGAAAATTAACCATATAATCGGTCTCAAAACAAGCCTGATAAGATGTAAGAATATTGAAATACTCCCATGCATCCTATCAGATCACCAGGGTCTAAGGCTGGTCTTTAATAACAACAAAAACAACAAAAAGCCCATATACAAATGGAAACAAAACAATGCTCTACTAAATGATAGCATGGTCAAAGAAGCAATAAAGAAAAAGTTAAGGACTTTTTAGAATTTCATGAAAGTAAAAACACAACATACCCAAACGTATGGGTAGCAATGAAAGCAGTACTGAGAGAAAAACTCCGAGCTCTGTGTGCTTCCAAAAAGAAAATGGAGAGAGCATACACTAGGAAATTTACAGCATAGTTGAAGGCTCTAGAACAAAAGGAAGCAGATACAACCAAGAGGAGGAGATGGCAAGAAACAATCAAACTGAGAGCAGATATTGACCAAATAAAAACCAAATAGAACCATTCAAAGAATCAGCAAAACCAAGAGTTGGTTCTTTGAGAAAATTTACAGGATTGATAAACCCTTAGTCAGACTAACTAGAGGGCAAGGAGAGAGTATCCAAATTAACAAATTTAGAAAGGAACGTGGAGACATAACAACTGAAACTGAGGAAATTCAAGAAATCATCAGCTCCTACTACAAAAGCCTATACTCAACAAATCTGGAAAATCTGGAGAATATGGATGAATTCCTAGAGAGATACCAGATACTAAAGTTAAACCAGGACCAAGTAAACCATCTAAATAATCCCATAACACCTAAAGTGTCCGCGCAACCGTCTCGCCTGCAAGAAGGACGCGGCACATGAAATAGGATCCTTCTGCGGTAAACTTTAATGCTCTCGAGAACCAGCACTTGCTACACGTGACGAAGAAGACCAAGAAGACCAAGAAGACAAATAAGACGAACAAGACGAACGAGACCACGTGAACTATCTAGCCCGTCCCCTTATAAAGAGATCAGTCCTTGCCTTGGACGCGGAGCCCCCTGATTGGTTGAAACTCATCAGGCCCTATGACGCCACGGGAGAGGCAGAGCTCAAGGAGTGGAAAGTTACCCAGCACGTGCGCACATGGCTTGTTTACTGCTAACTCCAGCTGGATGTCAGCGCCATCTTGTAATGGAGAATGTGCAGGCGGCGCCCCACATCTCCCCCTATCTTTCATTCTTTGAGCAAAGTAGGACACCCATATTAGGAGGGCGGAGATAGAAGTCAAATCCTCATTAAGGTGTATAAAGACCATGTACAGGAGTAACCGCTAGGCTTTTTGTAGCCTGTAGTACTCTTGACCTGTCACTCTGCCGTTTTTCTGAGGGAGGGACACTGGGGCAGGCAACCCTCACGCAAAATGACATACCTCCCAGAGATACCCCGAGACAAGGGGCTCTCAGTGCAATGCTTTGGTCGGCATCCCTCATGGGCTGCTCAAACCAGACACTCTAATCCTGTGCAATGAACCGAAGTTCTAGGATTGCAAGAGCTGTCTGGCCGGCGACCTACTGCTTAAGCATAGACAACCAGATATCGGCTGATGCTCCATGTTCTAGAGCGACAAGCGCTTGGGCAATAACCACCTTGTATTTCTTTTTGTTTGGGCCTTGAGCTTACAAACCAGCCAGATAAGCAACGCAAGTCCGCAGCAAAGGATTGCTCCAAAGAGTCCCACCCCCACCCAAGTTAATATTGGAGGTGAAAAGCTTAGGGAAGACTGTAGCATCATGTTCCACTGGAATTGGTTTCAGGAATGCCGACAGAATCTCCCATCTCGCCTCTCCTCTGACTCTCTGGTTCCACAGCACCAGGAGCAGGGCTGTCATCAGGAGTCTCCATCATTTTTTGCGTGAGCCTCTCGGGAACCCAGAAGGGATTATTTTCATCCTGAGGGAAAACACAAACAGCTCCCCTGGATCTTATCAACACAAGATCTGGTCCTTTCCATTTATTAGTTATGACATCTTTCCATTTCACCATCTCTCTTGGTTTGTCCATGGGTAGGCAATGCCTTTCAGCCGCTGTATGGCCGTGGTCATCAAGATTTAAAAAATTTAAGGTGAACAGTGCCATGGATACTGCGGTCCTAGGCACAGGGGGTAGAGATTGCATAATTCCCCCTTTTTGTTTTATTAGATATGATTTAAGGGTGCGGTGAGCACGTTCCACAATACCTTGTCCTTGTGGATTATACGGCAAACCTGTAAGATGAGTCACAGCCATCTGGCTACAAAATTGTTGAAATTTTTGTGAGGTAAAAGCAGGCCCATTATCTGTCTTTAAGAACTTTGGTTTACCCCAGGCACTCCAAGCCTCCAAACAATGTTGGATGGCATGTGAGACCTTCTCTCCAGATAAGGGAGTGGCTGCAATTATACCCGAACAGGTGTCAATGGATACATGTACATATTGCAGCTTACCAAAGGAGGAGACATGGGTAACATCCATTTGCCATATTTGAAGAGGTTGGATGCCCCGAGGATTAACTCCAGAGTGGGGCGCAGGCAGAAACTGACTGCAATTTTGGCAATTGACAACAATATCGCGAGCCTGTTTTCTGGAAATGGAAAAGCGGCACCGCAGAGTTTCAGAAGTTACATGAAAGTCTTTGTGAAAACTTTTAGCAGCCTCTAGAGGCGAAGACATGGCTATAGCAATCACTTTTGTAGCCCTGTCTGCCAAATCATTGCCTTGAGTCATAGGTCCTGGCAATCCAGAATGAGCTCTAATGTGAGTAATATAAAAGGGTGATCTTCTGGCTAGAAGGCAGTTTTGAATTTGCGCAAAAATTGAGGCAACTCTGCTAGAGGGTTTAATAATGCCAGCCGCCTCAAGCAGATTGACAGCATTAACAACATAAGATGAATCAGACACTATATCTATAGGTTCTGAGAAACGTTGTAAGACCTCAAGAACCACTAGACATTCTACCACCTGTGGAGAGGCTTCTGTATACTGCCTCGAATAGACCTGTCCATTAACCACAAAAGCCCCCAGTCCGGTCTTGGAACCGTCAGTATAAATAACTAACCCTTCTTTTAGGGGACTACAGGATGTTACTTTGGGAAAAACTACAGGTTGGGTTAAAGCAAACTGTAAAATTGGATGTTTTGGGTAATGATTATCTATTTTTCCCGAAAAGGAGGTGACTAAGATAGCCCAATCATTCGAAGTGGCAGCAAGAGTGGAAACCTGAATGGCATTATAGGGAACAATTAGCAAATGTGGTTCAGTGCCAAAATGTGTGATGGCAGATTTTAGTCCCCTCAGCGCCAATTGTGCCACAGCATCTGGATACCAGTCAATTATTTTAGCTGGCGAGGCATTAGGATGTACCCACAATAATGGTCCCTGTTGCCAAAGCACAGCAGTAGGGAGTCTGTTTGTTTTAAAAACACACAACGAAAAAGGTTTATCATAATCTATGCGAGCCAATTGTGCATCTTGTATAGCCTCTTCTACCAACTGTAACGTTCTTTCTGCTTGTGGGGTCAAACTTCTAGGTGAGGAGACATGAGGATCTCCTTCTAGAATATCAAATAAGGGTTTAAGTTCAGCAGAAGGAATCTTAAGAAAAGGTCTAAGCCAATTGATGTCTCCCAGTAATTTTTGAAAATCATTAAGAGTGTGGAGGTGATCTCTTCTTATCTCAAGCTTTTGAGGGACAATCTTATCAGGGAATACCACAGACCCTAGGAATTGACTGGTATCAGAAATCTGGACCTTTTCTGTGGCAATATGTAGGCCCATTTTTTCCAAAGCTTGCTGCAGTAGGGGAAAAGCCTCTGTTAAGATTGACAAGTCTTTGTCACATAATAAAACGTCATCTGTATAGTGCAGCATAATTAATGATGGAAAATGTCTTTTAACAGGAATAAGGGCTTGGTGAACATATAACTGACATATAGTCGGGCTATTAGCCATGCCCTGAGGCAGGACCTTCCATTGAAACCTCTTGTCAGGTTCTGCATGATTAATAGAAGGAAGGGTAAAGGCGAACCTGGGCCTATCTTGAGAACGTAAAGGTATGGAAAAGAAACAATCTTTAATATCTATTATCATTAAAGGCCAATGTTTTGGGAGCACCGTGAGAACCGGTAGGTCACGTTGTATAGGGCCAAGCAAATGCATTTGTTTATTGATGGCTCTCAAGTCATGCAACAATCGCCATTTTCCTGATTTCTTTTTAATCACAAAAATGGGGGTATTCCAAGGTGAAGTAGAGGGTTCTACATGACCCAATTGTAGTTGTTCTCTAACTAATTGGGTAACAGCTTCTAACTTTTCGGAGGTAAGGGGCCATTGAGGAACCCATACCAGATCCTCCGTTTTCCATGGTATGGGCCGCGCTGCCTCAGTGGCGCTTAGGAAAAACCCAGACCCTGCCTTTCTTTGTTGGGGTTAGGCGAGACAGGCTCTAAGGGTCCTTGTTCATAGCGTCCCAAGCCTTTTCCCTCTTTATATCCCATCTTATCCATAATATCATAAGCCTGTGCAGAATATTTATTGGACAAAATTAGCCCCATTTGTTGCATTATATCTCTCCCCCATAAGTTAACTGGAAGAGGGAGTACATAGGGGACAAATTGCCCACATTAGCCTTCAGGGGTTTTCCAGGTGAGTGAGGCTGCACTAAGGGTGGGGCAGGACTTATAACCCAATCCTTGTAAGGAGTGTGATGACTCTACAACAGGCCAATGTTTGGGCCACCAATGAGTGGATATAATACTCTTATCAGCCCCTGTATCAAGGATGCCCTCAAATCTCTTCTCATTAACCCACAAGTTAAGCCTTGGCCTGGTATTCAAAGATACTGCTAAATAAGCTAAGTTGGTCCCAGAGGAACCCATCTGTTTTTCTGCTTTTTCCTTAGTCTTTTTATCAGAGTTATCAGGGAGGAGCAATAACTGTGCAATCCTGTCACCTTGAGTTACAGAGAATATGCCCGTTGGGCTGGAGCACAGTACCTGTATTTCAGAGGAGTGGTCATTGTCTACTATGCCTGGGTGGACTATCAGTCCCTGTGCTGTAAGGGATCCTCATCCGAGGATCAGCCCTAGGGTTCCTGGAGGCAAGGTGACCGCTCCTACAGGGATGGGCTGAACGCCCATCTGAGGCATTAATACCAGTGAGGAGGAGGCACGCAGGTCCATTCTTTTTGGCCTGTCTGTGTGCTCACTTTGCTCTCCCCTAGGGGTTTGGAAAATTTGCTCTCATATCTTTGAGGGCCCTGAGAACGGGGGCCCAGTGACCCGTTTTTTGGCATCTCATTGGTCTGGGCAGTCTGGCTCTCTAGTGGAGGGAGGAGCCGACCTTTGAGGTCTCTGACAGAGCGGCAATGTTCAGCTTTATGGTACCCCTTACCACATCTTGTGCAAAGGGACGGAGGGTCTCTAGTGACCATCTGACAATCTTTTTTTAAGTGTCTAGATCTTTCACATCTAAAACAGATTTGTCTGTCAGGGGCTTGTGGAGGGCCCCTCTGGGACTGCAAAATGGCTGCCGCGAGACCTGCATTAGTGAGTGGCCCTCCCAGTTCTCTACAGACTCGAAGCCAGTCTTGAAGACCTTTGCCCTTTCTAGGGGTGATAGCGGCTCGGCATTCTTGGGTGGCCTGTTCAAAAATAAGCTGTTCAATAAGAGGGGCAGCCTGCTCGGGATCCCCGAAGATCCGACCTGCCGCCTCGGTCATGCGGGCTACAAAATCTGAAAAAGGTTCTTGGGGTCCCTGAATGATTTTTGTAAGCTGATTATCGGCCCCTCCCTTTTTTGAAAGTGCCTTCCAGGCCTTAATGGCTGTGCTTGATACTTGGGCGTAGGCACCCCAATGATAAGCTGTCTGATCTGCTGCATAGCGACCTTGGCCAGTCAGCAGATCAAATGTCCATTGTTGTTGTTCAGGAGTCAGGGCCGTAGCATTGGCTCTTGCTTGGGTTTGGGCAGCCTCATACCAAAGAGCCTTCCACTCCATATACTGTCCCATGCTCGGTAGAGCAGCCTCGGCAATTGTCTGCCAATCAGAGGGAGTTAAGGCAGAGATAGCCAATCTGTCAAGCTGAGCGATAGTAAAGTTGGCAGTTACCCCGTATTTTCTGACTGACTCTGCCAATTCTTTTATTTGATTATATTCTACGGGGGCATGAACGCGGCCACCCTCAGCTGTCTCAAACACAGGGAAAGCAAGACACATCTGCCTTCTTACCCTTTCCGGGAGGAACGAGAAGGATTTTACAGGCATGCGTGCTGCATAAGGAGGGGGGGCCACGGGTAAAGGAGGCGCTGTCGGGACAACTGGGGACAAGCGCATGGGCCTGCACTGCTCATCAGGATAATATCTTTTTTCCTCATAACTAGATGCTTCTTCATCTAGCTCTGCTTCTTCTTCTGGGTCTAAGCCTTCTCGCTCATCATCATCATCTGAAGTCTCGGGGCTATCAATGTTAAGAGCCTCAAAGTCTTCTACAGGGTACAGGCTGACTCCCCTTTTCTTAATATTAGAGGGCATAAGGGAATGAAAATCTGAAGGTTTGTGGGTAACAACTCTCCCGCTGTACAGCGTACCTGGAGGTCCTTTTTCCTTAGGGGGGAAATATCTTTTCCTGCGCGCGCCCATCCTCTCGCTCTGTTTGGCTTCTGATAGTCTATCCTGGACTTCACTCAATACCTCTTGCCCCGCAGCAACGGCGGGCCTACAACTCTCATCTTTTAAACAATTTTGTACCATCGTCCAAATGGCCATGGTCTCGGGCCCGAGGTCTCCAGCATTCTGTGCACAGTCTAATTCTCTACCCAATTTCTTCCATGAGGCTGGTGAGAGAGACCCAGAGACCACAAACCAAGGGGCAGTACGCTCTACCTCTTTTACAAAACGCTGCAAGATGCGGGTGCGCAATTCTAAATCTCTCTGCTTAAGAATTGACTGCAGGGCTGTAATGGTCGAGTGTGAAGAGCCCATCACAGCGATGTAATGCCCGCGGCTTTTTTGCGTGGCGGCACAAAGTGAAACTGAAAGGCAAGTCTCAGCGCGTTTCCGCTTTTTTTATCTACAAAGACTTATGGAATGCAGGGGTGCCTCGGCTTATCTACGTCCGACTTAAGCACAAAATTAACACCAGCCCTGTTGGACACAAGAGGAAATTAAGAGAAAGAGAATAAAAACTGCACTGACGAAGACCAGAGCCTCTACAGACCCTTCCCACGGCTGTGGAAGATTTAAACCAAATATAAAGAAAGATCTAGGATCAGACATACCTTGCTGAACTTATCTCCCCGCAGTTCTGGATCCTCTCTGCCCAAAGACAAAGGGTCTTCTGTGGTGCAGACGATGGAGTGGTTGAGTTCCCGGGTTCAGGCACCAGATGTCCCGCGCAACCGTCTCGCCTGCAAGAACGATGCGGCACACAAAATAGGATCCTTCTGCGGTAAACTTTAATGCTCTCGAGAACCAGCACTTGCTACACGTGACAAAGAAGACGAAGAAGACGAAGAAGACAAACAAGACAAACAAGACAAACAAGACGAACGAGACCACGTGAACTATCTAGCCCGTCCCCTTATAAAGGGATCAGTCCTTGCCTTGGACGCGGAGCCCCCTGATTGGTTGAAACTCATCAGGCCCTATGACGCCACGGGAGAGGCAGAGCTCAAGGAGTGGAAAGTTACCCAGCACGTGCGCACATGGCTTGTTTACTGCTAACCCCAGCTGGATGTCAGCGCCATCTTGTAATGGAGAATGTGTAGGCGGCGCCCCACACTAAAGAAATGGAAGCAGTCACCAAAAGCCTCCCAACCAAAAAAAGCCCAGGTTCAGTTTGGTTCACTGCAAAATTCTATCAGACATTTATTGATGACCTAAAACCAATACTCTCCACACCATTCCATGAAGGAGAGTCAGATGGAACACTACCTAACTCATTTTTTGAGGCTACAATAACTTTCAATCCTAAACCACACAAAGACCCTACAAGGAAAAAGAACTTCAGACCAATCTCACTTATGAACATTGATGCAAAAATACTCATCAAAAGTCTTTCAAACAGAATCTAAGAACACATCAAAACAATCATTCACCATTTTCAAATAAGTTTCATACCTGGAATGCAGGGATGGTTTAACATACAGAAATCCATCAATGTAATAAACCATTTAAACAAAATCAAAGAAAAAACCCACTTGGTATTCTCACTAGATGCTGAGAAAGTATTTGACAAAATCCAACACCCCTTCATGTTAAAAGTCTTGAAAAGAGCAGGAATCCAAGGCCCATACCTAAACATAATAAAAGCAATATATAGCAAAACAATAGCCAACATCAAACTTAATGGTGAGAAACTTAAAGCATCCCACTAAAATCAGGGACTTGATAAGGCTGCCTACTCTCCCTCTATCTATTCACCATAGTACTGGAAATCCTGGCCAAACACTTAGACAGCAAATTCAAATCAAAGCCATACATATTAGAAAGGAAGAAGTAAAAACATCACTGCAGATGACATGATAGTGTACATAAGTGACCTCAAAAATTCCACCAGAGAACATTGACAGCTGAGAAACAAGTTCAGGAAAGTGGCTGAATGTAAAATTAACTCTAACAAATCAGTAGCCTTCCTCTACTCAAAGGACAAACATGCAGAGAAAGAAATTAGAGAAAACATACACTTCACAATAGTCACATACAATATGAAATACATCGGTATGACTCTAACTAAGCAAGTGAAAGACCTGTGTGACAAGAACTTCAAATCTCTAAAGAAGGAAATCGGGGAAGATATCAGAAAATGGAGAGACCTCCCATGGTCATGGTTTGGAAAAATAAATACATAAAATCTGGACATTTATCTTTGATTTTTGAAAGAAAGTTGTAAAAAAAGAAAAACTTGAGCTAGAGCAGATTTTCTCACTCAAGAATCCTCTCTTCACACCAGGGGATGACAATATGTTCACTATCTAAGGTGTAAATGCACAGACAGTTTACATGACGAATCTGCTCCTCTTTGGTGTCTGCTGTCCATTTCTCAGACAACCTCAATATACCATGTAGGGAAAGCAGGAACCAGACATGACAATACATCTTCAAACCATGTTAAACTTTATCCAATCAAAACATCGTGGACAGAAATAAAAGATTTACAATAAACAGAGAATGTAAATTCATATTTTATATGTAATATATATTGCTAAAACTTACTCTGTATGTACGAACAGTGATTAAATAGTAATTTAGGTAACATGGCAGGATATATGAATGGTGAAAATATTAATTACAGTTTTCTTAAAGCAAATATTTTTTGAAAAGTATAACATGCCTTGTTTTTTGGACTATGCAGTTCTAAACAGCATTCACAAAGTTTGAGGTTGTGTTCAAATCTTGCATTTAAATTTCATATTTACCTGTAGAGTCACATCACTCAACTTCCAAGGATATGACAGATATGCCTGAGTTCCAGGAAGAGATCATCTTGAAAGGTCTATGCCTTATATTAAACCATCCCTGCATCCCAGGGATGAAGCCTACTTGGTCATGGTGAATGATAGTTTTGATGTGTTCTTGGATTTGGTTTGCAAGGATTTTTTTTTTTTTTTTTTTTTTTTTTGAGTTTTTTTGCATCAATGCTCATAAGTGAGATTGGTCTGAAGTTCTTTTTCCTTTTTCCTTGTAGGGTCTTTGTATGGTTTAGGAACAAGGGTTATTGTAGCCTCAAATCATGAGTTAGGTAGTATTCCATCTGATTCTATCTTGTGGAATAGTTTGTAGAGTATTGGTTTTAGGTCATCAGTAAATGTCTGATAAAAATCTGCCCTGAACCGGTCTGGACCTGGGCTTTTTTTTTTGGTTGAGAGGCTTTTGAAGACTTCTTCTATTTCTTTAGGTGTTATGGGATTATTTAGATGGTTTACCTGGTCCTTGTTTAACTTTAGGATCTTGTATCTGTCTAGGAATTAATCCATTTCCTCCAAATTTTCCAACTTTGTGGAGTATAGACTTTTGTAGTAGGATCTGATGATTTCTTGAATTTCCTTAGTTTCAGTTGTTATGTCTCCACTTTGCTTTCTGATTTTGTTAATTTCCATTCTCTCTCTTTGCCCTCTAGTTAGGTTGGCTAAGGGTTTATCAATCTTGTTGATTTTCTCAAAGAACCAGCTCTTGGTTTTGTTGATTCTTTCAATGGTTCTCTTAGTTTCTATTTGCTCTATTTCTGCCCTAAGTTTGATTATTTCTTGATATCTATATCTTTTGGGTGTATCTGCTTCATTTTTTTAAGAGCTTTCAGCTGTGCTGTCAAGTTCCTGATGTATGCCCTCTCCAGTTTCTTTTTGGGAGCGCTTAGAGCTATGAATTTTCCTCTCAGTACTGATTTCATTGCATCCCTTAGATTTGGGTATGTTGTGTTTTCATTTTCATTGAATTCTAGAAAATCCTTAATTTTTTTTTTGTTATTTCTTCTCTGACCCTGCTATCCTTTAACAGAGCATAGTTTAGTTTCCATGTGTATGTGGGATTTTTGTTTTCTTTGTTGTTGTTAAAGACTAGCCTTAGACCATGGTTGTCTGAGAGGATGCATGGGAGTATTTCAATCTTCTTATATCGATTGAGGCTTGTTCTGTGCCCAATTATGTGGTCAATTTTCAAGAAGGTGCCGTCAGGTCCTGAGAAAAAGGTGTATTCATTTACTTTAGGATGACATGTTCTGTAGATATCTATTAATTACAGTTGGTTCATAGTCTCTGCTAGTTTTACAGTGTCCTTGTTCAGTTTCTGTTTCCATGATCTGTCCATTGATGAGAGTGGGGTATTAATGTCTCCCACTATTATTGTGTGGGGTGAAATGTGTTTTTTGAGCTTCAGTTAGGTTTTTTTAATGAATGTGAGTGCTATTGTATTTGAAGCATATATATTAAGGATTGAGAGTACCTCCTGACAGATTTCCCCTGTAATGAGTAAAAAGTGCCCTTCCTTATCATTTTTGATAACTTTTGGTTGGAAATTTACTTTATTTGATATTAGAATAGCCACTCCAGCTTGCTTCTTGGGGCTGTTTCCTTGGAAGTTTTGTTCCCAAACTTTTACTCAGAGATAGTGTCTGTCTTTGTCTGTGAGATGAGTTTCCTATATGCAGCAAAATGCTGGATTTTGTTTATGTATCCAGTCTGATAGCCCATGTCTTTTTTTGGGATGGGGGAAGTTGAGTCCATTTATGTTAATAGATATCAAGGAATAGTGGTTGCTATTTTCTTCTATTATTGCTTTTTTAGGTTGAGTTGTGTCTGTGTCTCTTTCTTCTTTTGGTTTTCTTGCTTAGGGGATTTCTGGTTTGTACTAGGATGTAGTTCCCCTCATTGTATTGGGTATTCCACCTATAATTCGTTGTAGTGTTGGGCTTGTGGTCAGATATTGTATAAATTTAGATTTGTCTTCAAATATCTTCATCTCTCCATCTATGGTGATTGAGAGTTTTGCTGGGTATAGCAGCTTGGGCTGGCACTTGTGCTTTCTTAGGGTCTACATGATGTCTATCCAAGCTCTTCTAGCTTTCATAGTCTCTGTTGAGAAATCGTGTGTGATTGTGATTGGTCTGCCTTTATATTTTACCTGACCTTTTTCCCTTACTGCTTTTGGTATTCTTTCTTTGCTTTGGGCACTTGGTGTTTTGACTATTATGTGTCGGGAGGAATTTATTTTCTGGTCCAACCTATTTGGAGTTCTGAAGGCTTATTTTATGCTCGTGGTAATCTCATTCTTAAGAGTAGGGAAGTTTTATTCTACAATTTTGTTGAAGATATTTACTGTGCCCCTTAGTTGATATTCTTCTCCCTCTTCTCTTCCTATTATCCTTAGGTTTGGTCTTCTCATTGTTTCCTGGATCTCCTGGATATTTTGAATTAGGAGATTTTAGTTTTTGTATCTTCTCTGATTGTTTTCTCTATGTTTTTTATGTTGACTTCGGCTCCCGAGATTCTCTCTTACATCACTTGTAGTCTGTTGGAAATGTTTGCATCTGTGATTCCTGATTTCTTTTTTAGGATTTCTACTTCTTGGGTTGTCTCATTTAGTGTTTTCTTTATTGTGTCCATTTCTGTTTTAAATTCCTCTTTCAAGTCCTTCATATCTTTGGTTCTGTTTTTTTATAGTTCTTTGGGTTTTTTTTCTTGTTTCATGTTTAAAAGCTTCTAATTCTTTATTCTTTTCCTCCTGTACTTGTTTAAAGATCTCCATCATCATCTTGAGACAAGATTTCATGTCTGAGTCTCCTTTTTCTGGAGTTTTTTGAATTCTGCTGTTTGCTGTGATGGGAGAGCTGGATTCTAGTGCTGCCAGGTTGTCTTGGTTTCCCTGGGATGTGCTCTTTTGCTTTCCTCTTGCCATCTTGTTGTCAGTGATAGGTTCTTGCCTTTCCCTTGTACAAGGCCTGTGTCCCTAAATCTCCGCTGTTCCAGGTGGCATATGGTCTGAGCCCTATTCTGTGTCCCAAAGCCTCAAGGTGGGTACAAAGTTCTAAATGCTGGGTTCCTAGTCCCTGGGACAGACAGGGCAGGGGCTTGCTTTCCATGGGAGCTGGGCAGAGACTTCTCTGCCCCCTGGCTACTTGGATCACCTTCTCACAAGGCCTTTATCTCTGGGGTTCTGCTGGTCCAGGTGGCAGATTGTCTGAGCCGTGTTCTGCACACCAAAGCAGCAAGGTGGGAACAGAGATCCCAATTCTGGATACCTGGTCCATGTATCAGGAGAGCAGGGGCGTGCAATCTGGGTGCAGTTGGCAGAGATCTCTCTGCCCCCTGGCTACTCGGATCTCCTGCTTACAAGGCCTTTCTCTCTGGGGCTCCGCTGGTCCAGGTGGCAGATAATCTGAGTCCCGTTCTTTACTCCAAAGCTGCCAGGTGGGAACAGACGTCTCAAAGCTGGTTTCCTGATCCCTGGGAAAGGCCAGGCAGGGGCATGCTTTCCGTGTGAGCTTGGTAGAGATCTATGTGCCCCCTGGCTACTCAGATCACATTCTCACCAAGCCTTTATCTCTAGGGTTCCGCTGGTCCAGGTGGTGGGTGGTCTTAGCCGTGTTGTGCACCCCGTAGCAACCAGGTGAAAACAGAGGTCCCAATGCTGGGTTTCTGGTCCCTGGATCAGGCAGGGCAGGGGCAAGCTTTCCATGCGTGCTCAGCAGAGATCTCTCTGTCCCCTGACTACTCGGATCACCTTCTCACTAGGACTTTATCTCTGGAGCTGCGCTGGTCGAGGTGGCAGATGGTCTGAGTAATTACAGCTTTCTAAAAGATAATATTTTTTTAAAAAGTATAACATGCCATGTTTTTTTGGACTATGAACTTCTAAACAGCATTCACAAAGGGTGAGGTTGTGTTCAAAGTCTTGAATTTAAATTTCATATTTAGCTGTACAGTCACATCACTCAAAATCCAGGGATAAGACAGATCTGCCTGAGTTGCAAGAAGAGAGCATCTTGAAAGGTCTATGCCATGTTTCCCAATAGTATTTCAAGGTGAGGTTCCCAGAATAGCATGGTCACAGTACAACATTAAAAAACAGTGAGAAATAAAAATAAAAACTTTTGAAAATATCCACTACTAGTAAGATAAAATCTATTGAAAAGAACACAGAACTGAGAGAAATAGAATGGTGACCACAACATGACCATGGGTCACAAATACAACCTCTAATGCATCATGCGTGTAAGGATATGCTGTGTGTTGAGTAGTCTCTGTCACAGATGTCTTCAGATGAAGCTCTCCCTTGTTCCAGGTTATTATTACATGGATGGGTTTGGGACATCCCCCACTATTTCTGCCGAGAACCGGCATCAATTCTCTCGGTTTTCAAAAATCAACTATTGCATATTTTATATATTAACATGTGAAATGTTATTACCATTCCCCTATCTCCCATATCCTACCCAGCTCCCCTTACTTTCAGGAAGATTCTCCTACTTCCAACAACCTATTCCCACCTCATCACCCTGATGATCCCATATACTTTGAAAAGAAGCCTTCAAATAACACAAGTTCTTTCCTCCTATTGATGCCAGATAATGCCACATTCTTCTACATATGCAGCTGGAGCTGTGGGTCTCTGCAAGTGCAAAAAAATCATTGGTTGCTCTTTTAGCTCCTAAGACCTCAGGTGCAGGTTTGGTCAATTGATATGTTGTGCTCTTCGTGGGGTTGAGAAGCATTCACCTGGCTCAGTTCTTTCTCAGGCTCCAACACTGGCGTCTCAGGGTCAGTCTGAAGGTTAGCTGCAAGCATACTCAGCTGTATGAGCAAAGCTCTGGCAGAGCCTCTGAACAGAGATCCAATCAGGTCCTCTCACACTGCACATCTTGGCATCCGCATAAAGACTGGTTTTGGTGAATGAATGCTGAATGAACTACAGCTGTTGATGTATCTCAACGAAATTTTCTACAATCACTGTTACACTCTCTGTTCCCGTGTTTCCTCACATTAGTTTTTTATTCTTGCTTCTAAAAAGGACCGAAGCTTTCCCACTTTGGTCATCCTACTTATTTATCTTCAAAGATCTGCAACACACCCTGCCTGAAGTCCTGGGCTACATCCACAAAAGACTTCAGAGCAGCCTCAGCAGCCATGTGGGTGGGGTTACAGTAAAGTCTGGTGCAGGATTTCCCACACCATCTTCTGCCTAAACAGAGGCATGTGCTGCTGAGAGAAGGTCATGGGTTGGCCTTTGGAGATGTAATCTGCATATTTACAGGTGAACATGCCACAATCACTGTGATTCCCCTGCTGAGGAATCTCTTCTGCTGGCATGCTAGACAGCTTCCATTCCAAAGGGTTCAGATCCACATTCCTTCTGGCTTTGCTCTCCTCCTGCAGATAGTGGAAAATCAGCTCAAGGACATCTGGTCTCTTGTGTCCCATCGAATCCAGGTAGACAATCCTCTTCTCTCTTAGGTCTGTCACCACCAGGCTCCAGTGCTCATCCAGGTGAACCGGCACCAGAAGCAGGTCCTTTACAAAGAGGTCCACTGCCTTGGTCCATCTTCTGACTGACCTGTAGCCCCCACTCTTTAACTTGCTGTAAAAGAAGGTACTAAATGCATAAAGTGCAGGGTATCCTTGACTTTGACTTCTGTCCATGAGCAGATTCATGTAAAAATTGATGACTGTGTCATTGAGCCACTGGGTGTCCCTCAGGGTGCGCATGTCTGCTCGAGTGATTGCCATATTGAAGGCACAACTCAAGATCTCATCTTGTGGCCCTGGGCCTAGAGCACTACTGATTTCCTTTTGCATGTGTGCTGTGAGCACAAGCCCATGGTCCAGCCCTGGGCTCTTCTTTTGGTCTTTAGAAGGCCTTCCTTTGGCCTCAGGCATTGGCATTTGTTGGTGAAGAATGTCATTGCTGACTCTGTCTGGGTGGATGAGAGGTGCCTGAGACACATGAATGTGCACACCCACACAGCCTTTCATCTTCTTTGACAAGTCTAAAGGGACCCTGTTACCTCTGTGAGAGTCAGAGTTCACAGGGACACTGGGTTGAAGGTGGAACAACAAGCCTGGGGATGGTCCATTGTGGTATTTCTGAACACCTAAGTCTTTGTAACTCAAGGGGCCTTTCGATCCTTTGTGACCATAAACTGACTTTGCCTCAGTCACAGCCTCTACATCAGGGCTTTCACTGTCCTCTGGGGGCTTTATATGGTATTGAGTCTCTTCTCCTGGGTACCTTCTATGATCATTGTTTGTCTCTTCACACCCAAGCTTTCTTTTCCACTCTTCCTGTTTGTGCCTCTTTAGAGGTTGTCTTGGCTCTTCAGCCCACACATCATTTCCAGCATCTGCATGGCATTTCCTCTTTTGGCCTTTCTGAGGATGTGCACAGTACACAGTCTCAAGATGATTGAAAGAATGACATGTTCTGGGGCTACTTGGATTCCCTTTGCTCACCAGTTGCCTCTCGGCCATGGTAGAACTTTCAGATTGGCCAGTCACAGTGCATGTCAGACAGACTGCTGGTGTGGGCTCCTGGGTTGTTTTATCCATGGCTACAGGATCAGTTATTGTACTTGTAGGTGTCTTATCCACACAGGACCTTTGCTTCAAGATGAGAAATCACAGCCTGATGAGCTCAGATTTCCTTTGTCCTTGAGATACCTGCAAGATAAAGTCAGAGTGAGGCAACAGACTCCAAGAGTCCTTCTTCCTCAGCTGATAAATCTGACCTTGTCTTCAATGTGGGGATTCTCCTGTCTCAGTGTAGGAAAGATAATTGATATGACATAGTGTCTTTGACCTTGTGTGAGAACTGGTGTCTCTGGGAACAATGAGCCCCTGCACACCTCAAAACTATGGAAATTGCTATTGTTATCAGAGACAGGTGTTTGAAGACAGAAGGAACACTGCCCAATTTTTTCTATGAAACCACTATTATACTTATACCTAAACCACAGAAAGATTCCACAGGAAAAAAAAAAGAAAATGGAAAATACACAATAAAATTGTGGCAAGTGGGAATTAGTGGTATAGAGAAGTCCTAGTACAGTAAAATAAGAATTTAAGTCCTACAGGTACAAAACTTAGGTATACACACACAGTGTCACACTCAGATACCCGTACAGAAATCTAGTAAGCACAAGTTGGAAAGAGAATAAAGTCTTGGTGTTGTCTTCTACCCTGCACATTTATGCCTTGGAACATGCCTGGTCACACATTGACACATATGCACACATATTAATTTAAAAAATAAATGTAAATTCTATGGTGTTCTCTAGTTTTAAGCAAGCACCACCATCATGTAACTGTACAATCTCTTACCGATAAGTCAAAGAATTTACCTAGAAGTTCAGAGCAATTCTTTATCAGAAAACACCAACTATGTTCCTTGTCCTATACTGGCAGCTTACAGCCACATGTAATTCATATTCTAGGGTGCTCTGCATGCCCTTCTGACTTTAACAGGCACCGTACATACACACACAGTCACATATTCACACACTCACACACACAATGCAAATGTGTTTCTGGAGCTACCAGACTAAAATCTCTCAGTATTTGTTCCCTTAAACTTTCTCTATTTTTTTATGGTAAGGAATCCATGGGCTTAATTCTCCTAGTGGCAAGGTAGGATGACCAGCAAATGCCCAATCAGCCCCAGGACTCAATGCCTGCCCAAAAATAAAAGACAACAAAATACCACCATGCTTTTATATTTCATGGTGGTGTCTTGAGAAGCACTTCACTATCTAAGCTCTTTCTCCTGAATATGCTCATGTTTCTTTGTTGTTGCTGTTGTTCTTGGAATGCAAATACTAATAACAGGAGGCCCTGAGGCAAGGGTGCTCAGCAACACTAGTTCCGGAAGCTTGAGGATCTAAATTGATTCCCCAGCTCAGGAATAATGAGTCAGACAAGGTTGACCATGCATGTGATACCCACAGGGAACAGAGACGCTCTGGTCTCTAGAGCTGTCTGGGCTGTAAGCCTATCCAAAACGGCAGGTGAGGCTTGAGTCAATCAAGTGATCAATGAGAAAAACCTGTGATAATCACTGCTATTTTATGCAAATCTATGGAAACACACTCACACACTCACACCTCAGCATACTCTCTCTCTCTCTCTCTCTCTCTCTCTCTCTCTCTCTCTCTCTCTCTCTCTCTCTCTCACACACACACACACATACACACACACACACATTGCAAAGATATTTCTCCATTTACCAGCCTGAGAACTCTCCAGTGCAATTCTGACTTAAATACCTTTTAAAAAATACAGATCTCTCATTGGCTTCCTTTTCTTATTGGCAAGGTTGGAGGAGACCAGATCCAAAGCTTAGGAACAGTTCTTGGTTGGATGATGGTGCCACACATTAAACCTATTTAAGAGTGAGTTCCTCATGATCTACTTGCCTTTTTGTCTCCACAGCACTGGTTTACAACAAAAGACATTTGAGAACCCATTCTTTGGATTCCCAGCACCATATAAAACTTTGATAAGTGCTCCATACCTCTACATGGAAAAGACATGGGATTCCAAAGCATAAAGACATTTAAAGCCGGCCAGGATTACCAATAGCCCTCTCTGCTAAGGACACAGGCAGAGAGGGCAGATCAGTAATTACTGAGTATGTGTTGTGCACAGGCAAAGAGGAAGGTTTAACCTCCAGTATCATTTAACAATCAGATATAGTTAGGACAATTTCAGGTTCTCTAAAGTACACAACTTGACTGAATCTGAGTTAAAGGGACCTAACAAAGTGACTTTCTGGTCCTATTGTCCCCACAATCCCTGTCTATCAGCAGAAAGTTCAAGATTTTCTAAGCCAATCAATTTCCTTGTCTAAGCTATTCCTTAGTATTTTTTTAGATCCTAAGGAAAGGTCTAAGTTTCCCAAAGTTTGATTAGTATTACAGAGCTTTCCTGCATCTACACAATATGTATTTATACACTACTCTTGAAAGATTAGAGCTTAAGAAACAATAAAAACACAGGAAAAAATGTGTAAACATACACACACAAAAACACATAATGCAAATTTGATTGTGGATATACCACCTGAGGACCCTCTACTGTCGTTCTCAGGAACTTTCTAATTTTTTTTGGCAAGGTCATTATTTGGGTGCATTTTCCCAGAGGCAACTTAGGTGGCCAGCATATCCCATGATTCACTTGTCTTATTGCCTCCTTTGGGCTGGATGACAAAGAAATACCTCGAGACTATTTTATTTTAGGATGGTTTTGTGGGAAGCACTTCAGTATTTAAACTCTTCCTCTAGCCCTATGCTAAGACTTCATTGCTACTGATGTGCTGGGAAAGCAAATCATAATAAAATGAGGCCCTGGGGAATGGCTGATTAGGCAGAAACAATTGTTCTGTAAGTGTGAAGATCTGAATTTGATTCCCCACCCCCCACACAATGAATCAGGCCAGTCTCACAATGCATGTGATACCCACATTGGGAACAGAGACAGGGTGGTCTCTAGAGCTGGCTGGGCAGACAGCCTCCACAAAATGCCAGGTGAAGCTTGAGTCAATCAAATGGGATCAATAGAAGAAAAAACACAATAATCACTGGAATGTGTTTGCAAATCTATAGAAACACAATCACACACTCACATCTCTGCATATCAAAATCCCTGGTGAACTTATGTACACAGGGGTCACAAGCACTCACAATCTCATTTTTCTACCTTCACATTGGAAGAGGCCCCATTCATATGACTCATCCATGAATGGACTGTAGATATGGTACAACGAAAAGCAATAAAGGGATTTTGGAAACCAGGGGAGGCCAACGCTGAGGCACTTATTGGATTCCCTAAGTTACACCACAAGGACAAGTCCAAGCAATATTAGCTACTCTGTACTGAGAAACCATTCTTCCCATTCTCTTTACACACCCTTAAAAAGACAAATCCCACCTTCTTGAAGATGGCCTGCTTGGCTTCAGAGTTACTCAACTACGGAAAGCTAGCTACACCAGTACTTAGAGGGCTCTTGAACCTACAGAAAGTCTGGAATCAAACAGATTCCCACTAAGATATAGGAAATACTCCCCAGCCAGTAGAGACTCTGGTAATTCATGCCTAGGGCTATATGCCTCTGAATGTCAATTAGATCTTCTAGGTTGTTGTATGAGTCAGCAGTTTCTGTCCAAAACTTAAACACACACAGACACAATTTCAGATGCTATAGATAGATATCTACACATTTATCCATGTAGATGTGGACTTGTTAAAATGACCTACCCTCTGTTGTCATTTAATCCAAGATGGCTTCTGTGAATGGAAGGGTCAAGTGTCAAATACTTTTTCAGTCCAACAGTCTGGATGTCTCAGCTGGTCTTTAGTAAATACCAGATTCCCAAAGAATAAACTCTGAGGACACTGGAGGAATGGACCTCTTACCAAGGCAAGAACATCCAGGAAATGAACGGAGACTTCCGTTATTGGGATCTTCTTTATGCTCTGGGAAGTGGGTGTGGCCAAGATAAGGGTAAACAACATCCAATCAAATCCACCTCAACAGATTTCAAACTAAGGTATTTTTACAACCTCAAGAATAATGATTAAAGGTAGTCTGACCCACAAAATTACTAAAATATCATCCACAGGTTTGCACCTAATTTGAATGTCTAATATAATTTCAAGTGCAATCAAGTGGACATCCCAGAGCAGGCAGCAGTTGGCTCTAAATATTTCACATATGAAAAAGAATTGATGACAGTTAGTTTGAGTGAGTTTGACCTGTATATTTTCACTCTCTAGTGCTTTTTTCTGTGTGTTTGTGTGTGCGGGGGAAATCATTTCATTGCTTCATGAAAAAAAATATGGAGGTACAGGAAGATTTAGAGGTTGTTCAAAACCCAGATTTTTGTCCCACACTCTCCGATACTGAATCACCAAATCAACACACAATCACAGAGTGGACCTAGGTCTCTCTTTACATCTGTAAATATGCAGCTTGGTCTGCATGTGGGTCCTGTAATAATGGAACTTGGCATATTCCATATGCTGCTGCTTGAAAGTAAAATCGTTGGCTCTTTTGTCTGGCTGCAGGGACAAAGGAAGTGCCTAACCTCCCAGAGATTTGATGTTCTTGGTTGAAGACTTACCTGGGGTGGAGACATTGGTACTTACAAAATAATAACGGTATGAATCATGGGGGTGGGATTGTAGAGATGTTGAGTGGAAGAGAATGTAAGATGAGTAAATATAAAAAAATCTCTGGGAGGAAAAGGGGGAGGAGGAGTTGGAATTCTCAGTCTGGAGATCTTACCCCATTATAGGAGAAATACAGGCTTTGATTCCCAGCACCATATACAAGCTCAATTTCTGTTACTTGCCTGTAATTCTAGTTACCAGGATTCAAATAGAGGATATTCCCTACCAAAAAATATAATTACAAAAAAGCTTGGACAAAAGAATCCTGGCTGTGGAAATTATAGGACATTTCCCATGGCTAATGGCTTCACACTTCCATGCTTTGATCCTTTCAGGGATGTTCTGGTCTGTAAAGATTAAACATATTGAATTTGAAATGCCAAAACTTACCACTAGGCTGGATTCTTAGCTCTTTTGTTTACATGTACTTTATGCTCATTGTAACTAGTAAGTTTTCAATGAATATTATCAAACCTATAGAAAAAAATCAAGTACTGACTAACAAATAGTCATAAAATTGTATGTGAAAATTGTTTTAAAATGTATACATTATCTCTGTGTTTAAAAATAAATTTGTTTTATTTAAAAAAAGATCTTATGGTAAACTAGCAAAGACAATCACTCAAGACTGAGTGTTGGCATTGGTCAGGAGGAAACCTGCTAATTTTCAGTGAAATTAATTCTACAGAAGTTCTGCTAAACATAGGGAATGGAAAGCAGTTTAATCCTCAACTTCAGTACAGCTTCAACCAGCACATGATGGGAGCAGATGCCAAATCCCACAAAAAACAATACCAAGATCACAAGATAAAAGTGTGAGGAATGATTATAGGAGCCTAAATGGTCAAGGACAACGAGAAACCAGTCCATATAATTAAGTACAAAGGGCTTATAGGAGTTCACAGTGATTGAATCAAATATCAAGGATACTTATTGGGTCTAACTGAGGTCCTCTGCATACATGTTAAGGCATATAGCTTGGGAATTATTTAGGATTCTTTACATTGGGAGCAGGATCTGTGTCTGACTCTGTTGCTTACTTTGATAACACTTTTCCTCCTTCTGGACTCCCTCACCAAGCTTCAATCACAGGGAGGTGCCCAGTCTTACTGCAGTGTGATAAGTGTGTTTTGGGTTCTCCCTTGGAGGCTGGCCTTTCTTGAAGCGAGAGAGAGATTGAGCAGATGAAAGTTTGTGCAGGAATGAGGAGGGATTGGATGGTACATGATAAAATGTGGTTGGGTTGAAAGGTATAAGAGAACAAAAAATACTCTATTAAACACCGACTTCTCATACACAGACATACACAAACACACAAAAACACACACACACACACACACACATACACACACACACACACACACACACACACACACACACACAAGCTTCACATAATATATCTTGATTGGTCTCTTTTTTCATATCTGTCATGTGTTAAGGAGGACAAAAGACCAGTACATCACCCATCTCCTGAAAGACCCTTTATGTAGAACCAGCACAAACCATTCCTCTAGTAAAAGGTACAACCTCCAACTCTTTTCCTAGAGCATTGTAACAGAATGATGTCTCACTCCCTCAACATCACAATCATTTTATGTTTGCCCCAAACATTTTCTTCTGAGATTTCTTGTTTTAAAGTAACTCCTTATTTATATTCTTTCCCATCTGTCTCCTTGTTTACCAACGATCTCATGCATATAAATATATGAATATAACCAGCTGAGTTCATTCTGAGCTGCTGGCGTGTGTATCTGTGTATGGCTGAGCTCTTGGGGTGGATGACCAATTAGGTGGCTTGTCCAGGAAGTGACATTCCTGTCCTCCTCAGTGTTAATGATTTGCCTGTAGCTGTTTCATCAAATGATGGGAAGTTGTGAGATTTCTACCTCAGTGTTGGATTGCCTTGTGTGGTTGTCAGCATCGAAAACTTGCTAAAGTACACAAGGTGTAAAAGTGTCATGGGTGTGGCTTTCTCTCCAATAGAGAAGATATAATGTCACAGCTGGGAACTGGGTCCTATTGCTCTTAAAAATCTCCTGACTCCTTTTCTTTGAGCTCCCTGGGCCTCATCTGTAGCAGCTGTGCTGAAGGTGTATCAGCTGGGCTGGGCCTCCAGGTCAGTTTGTCTCTGGGTTTTTACTGAGTAGTGCCTCACATGAATGGCTTCCGTTGAGAGAAACAAAGAAAGCTCTTTGTTGGGAGGTACACATACCTGAGGTATTGGTATTTACAACACAAATTTAAATCATCCTGTTTTGAAAAAGTGTCATGTTGGAGTCTTCTCTAGATTCCATTATTTCAGCAGCCATGGAAGCAGGCTAGGGGTCGGTTAGCAATTCCTTCAGTAGAGAAGGGCATCAACCTAATTACCTGATGTTGGTTCTCTTCAAGATTATAGGCTTATATTTTCTTTTTCATTTTATTGGATAATATCTGTAATTACATTTCAAATGTTTTCCTTTCCAGTGCCATAGTCTATGTCTTTTTATTGGGGAAATAGGACCTTTGATTTTAAATGATATTAAGGAATAGGTATTGCTGGTTCCTGTTATTTTTGTTTTTAGAATTAGAATAATGTTTTGAGATTTTCTTCTTTTGGGTTGGTTGTAAAAATATTATTTTGCTTTCCTTAGGGTGTACTTTTATCTTGGTTGGGGTGTTTTCCATCTGTTATCCTTTGTTGGGCTGTGTTTGTGGAAAAATATTGTGTAAATTCGGTTTGGTCCTGGAATATCTTGGTTTCTTCATCGGAATTACTTGACAGTGTTGCTGGGTATGAAATCCTTGGCTTAAATCTGTGTTCTCTTAGGGTCTATATGGCATCTGTTTAGGATCTTCTAGCTTTCAAAGTCTCTGTTGAGAAGTCAAGTGTAATTGGTCTGTCTGCAAATGTTACTTGCCCTTTTTTTTATTTCTTTTTTCTTTTTACTGCTTTTAGTATTCTATTTTTCTTTTCATTATTTGGTGTTTTCACTAATATAATTCTCCAGATCATTCTTTTTTGGTCTAATATATTAGGTGTTCCTGAGGCTTCTTGTATGTTCATGGTCATATCATTCTCTTGGTTAGAGAAGTTTTCTTCTATATTTTGTTGAAGATATTTAGGTGGAAGTCTTCACTCTCTTCTACACTATTCTTTTTAAGTTTAGTTTTCTCATTGTGTTTTTACAGCCAATATCCAAATGTAGAAGAGGAAAGACAGTAAACAGGACAAGGTCTGTGGACTTCTGTAGGAAAAGTTGTAAAGAAGAGTAGCTATTCCAATCTCCTTTTGTCAGGATACCAGCTATCAATTTCAGTAATGTCAGGTGTCCTTACACAGATCAGTAAGGTAACATAATCTGGCAAGGCCTGCCTTCCCTGAAGAAAAGGGGTCTAGACAGCAGGAGTGACAGGGACCAGCTGGATCTCAATGAGGTGATATCTGCCATGCCTCTCTCAACAAAGTAAACTCCAGCCTAGATCCAGACCAAGGAAGCATTTTGTAGGTTGATATGCACACCACTCTCACTGTCTGTGAGTCCTATTTATATTCTAGTCAATCATTCCCTGTCCTTCTATCAGCCTTCTTCAGTAAAACGCTATGTGAGTCTGAATTACATGACACCACAAGAGACTTCCAATTTTAGAGACATCTTGCTGTGCAACTTGTCTGTGCCAGGAAGAGAGAGAGAGGGATAGAGAGAGATTGAGAAAGAGAGAGACAGAGAAAGAAAGACAGAGATAGAGAGAAAGAGCAAGATAGAAAAAGAGAGAGAGAGGGAGAGAGAGAGGGAGGGAGGGAGAGACACACCCAGAGAAAGAAAGACAGAAAGAGACACTCAGAGAGAGACAGAAAAACAGACACAGTGAGAGAGAGAAAGAGAGAGAGAGAGAGAGAGAGAGAGAGAGAGAGAGAGAGAGAGAGATGGAAAGAGAGACAGAGGCAGAGAGAGGCAAAGAGAGACTACCCAGCACATTAAATGTTGTTTAGAAATATTCTACTGATTCCCAAATGTGCATTCATTTTTGAGAATAGATTTAGTTATCCTGAGATTCTCTTTTTATTCCAAATAATTGTGGAAATTGTTCTTTCTAACTCTATGAAGTAATTGTTAGATTTTTGATGGGGATTGCATTGAATCTGTACATTGCTTTAGACAACATGGCCATTTTTATTATGTTGACCATTCTAATTTATAAACATGAAAGGTATTTCTATCTTCTGAGATCTTCAAACTTGTCTTCTTCAGAGATTTGAAGTTCCTGTCTTACAGATTGTTCAGTTGCTCAGTTAGAGAATCTACCCCACACTTTCCAAACTGGTAAGAAATCTTCTGTTACTTTCTCTAGGGCATCAGTCATCAATTTGACTGTACATTTGTACCTGTGGACTCGCTGCTGCTAAGCTCCAGGTTCATATCCAACAACAGTCTCTCTCTTATCTTACAGCACAACCCTCATTTCCTTTCCTGTCCATTGGATCTTTAATCTGTACCTTCATTCAAACACCCAGCCTAGAATGTTCTCTGTGTTTAAGACAATGATGCTCTGTTGTGCTCCTTGTTTCTGACTCTTCCTCACTCAAAGAACTGTGAGCACCTGTATTTCTCCTTTCGAGGGACTGCATCTAAAATTTATTACAAACAAAGCTGAGCATTCCGGAGAGGATTTTATTGGTCAGGTTAGTAGAAGAGGAATGACCCTCCCTTCATATGGGTGCTATCATTTAGTGGCAGACCAGTTAGACAGATAAGGAAGAAAGATAGGACTTTTTGCTTCCTTGCCCACTTCCAGCCTTCCCTCAATTCCCAGTGACCTGGTCAACCCTACTTTAAATATCTGTGGTAATACTACACTTCCAAGTGCGACAATCATCCAAATAATCCAGTTTCCCATAGCTGCCATAACAAATTAGTTCATGATGGACTCTGTGATCCCAGTTATCCTTATGACTTGCCATACCATGAATATAAGCAAAAACCACCTCCACCTTTAAAAGACACAGTTGGTTAGTGATTTATTTCTGTGTGTTTGTGAACACATGGGTGTAGGCAAATATAGTGAAGTCAGGGGAAAATTTTGGGAGGCAATTCTAATACTCAGTGAGTCTTAGAGATTGATGTGAGGTGTGCAAACATTGCAAAAAGCTCCTTTATACACTAGTACAGCTCAAACACCAGCTTTTTTATACTGAGGTGAGATTTGGACTCATGTCTACTTCCTTTAAAAGGAGGTATTTTCATTTTCTTATTTTTCTTTATATTTTAACTTTAAAAAACAAATACAGATGTACAGAATTTTAATCATGTTTGCATAAAAGTATAGGAATACATTTTTGTAAGGTTGTAATTAAGTATTTGTGGGTACATATATATACACATAAATATATATGTAACAATAATATAAGAAAAGAGGTTATTAATTTGAGGGGATACGGGAGAAACTGAGAGGGTTGTAGGAAGGAAAGGGGGATGTGATACAGTTCTACTTTAATTAAAATATATTCATTTTTTTCTTGAACTTCACACAGTCTGTGAGTTGTTTCTGGAGTGTTCAGAGCTTTCTAGGGTTAGTATCCCATTATCAGTGACTGCATATTATGTCTGTTGTTTTGTGACTGAGTTATCTCACTCAGGATGATATTCTCTCGATGCATCCATTTTCTTAAGTATTTCATTATGCCATTGTTTTTCATATCTGAGTAGTACTCCATTGTTAAATGTACCACAATTTTTGTGTCCATTCATCTACTGAAAGACATCTGGGTTTTTTCCAGCTTCTGGCTCTTATAATTACAGCTGCTATAAACATTGTGGTGCATGTATCTTTGTTGTATGTTGGAGCATCTCTGGAGTAAATGCCCAGAAGTGGAATAACTGGGCCTTCAGGCAGTAGTATGTCCATTTTTCTGTGGAACAGCCAGACTGATTTCCAGAGTCGTAGTATCAGTTTATAACCCCAGCAGCAGTGCAGAAGTGGTTCTCTTTCTCCACATCCTAGCCAACATCTATTGATATCCAAGTTTTGGATCTTGGTCAATCTGACAGGTGTGAGGTGGAATTTCAGGGATGTTTTGATTTGCCTTTCTCTGATGGCTAAGGATGTTGAGCACTTTCTTAGTTGTTTCTGAGCCATTCGGTATTCCTCGATTGAGAACTTTTTGTTTAAGTCTGTACCCCATTTTTAATAGGGTTGTTTGATTCTCTGGTATCTTGCTTTTTGAGTTCTTTGTATACCTTGGATATTATGCCTCTATCTGATGTGGGGTTGGAAAATATCTTTTCCCACTCTGTTGGCTGCCGTTTTATTTTCATGATATTGTCTTTAGCCTTACAGAAACATTGCAATCTCTTTAAGTCCCATTTGTCAATCTTTGACCTTAGAGCTCAAGCTATTAGTGTTCTGTTTAGGAAATTTTCTCCTGTACCTATGAGTTCTAAGGTTTTCCCTACTTTCTCATCTAATAGTTTCAGTGTACCTGGTTTCATGTGGATATCTTTCATCCACTTGCACTTGGGCTTTGTACATGGAGATAAGAAAGGGTCTATTTTCATTCTTCTGCATGCTGAGTGCCAGTTGGACCAAAACCATTTGTTGTATAGGCTATACTTTTTCCATTGAATGTTTACAGCTCCTTTGTCAAACATCAGGTCACCATATACATAAGGGCTCAACTTTGGATCTTCTATTCTATTCCATTGATCTGCGTGCCTATTTCTGTACCAGTACCATGCAGTTTTCAGTACAATTGCCTTGTAATATATCTTGAGTTCAGGTATAGTTATTCCTGCAGATGTTTTCTTGTTGTTTAGGATGGATTTAGCTCTTCTAGGTCTTTTGTCATTCCAAATGAAATTGCACATTGCTCTTTCCAACTCAGTAAAAAACTGGGTTGGAATTTTGATGGGGATTGCATTGAATCTATAGATTGATTTTGGTAAGAAGGCCATGTTAAAATAATGATCCTTCAAATCCATGAGCATAAGAGATCTTTCCATTTTCTGAGGTCTTCCATGATTTCCTTCTTTAGAGTTTTTAAATGCTTCTCATACAGATCCTTCACTTTCTTAGTTAATGTCACACCAAGTTATTTCGTAGGGTGACTATTGTGAATTGTATCTTTTCCCTAATTTCTTTATCTACATGTTTGTCCTTTGACTATAGGAAGGTTACTGATTTGTTTGAGTTCATTTTATATTGGCCAATTTGATGAACTTGTTTATCAGCTGGAGGAGTTCTCTGGTGGTGTTTTGGGGTAGCTTAATTACACTATCATGTAATCTTCAAATAGTGATGATTTTACTTCTTCCTTTCCAATTTGTATCCCTTTGATTTTCTTTTACTGTCTAATTGCTCCAGCCAGGACTTGCAGTACTATGTTGAATAGGTAGGGGGAGAGTGGGCAGCCTTATTGAGTCCCTAATTTTAGTGGGATTGCTTCAATTTTCCCACTGTTAAATTTGATGTTGATGTTGGTTTGCTGTATATTGTGTTTATTATGTTTAGGTATGGGCCTTGGATTCCTGTTCTTTCCAAGACTTTTAACATGAAGCGGTGTTGAATTTTGTCAAATGCTTTCTCAGCATCTAGTGATATGACTATTAGATTTTTTTTTCTTGAGTTTGTTTATATGGTGGATTACATTGATGGACTTCCCTATATTAAACCATCTCTACATGCCAGTGATGAAGCCTACTTGATCTTGGTGAATGATCATTTTGATGTGTTCTTGGATTCGGTTTGCAAGGATTTTTTTTTTTTTTTTTTTTTTTTGAGTATTTTTGCATCAATGTTTATAAGTGAGATTGGTCTGAGGTTCTCATTCCTTGTAGAGTCTCTGTTTGGTGTAGGAATGGGGGTTATTTTAGCCTCAATAAATGAGTTTGGTAATTTTCCATCTGATTCTATTTTGTAGAATATTTTGTAGAGTATTGGTATTATGTCCTCTATATGTCTAATAAAATTCTGTACTGAACCTGTTTGGACCTGGGATTTTTTGGGTTGGGAGTCTTTTGATGACTGCCTCTATTTCTTTAGGTATTAAGAGATTATTTAGATGGTTTACCTGGTCCTGATTTGACTTTATTATTTTGTATCTATCTAGGAATTCATCCATTTCCTCCAGTTTTTCCATTTGTTGAGTATAGGCTTTTGTAGTAGGATCTGATGATTTCTTGAATTTCCTCAGTTTTATTTGTCATTTCTCCACTTTCCTTTCTGATTTTGTTAATTTGGATACTCTCTCTTTGCCCTCTAGTTTGTCTGGCTAAGGGTTTATCAATCTTGTTGATTTTCTCAAAGAACTAGCTCTTGGTTTTGTTGATTATTTAAATGGTTCTTTTTGTTTTTATTTGGTCTATTTCTGCCCTAAGTTTGATGAGTTCTTGCCATCTACTCCTCTTGGGTCTATCTGCTTCCTTTTGTTCTAGAGCTTTCAGCTGTGCTGTCAAGTTGCTGATGTATGCTCTCTCCAGTTTCTTTTTAGAAGCACTCAGAGCTATGAGCTTTCCTCTCAGTACTGCTTTCATTGCATCCCATAGGTTTGGGTATGTTGTGTTTTGGTTTTCATTAAATTCTAGAAAATCCTTATTTTCTTTCTTTATTTCTTCTTTGACTCTGCTATCGTTTAATAGAGCATTGTTTAGTTTCCATGTGTATGTGGGCTTTTAGTTGTCTGTCTTTGTTAAAGTCCAGCCTTAGACCATGGTGATCTAAGAGCATGCATGGGAGTATTTCATTCCTCATATATATATTGAGGCTCTTTTTGTGACCAATTATGTGGTCAATTTTTGTGAAGGTGCCATGAGGTGCTGAGAAGAAGGTGTATTCTTTTTTTTAGGATGGTATGTTCTGTAGATATATTAATTCTAGTTGGTTTATAACCTCTGGTAGTTTTACAGTATCCTTGTTCAGTTTTTGTTTCTTTGATCTGTCCATTGGTGAGAGTGGGTTTTTGAGATCTCCCACTATTATTGTGTGGGGAGCAATGTATTTTTTGAGCTTTAGTAGGGTTTTATTTAATGGATGTGAGTACTATTGTATTTGGAGCATATATATTAAGAATTGATTGTTCCTCCTGTGAATTTCCCCGGTAACGAGTAAAAGGTGTCCTTCCTTATCCTTTTTGATAACTTTTGGTTGAAAGTCAACTTTATTTGATATTAGAATGGCCACTCCAGCTTGCTTCTTGGGGCCATGTGCTTGGAAGTTTTTTTCCCACCCATTTACTCTAAGATAGTGCCTGTCTTCGTCGCTGATATGAGTTTCTTGTATGCAACAAATTTCTGGGTTTTGTTTATGTATTTATTCTGATAACCTATATCTCTATAATGGGGAACTGAGTCCATTCATGTTAACAGATATCGAAGAATAGTGGTTTCTGTTTCCTGCTATTTTTGATTTAGAGTTTGAATTGTGCCTGTATGCCTTTCTTGTTATGGTTTTCTTGCTTAGGTGTTTTCTTGTTTTTATTAGGATGTAGTTCCCCTCATTTTAATTGGTTTTCCACATATAATTCGTTGTAGTGATGGGTTTGTTGTCAGATAATGTGTAATTTTAGTCTTGTCTTGCAATGTCTTAGTCTCTCCATCTATGGTGATTGAGAGTTTTGCTGGGTATAGCAGCTTTGGCTGGCTCCAGTGCTCTCTTAGGGTCTGCATGATGTCTGTCCAGGCTCTTCTAGATTTTATAGTCTCTGATGAGAAACCGGGTGTGATTCTGATTGGTCTGCCTTTATATGTTACATGGCCTTTTCCACTTACCGCTTTTAATATTTTTTCTTTATTTGGGCACTTGGTATTTTGACTATTATGTGTCAAGAGGAATTTCTTTTCGAATCCAATCTATTTGGAGTTCAGTAGGCTTGTTTTATGCTCATGGTCATCTCATTCTTAAGGGTAGGGAAGTTTTCTTCTATGATTTTGTTGAAGATATTTACTGTGCCTCTTATTTGATATTCTTCGTCCTCTTCTATTCCTATTATTCTTAGGTTTAGTCTTCTCATTTTGTCCTGGATCTCCTGGACATTTTGGGTTAGGGGCTTTTTGGTTTTTTGCATATTCTCTGACTGTTTTGTCTATGTTTTCAATGTTGACTTCGGCAACCGTGATTCTCTCTTCCATCTCTTGTAGTCTATTGTAAATGCTTGCATCTGTGACTCCTGATTGCTGTTTTAGGTGTTTTACCTTTGGATTGTCTCTTTTACTGTTTTCTTTATTGTGTCAATTTCCATTTTACATTCCTTCTTTCATTCCTTCATCTCTTTGGTTCTGTTTTCCTCTAGTTCCTTGAGTTCTTTGAGTGTATTTCTTGTTTCTTCTTTAAAAGCTTCTAATTCTTATGCTTTTCCTCCCATTCTTGTTTGAGCATCTCTATTATCATCTTGAGGTATGATTTTAGGTCTGAGTCTTCTTTTTCTGGTGTGTTTGGCATTCCGCTGTTTGCGGTAATGGGAGAGCTGGGTACGGGTGTTACCAGGCTGCCTTGGTTTCCCTGGGGTACTTTTTTCCCTTTCCTCTTGCCATCTTGTTGTTGTCAGTCTTGTGTCCCTGGATCACTGCTGGAACACCGCTGCCTCACTGCTGTTCCTGGTGGTGGGTGGTCTGAGTGCGGTTCTTCACTCTGTTTGTCGGCTGGCTCACCTCCAAAAGGAGGTATATTCTTATCAAAAAAAAAAAAAAAAAAAAAACATTTAATCCTCTTCCCAATTTATTTTCTCAAAGTAATCATATCTGAAAAATGAAATTAGAATATTTTTATGAATATCATTAATAATGTCTATTTTAATCTTCAAACTATTGTTGATCCAACCTCATTCTTGATATTATACATCATCTTTAATGTATAATAATTGGATCATAGGAAGAAAAATGTATAGTTGGACACAGATTGTACTGAGAGAAATTACTGCCTACTATTGTAGAGGGAGTATTGTATTTGTATTGCAGAAATACCATTTCTACAGTGAATATAAGAGGGCGGTAGATCTGATACCAAACACTTCTGTTTCTTTTGTTTCTCTCTTATACTGGCTGCTTTTCTGTCAACTTCACACAAACTGGAGTTATCAAAGTGAAAGGAGCCTCAGTTGAGGAAATGTCTTCATGAGATCCAGCTGTAAGGCATTTACTCAACTAGTCCTCAAGGGCAGTGGATGGCCCAGCACATTGTGGGTGTGCCATCCTTTGGGTTCAATAAAAATTCAGGCTGTGTAAGGCAGAGAAAGTAATCCAATTAGTAATATCCCTCCATGGCCGCTACATCAGCTCCTGCTTCCAGACCTTCTTGAGTTCCAGACCTGACTTCCTTTGGTGATGAACAATATGGTGGTGTAGGCTGAATAAACTTTTTTCTCCCCAACTTTCTACTTTGTCAGTATGTTTGTTGTGCAGGAATAGAAGCTCTGACTAGGCCACCACTTGTTTGTAGGATTTTTTTTTGCAACTTCCTGAATGGCCTAGCTTTAGTTTCTGGGTACTTCTCCATAGATTTGGACAAAGTGTTTCTTGTTTTAAATGAAAAAAGAGAAAGCCAAGAACTTCCATGCCTCCCAGTGGTTACTTTATGCACAGAGTTTTATACAAACCTGAAAAGTGCATCACCTGGCCGTTGTCTTGCTTGGAGATGAGCACTGTGATAATGACTGGGTACTGCTGTTCCTCAGGAGAGATGGAGGCTTTGTGGACCTGCCCTTCATAACCTATGACAGCCCCTGGATCAATGGTGAACACATTCTACAGTGACCTTTATGTGTAGCAATAACAGTACCAGATAAAATACTGCATCTCTAGATTCCTGAGTTCAATTGCTATGAACAATGTGATAGATTTTCAAAAAGGTGAAGCTTCCTGCCTCTGTGACAATGGTGACTGGTTAATATGTCAATTGTGAGAATCCTTTGGTGCTTTATGAAGAGAATTTATCCAGTTATTTATGGTAAGTAGGTTAGATTTGCTTAATAAATGAGATCACTGACAATTTTGGGAAGGTAAAGAAATTTTAAAGTGAAAATAATCTTCACTATTAGTTATTGGATTTATTTAGAAAAACATGGTGAAATTACAACATTTCCTCTCTATTTGCTCATTTGGTGCCTTCAAACTACCCTCCTTTGAAACTCTCCAATGTCACCCCCAAACTGATGTCTGTTTTTCTTTTATTGATACACCCAAAAGATCCTGCTGACCCACCTGCTTAGAATATCCTTCATTCTTTATTGCCTTGTGAGCAGCAAAATCTTGACATCACAAGCAAAGGCTCTAAGAACCATGGAACTTGACTTACTCCATCCTTCCCCACATAGTGTGGAGCAGTGCTGAATATCCAGAGGGAAGTAGAAAATGTCTAAGTACTTTAAAGAACTTGTTGCTTTCCCAGAAGACACAAGTTCAACTCACAAACCCACCTCATAACTGTCCATAAATCCAGTTCTCGGGGTGCAAAACTCCTTCAAAATTCTGCAGGTACCATATATCCATGTGATGGACATAAAAACACCCATGCAAAATATTCAGTCATATGAAATAAAATAAACTAAAATACTATTTAAAATGTGTTGGCTGGAGAGATGACTCAGTTGTTAAATCACTGACCGGTCTTCTAGAGGTTCTGAGTTCAAATCCAAAGAACGTCATGTTGGCTCCTAACAATTTATAATGTGTTATCATGTCCTGTACTGTTGTGTCTAAAGGCAGATACAGTGTACTTATGTATTATTAATAAATTAATTAAAATGTATTAATTAGGAAGCCTTATACTTTGTATGCTAAATAAATATTTCCTAAAATGAAAAACTAAAAAAGAAATAAAAATCAATCAAATAATATTTCTGAGTTGACCTAAAAATAAAGCTAGAATATGTGAAATTTTTCATGCTTTTTTGAAATTTCATAATCAAATTGATAAAAAATTTAATTTCTACATGGTTTTGACAGTTTTGAATAAATTAAAAATAACAACTTTCAAGCAATAACAAAATTTTGGTGAGGAAAATAGGAGACGCACAAAATAATTACTTTTTAAAACCTTGATAATAGTATTGTAAAAATTTAAATCCGGCTATTCCATATTTGAACTAAAAAATAATATACATTGCATAGTTTCTCAAGCAAGAACTTGACAACACTAGCAACTACATATAAGTCCTCATGAACAAAAGGACAATGATTTCACTGAAATATGATTTAGTTTCTCATACATAAACTGGCATCTATTTATTTTACTGGTTTCCTTAAAGACTATATATTTTAAATGATTTAGGTAATTAGATTCTTCAGGCCAAATACACAAAAGGGAAACTAAGCTAAGTCTGATCATTTTTGACAAGAGAAACCAGACACTGTTACAACCAACACTAAGGCAAGTTCTACTGAAGTGACTGCAAGATCCTGCAGGGTAATCACACCAAAATGATTTTGGTTTTCTTCAGACTCAGTAGTGAGACAATTGTCCATAAGCAACTGGACAGCCCCACCATAGTAATGTTCTTACCTTCACCCCAGAGACACAAGATGTCTATGCATCTAAGACAGTTTTCATATTTCTGTTGAAAACACTTGATGATAGTGATCCACAGTGAAACACATCATATATGATTATGATCTTGTGATGATGATACATGACTCAGAAGTAGGAAGAAAAAAAACAGTTCTGGTCCCAGAGGAAAAACCTTACTTTTCCTACCTTTTCCTTGCTCCCATGGTAGAATGTGAGCTTGCCATGTTTATAGGGATTCACACAAGTAGAGGTATGCTAGCCCATTCATGGGTAGTCCAGAGATCAATGCTCCTATTACATAAAGGGTACACATTTCTCCAGCTCTTCTGGACACCACTTTTTTCTATGATGCTGAACTACACTTATGTTCTTTAAAAACTTTAGATAGAGGTGCATGCAGAAGAGGTGCTCAGGCCATCTGCCAACAGGACCAGTGGAGATCCGGGGACACAGGCCTGGTGAGAATGCACTGAGTAGCCAGGGCACGGAAAGGTCAGGATTGAACATGGGGAAAGCACCCCCCACGGTGGTTCAGGGGAGCAGGAACTCTGCCATAGGGTCTCAGTTTCCACCCAGCCTGCTCATGCCTGCAGACCAGGGACTCAGGCTATCTGACACCAGAAACATTGGAGATCCAGCGATGCAGGCCTGGTCAGACTCGCCTGGAGTAGCGAGGTGCAGAGAGATCTGGGTCAAGCACCTGGAAAGCAACCACCCCATTGTTTCAAGGGAGCAGTAACTCTGCCTTAGAGACCCTTTTCCAACAAGAAGTCCGGAGCATGCAGAACAGGCACTCAGGATATCTGCTACTAGGAACAGCAGAGATCTAGGGCCACAGGCCAGGTACTCCGGAAAGACAGTAATGAATCCCTGACAACAAGACCATGTATAAATACACATAACATGATGGAAAGAGGAAAGAAAAAGGACTTACCCCAAGGAAACCAAGACAACCTAGCAACACCAGAACCCAGCTCTCCCATCATGGCAAACAGCAGAATACCAAACACGCCAGAAAAAATGACTCAGACCCAAACTTATACCTGAAGATGATGATAACAATCCTTAAATAAGAACCAGAGGAAAAGCATGAAGAAAAAAGGTTTTAAAGATGAAACAAGAAAAACACTGAAAGATATCAAAGAACTAGAGGAAAACAGAACCAAAGAGATTCAGGAATTAAAGAAGAAATCTAAAATGGTAATGGAAACAATTTTTAAAAAAACACTAAAAGAGACAACCATAGAGGTAGAAAACCTGAAAAAGGAATCAGGAGTCACAGATATAAGAATTGCCAACAAACTACAAGACATGGCAGAAAGAATCTCAGGAGCCAAAGAGAACAATAAAACCATAGACAAAACAGTCAGAAAAGATGCAAAAGCAAAAATTTCAAACTCAAAATGTCCAGGATATTCAGGACACAATGGGAAAAACAAACCTAAGGATAATAGATATAGAAGAGTGCAAAAAATATCAACTAAGAGGCACAGTAAATGTCTTCATCAAAATCATAAAAGAAAAATTCCCTACCCTTAAGATAGAGAAGACCTTGAGCATAAAAGAAGACTACAGAACCCCAGATAGAGTGCACCAAAAAAGAAATTTCTCCTGACACAAAATAGTCAAAATGCCAAGTGCCCAGCAAAGAAAGAATATTAAAAACTCTAAGGGAAAAAGGTCATGGAACATACAATGTCAGACAAATAAGAATCACACCTGACATCTCAACAGAGATTATGAAAGCTAGATGATTCTGGACAAACATCATGCAGACCCTAAGAGAACACACATGTCAACCCAAGCTGCTATACCCAGCAAAACTCTCAATAAACATAGACATAGAGACCAAGATATTACAGGACAAAACTAAATTTACACAATATCTGACCACAAACTGAGCACTACAACAAATTTTAAGTAGAAAACCCAATAAAGAAAGGAAACTACATCCTAGTTAAAACAAGAAAATACCTAAGCAAGAAAACCAAAAGAAGAAAGACACACAAGCACAATTCTATCTTTAAAAGCAAAAGTAGCAGGAAACAACAACCACTACTCCTTAATATCTATTAGCATAAATGGACTCAATTTACTAATAAAATATATAGGCTATCAGACTAGATACATAAAGAGAATCCAGCCTTTTGCTGCATTCAGGAAACTCATCTCAGAGACAAAGACAGACACTATCTCAGAGGAAAAAGTTTGGAAAAAACCTTCCAAGCAAATGGCGACAAGAGGCAAGCTGGAGTGGCCATTCTGATATGGAATAAAGTAGATTTTCAAACAAAAGATATCAAAAAAGATGAGGGACACTTTTTACTCATTACAGGGGAAAAATTATCAGGATGAAATTTCAATCCTCAACATATATGTTCCAAATGCAAATGACCTTATATTCATAAAAGAAACTATACTAAAGCTCAAAAAACACATTTCCCACCAACAATAATAGTGGGAGACCTCAACACACCACTCTCATCAATGGATAGATCATGGAAACAGAAACTGAACAAGGACACAGTGAAACTAGCAGTGGTTATGAACCAATTGGAATTAATAGACATCTGCAAAACATAACATATTAAACAAAAAATAGAACTTCTCACCACCTCGTGCCACCTTATAGAAAATTAACCATAAATCGGTCTCAAAACAAGTCTGATAAGATGTAAGAATAATGAAATACTCTCGTGCAACCTATCAGATCACAAGGGTCTAAGGCTGGTCTTCAATAACAACAAAGACAACAAAAAGCCCATATACATATAAAAACAAAACAATGCTCTAATAAACATAGCACAGTCAAAGAAACAATAAAGAAAAAGTTAAGGACGTTCTAGAATTTTATGAAAGTGAAAACACAACATACCAAAACTTATGGGTCGCACTGAAAGCAGTACTGAGAGGAAAACTCAGAGCTCTGTGTGCTTCCAAAAAGAAAATGGAGAGAGCATACACTAGGAAATTTACAGCATAGTTGAAAGCTGTAGAACAAAAGGAAGCAGAAACAACCAAAAGGAGGAGATGTCAAGAATCAATGAAACTGTTTTCAGAATCTGACCAAATAAAAACGAATAGAACCATTCAAAGAATCAGCAAAACCAAGAGCTGGTTCTTGGAGAAAATTTACAGCATTGATAAATCCTTATTCAGACAAACAAGAGGGCAAAGAGAGAGTATCCAAATTAATGAATTCCAAAAGGAACGCGGAGACATAACAACTGAAAATGAGGAAATTCAAGAAATCATCAGATCCTACTACAAAAGCTCATGGATTGGAAAAGTAAATACATAAAATCTGGACATTTACCATTGATTTTTGAAAGAAAGTTGTAAAAAAAAAAAAAAAAGAAAAAGAAAAACTTGAGCCAGAGCAGATTTTCTCACTAAAGAATTCTCTCTTCACACCAGGGGATGACAAAATAGTCATTATGTAAGATGCAAATGCACAGACAGTTTACATGACGAATCAACTCCCCCTTGGAATCTGCTGTCCATTTCTCAGACAACCTCAATATACCATGTAGGGAAAAGAAGGAAGCAGACATGACAATTCATTTTCAAACCATATTAAACTTTATTCACTCAAAACTTCACGAATAGAAATAAAAGCTTTACAATAAACAGAGAATGTAAATTCAAATTCTCTATGTAAAATATATTGCTATAACTTACACTGTATGTATGAACAGTGATTAAATAGTAAAGTAGGTAACATGGCAGAATATATTAATGGTGAAAATATTAATTACAGCTTCCTAAAAGCAAATATTTTTTAAAAAGTATAACATGCCATGTTTTGTTTTGACTATGAAGTTCTAAACAGCATTCACAAAGGGTGAGGTTGTGTTCAAAGTCTTGAATTTAAATTTCATATTTAGCTGTACAGTCACATCACTCAGTTCCAGAGATAAGATAGATCAGCCTGAGTTGCAAGAAGAGAGCATCTTAACACGTCTATGTCATGTTTCCCAACAGTATTTCACAGTCAGGCTCCCAGAACACCATGGTCACAGTACAACATAAAAAAACAGAGAGAAAAAAATAAAAACCTTTGAAAATATCCACTACTAGTAAGATAAATTCTATTGAAAAAAAACCACAAAATTAAGGGAAATAGAATGGTGACCACAACATTAACATGGGTCAAAATACAACCTTTAATACAGCATGCGTGTGAGCATATGCTGTGTGTTGAATAGTCTCTAACTTATACTGGGTCCATCTCTGTCACAGATGTCTTCAGATGAAGCTCTCCCTTGTTCCAGGTTATTATTACATGGATGGGTTTGGGACATCCCCCACAAATTCTGCCAACAACATGCTTCAAGTCTCTTGGTTTGTAAAAATCAATTATTTCATATTTTTATATTAACATGTGAAATGTTCTTACCATTCTCCTATCTCCCATATCCTACCCAGCTCCCCTTACTTTCAGGAAGATTCTCCTACTTCCAACAACCTACTCCCACCGCATTGCCCTGATGATCCCATATACTATGAAAACTAGCCTTCAATAACCCAAGTTCTTTCCTCCTATAGACGACAGACAATGCCACGCTCTTCTACATATGCAGCTGGAGCTGTGGGTCTCTCCATGTGTAAAAAAATCATTGGTTGCTCTTTTAGCTCCTAAGACCTCAGGTGCAGGTTTGGTCAATTGATATGTTGTGCTCTTCGTGGGGTTGAAAAGCATTCACCTTGCTCAGTTCTTTCTCAGGCTCCAACACTGGGGTCTCAGGGTCAGTCTGAAGGTTAGCTGCAAGCATACTCAGCTGTATCAGCAAAGCTCTGGCAGAGCCTCTGAACAGAGATCCAATCAGGTCCTCTCACCCTGCACATCTTGGCATCCGCATAAAGACTGGTTTTGGTGAATGAATGCTGAATGAACTACAGCTGTTGATGTATCTCAACAAAATTTTCTACAATCACTGTTACACTCTCTGTTCCTGTGTTTCCTCACATTAGTTTTTTATTCTTGCTTCTAAAAAGGACCGAAGCTTTCCCACTTTGGTCTTCCTACTTATTTATCTTCAAAGATCTGCAACACACCCTGCCTGAAGTCCTGGGCTACATCCACAAAAGACTTCAGAGCAGCCTCAGCAGCCATGTGGGTGGGGTTACAGTAAAGTCTGGTGCAGGATTTCCCACACCATCTTCTGCCTAAACAGAGGCATGTGCTGCTGAGAGAAGGTCATGGGTTGGCCTTTGGAGATGTAATCTGCATATTTACAGGTGAACATGCCACAATCACTGTGATTACCCTGCTGAGGAATCTCTTCTGCTGGCATGCTAGACAGCTTCCATTCCAAAGGGTTCAGATCCACATTCCTTCTGGCTTTGCTCTCCTCCTGCAGATAGTGGAAAATCAGCTCAAGGACATCTGGTCTCTTGTGTCCCATTGAATCCAGGTAGACAATCCTCTTCTCTCTTAGGTCTGTCACCACCAGGCTCCAGTGCTCATCCAGGTGAACCGGCACCAGAAGCAGGTCCTTTACAAAGAGGTCCACTGCCTTGGTCCATCTTCTGACTGACCTGTAGCCCCCACTCTTTAACTTGCTGTAAAAGAAGGTACTAAATGCATAAAGTGCAGGGTATCCTTGACTTTGACTTCTGTCCATGAGCAGATTCATGTAAAAATTGATGACTGTGTCATTGAGCCACTGGGTGTCCCTCAGGGTGCGCATGTCTGCTCGAGTGATTGCCATATTGAAGGCACAACTCAAGATCTCATCTTGTGGCCCTGGGCCTAGAGCACTACTGATTTCCTTTTGCATGTGTGCTGTGAGCAAAAGCCCATGGTCCAGCCCTGGGCTCTTCTTTTGGTCTTTAGAAGGCCTTCCTTTGGCCTCAGGCATTGGCATTTGTTGGTGGAGAATGTCATTGCTGACTCTGTCTGGGTGGATGAGAGGTGCCTGAGACACATGAATGTGCACACCCACACAGCCTTTCATCTTCTTTGACAAGTCTAAAGGGACCCTGTTACCTCTGTGAGAGTCAGAGTTCACAGGGACACTGGGTTGAAGGTGGAACAACAAGCCTGGGGATGGTCCATTGTGGTATTTCTGAACACCTAAGTCTTTGTAACTCAAGGGGCCTTTCGATCCTTTGTGACCATAAACTGACTTTGCCTCAGTCACAGCCTCTACATCAGAGCTTTCACTGTCCTCTGGGGGCTTTATATGGTATTGAGTCTCTTCTCCTGGGTACCTTCTATGATCATTGTTTGGCTCTTCACACCCAAGCTTTCTTTTCCACTCTTCCTGTTTGTGCCTCTTTAGAGGTTGTCTTGGCTCTTCAGCCCACACATCATTTCCAGCATCTGCATGGCATTTCCTCTTTTGGCCTTTCTGGGGATGTGCACAGTACACAGTCTCAACATGATTGAAAGAATGACATGTTCTGGGGCTACTTGGATTCCCTTTGCTCACCAGTTGCCTCTCGGCCATGGTAGAACTTTCAGATTGGCCAGTCACAGTGCATGTCAGACAGACTGCTTGTGTGGGCTCCTGGGTTGTTTTATCCATGGCTACAGGATCAGTTATTGTACTTGTAGGTGTCTTATCCACACAGGACCTTTGCTTCAAGATGAGAAATCACAGCCTGATGAGCTCAGATTTCCTTTGTCCTTGAGATACCTGCAAGATAAAGTCAGAATGAGGCAACAGACTCCAAGAGTCCTTCTTCCTCAGCTGATAAATCTGACCTTGTCTTCAATGTGGGGATTCTCCTGTCTCAGTGTAGGAAAGATCATTGATATGACATAGTGTCTTTGACCTTGTGTGAGAACTGGTGTCTCTGGGAACAATGAGCCCCTGCACACCTCAAAACTATGGAAATTGCTATTGTTATCAGAGACAGGTGTTTGAAGACAGAAGGAACACTGCCCAATTTTTTCTATGAAACCACTATTATACTTATACCTAAACCACAGAAAGATTCCACAGGGAAAAAAAAAAAGAAAATGGAAAATACACAATAAAATTGTGGCAAGTGGGAATTAGTGGTACAGAGAAGTCCTAGTACAGTAAAATAAGAATTTAAGTCCTACAGGTACAAAACTTAGGTATACACACACAGTGTCACACACAGATACCCGTACAGGAATCTAGTAAGCACAAGTTGGAAAGAGAATAAAGTCTTGGTGTTGTCTTCTACCCTGCACATTTATGCCTTGGAACATGCCTGGTCACACATTGACACATATGCACACATATTAATTTAAAAAATAAATGTAAATTCTATGGTGTTCTCTAGTTTTAAGGCAAGCACCACCATCATGTAACTGTACAATCTCTTACCGATAAGTCAAAGAATTTACCTAGAAGTTCAGAGCAATTCTTTATCAGAAAACACCAACTATGTTCCTTGTCCTATACTGGCAGCTTACAGCCACATGTAATTCATATTCTAGGGTGCTCTGCATGCCCTTCTGACTTTAACAGGCACCGTACATACACACACAGTCACATATTCACACACTCACACACACAATGCAAATGTGTTTCTGGAGCTACCAGACTAAAATCTCTCAGTATTTGTTCCTTTAACTTTCTCTATTTTTTTATGGTAAGGAATCCATGGGCTTAATTCTCCTAGTGGCAAGGTAGGATGACCAGCAAATGCCCAATCAGCCCCAGGACTCAATGCCTGCCCAAAAATAAAAGACAACAAAATACCACTATGCTTTTATATTTCATGGTGGTGTCTTGAGAAGCACTTCACTATCTAAGCTCTTTCTCCTGAATATGCTCATGTTTCTTTGTTGTTGCTGTTGTTCTTGGAATGCAAATACTAATAACAGGAGGCCCTGAGGCAAGGGTGCTCAGCAACACTAGTTTCGGAAGCTTGAGGATCTAAATTGATTCCCCAGCTCAGGAATAATGAGTCAGACAAGGTTGACCATGCATGTGATACCCACAGGGAACAGAGACGCTCTGGTCTCTAGAGCTGTCTGGGATGTAAGCCTATCCAAAACGGCAGGTGAGGCTTGAGTCAATCAAGTGATCAATGAGAAAAACCTGTGATAATCACTGCTATTTGATGCAAATCTATGGAAACACACTCACACACTCACACCTCAGCATACTCTATCTTTCTCTCTCTCTTTCTCTATCTCTCTCTCTCTCTCTTTCTCTCTCTCTCTCTCTCTCTCTCTCTCTCTCTCTCTCACACACACACACACACACACATTGCAAAGATATTTCTCCATTTACCAGCCTGAGAACTCTCCAGTGCAATTCTGACTTAAATACCTTTTAAAAAATACAGATCTCTCATTGGCTTCCTTTTCCTATTGGCAAGGTTGGAGGAGACCAGATCCAGAGCTTAGGAACAGTTCTTGGTTGCATGATGGTGCCACACATTAAACCTATTTAAGAGTGAGTTCCTCATGATCTACTTGCCTTTTTGTCTCCACAGCACTGGTTTACAACAAAAGACATTTGAGAACCCATTCTTTGGATTCCCAGCACCATATAAAACTTTGATAAGTGCTCCATACCTCTACATGGAAAAGACATGGGATTCCAAAGCATAAAGACATTTAAAGCCGGCCAGGATTACCAATAGCCCTCTCTGCTAAGGACACAGGCAGAGAGGGCAGATCCGTAATTACTGAGTATGTGTTGTGCACAGGCAAAGAGGAAGGTTTAACCTCCAGTATCATTTAATAATCAGATATAGTTAGGACAATTTCAGGTTCTCTAAAGTACACAACTTGACTGATTCTGAGTTAAAGGGACCTAACAAATGACTGACTGGTCCTATTGCCCCACAATCCCTGTCTATCAGCAGAAAGTTCAAGATTTTCTAAGCCAATCAATTTCCTTGTCTAAGCTAGTTTTTAGTATATTTTTAGATCCTAAGGAAAGGTTTAAGTTTCCCAAAGTTTGATTAGTATTACAGAGTTTTCCAGCATCTACACAATATGTATTTATACACTACTCTTGAAAGATTAGAGCTTAAGAAACAATAAAAACACAGGAAAAAATGTGTAAACATACACACACAAAAACACATAATGCAAATTTGATTGTGGATATACCACCTGAGGACCCTCTACTGTCGTTCTCAGGAACTTTCTAATTTTTTTTGGCAAGGTCATTATTTGGGTGCATTTTCCCAGAGGCAAGTTAGGTGGACAGCATATTCCAATATTCACTTGTCTTATTGCCTCCTTTGGACTGGATGACAAAGAAATACCTCGAGACTATTTTATTTTAGGATGGTGTTGTGGGAAGCACTTCAGTATTTAAACTCTTCCTCTAGCCCTATGCTAAGACTTCATTGCTACTGATGTGCTGGGAAAGCAAATCCTAATAAAATGAGGCCCTGGGGAATGGCTGATTAGGCAGAAACAATTGTTCTGTAAGTGTGAAGATCTGAATTTGATTCCCCAACCCCCACACAATGAATCAGGCCAGTCTCACAATGCATGTGATACCCACATTGGGAACAGAGACAGGGTGGTCTCTAGAGCTGGCTGGGCAGACAGCCTCCACAAAATGCCAGGTGAAGCTTGAGTCAATCAAATGGGATCAATAGAAGAAAAAACACAATAATCACTGGAATGTGTTTGCAAATCTATAGAAACACAATCACACACTCACATCTCTGCATATCAAAATCCCTGGTGAACTTATGTACACAGGGGTCACAAGCACTCACAATCTCATTTTTCTACCTTCACATTGGAAGAGGCCCAATTCATATGACTCATCCATGAATGGACTGTAGACATTGTACAAGGAAAAGCAATAAAGGGATTTTGGACACCAGGGGAGGCCAACACTGAGGAACTTATTGGATTCCCTAAGTTACACCACAAGGACAAGTCCAAGCAATATTGTCTACTCTGTACTGAGAAACCATTCTTCCCATTCTCTTTACACACCCTTAAAAAGACAAATCCCACCATCCTGAAGATGGCCTGCTTGGCTTCAGAGTTACTCAACTACGGAAAACTAGCTACACCAGTACTTAGAGGGCTCTTGAACCTAAAGAAAGTCTGGAATCAAACAGATTCCCACTAAGACATAGGAAATACTCCCCAGCCAGTAGAGACTCTGGTAATTCATGCCTAGGGCTATATGCCTCTGAATGTCAATTAGATCTTCTAGGTTGTTGTATGAGTCAGCAGTTTCTGTCCAAAACTTAAACACACACACACACAATTTCAGATGCTATACATAGATATCTACACATTTATCCATGTAGATGTGGACTTGTTAAAATGACCTACCCTCTGTTGTCATTTAATCCAAGATGGCTTCTGTGAATGGAAGGGTCAAGTGTCAAATACTTTTTCAGTCCAACAGTCTGGATGTCTCAGCTGGTCTTTAGTAAATACCAGATTCCCAAAGAATAAACTCTGAGGACACTGGAGGAATGGACCTCTTACCAAGACAAGAACATCCAGGAAATGAACGGAGACTTCCGTTCTTGGGATCTTCTTTATGCTCTGGGAAGTGGGTGTGGCCAAGATAAGGGTAAACAACACCCAATCAAATCCACCTCAACAGATTTCAAACTAAGGTATTTTTACAACCTCAAGAATAATGATTAAAGGTAGTCTGACCCACAAAATTACTAAAATATCATCCAGAGGTTTGCACCTAATTTGAATGTCTAATATAATTTCAAGTGCAATCAAGTGGACATCCCAGAGCAGGCAGCAGTTGGCTCTAAATATTTCACATATGAAAAAGAATTGATGACAGTTAGTTTGAGTGAGTTTGACCTGTATATTTTCACTCTCTAGTGCTTTTTTCTGTGTGTTTGTGTGTGCGGGGGAAATCATTTCATTGCTTCATGAAAAAAAATATGGAGGTACAGGAAGATTCAGAGGTTGGTCAAAACCCAGATTTTTGTTCCACACTCTCCGATACTGAATCACCAAATCAACACACAATCACAGAGTGGATCTTGGTCTCTCTTTACATCTGTAAATATGCAGCTTGGTCTTCATGTGGGTCCTGTAATAATGGAACTTGGCATATTCCATATGCTGCTGCTTGAAAGTAAAATCGTTGGCTCCTTTGTCTGACTGCAGGGACAAAGGAAGAGCCTAACCTCCCAGAGATTTGATGTTCTTGGTTGAAGAGTTACCTGGGGTGGGGACATTGGTACTTACAAAATAATAACAGTAGGAATCATGGGGGAGGGATTGTAGAGATGTTGACTGGAAGAGAATGTAAGGTGAGTAAATGTAAAAAAATCATGGGGGATGAAAAGAAGGAGGAGGAGTTGGAATGCTCAGTTGGTAGAGATCTTGCCCCATTATGGGAGAAATCCAGGCTTTGATTCCCAGCACCATATTCAACCTCAATTTCTGTTACTTGCCTCCAATTCTAGGATTTGCTACCTCAAAGATAATTACAAAAGCCTTGGACAAAAGAATCCTGGCTGTGAAAATTATAGGACATTTCCCAGGGCTCATGGCTTCACACTTCCATGCTTTGATCCTTTCAGGAATGATCTGGTCTGTAAAGATTAAACATATTGAATTTGAAATACCAAAACTTGCCACTAGGCTGGATTCTTAGCTCTTTTGTTTACATGTACTTTATGCTCATTGAAAGTAGTAAGTTTTCAATGAAAACTATCAAACCTTTAGAAAAAAATCAAGTACTGACTAAAAAATAGTCATAAAATTATATGTAAAAATTGTTTTAAAATGTGTACATTTTCTCTGTTTTTAAAAATAAATGTGTTTTATTTAAAAATAAAGATCTTATGGCAAACTAGCAAAGACACATCACTCAAGACTGAGTGTTGGCATTGGTCAGGAGGAAACCTGCTAATTTTCAGTAAAATTAATTCTACAGAAGTTCTGCTAAACATAGGGAATGGAAAGCAGTTTAATCCTCAACTTCAGTACAGCTTCAACCAGCACATGATGGGAGCAGATGCCAAGTCCCACAAACAAACAATACCAAGATCACAAGGTAAAAGTGGGAGGAATGATTATAGGAGCCTAAATGGTCAAGGACAATGATAAACCAGTCCATATAATTAAGTACAAAGAGCTTATAGGAGTTCACAGTGATTGAATCAAATATCAAGGATACTTATTGGGTCTAACCAAGGTCCTCTGCATACATGTTAAGGCATATAGCTTGGAAATTATTTAGGATTCTTCACATTGGGAGCAGGATCAGTGTCTGACTCTGTTGCTTACTTTGATAACCCTTTTCTTCCTCCTGGACTCCCTCACCAAGCCTCAATCACAGGGAGGTGCCCAGTCTAACTGCAGTGTGATAAGTGTGTTTTGGGTTTGCCCTTGGAGGCTGGCCTTTCTTGAAGTGAGATAGAGATTGAGCAGATGAAAGTTTGTGCAGAAGTGAGGAGGGATTGGACGATACATGATGAAATGTGTTTGGGTTGAAAGGTATAAGAGAACAAAAATACTCTATTAAACACCAACTTCTCATACACAAACACACACACACACACACACACACACACACACACACACAAGCTTCACATAATATATCTTGATTGGTCCCTTTTGTCATTTCTGTCATGTTTTAACAAGGAAAAAGACCAGTACATCAACCATCTCCTGAAAGACCCTTTATGTAGAACCAGCACAAACCATTCCTCTAGTAAAAGGTACAACCTCCAACTCTTTTCCTAGAGCATTGTAACAGAATGATGTCTCACTCCCTCAACATTACAATCATTTTATGTTTGCCCCAAACATTTACTTCTGAGATTTCTTGTTTTAAAGTAACTCCTTACTTATATTTTTTCCCATCTGTCTTCTTGTTTACCAGCGATCTCATGCATATAAATACATGAATATAACCAGCTGAGTTCATTCTGAGCTGCTGGCGTGTGTATCTGTGTATGGCTGAGCTCTTGGGGTGGATGACCAATTAGGTGTCTTGTCCAGGAAGTGACTTTCCTGTCCTTCTCAGTGGTATTGATTTTCCTGTAGCTCATTCATCAAATGATGGGAAGTTGTGAGATTTCCCCCTCAGTGTTGGCTTGCCTTTTGTGGTTGTCAGGGTCTCAAACTTGCTAAAGTACACAGTTGTCAAGTGTCATGGGTGTGGCTTTCTCTCCAATAGGGAAGACACAATCTCACAGCTGGGAACTGGGTCCTATTGCTCTTAACAATCTCCTGACTCCTTTTCTTTGAGCTCCCTGGGCCTCATCTGTAGCAGCTGTGCTGAAGGTGTATCAGCTGGGCTGGGCCTCCCAGTCAGTTTGTCTCTGGGTTTTTACTGAGCAGTGCCTCACATGAATGGCTTCTATTGACAGAAATAAAGAAGGCTCTTGGGTAGGAGGTACACATACCTGAGGTATGGGTATTTATAACACAAATTTAAATCACCCTGTTTTGAAAAACTGTCATGTTGGAGTCTTCTCTAGATTTCGTGATCTCACCAGCCATGGAAGCAGGCTAGGTTCATAGGGTCAGGCAGCAATTCCTTTGGCAGAGAAAAGCTTCAACCTAATTACCTGGTGTTGGTTCTCTTCAAGATTATAGGCTTATATTTTCTTTTTAATTTTTAATTAGATATTATCTGTATTTACATTTCAAATGTTTTCCTTTCCAGTGTCAAAGTCTATGTCTTTTTATTGAGGAAATAGGACCATTGTTGTTAAGAGATATTAAGGAATATCTGCTGCTTCCTGTTATTTTTGTTTTTAGAAGTAGAATTATGTTTGTGAGGTTTTCTTCTTTTGGATTGGTTGTAAGAAGATCATTTTTTATTTTGCTTTTCTTAGGGTGTACTTTTTTCCTGGTGTTGGAGTTTTCCAAAAGTTATCCTTCGTAGGGCACTGTTTATGGAAATATATTGTGTAAATTTGGTTTGGTCCTGGAATATCTTGGTTTCTTCATCCGTATTACCTGACAGTGTTGCTGGATATAGAAACCTCGGCTGAAATTCCTGTTTTCTTAGTGTCTGTGTGGCATCTGTTCAAGATCTTCTAGCTTTCATAGTTTCTGTTGAGAAGTCAAGTATAATTGGTCTGTCTGCAAATGTTACCTTTCCTTTTTCTCTGCCTTTTTTCCTGCTTTTAGTATTCTATTCTTCTTTTGATCATTTGGTGTTTTGGCTAATATAAGTCTCCAGATCATTCTTTTCTGGTCCAATATATTTGGTGTTCTGGAGGCTTCTTGTATGTTCATGGTCATATCATTTTCTTGATTAGAGAAGTTTTCTTCTATAATTTTGTTGAAGATATGTAGGTGGAAGTCTTCACTCCCTTCTACACTATTCTTCTTAAGTTAATTTTCTCTTTGTGTCCTTACAACCAATGTCCAAAGATAGAGGAGTAAAGACAATAAATAGAACAAGGTCTGTGGACTTCTTTAGGAACAGTTTTAAAAAAGAGTGTCTATTCCAATCTCCTTTTGTCAGGTTACCTGCTATCCAGTTCAATAGTGTGAGGAGACCCAACACAAATCAGGAGAGTAATATAATCTGGCAAGACTTCCTTGCCTCTAGAAAAAGGGCTCTTAGCAGCAGGAATGACTGGGAGCAGCTGGATCTCAATGAAATGACCTGCCATGTCTTTCTCGACCAAGTAAACAGCAGCCAAGATCCAGACAAAGGAAGCATTTCACAGGTAGATGTGCACACCCATTTCACTGTCTGTGAGTCCTATTTATATTCTAGTCAATCATTCCATGTGCTTCTATCAGCCTTCTCCAGGAAAACACTATGAGAGTCTGAATCACATGACACCACAAGAGACTTCAAATTTTAGAGACATCTTCTGTGCCACTTGTCTGTGCCAGACAGAAAGAGAGAGAGGGGGGGGGGAGGGAGAGACACACAGAAAAAGAGGGACAGAGAGAGACACACAGAGAGAGACAGAATAACAGACACAGTGAGAGAGAGAATGAGAGATAGAGATGATAGGAGAGACAGAGACAGAGAGAGACTACCCAGCACTTTTAATGTTGTTTAGAAATATTCTATTGATTCCCAAAAATGTTCATTCATTTTTGAGAATAGATTTAGATATCCTGAGATTCTTTTTAATTCCAAATAGTTGTGGAAATTGCTCTTTCTAACTCTATGAAGGAATTGTTGGAATTTTGATGGGGATTGCATTGAATCTGTACATTGCTTTAGGCCACATGGCCATTTTTATTATGTTGACCATTCTAATTTATAAGCATGAAAGGTATTTCTATTTTCTGAGATTTTCAAACTTGTCTTCTTCAGAGATTTGAAGTTCTTGTCGTACAGATTGTTCAATTGCTCAGTTAGAGACTCTACCCCACACTTTCCACACTGGTAAGAAATCTTCTGTTACTTTCTCTAGGTCTTCAATTATCAGTTTGACTGTGGACATGCTGCAGCTAATCTCCAGGTTCATATACAACAAGGTTCTCTCTCTTATCTTACAGCACAACCCTCATTTCCTTTCCTGCTGTTGGATCTTTAATCTTTAATCTGTACCTTCCTTCAAACACCCAGCCTAGAGTATTCTCTGTGTTTAAGACAATGATGCTCTGTTGTGCTCCTTGCTTTCTGACTCTTCCTCACTCAAAGAACTGTGAGCACCTGTATTTCTCCTTTAGAGGTACTGCATTAAAATCAATTACAAACTAAGCTGAGCATTCTGGAGTGATTTCATTGGTCAGGTTAGTAGAAGAGGAATGTCCCTCCCTGCATATGGGTGCGATCATTTAGTGGCAGACCAGTTAGACAGATAAGGAAGAAAGATAGGACTTTTTGCTTACTTGCCCACTTCCAGCCTTCCCTCAATTCCCAGTGCCCTGGTCAACCCTACTTTAAACATCTGTGGTAATACTACACTTCCAAGTGCAACAATCACCCATGTAACCCATAGTTTCCCACAGCTGCCATAACAAATTAGTTCATAGTGGACTCTGTGAGCCCAGCTGTCCTTATGACTTGCCGTACAATGAATATAAGCAAAAACCACCTCCACCTTTATAAGACACAGTTGGTTAGTGATTTATTTCTGTGTGTTTGTGTACACATGTGTGTAGGCATATATAGTGAAGTCAGGGGAAAATTTTGTGAGGCTATTCTAATACTGTGTTAGTCTTAGAGATTGATGTGAGGTGGGCAAACATTGCGAAAAGCTTCTTTATACACTAGAACAGCTCAAAGACCAGCTTTTTTATATAGAGTTGAGATTTGGACTCATGTCTTCTTCCTTTAAAAACGGTATTTTCTTTTTACTATATTTTTTAACTTTATTTTAATAAACAAATATAAATGTACAGACTTTTAAGCATGTTTGCATAAAAGTATAAGAATATATTTTTATAAGGTTGTAATTAAGTATTTGTGGGTACATATATACACATAAGTATTTATGTAACAATAATATAGGAAAAGAGGTTATTAATTTGAGGGGATAGGAGAGAAACTGGGAGGGGCTGTAGGAAGGAAACAGAATGTGACACTGTTCTATTTTAATTAAAATATATTCTTTTTTTTTTTTTCTCGAACTTCACACAGTCTGTGAGTTGTTTCTGGGGTGTTCAGAGCTCTCTGTGGTTAGTATCCCATTATCAGTGACTACATATTATGTCTGTTCTTTTGTGACTGGGTTATCTCACTCAGGATGATATTCTCTAGATGCAGCCATTTTCTTAAGAATTTAGTTAATTCATTGTTTCTGATAGCTGAGTAGTACTCCATTGTGTAAATGTACCACAATTTTTGTATCCATTCATCTACTGAAGGCCATGTGTGTTCTTTCCAACTTCTGGCTATTACAATTAGAGATGCAATGAACATTATGGTGAATGTATCTTTGTTGTATGTTGCAGCATCTCTTGGGTAAATGCCCAGAAGTAGAATAACTGGGTCTTCAGGTAGTACTATGTCCACTTTTCTGAGGAACCACCCTACTGTCTCCCAGAGTGGTCGTATCAGTTTACAACCTCACCAACAGTGGAGAAGTGTTCCTTTTTCTCCACATCCTCACCTGCCTCAGTTGTCATCTGAGCTTTGGATATTGGCCCATCTGACTGGTGTGAGGTGGAATCTCAGGGTTGTTTTGATTTGCATTTTCCTGATGGTTAAGGATGTTGAGCACTTCCTTAGATGTTTCTCAGCCATTTGACATTCCTCGATTGAGAACTTTTGTTTAAGTCTGTACCCCATTTTTTAATAGCTTTGTTTGATTCTCTGGTATCTCACTTTCTGAGTTCTATGTATACCTTGGATATTAGGCCTCTATCTGATGTGGGGTTGGAAAATATCTTTTCCCACTCTGTTGGCTGCCGTTTTATTTTCATGATAGTGTCTTTAGCCTTACAGAAACATTGCAATCTCTTTAAGTCCCATTTGTCAATCTTTGACCTTAGAGCTCAAGCTATTAGTGTTCTGTTTAGGAAATTTTCTCCTGTACCTATGAGTTTTAAGGTTTTCCCTACTTTCTCATCTAATAGTTTCAGTGTATCTGGTTTCATGTGGAGATCTTTGATCCACTTACACTTGAGCTTTGTACAAGAAGATAAGAAAGGGTCTATTTTCATTCTTTTGCATGCTGAGTTCCAGTTGGACCAACACCATTTGTTGAATAGGCTGTCCTTTTTCCATTGAATGTTTACAGCTCTTTTGTCAAAAATCAGGTCACCACATACTTGAGGGCTCAATTCTGGAGCTGCTATTCTATTCAATTGATCTATGTACCCATTACTGTACCAGTACCAAGCAGTTTTCAGCACAATTGCCTTGTAATATTGCTTGAGGTCAGGGATAGTGATTCCCACAGATGTTTTCTTGTTGTTGAGGATGGATTTCGCTATTCTAGGTGTTTTGTCATTCCAAATGAAATTGCACATTGCTCTTTCCAACTCAGTAAAGAACTGGGTTGGAATTTTGATGGGGATTGCATTGAATCTGTAGATTGCTTTTGATAAGATGGCCATTTTTAAATGTTGATCCTTCCAATCCATGAGCATGGGAGATCTTTCCATTTTCTGAGGTCTTCCTAGCTTTTCTTCTTTAGAGTTTTGAAGTTTTTGTCATACAGGTCCTTCACATTCTTAGTTAGAGTCACATCAAGGTATTTCATAGGGTGACTATTGTGAAGGGTATCTTTTCCATAATTTCTTTCTCCAAATGTTTGTCCTTTGACTATAGGAAGGCTACTGATTTGTTTGAGTTAATTTTATATCAGCCACTTTCATGAACTTGTTTATCAGCTGGATGAGTTCTCTGCGGGTATTTGTGGGGTAGCTTAAGTACACTATATTGTAATCTGCAAATAGTGATGTTTTTACTTCTTCCTTTCCAATTTGTATTTCTTTGATTTTCTTTTGCTGTCTTATTGCTCCCACCAGGACTTCCGGTACTATGTTAAATAGGTAAGAGGAGAGTGGGCAAACTTGTCCAGTCCCTAATTTTAGTGGGATTGCTTCAAGTTTCCCACTGTTGAGTTTGATGTTGATGTTGGTTTGCTGTATATTGCTTTTATTATGTTTAGGTATGGACCTTGGATTCCTGTTCTTTCCAGGACTTTTAACATGAAGGGGTGTTGAATTTTGTCAAATGCTTTCTCAGCATCTAGTGAGATGACCTTGTGTTTTTTTTCTTTGAGTTTGTTTATATGGTGAATTACATTGATGGATTTCCCTATATTAAACCATCTCTACATGACAGGGATGAAGCTTACTTGATCGTGGTGAATGATTGTTTTGATGTGTTCTTGGATTCGGTTTGCAAGGATTTTTGGAGTATTTTTCCATCAATGTTCATAAGTGAGATTGGTCTGAGGTTTCGATCCTTGTAGGGTCTCTGTTTGGTTTAAGAATGAGGGTTCTTTTTGCCTCAATAAATGAGTATGGTAATTTTCCATATGATTGTATTTTGTGGAATATTATGGAGAGTATTGGTATTATGTCCTCAATAAATGCCTGATAAAATTCTGCAGTAAACACATCTGGACATGGTTTTTTGGTTTTTTTTTTGTTTGTTTGTTTGATTTGGAGTCTTTTGATGAATGCCTCAATTTCTTTAGGTATATTGGGATTATTTAGATGGTTTACCTGGTCCGGAACTAACTTTAGTATCTTGTATCTGTCTAGGAATTCATTCATTTCCTCCAGTTTTTCCAGCTTTGTTGAGTATAGGCTTTTGTAGTAGGATCTGATGATTTCTTGAATTTCCTCAGTTTTAGTTGTAATTTCTTCACTTTCCTTTCTAATTTTGTTAATTTGGATACTCTCTCTTTGCCCTCTAGTTAGTCTGACTAAGGGTTTATCAATCTTGTTGATTTTCTCAAAGAACCAGCTCTTGGTTTTGTTGATTCTTTAAATGGCTCTCTTTGTTTTTATTTTGTCTATTTCTGCCCTAAGTTTGATTATTTCTTTCCATCTACTCCTCTTGGGACTATCTGCTTCCTTTTGTTCTAGAGCTTTCAGCTGCACTGTCAAGTTTCTGATGTATGCTCTCTCCAGTTTCTTTCTGGAAGCACTCAGAGCTACTGCTTTCATTGCATCCCATAGGTTTGGGTATGTTGTGTTTTCGTTTTCATTGAATTCTAGAAAATCCTTAATTTCTTTCTTTATTTCTTCTTTGACCCTGCTATCGTTTAAAAGATTGTTGTTTAATTTCCTAACGAATGTGGGCTTTTAGTCGTCTCTGTTTTAGTTAAAGACCAGCCTTACACCATGGTGATCCAAGAGGATGCTGGGAGTATTTCATTCTACTTATATTTATTGAGCCTCATTTTGGGACCAATTATGTGGTCAGTCTTTGAGAAGGTGCCATGAGGTCCTGAGAAGAAGGTTTATTCTTTTATTTTTTTTAGGATGGTATGTTCTGTAGATATATTAATTCCAGTTGGTTTATAACCTCTGGTACTTTTACAGTATCCTTGTTCAGTTTTTGTTTCCCTGATCTGTCCATCGGTGAGAGTAGGTTATTGAGATCTACCACTATTACTGTGTGGGGCACAATGTATTTTTTGAGCTTTAGTAGGGTTTTTTTTTTTTATGAATATCGGTGCTCTTGTATTTGGAGCATATATGTTAAGGACTGAGAGTTCCTCCTGACAAATTCCCCCTGTAATGAGTAAAAGGTGTCCTTCCTTATCTTTTTTGATAACTTTTGGTTGAAAGTCTATTTTATCTGATATTAGAATGGCCACTCCAGCTTGCTTCTTGGGGCCATGTGCTTGGAAGGTTTTTTCCCACCCTTTTACTCTGAAATAGTGTCTGTCTTTGTCTCTGAGATGAGTGTCTTGTATGCAACAAATTGCTGGGTTTTGTTTATGTATCCAGTCTGATAGCCTATATCTCTTTATCGGGGAACTGAGTCCATTTATGTTAACAGATATCGAGGAATAGTGGTTTCTGTTTCCTGCTATTTTTGATTTGGAGTTTGAATAGTGCCTGTATGTCTTTCTTCTTTTGGTTTTCTTGCTTAGGTGTTTTCTTGTTTTTATTAGAATGTAGTTCCCCACATTGTAATTGGTTTTCCATTTATAATTTGTTGTAGTGTTGGGTTTGTTGTCAGATATTGTGTAATTTTAGTCTTGCCTTGCAATGTCTTAATCTCTCCATCTATGGTGATTGAGAGTTTTGCTGGGTATAGGAGCTTTCTCTGGCACCAGTGCTCTCTTGGGGTCTGCATGATGTCTGTCCAGGCTCTTCTAGATTTCATAGTCTCTGATAAGAAACCGGGTAGGATTCTGATTGGGCTGAATTTATATGTTACATGGCCTTTTTCCCTTACTGCTTTAAATATTTTTTCTTTACTTTGGGCACTTGGTATTTTGACTATTATGTGTCAGGAGGAATTTCTTTTTGAATCCAATCTATTTGGACTTCAGTAGGCTTGTTTTATGCTCATGGTCATCTCATTCTTAAGGGTAGGGAAGTTTTCTCCTATGATTTTGTTGAAGATATTTTGTGCCACTTAGTTGATATTCTTTGCCTCTTCTATTCCTATTATCCTTAGGTTTGGCCTTCTCATTGTGTCCTGGATCTCTTGGACATTTTGGGTTAGGAGCTTATTGGTTTTTGCATATTCTCTGACTGTTTTGTCTATGTTTTAAATGTTGACTTTGGCCCCTGAGATTCTATCTTCCATCTCTTGTAGTCTATTGTAAATGCTTGCATCTGTGACTCCTGATTTTTTTTTTAGGTGTTTTACCTTTGGGTTGTCTCTTTTAGTGTTTTCCTTATTGTGTCAATTTCCATTATACATCCTTCTTCCATTCCTTCATCTCTTTGGATCTGTTTTCCTCTAGTTCTTTGAGTTCTTTGAGTGTATTTCTTGTTTCCTATTTAAAAGCTTCTAATTCTTTATGCTTTTCCTCCCATTCTTGTTTAAGGATCTCTGTTATCACCTTGAGGTATGATTTTATGTCTTCGTCTTCTTTTTCTGGTGTGTTTGGCATTCTGCTGTTTGCTGTGATGGGAGAGCTAGGTACTGATGTTGCCAGGTTGTCTTGGTTTTCCTGGGGTACTTTTTTCTCTTTCCTCTTGCCATCTTGTTGTTGTCAGTCTTGTGTCCCTGAATCACTGCTGGATCACCGCTGGCTCACTGCTGTTCCTGGAGGTGGGTGGTCTGAGTGCGGTTCTTCACTCTGTTTGTCCACTGGCTCACTTCTCAAAAGGAGGTATTTTCTTATCTAAAGAACATTTAATCCTCTTCCCAAATTATAATCTCAAAGTAATCATATCTAAAAAATGAAATTAGCATATTTTTATGAATATCATTAATAATGTCTATTTTATCTTCAAACTATTGTTGATCTAATCACATTGTTGATAATATACATCATCTTTAATGTATAATAATTGGATCATAGGAAGAAAAATGTATAGTTGGACACAGATCATACTAAGAGAAATGACTACCTACTATAGTAGAGGGAGTATTGTATTTGTATTGCATAAATACCATTTCTCCAGTGAATATAAGAGGGTGGAAGATCTGATAACAAACACTCTTGTTTAGTTTTGTTTCTCTTTCATACTGGCTGGTTTTCTGTCAACTTGACACAAGCTGGAGTTATCAAAGTGAAAGAGCCTCAGTTGAGGAAATGTCTTTATGAGAGCCAGCTGTAAGGCATTTTCTCAACTAGTCCTCAAGGGGGAGTGGATGGCCCAGCCCATTGTGGGTGTGCCATCTTTGTGCTGGTAGACTTGGGTTCAATAAAAATTCAGGCTGTGTAAGGCAGAGAGAGTAAGCCAATTTGTACTATCCTTCCATGGCCACTGCATCAGCTCCTGCTTACAGACCTTCTTGAGTTCCAGACCTGACATCCTTTGGTGATGAACAACAATATGGTGATGTAGGCTGAATAAACGTTTTTTCTCCCCAACTTGCTACTTTGTCAGGATGTTTGTTGTTCAGAAATAGAAACCCTGACTAGGCCACCTCTTGTTTGTAGGATTTTTTCTGCAACTTCCTGTATGACCCAGCCTTAGTTTCTGGGTACTTCTCCATAGATTTGGACAAAGTGTTTCCTGTTTTAAATAAAAAAAGAGAAATCCAAGAACTTCCATGCCTCCCAGTGGTTACTTTATGCACAGAGTTTAATACAAACCTGAAAACTACATCACCTGGCAGTTGTCTTGCTTGGAGATGAGCACTGTGATAATGACTGGGTACTGCTGTTCCTCAGGAGAAATGGAGGCTTTGTAGACCTGCCCTTCATAACCTATGACAGCCCCTGGGTCAATGGTGAACACATTCTACAGTGACCTTTATGTGTAGCAATGTCAGTACCAGATAAGATACTGCATCTCTAGATTCCTGAGTTGAATTGCTATTAACCAGGAGATGGATTTTCAAAAAGGTGTAGCTTCCTGCCTCTGTGACAATGGTGACTGGTTAATGTGTCATTTGTGAGACTCCTCTGGTTCTTTATGAAAAGAATTGATCCAGTTATTTATGGTAAGTATTCTAGATTTGCTTAATAAAATGAGATCACTGACACTCTTGGGAAAGAAAAGAAATTTTAAAGTGAAAAGAATCTTCACTATAAGTTATTGGATTTGTTTATTTAGAAAAATATGATGAAATTACATTTCCTCTCTATTTGCTCAGTTGGTGCCTTCAAACTACCCTCCCCTTAACCTCTCCAATATCACCCCCAAACTGATGTCTGTTTTGCTTTTATTGGTACATCCATGAATATTCTGCTGACCCTCCTGCTTAGAATTTCCTTCATCCTTTATTGTCTAGTGAGTATCAACACTTCGACATCCCAAGCATGTTTTTGCTGGAAAGATGACTCAGTGGTTAAATCACTGACTGGTCTTCTAGAGGTCCTGAGTTCAAATCCCAAGAACCTCATGTTGGTTCATAACCATTTATAATGAGTTATCATGTCCTGCACTGTTGTGTGTAACTGCAGCTACAGTGTACTTATGTATTATTAATAAATTAATTTAAATGTAATATTAAGCAACCCTTATACTTTGTATGCTAAATAAATATTTCCTAAAATCAAAAACAAAAAAAGAAATAAAAATCAATCAAATAATTTTTCTGAGTTTAGCTAAAAATAAAGCTAGAATATGTGAAATTTTTCATTCTTTTTTGAAATTTCATATTAAAATTGATAAAAATTTTAATTTCTACATGGTGTTGACAGTTTTAAATAAATTAAAAATAACAACTTTCAAGCAATTACAAAATTTTGGGTAGGAAAATAGGAGATGCACAGAAATAATTATTTTTTCAAGACCTTGATAGTAGTATTGTAAAAATTTAAATCCTGTGATACCATATTCGACCTAAAAAAATAAGATACAATACATAGTTTCTCAAGCAAGAACTTTACAACACTAGCAACTACATATAAGTCCCTATGAACAACGAGACAATAATTTCACTGAAATATGATTTGGTTTCACATACATAAACTGGCATCTATTTATTTTACCTGTTTCCTTAAAGACTAAATATTTTAAATGATTTAGATAATTAGATTCTTCAGGCCAAATACACAAAAGTGAAGCTAAGCTAAGTCTGATCATTTTTGACAAGAAAAAACAGACACTGTTGCAACCAACACTAAGTCAAGTTCTACTGTAGTGACTGGAAGATCCTGCAGGGTAATCACACCAAATTGATTTTGGTTTTGTTCAGACTCAGTAGTGAGACAAGTGTCCATAAGCAACTGGACAGCCCCACCATAGTAATGTCCTTACCTTCACCCCAGAGACACAAGATGTCTATGCATCTAAGACAGTTTTCATATTTCTGTTGAAAACACTTGGTGATAGTGGTCCACATTGAAACACATCATGTATGATTATGATCTTGTGATGATGATACATGACTCAGAAGTAGGGAAGAAAGAAAACAGTGCTTGTCCCAGAGGAAAAACCTTCCTTTTCCTACCTTTGCCTTGCTGACTAATGGGAGAAAGTGAGCTTGCCATGTACACAGGGATTCACGCATGCACAGGTATGCTAGCACATTTATGGGCAGTCCAGAGATCAATGCTCCTATTTCATAAAGGGTACACATTTCTCCAGCTCTTCTGGACACCACTTGTTTCTATAATGCTGAACTACACTTATGTTCTTTAAAAACTTCAGATAGAGATGCTTGCAGAACAGGTGCTCAGGCCATCTACCACCGGCACCGGTGGAAATCCAGAGACACAGGCCTGGTGAGAATGCACTGAGTAGACAGGGCACAGAGAGGATCTGGATCGAGCACGGGGAAAGCACCCACCCCACTGTGGATCAGGGGAGCAGGTACTCTGCCATAGGGTCTTGGTTTCCACCAGGCCTGCTCATGCATGCAGACCAGGGACTCAGGCTATCTGCCAACAGAAACATTAGAGATCCAGCGATGCAGGCCTGGTCAGACTTGCCTGGAGTAGCCCAGGTGCAGAGAGATCTGGGTCAAGCACCTGGAAAGCAACCACCCCATTGTTACAAGGAAGCAGGAACTCTGCCTTACGGAATTGGTTTCCAACAAGAAGTCCGGAGCATGCAGAACGGGCACTCGGGCTATCTGCTACTAGTAACAGCAGAGATCTAGGGCCACATGCCAGGTACACGGGAGAGACAGTAACAATTCCCTGACAACAAGACCATGTATAAATACACATAACATGATGGAAAGAGGAAAGAAAAAGAACTTACCCCATGGAAACCAAGACAACCTAGCAACACCAGAACCCAGCTCTCCCATCACGGCAAACACCAGAATACCAAACATGACAGAAAAACATGACTCAGACCCAAACTTATACCTGAAGATGATGATAACAATCCTTAAATAAGAACCAGAGGAAAAGCATAAAGAAAAAAGGTTTTAAAGATGAAACAGGAAAAACACTGAAAGATATCAAAGAACTAGAGGAAAACAGAACCAAAGAGATTCAGGAATTGAAGAAGAAATCTAAAATGGTAATGGAAACAATAAAAAAAAGCACTACAAGAGCCAACCATAAAGGTAGAAAACCTAAAAAAGAAATCAGGAGTCACAGATATAAGAATTGCCAACAAACTACAAGACATGGCAGAAAGAATCTCAGGAGCCAAAGACAACACTAAAAACATAGACAAAACAGTCAGAAAAGATGCAAAAGCCCATCTTTTCTAACTCAAAAAAAAATTTCCTAACTCAAAATGTCCAGGATATTCAGGACACAATGGGAAAACCAAACCTAAGGATAATAGAAATAGAAGAGTGCAAAAACTATCAACTAAGAGGCACAGTAAATATCTTCAACAAAATCATAAAAGAAAACTTTCCTACCTTTAAGATTATGAAGATCATGAGCATAAAAGAAGACTACAGAACCCCAGATAGAGTGCACCAAAAAAGAATTTTCTCCTGACACAAAAATAGTCAAAATGCCAAGTGCCCAGCAAAGAAAGAATATTAAAAACAGTAAGGGAAAAAGGTCATGGAACATACAAAGTCAGACCAATAAGAATCACACCTGACATCTCAACAGAGGTTATGAAAGCTAGATGATTCTGGACAGACATCATGCAGACCCTAAAAGAACACACGTGTCAACCCAAGCTGCTATACCCAGCAAAACTCTCAACATAGACATAGAGACCAAGATATTACAGGACAAAACTAAATTTAAACAATATCTGACCACAAACTGTGCACTACAACAAATTATAAGTAGAAAACCCAATAAAGGGAGGAAAACTACATCCTAGTAAAAACAAGAAAATACCTAAGCAAGAAAACCAAAAGAAGAAAGACACACAAGCACAATTCTATGTTTAAAAGCAAAAGTAGCAGGAAACAAAAAGCACTACTCTTTAATATCTATTAGCACAAATGGACTCAATTCCCTAATAAAAAGATATAGGCTATCAGACTAGATACATAAAGAGAATCCAGCCTTTTGCTGCATACAGGAAATTCATCTCAGAGACAAAGACAGACACTCTCTCAGAGGAAAAGGTTTGGAAAAAACCTTCCAAGCAAATGGCGACAAGAGGCAAGCTGGAGTGGCCATTCTGATATGGAATAAAGTAGCTTTTCAAACAAAAGATATCAAAAAAGATGAGGAAGGACACTTTTTACTCATTACGGGGAAAATTTATCAGGAGGAACTCTCAATCCTCAACATTCATGTTCCAAATGAAAATGACCTTATATTCATAAAAGAAACTCTACTAAAGCTCAAAAAACACATTTTACACCCACAATAATAGTGGGAGACCTCAATACACCACTCTCATCAATGGATAGATCATGGAAACAGAAACTGAACAAGGACACAGTGAAACTAGCAGTGGTTATGAACCAATTGGAATTAATAGACATCTGCAGAACATAACATATTAAAAAAAAATAGAACTTCTCACCACCTCGTGCCACCTTATAAAAAATTAATCATATAATCGGACTCAAAAGAAGTCTGATAAGATGTAAGAAGAATGAAATACTCTCATGCAACCTTTCAGATCACAAGGGTCTAAGGCTGGTCTTCAATAACAACAAAGACAACAAAAAGCCCATATATATATATAAAAAAATGCTATAATAAACAATAGCACGGTCAAAGAAGCAATAAAGAAAAAGTTAAGGACTTTCTAGAATTTTATGAAAATGAAAACACAACATACCAAAACTTATGGGTCGCACTGAAAGCAGTACTGAGAGGAAAACTCAGAGCTCTGTGTGCTTCCAAAAAGAAAATGGAGAGAGCATACACTAGGATATTTACAGCATAGTTGAAAGCTATAGAACAAAAGGAAGCAGAAACAACCAAAAGGAGGAGATGTCAAGAAACAATGAAACTGTTTTCAGATACTGACCAAATAAAAACAAATAGAACCATTCAAAGAATCAGCAAAACCAAGAGCTGGTTCTTGGAGAAAATTTACAGGATTGATAAATCCTTAGTCAGACTAACAAGAGAGCAAAGAGAGAGTATCCAAATTAGTGAATTCCGAATGGAATGCAGAGACATAACAACTGAAAATGAGGAAATTCAAGAAATCATCAGATCCTACTACAAAAGCCTATACTCAACAAATCTGGAAAATCTGGTGGAAATGGGTAAATTCCTAGACAGATACAAGATACTGAAGTTAAACCAGGATAAGGTAAACCATCTAAATAATCCCATAACAACTAAAGAAATAGAAGCAGTCATCAAAAGCCTCCCAAACAAAAAAAGCCCAGGTCCAGATCGGTTCAGTGCAAAATTATATCAGACATTTATTGATGGCCTAAAACCAATACTCTCCACACTATATAACGAAAGAGAGGCAGATGGAACACTACCTAACTCATTTTTTGAGGCCACAATACCTTTATCCTAAACCACACAAAGACCCTACAAGGAAAAAGATCTTCAGACCAATCTCACTTATGAACATTGATGCAAAAATATTCAACAAAATCCTTGCAATCCGAATCCAAGAACACATCACAAATATCATTGACCATTATCAATAAGTTTCATCCCTAGAATGCAGGGATGTCTTAACATACAGAAATCCATCAATGTAATAAACCATTTAAACAAAATCAAAGAAAAAAACCACTTGGCCATCTCACTAGATTCTGAGAAAGCATTTGACACAATTCAACACCCCTTCATGTCAATTGTCTTGAAAGTACAGGAATCCAAGGCCCATACCTGAATATAATAAAAGCAATTTATAGCAAACCAATAGCCAACATCAAACTTAATGGTGAGAAACTTGAAGCAATCCCACTAAAATCAGGGACTCGACAAGGCAGCCCACTCTCCCTCTACCTATTCACCATAGTACTGGAAATCCTGTCCAAGCACATAAACAGCAAAATCAAATCAAAGGCATACATATTAGAAAGGAAAAAGTACAAACATCACTGCATATGGCATGATAGTGTATGTAAGTGACCCCAACAATTCCACCAGAGAACTCCCAAAGCTGAGAAACAAGTTTAGGAAAGTGGCTGGATGTAATATTAACTCAAACAAATCAGTAGCCTTCCTCTACTCAAAGGACAAACATGCAGAGACAGAAATTAGAGAAAACATACACTTTACAATAGTCACATACAATATGAAATACATTGGTATGACTCTAACTAAGCAGGTGAAGGACCTGTGTGACAAGAACTTCAAATCTCTAAAGAAGGAAATCGAGGAAGATCTCAGAAAATGGAAAGATCTCCCATGCTCATGGATTGGAAAAATAAATACATAAAACCTGGACATTTACCATTGATTTTTGAATGAAAGTTGTAAAAAAAAAAAAAAAAAGAAAAGAAAAGAAAAGAAAAATTGAGCCAGAGAAGATTTTCTCACTAAAGAATTCTCTCTTCACACCAGGGGATGACAATATAGTCACTATCTAAGATGCAAATGCACAGACAGTTTACATGACAAATCGCCTCCTCCTTTGAATCTGCTGTCCATTTCTCAGACAACCTCAATATACCATGTAGGGAAAAGCAGGAAGCAGACGTGACAATTCATTTTCAAACCATATTAAACTTTATTCACTCAAAACTTCATGAATAGAAATAAAAGATTTACAATAAACAGAGAATGTAAATTCAAATTCTGTATGTAAAATATATTGCTATAACGTATACTGTATGTATGAACAGTGATTAAATAGTAACGTAGGTAACATGGCAGAATATATCAATGGTGAGAATATTAAGTACAGCTTCCTAAAAGCAAATATTTTTTAAAAAGTATAACATGCCATGTTTTGTTTTGACTATGAAGTTCTAAACAGCATTCACAAAGAGTGAGGTTGTGTTCAAAGTCTTGAATTTACATTTCATATTTACCTGTCGAGTCACATCACTCAACTTCCAAGGATATGACAGATATGCCTGAGTTGCAGGAAGAGAGCATCTTGAAAGGTCTATGCCTTATAGTAAACCATCCCTGCATCCCAGCAATGAAGCCTACTTGGTCATGGTGAATGATCGTTTTGATGTGTTCTTGGATTTGGTTTGCAAGGATTTTTTTGAGTTTTTTGCATAAATGTTCTTGAGTTAGATTGGTCTGAAGTTCTCTTTCCTTGTAGGGTCTTTGTGTGGTTTAGGAATGAGGGTTATTGTAGCCGCAAAAAAATGAGTTAGGTAGTATTCCATCTGATTCTATCTTGTGGAATAGTTTGGAGAGTATTGATTTTATGTCATCAATAAATGTCTGATAAAATTCTGCACAAAACCCATCTGGACCTGGGCTTTTTTTGGTTGGGAGGCTTTTGATGACTTCCTCTGCTTCTTTAGGTGTAATGGGATTATTTAGATGGTTTACCTGGTCCTGGTTTAACTTTAGGATCTTGTATCTGTCTAGTAATTCATCCATTTCCTCCAAATTTTTCATATTGTGGAGTATAGGCTTTTGTAGTAGGATCTGCTGATTTCTTGAATTTCCTCAGTTTCAGTTGTTATGTCTCCACTTTCCTTTCTGATTTTGTTAATTTGGATACTCTCTCTTTGTCCTCTAGTTAGTCTGGCTAAGGGTTTATCCAGCTTCTTGATTTTCTTTTAATAACCAGCTCTTGGTTGTGTTGATTCTTTCAATGGTTCTTTTAGTTTCTATTTGGTCTATTTCTTACCTAAGTTTGATTATTTCTTGCTGTCTACATCTTTTGGGTGTATCTGCTTCCTTTTGTTCTATAGCTTTCAGCTGTGCTGTCAAGTTGCTGAGGAATGCTCTCTCCATTTTTTTTTTTTTTTTGGAAGCACTCAGAGCTATGAGTTTTCCTCCCAGTACTGCTTTCATTGCATCCCATAGGATTGGGTATGTTGTGTGTTAGTTTTCATTGAATTCTAGAAATTCCATAATTTCTTTCTTTATTTCTACTTTGACCCTCCTATCGTTTAACAGAGTGTTGTTTAGTTTCCATGTGTATGTGGGCTTTTTGTTGTCTTTGTTGTTGTTAAAGACTAGCCTTAGGCCATGGTTGTCTGAGAGGATGCATGAGAGTATTTCAATCTTCTTAAATTGATTTAGGCTTGTTCTGTGTCCAATTACGTGGTCAATTCTCGAGAAAGTGCCGAGAGGTGCTGAGAAGAAGGTGTATTCTTTTACTTTGGGTGATATGTTCTGTAGATATCAATTAATTCCAGTTGGTTCATAGTCTCTGCTAGTTTTACGGTGTCCTTGATCAGTTTCTTTTTCCATGATCTGTTCATTGTTGAGAGTGGGGTATTAAAGTATCCCACTATAATTGTGTGGGGTGAAACGTATTTTTTGAACTTTAGTAGGGTTTCTTTTATGAATGTGAGTGCTATTGTATTTGGAGCATATATGTTAAGGATTGAAAGTTCCTCCTGACAGATTTCCCCTGTAATGTGTAAAAAGTGCCCTTCCTTATCTTCTTTGATAACTTTTGGTTGGAAATTTACTTTATTTGATATTAGAATAGCCACTCCACCTTGCTTCTTGGGGCTGTTTGCTAGGAAGTTTTTTCCCCAACCTTTTACTCTGAGATAGTGTCTGTCTTTGTCTCTGAGATGAGTTTCCTGTATGCACCAAAATGCTGGATTTTGTTTATGTATCCAGTCTCATAGCCTATGTCTTTGGGGGGGGGGTAGTTAAGTCCATTTATGTTAAGAGATATGAAAAAATAGTGGTTGCTCTTTCCTGCTATTACTGCTTTTGTAGGTTGAGTTGTGTCTGTGTCTCTTTCTTCTTTTGGTTTTCTTGCTTAGGAGATGTCTGGTACGTATTTGGATTTAGATCCACTCATTATATTGGGTATTCCACCTATACTTCGTTGTAGTGCTGGGTTTGTGGTCAGATAATGTGTAAATTTAGATTTTTCTTCATATCTTCATCTCTCCATCTATGGAGATTGAGGGTTTTGCTGGGTTGGTACTTGTGCTCTCTTAGGGTCTGCATGATATCTATCCAGGCTCTTCTAGCTTTCATAGTCTCTGTTGAGAAATAGGGTGTGATTCTGATTGGTCTGCCTTTATAGTTTACCTGACCTTTTTCTTACTGCTTTTAGTATTTTTCCTTTGCTTTGGGCACTTGGTTTTTTGCCTATTATGTGTCGGGAGGAATTTCTTTTCTGGTCCAACCTCTTTGGAGTTCTGAAGGCTTCTTTTATGCTCATGTTCATCTCATTCTTAAGAGTAGGAAATTTTTCTTCTACAATTTTGTTGAAGATATTTACTGTGCTTCTTAGTTGGTATTCTTCTCCCTCTTCTATTCATATTGTCCTTAGGTTTGGTCTTCTCATTATCTCCTGGATCTCCTGGACATTTTGGGTTAGGAGCTTTTCGGATTTTGGATCTTCTCTGACTCTTTTGTCTATGTTTTCAATGTTGTCTTCGGCTCCTGAGATGATCTCTTCCATCTCTTGTAGTCTGTTGGAAATGTTTGCATCTGTGACTCCTGATTTTTTTTTTTTTTTTTTTAGGACTTCTACTTCTTGGGTTGTTTCGTTTCGTGTTTTCTTCATTGCATCCATTTCTGTTTTAAATTCTTTCTTCCAGTCCTTCATCTCTTTATTCTGTTTTCTTCTAGTTCTTTGAGTTCTTTGAGTGTTTTTCTTCTTTTTTCTTTAAAAGCTTCTATTCCTTCATTATTTTCTTCCTGTACTTGTTTAAGGATCTACAATATCATCTTGAGGCAGAATTTCATGTCTGAGTCTAATTTTTCTGGAGTGTTTTGCATTCGGCTGTTTGTTGTGATGAGAGAGCTGGGTTCTAGTGTTGCCAGGTTGTCTAGGTTTCCCAGGCATATGCTCTTTTGCTTTCCTCTTTCCATCTTGTTGTCAGTGATAGGTTTTTGCCTTTCCCTTGTTCCTGGCCTGTGTCCCTGGATCTCCACTGGTCCAGGTGGTGGATAGTCTGAGCCCTGTTCTGTGTCCCAAAGCCACAGTGTGGGTACAAAGGTCCCAATGCTGAGTTCCTTTTCCTTGGGTCAGGCAGAGCGGGGGGTTGCTTACTGTGTGTGCTCATCAGAGATCTCTCTGCCCCCTGACTACTCAGATAATCTTTTATCCGCCCTTTATCTCTGGGACTCTGCTGGTCCAGGTGGCAGGTAGACTGAGTCCTGTTCTGCACCCCAAAGCCGCCAGGAGGGAACAGAGGTCTCAATGCTGGGTTCCTAGTCCCTGGATCAGGTAGGGCAGGGGCTTGCTTTCTGAACCGCTCAGCAGAGATCTCTATGCCTTCTGGCTATTTGGATGCCCCGCTTTCCAGACCTTTCTCTCTGGGGCTCCGCTGGTACAGGTGGTAGATGATCTGAGTCCTGGGAAAGGCAGGGCAGGGGCACGCTTACTGTGCAGGCTTAGTAGAGATCTCTCTGCAGCCTGGCTACTCGGATCACCTTCTCATCAGGTCTTTTGTTCTGGGGATTCCCTGGTCCAGGAGGCAGATGATCTGAGTCCTGTTCTTCACCCCAAAGTCGCCAGGTGAGAACAGAGGTCCAAATGATGGGTGCCTGGACCCCGGATCAGGCAGGGCAGGGGCACGCTTTCCGTGTGAGCTTGGCAGAGATCTCTCTGTCCCCTGGCTATTCAGATCACCTTCTCACTAGGACTTTATCTCTGGGGCTCCATTGGTCCAGGTGGCAGATGGTCTGAGTAATTACAACTTCCTAATAGCTAATACTTTTTAAAAAGTATAACATGCCATGGTTTTTGGACTATGAAGTTCTAAACAGCATTTACAAAGTGTGAGGTTGTGTTCAAAGTCTTGAATATAAATTTCATATTTAGCTGTACAGTCACATCACTCAACTTCCAGGGATATGACAGATCTGCCTGAGTTGCAGGAAGAGAGCATCTTAAAAGGTCTATGCCATGTTTCCCAACAGTATTTCATAGTCAGGCTCCCAGAACACCATGGTCACAGTACAACATTAAAAAACAGTGAGAAAAAAATAAAAACTTTTGAAATTATCCACTACTAGTATGATAAAAACTATTGGAAAAAAAACACAAAATTAAGGGAAATAGAATGGTGACCACAACATAACCATGGGTCACAAATACAACCTTTAATGCATCATGCGTGTGAGCATATGCTGTGTGTTGAGTAGTCTCTAACTTATACTGGGTCCATCTTTGTCACAGATGTCTTCAGATGAAGCTCTCCCTTGTTCCAGGTTATTATTACATGGATGGGTTTGGGACATCCCCCACAATTTCTGCCGAGAACCTGCTTAAAGTCTCTCAGTTATTAATAATGTTTAATTGGATATTTTATATATTAACATCTGAAATGTTATTACCATTTCCCTATCTCCCATATCCTACCCAGCTCCCATTACTTTCAGGAAGATTCTGCCACTTCAAAGTTCTTTCCTCCTATTGATGCCGGACAATGCCACGCTCTTCTACATATGCAGCTGGAGCTGAGGGTCTCTCCATGTGTAAAAAATCATTGGTTGCTCTTTTAGTTCCTAAGACCTCAGGTGCAGGTTTGGTCAATTGATATGTTGTTCTCTTCATGGGGTTGAAAAGCATTCACCTGGCTAAGTTCTTTCTCAGGCTCCAACACTGGGGTCTCAGGGTCAGTCTGAAGGTTAGCTGCAAGCATACTCAGCTGTATGAGCAAAGCTCTGGCAGAGCCTCTGAACAGAGATCCAATCAGGTCCTCTCACCCTGCACATCTTGGCATCCGCATAAAGACTGGTTTTGGTGAATGAATGCTGAATGAACTACAGCTGTTGATGTATCTCAACGAAATTTTCTACAATCACTGTTACACTCTCTGTTCCTGTGTTTCCTCACATTAGTTTTTTATTCTTGCTTCTAAAAAGGACCGAAGCTTTCCCACTTTGGTCTTCCTACTTATTTATCTTCAAATATCTGCAACCCACCCTGCCTGAAGTCCTGGGCTACATCCACAAAAGACTTCAGAGCAGCCTCAGCAGCCATGTGGGTGGGGTTACAGTAAAGTCTGGTGCAGGATTTCCCACACCATCTTCTGCCTAAACAGAGGCATGTGCTGCTGAGAGAAGGTCATGGGTTGGCCTTTGGAGATGTAATCTGCATATTTACAGGTGAACATGCCACAATCACTGTGATTTCCCTGCTGAGGAATCTCTTCTGCTGGCATGCTAGACAGCTTCCATTCCAAAGGGTTCAGATCCACATTCCTTCTGGCTTTGCTCTCCTCCTGCAGATAGTGGAAAATCAGCTCAAGGACATCTGGTCTCTTGTGTCCCATCGAATCCAGGTAGACAATCCTCTTCTCTCTTAGGTCTGTCACCACCAGGCTCCAGTGCTCATCCAGGTGAACCGGCACCAGAAGCAGGTCCTTTACAAAGAGGTCCACTGCCTTGGTCCATCTTCTGACTGACCTGTAGCCCCCACTCTTTAACTTGCTGTAAAAGAAGGTACTAAATGCATAAAGTGCAGGGTATCCTTGACTTTGACTTCTGTCCATGAGCAGATTCATGTAAAAATTGATGACTGTGTCATTGAGCCACTGGGTGTCCCTCAGGGTGCGCATGTCTGCTCGAGTGATTGCCATATTGAAGGCACAACTCAAGATCTCATCTTGTGGCCCTGGGCCTAGAGCACTACTGATTTCCTTTTGCATGTGTGCTGTGAGCACAAGCCCATGGTCCAGCCCTGGGCTCTTCTTTTGGTCTTTAGAAGGCCTTCCTTTGGCCTCAGGCATTGGCATTTGTTGGTGGAGAATGTCATTGCTGACTCTGTCTGGGTGGATGAGAGGTGCCTGAGACACATGAATGTGCACACCCACACAGCCTTTCATCTTCTTTGACAAGTCTAAAGGGACCCTGTTACCTCTGTGAGAGTCAGAGTTCACAGGGACACTGGGTTGAAGGTGGAACAACAAGCCTGGGGATGGTCCATTGTGGTATTTCTGAACACCTAAGTCTTTGTAACTCAAGGGGCCTTTCGATCCTTTGTGACCATAAACTGACTTTGCCTCAGTCACAGCCTCTACATCAGGGCTTTCACTGTCCTCTGGGGGCTTTATATGGTATTGAGTCTCTTCTCCTGGGTACCTTCTATGATCATTGTTTGGCTCTTCACACCCAAGCTTTCTTTTCCACTCTTCCTGTTTGTGCCTCTTTAGAGGTTGTCTTGGCTCTTCAGCCCACACATCATTTCCAGCATCTGCATGGCATTTCCTCTTTTGGCCTTTCTGAGGATGTGCACAGTACACAGTCTCAAGATGATTGAAAGAATGACATGTTCTGGGGCTACTTGGATTCCCTTTGCTCACCAGTTGCCTCTCGGCCATGGTAGAACTTTCAGATTGGCCAGTCACAGTGCATGTCAGACAGACTGCTGGTGTGGGCTCCTGGGTTGTTTTATCCATGGCTACAGGATCAGTTATTGTACTTGTAGGTGTCTTATCCACACAGGACCTTTGCTTCAAGATGAGAAATCACAGCCTGATGAGCTCAGATTTCCTTTGTCCTTGAGATACCTGCAAGATAAAGTCAGAATGAGGCAACAGACTCCAAGAGTCCTTCTTCCTCAGCTGATAAATCTGACCTTGTCTTCAATGTGGGGATACTCCTGTCTCAGTGTAGGAAAGATCATTGATATGACATAGTGTCTTTGACCTTGTGTGAGAACTGGTGTCTCTGGGAACAATGAGCCCCTGCACACCTCAAAACTATGGAAATTGCTATTGTTATCAGAGACAGGTGTTTGAAGACAGAAGGAACACTGCCCAATTTTTTCTATGAAACCAATATTATACTTATACCTAAACCACAGAAAGATTCCACAGGAAAAAAAAAAGAAAATGGAAAATACACAATAAAATTGTGGCAAGTGGGAATTAGTGGTACAGAGAAGTCCTAGTACAGTAAAATAAGAATTTAAGTCCTACAGGTACAAAACTTAGGTATACACACACAGTGTCACACACAGATACCCGTACAGGAATCTAGTAAGCACAAGTTGGAAAGAGAATAAAGTCTTGGTGTTGTCTTCTACCCTGCACATTTATGCCTTGGAACATGCCTGGTCACACATTGACACATATGCACACATATTAATTTAAAAAATAAATGTAAATTCTATGGTGTTCTCTAGTTTTAAGGCAAGCACCACCATCATGTAACTGTACAATCTCTTACCAATAAGTCAAAGAATTTACCTAGAAGTTCAGAGCAATTCTTTATCAGAAAACACCAACTATGTTCCTTGTCCTATACTGGCAGCTTACAGCCACATGTAATTCATATTCTAGGGTGCTCTGCATGCCCTTCTGACTTTAACAGGCACCGTACATACACACACAGTCACATATTCACACACTCACACACACAATGCAAATGTGTTTCTGGAGCTACCAGACTAAAATCTCTCAGTATTTGTTCCTTTAACTTTCTCTATTTTTTTATGGTAAGGAATCCATGGGCTTAATTCTCCTAGTGGCAAGGTAGGATGACCAGCAAATGCCCAATCAGCCCCAGGACTCAATGCCTGCCCAAAAATAAAAGACAACAAAATACCACCATGTTTTTATATTTCATGGTGGTGTCTTGAGAAGCACTTCACTATCTAAGCTCTTTCTCCTGAATATGCTCATGTTTCTTTGTTGTTGCTGTTGTTCTTGGAATGCAAATACTAATAACAGGAGGCCCTGAGGCAAGGGTGGTCAGCAACACTAGTTCCGGAAGCTTGAGGATCTAAATTGATTCCCCAGCTCAGGAATAATGAGTCAGACAAGGTTGACCATGCATGTGATACCCACAGGGAACAGAGACGCTCTGGTCTCTAGAGCTGTCTGGGCTGTAAGCCTATCCAAAACGGCAGGTGAGGCTTGAGTCAATCAAGTGATCAATGAGAAAAACCTGTGATAATCACTGCTATTTGATGCAAATCTATGGAAACACACTCACACACTCACACCTCAGCATACTCTCTCTCTCTCTCTCTCTCTCTCTCTGTCTCTCTCTCTCTCTCTCTCACACACACACACACACACATACAAACACACATACACACACACACACATTGCAAAGATATTTCTCCATTTACCAGCCTGAGAACTCTCCAGTGCAATTCTGACTTAAATACCTTTTAAAAAATACAGATCTCATTGGCTTCCTTTTCCTATTGGCAAGGTTGGAGGAGACCAGATCCAGAGCTTAGGAACAGTTCTTGGTTGGATGATGGTGCCACACATTAAACCTATTTAAGAGTGAGTTCCTCATGATCTACCTGCCTTTTTGTCTCCACAGCACTGGTTTACAACAAAAGACATTTGAGAACCCATTCTTTGGATTCCCAGCACCATATAAAACTTTGATAAGTGCTCCATACCTCTACATGGAAAAGACATGGGATTCCAAAGCATAAAGACATTTAAAGCCGGCCAGGATTACCAATAGCCCTCTCTGCTAAGGACACAGGCAGAGAGGGCAGATCAGTAATTACTGAGTATGTGTTGTGCACAGGCAAAGTGGAAGGTTTAACCTCCAGTATCATTTAACAATCAGATATAGTTAGGACAATTTCAGGTTCTCTAAAGTACACAACTTGACTGAATCTGAGTTAAAGGGACCTAACAAAGTGACTTACTGGTCCTATTGTCCCCACAATACCTGTCTATCAGCAGAAAGTTCAAGATTTTCTAAGCCAATCAATTTCCTTGTCTAAGCTAGTCTTTAGTATATTTTTAGATCCTAAGGAAAGGTCTAAGTTTCCCAAAGTTTGATTAGTATTACAGAGCTTTCCTGCATCTACACAATATGTATTTATACACTACTCTTGAAAGATTAGAGCTTAATAAACAATAAAAACAAAGGAAAAAATGTGTAAACATACACACACAAAAACACATAATGCAAATTTGATTGTGGATATACCACCTGAGGACCCTCTACTGTCGTTCTCAGGAACTTTCTAATTTTTTTTGGCAAGGTCATTATTTGGGTGCATTTTCCCAGAGGCAAGTTAGGTGGACAGCATATTCCATGATTCACTTGTCTTATTGCCTCCTTTGGACTGGATGACAAAAAAATACCTCGAGACTATTTTATTTTAGGATGGTGTTGTGAGAAGCACTTCAGTATTTAAACTCTTCCTCTAGCCCTATGCTAAGACTTCATTGCTACTGATGTGCTGGGAAAGCAAATCCTAATAAAATGAGGCCCTGGGGAATGGCTGATTAGGCAGAAACAATTGTTCTGTAAGTGTGCAGATCTGAATTTGATTCCCCACCCCCCACACAATGAATCAGGCCAGTCTCACAATGCATGTGATACCCACATTGGGAACAGAGACAGGGTGGTCTCTAGAGCTGGCTGGGCAGACAGCCTCCACAAAATGCCAGGTGAAGCTTGAGTCAATCAAATGGGATCAATAGAAGAAAAAACACAATAATCACTGGAATGTGTTTGCAAATCTATAGAAACACAATCACACACTCACATCTCTGCATATCAAAATCCCTGGTGAACTTATGTACACAGGGGTCACAAGCACTCACAATCTCATTTTTCTACCTTCACATTGGAAGAGGCCCCATTCATATGACTCATCCATGAATGGACTGTAGACATGGTACAAGGAAAAGCAATAAAGGGATTTTGGACACCAGGGGAGGCCAACACTGAGGCACTTATAGGATTCCCTAAGTTACACCACAAGGACAAGTCCAAGCAATATTGTCTAGTCTGTACTGAGAAACAATTCTTCCCATTCTCTTTACACACCCTTAAAAAGACAAATCCCACCTTCCTGAAGATGGCCTGCTTGGCTTCAGAGTTACTCAACTTGGAAAATTAGCTACACCAGTACTTAGAGGGCTCCCGAACCTAAAGAAAGTCTGGAATCAAACAGATTCCCACTAAGACATAGGAAATACTCCCCAGCCAGTAGAGACTCTGGTAATTCATGCCTAGGGCTATATGCCTCTGAATGTCAATTAGATCTTCTAGGTTGTTGTATGAGTCAGCAGTTTCTGTCCAAAACTTAAACACACACACACACAATTTCAGATGCTATACATAGATATCTACACATTTATCCATGTAGATGTGGACTTGTTAAAATGACCTACCCTCTGTTGTCATTTAATCCAAGATGGCTTCTGTGAATGGAAGGGTCAAGTGTCAAATACTTTTTTAGTCCAACAGTCTGGATGTCTCAGCTGGTCTTTAGTAAATACCAGATTCCCAAAGAATAAACTCTGAGGACACTGGAGGAATGGACCTCTTACCAAGACAAGAACATCCAGGAAATGAATGGAGACTTCCGTTATTGGGATCTTCTTTATGCTCTGGGAAGTGGGTGTGGCCAAGATAAGGGTAAACAACACCCAATCAAATCCACCTCAACAGATTTCAAACTAAGGTATTTTTACAACCTCAAGAATAATGATTAAAGGTAGTCTGACCCACAAAATTACTAAAATATCATCCAGAGGTTTGCACCTAATTTGAATGTCTAATATAATTTCAAGTGCAATCAAGTGGACATCCCAGAGCAGGCAGCAGTTGGCTCTAAATATTTCACATATGAAAAAGAATTGATGACAGTTAGTTTGAGTGAGTTTGACCTGTATATTTTCACTCTCTAGTGCTTTTTTTCTGTGTGTTTGTGTGTGCGGGGGAAATCATTTCATTGCTTCATGAAAAAAAATATGGAGGTACAGGAAGATTTAGAGGTTGGTCAAAACCCAGATTTTTGTCCCACACTCTCCGATACTGAATCACCAAATCAACACACAATCACAGAGTGGACCTAGGTCTCTCTTTACATCTGTAAATATGCAGCTTGGTCTGCATGTGGGTCCTGTAATAATGGAACTTGGCATATACCATATGCTGCTGCTTGAAAGTAAAATCGTTGGCTCTTTTGTCTGGCTGCAGGGACAAAGGAAGTGCCTAACCTCCCAGAGATTTGATGTTCTTGGTTGAAGACTTACCTGGGGTGGAGACATTGGTACTTACAAAATAATAACGGTATGAATCATGGGGGTGGGATTGTAGAGATGTTGAGTGGAAGAGAATGTAAGATGAGTAAATATAAAAACATCTCCGGGAGGAAAAGGGGGAGGAGGAGTTGGAATTCTCAGTCTGGAGATCTTACCTCATTATAGGAGAAATACAGGCTTTGATTCTGAGCACCATATACAAGCTCAATTTCTGTTACTTGCCTCCAATTCTAGTTACCAGGAATCAAATTGAGGATATTCCCTACCAAAAAATATAATTACAAAAAAACTTGGACAAATGAATCCTGGCTGTGAAAATTATAGGACATTTCCCAGGGCTCATGGCTTCACACTTCCATGCTTTGATGGTTTCAGGAATGTTCTGGTCTGTAAAGATTAAATATATTGAATTTTAAATACCAAAACTTGCCACTAGGCTGGATTCTTAGCTGTTTTGTTTACATGTACTTTATGCTCATTGTAACTAGTAAGTTTTCAATGAATACTATCAAACCTTTAGAAAAAAATCAAGTACTGACTAGAAAATAGTCATAAAATTGTATGTAAAAATTGTTTTAAAATGTGTACATTATCTCTGTTTTTAAAAATAAATTTTTTTTATTTAAAAAAAGATCTTATGGCAAACTAGCAAAGACAATAACTCAAGACTGAGTGTTGGCATTGGTCAGGAGGAAACCTGATAATTTTCAGTGAAATTAATTCTATAGAAGTTCTGCTAAACATAGGGAATGAAAAGCAGTTTAATCCTCAACTTCAGTACAGCTTCAACCAGCACTTGATGGGAGCAGATGCCAAGTCCCACAAACAAACAATACCAAGATCACAAGATAAAAGTGGGAGAAATGATTATAGGAGCCTAAATGGTCAAGGACAACTAGAAACCAGTCCATATAATTAAGTACAAAGGGCTTATATGAGTTCACAGTGATTTAATCGAATATCAAGGATACTTATTGGATCTAACTGAGGTCCTCTGCATGCATGTTAAGGCATATAGCTTGGGAATTATTTAGGATTCTTCACATTGGGAGCAGGATCAGTGTCTGACTCTGTTGCTTACTTTGATAACCCTTTTCTTCCTCCTGGACTCCCTCACCAAGCCTCAATCACAGGGAGGTGCCCAGTCTTACTGCAGTGTGATAAGTGTGTTTTGGGTTTGCCCTTGGAGGCTGGCCTGCCTTGAAGTGAGAGAGAGATTGAGTAGATGACACTTTGTGAAGAAGTGAGGAGGGATTGGAAGGTACATGACGAAATGTGGTTGGGTTGAAATGTATAAGAGAACAAAAATACTCTAGTAAACACCAATTTCCCATACACACACACACACACACACATACACACACACACACACACACACACACACACACACACACACAAGCTTCACATAATATATCTTGATTGGTCTCTTTTTTCATATCTGTCATGTGTTAAGGAGGACAAAAGACCAGTACATCACCCATCTCCTGAAAGACCCTTTATGTAAAACCAGCAAAAACCATTTCTCTAGTAAAAGGTACAACCTCCAACTCTTTTCCTGGAGCATTGTAACAGAATGATGTCTCACTCCCTCAAAATCATAATCATTTTATGTTTGCCCCAAACATTCACTTCTGAGATTTCTTGTTTTAAAGTAACTCCTTTCTTATATTCTTTCCCATCTGTCTCTTTGTTTACCAATGATCTCATGCATATAAATATATGAATATAACCAGCTGAGTTCATTCTGAGCTGCTGGCGTGTGTATCTGTGTATGGCTGAACTCTTGGGGTGGATGACCAATTAGGTGTCTCGTCCAGGAAGTGACTTTCCTGTCCTTCTCAGTGGTAATGATTTGCCTGTAGCTGTTTCATCAAATGATGAAAAGTTGTGAGATTTCCCCCTCAGTGTTGGCTTGCCTTTTGTGGTTGTCAGTGTCTCAAACTTGCTAAAGTACACAGTTGTCCAAGTGTCATGGGTGTGGCTTTCTCTCCAATAGAGAAGACACAATCTCACAGCTGGCAACGGGGTCTTATTGCTCTTAAAATTCTCCTGACTCCTTTTCTTTGAGCTCCCTGGGCCTCATCTGTAGCAGCTGTGCTGAAGGTGTAGCAGCTGGGCTGGGCCTCCCAGTCAGTTTGTCTCTGGGTTTTTACTGAGTAGTGCCTCTCATGAATGGGTTCTGATGAGAGAAACAAAGAAGGCTCTTTGGTGGGAGCTACACATACCTGAGGTATTGGTATATATAACACAGAGTTAAATTATCTTGTTTTGGGAAAGTGTCATGTTGGAGTCTTCTCTAGATTCCATGAATTCACCACCCATGGAAGCTGGCTACATTCACTGGGTCAGGCAGCAATTCCTTTGGCCGAGAAAGGCTTCAACCTAATTACCTGGGTGTTGGTTCTCTTCAAGATTATAGGCTTATATTTTCTTTTTAATTTTTAACTGGAGATTATCTGTATTTACATTTCAAATTTTTTTTTCCGGTGCCATAGTCTATGTCTTTTTATTGGGGAAATAGGACCATTGTTGTTAAGAGATATTAAGGAATAGGGATTGCTGCTTCCTGTTATTTTTGTTTTAGGAAGTAGAATTATGTTTGTGAGGTTTTCTTCTTTTGGATTGGTTGTAAGAAGATCATTTTTTATTTTGCTTTTCTTAGGGTGTACTTTTTCCCTGGTGTTAGAGTTTTCCAACTGTTATCCTTTGTAGGGCAGTGTTTGTGGAAAGATATTGTGTAAATTTGGTTTGGTCCTGGAATATCTTGGTTTCTTCATCCGTATTACTTGACAGTGTTGCTGGATATAGAAACCTCGGCTGAAATTTGCGTTTTCTTAGTGTCTGTGTGGCATCTGTTCAAGATCTTCTAGCTTTCATAGTTTCTGTTGAGAAGTCAAGTGTAATTGGTCTGTCTGCAAATGTTACCTTTCCTTTTTCTCTGCTTTTTTTCCTGCTTTTAGTATTCTATTATTCTTTTGATCATTTGGTGTTTTGGCTAATATAAGTCTCCAGATCATTCTTTTCTGGTCCAATATATTTGGTGTTCTGGAGGCTTCTTGTATGTTCATGGTCATATCATATTCTTGGTTAGAGAAGTTTTCTTCTATAACTTTGTTGAAGATATGTAGGTGGAAGTCTTCACTCCCTTCTACACTATTCTTCTTAAGTTTAGTTTTCTCTTTGTGTCCTTACAGCAAATGTCCAAAGATAGAGGAGTAAAGACAGTAAATAGGACAAGGTCTGTGGACTTCTTAAGGAATAGTTTTAAAAAAGAGTATCTATTCCAATCTCCTTTTGTCAGGTTACCAGCTATCCAGTTCAGTAGTGTCAGGAGACCGAACACAAATCAGGAGAGTAATATAATCTGGCAAGACCTTCCTTGCCTCTAGAAAAAGGGCTCTTAGCAGCACCAATGACTGGGAGCAGCTGTATCTCAATGAAATGACACCTGCCATGCCTTTCTCAACCAAGTAAACAGCAGCCAAGATCCAGACAAAGGAAGCATTTCACAGGTAGATGTGCACACCCATCTCACTGTCTGTGAGTCCTATTTATATTCTAGTCAATAATTCCATGTCCTTCTATCAGCCTTCTTCAGGAAAACACTTTGTGAGTCTGAAACACATGACACCACAAGACACTTCAAATTTTAGAGACATCTTCTGTGCCACTTGTCTGTGCCAGACAGACAGGGGGGGGGGAGGGAGAGACACACAGAAAAAGAGGGAAAGAGAGAGACACACACAGAGAGACAGAATAACATACACAGTGAGAGAGAAAGAGAGATAGAGATGGAATAAGAGACAGAGACAGACAGAGAGAGACAAAGACAGACTACCCAGCACTTTTAATGTTGTTTAGAAATATTCTTTTGATTCCCAAAAATGTTCATTCATTTTTGGGAATAGATTTAGATATCCTGAGATTCTTTTTAATTCCAAATAGTTGTGGAAATTTCTCTTTCTAACTCTATGAAGGAATTGTTGGATTTTTGATGGGGATTGCATTGAATCTGTACATTGCTTTAGGCCACATGGCCATTTTGATTATGTTGACCATTCTAATTTATAAGCATGAAAGGTATTTCTATCTTCTGAGATCTTCAAACTTGTCTTCTTCAGAGATTTGAAGTTCCTGTCTTACAGATTGTTCAGTTGCTCAGTTAGAGAATCTACCTCACACTTTCCACACTGGTAAGAAATCTTCTATTACTTTCTCTAGGGCATCAATTATCAGTTTGACTGTGGACATGCTGCAGCTAATCTCCAGGTTCATATACAACAAGGGTCTCTCTCTTATCTTACAACACAACTCTCATATCCTTTCCTGTCCATTGGATATTTAATATACCTTCCTTCAAACACCCAGCCTAGAATATTCTCTGTGTTTAAGACAATGATGCTCTGTTGTGCTCCTTGCATTCTGGCTCTTCCTATTTCGAAGAACTGTGAGCACCTGTATTTCTCCTTTCGAGGGACTACATCTAAAATTAATTACAAACAAAGCTGAGTATTCCGGAGGGGATTTTATTGGTCAGGTTAGTAGAAGAGGAATAACCCTCCCTGCATATGGGTGCTATCATTTAGTGGCAGACCAGTTAGACAGATAAGGAAGAAAGATAGGACTTTTTGCTTCCTTGCCCACTTCCAGCCTTCCCTCAATTCCCAGTGACCTGGTCAACCCTACTTTAAATATCTGTGCTAATACTACACTTCCAAGTGCAACAATCACCAATATAATCCATAGTTTCCCATAGCTGCCATAACAAATTAGTTCATGATGGACTCTGTGATCCCAGTTATCCTTATGACTTGCCATACCATGAATATAAGCAAAAACCACCTCCACCTTTAAAAGACACAGTTGGTTAGTGATTTATTTCTGTGTGTTTGTATACACATGTGTGTAGGCAAATATAGTGAAGTCAGGGGAAAATTTTGGGAGGCTATTCTAATACAGTGTTAGTCGTAGAGATTGATGTTAGATGGGAAAACATTGTGAAAAGCTTCTTTATACACTAGAACAGCTCAAAGACCAGCTTTTTTATATAGAGTTGAGATTTGGACTCATGTCTTCTTACTTTAAAAAAAAAGGTATTTTTTTTACTTTATTTTTTAACTTTATTTTAATAAACAAATATAAATGTACAGATTTTTAAGCATGTTTTCATAAAAGTATAGGAATATATTTTTATAAGGTTGTAATTAAGTATTTGTGGGTACATATATACACATAAGTATATATGTAACAATAATATAGGAAAAGTGGTTATTAATCTGAGGGGATAGGAGGGAAACTGGGAGGGGCTGTAGGAAGGAAACGGGGTTGTGACACAGTTCTATTTTAATTAAAATATATTCTTTTTTTTTCTTGAACTTCACACAGTCTGGGAGTTGTTTCTGGGGTGTTCAGAGCTTTCTGTGGTTAGTATCCCATTATCAGTGACTACATATTATGTCTGTTCTTTTGTGACTGGGTTATCTCACTCAGGATGATATTCTCTAGATGCATCCATTTTCTTAAGAATTTAGTTAATCCATTGTTTCTCATATCTGAGTAGTACTCCATTGTCTAAAGGTACCACAATTTTTGTATCCATTCATCTGCTGAAGGCCATGTGTGTTCTTTCCAGCTTCTGGCTTTTATAATTAGGGATGCAATGAACATTATGGTTAATGTATCTTTGTTGTATGTTGGAGCGTCTCTTGGGTAAATGCCCAGAATCAGAATAACTGGGTCTTCAGGTAGTACTATGTCCACTTTTCTGAGGAAACACCCTACTGATTTCTAGAGTTGTCGTATCAATTTACAACCCCACCAGCAGTGGAGAAGTGTTCCTCTTTCTCCACTTCCTCACCAGTATCTATTGTCATCTGAGTTTGGATCTTGGCCAATCTGACTGGTGTGAGGGGGAATCTCTGTGTTGTTTTGATTTGCATTTCCCTGATGGTTAAGGATGTTGAGCACTTCCTTAGATGTTTCTCAGCCATTTGACATTCCTCAATTGAGAACTTTTTGTTTAAGTCTGTACCCCATTTTTTAATAGCTTTGTTTGATTCTCTGGTATCTCACTTTGTGAGTTCTTTGTATACCTTGGATATTACGCCTCTATCTGATGAGGGGTTGGAAAATATCTTTTCCCATTCTGTTGTCTGCCGTTTTATTTTCATGATAGTGTCTTTAGCCTTACAGAAACATTGCAATCTCATTAAGTCTCATTTGTCAATCTTTGACCTTAGAGCTCAAGCTATTGGTGTTCTGTTTAAGAAATTTTCTCATGTGCCTATGAGTTCTAAGGTTTTCCCTACTTTCTCATCTAATAGTTTCAGTGTACCTGGTTTCATGTGGAGATCTTCGATCCACTTGCACTTGAGCTTTTTTTTTCTTTCCATTTTCTGAGATCTTCCTCAATTTCCTTCTAAAGAGGTTTGAAGTTCTTGTTGTACAGGTCCTTAACTTGCTTAGTTAGAGTCACATCAAGATATTTCATACTTTTTTTGTGACGATTGTGAATTTTCTCTAATTTCTTTCTCCACATGTTTGTCCTTTGAGTATAGGAAGGCTACTGATTTGTTTGAGTTAATTTTGTATCCAGCCACTTTGCTGAACTTGTTTATCAGCTGTAGGAGTTTTCTGGTGAAATTTTTGGGGTCACTTAAGTACACTATCATGTCATCAGCAAAGAGTGATGTTTTTATCTCTTCATTTCCGATTTGTATCCCCTTGATCTCCTTTTGCTCTCTAATTGCTCCCACCAGGACTTCCAGTACTATGTTAAATAGGTAAGGGGAGAGTGGGCAAACTTGTCGAGTCCCTAATTTTAGTGGGATTGCTTCAAGTTTCCCACTGTTGAGTTTGATGTTGATGTTGGTTTGCTGTATATTGCTTTTATTATGTTTAGGTATGGACCTTGAATTCCTGTTCTTTCCAGGACTTTTAACATGAAGGGGTGTTGAATTTTGTCAAATGCTTTCTCAGCATCTAGTGAGATGACCTTGTGGTTTTTTTCTTTGAGTTTGTTTATATGGTGAATTACATTGATGGATTTCCCTATATTAAACCATCCCTACATGCCAGGGATGAAGCTTACTTGATAGTGGTGAATGATCGTTTTGATGTGTTCTTGGATTTGGTTTGCAAGGATTTTTTGAGTATTTTTGCATCAATGTTCATAAGTGAGATTGGTCTGAGGTTCTCATTCCTTGTAGGGTGTCTGGTTTAGGAATGAGGGTTCTTTTAGCCTCAATAAATGAGTTTGGTAGTTTTCCATCTGATTCTATTTTGTGGAATATTATGGAGAGTATTGGTATTATGTCCTTAATAAATGCCTGATAAAATTCTGCAGTAAACCCATCTGGACATGTTTTTTTTTTTTTTTTTTTTTTTGGTTGGGAGTCTTTTGATGAATGTCTCTATTTCTTTAGGTATTATGGGATTATTTAGATGGTTTTCCTGGTCCTGATTTAACTTTAGTATCTTGTATCTGTCTAGGGATTCATCCATTTCCTCCCGTTTTTCCAGCTTTGTTGAGTATAGGCTTTTGTAGTAGGATCTAATGATTTCTTGAATTTCCTCAGTTTCAGTTGTCATTTCTCCACTTTCCTTTCTGATTTTGTTAATTTGGATATTCTCTCTTTGCCCTCTAGTTAGTCTGGCTAAGGGTTTATTAATCTTGTTGATTTTCTCAAAGAACTAGCTCTTGGTTTTGTTGATTCTTTAAATGGATCTTTTTGTTTTTATTTTGTCTATTTCTGCTCTAAGTTTGATTATTTCTTGCCATATACTCCTCTTGATACTATCTGCTTCCTTTTGTTCTAGAGCTTTCAGCTGTGCTGTCAAGTTGCTGATGTATGCTCTCTCCAGTTTCTTTTTGGAAGCACTAGAGCTTTGAGTTTTCCTCTCAGTACTGCTTTCATTGCATTTCATAGGTTTGGGTATGTTTTCTTTTCGATTTCATTGAATTCTAGAAAATCGTTAATTTCTTTCTTTATTTCTTCTTTGACCCTGCTATCGTTTAAAAGATCGTTGTTTAATTTCCTAATGTATGTGGGCTTTTAGTTGTCTCTGTTGTAGTTAATGAGCAGTCTTAGACCATGGTGATCCAAGAGGATGCATGGGAGTATTTCATTCTACTTATATTGATTGAGGCTCATTTTGGGACCAATTATGTGGTCAGTTTTTGAGAAGGTGCCATAAGGTCCTGAGAATAAGGTGTATTCTTTTTTTTTTTTTTTTTTTTTTTTTTTTTTTTTTTTTAGGATGGTATGTTCTATAGATATATTAATTCCAGTTGGTTTATAACCTCTGGTACTTTTATAGTATCCTTATTCAGTTTTTGTTTCCCTGATCTGTCCATCGGTGAGAGTAGGTTATTGAAATCTACCACTATTACTGTGTGGGGCACAATGTATTTGTTGAGCTTTAGTAGCGTTTTTTTATGAATATCGGTGCTTTTGTATTTGGTGCATATATGTTAAGGATTGAGAGTTCCTCCTGACAAATTCCACCTGTAATGAGTAAAAGGTGTCCTTCCTTATCTTTTTTGATGACTTTTGGTTGAAAGTCTACTTTATCTGATATTAGAATGGCCACTCCAGCTTGCTTCTTGGGGCCATGTGCTTGGAAGGTTTTTTCCCACCCTTTTACTCTGAGATAGTGTCTGTCTTTGTCTCTGAGATGAGTGTCTTGTATGCAACAAATTGCTGGGTTTTGCTTATGTATCCAGTCTGATAGCCGATATCTCTTTATAGGGGAACTGGGTCCATTTATGTTAACAGATATCGAGGAATACTGGTTTCTGTTTCTTGCAATTTTTATTTTAGTGTTTGAATTGTGCCTGTATGTCTTTCTTCTTTTGGTTTTCTTGCTTAGGTCTTTTCTTGTTTTTTATTAGGATGTAGATTCCCTCATTTTAATTTGTTTTCCACTTATAATTCGTTGTAGTGTTAGGTTTGTTGTCAGATATTGTGTAATTTTAGTCTTGTCTTGCAATGTCTTAGTCTCTCCATCTATGGTGATTGAGAGTTTTGCTGGGTATAGAAGCTTTGGCTGGCACCAGTGCTCTCTTAGGGTCTACATGATGTCTGTCCAGGCTCCTCTAGATTTCATAGTCTCTGATGAGAAACCGGGTACGATTCTGATTGGTCTGCCTTTATATGTTACATGGCCTTTTCCCCTTACTGCTTTTAATATTTTTTCATTACTTTGGGCACTTGGTATTTTGACTATTATGTGTCGGGAGGAATTTCTTTTCAAATCCAATCTATTTGGAGTTCAGTAGGCTTGTTTTATGCTCATGGTCATCTCATTCTTAAGGGTAGGGAAGTTTTCTTCTATGATTTTGTTGAATATATTTACTGTGCCACTTAGTTGATATTCTTTGCCCTCTTCTATTCCTATTATCCTTAGGTTTGGCCTTCTCATTGTGTCCTGGATCTCTTGGACATTTTGGGTTAGGAGCTTTTTGGTTTTTGCATATTCTCTGACTGTTTTCTCTATGTTTTTAATGTTGATTTTGGCCCCTGAGATTCTATCTTCCATCTCTTGTAGTCTATTGGAAATGCTTGCATCTGTGACTCCTGATTTTTTTTAGGTGTTTTACGTTTGGGTTGGCTCTTTTAGTGTTTTCCTTATTGTGTCAATTTCCATTTTACATTCCTTCTTCCATTCCTTCATCTTTTTGGATATGTTTTCCTCTAGTTCTTTGAGTTCTTTGAGTGTATTTCTTGTTTCCTCTTTAAAAGCTTCTAATTCTTTATGCTTTTCCTCCCATTCTTGTCTAAGGATCTCTATTATCATCTTGAGGTATAATTTTAGGTCTTCGTCTTCTTTCTCTGGTGTGTTTGGCATTCCGCTGTTTGCTGTGATGGGAGAGCTAGGTACTGGTTTTGCCAGGTTGTCTTGCTTTTCCTGGGATATTTTTCCCTTTCCTCTTGCCATCTTGTTGTTGTCAGTCTTGTGTCCCTGGATCACTGCTGGATCACGACTAGCTCACTGCTGTTCCTAGGTGGGTGGTCTGAGTGTGGTTCTTCACTCTGTTTGTCTGCTGTCTCACTTCTCAAAAGGAGGTATTTTCTTATCAAAAGAACATTTAATCCTCTTCCCAATTTATAATCTCAAAGTAATCATATCTGAAAAATGAAATTAGCATATTTTTTATGAATTCATTAATAATGTCTATTTTAATCGTCAAACTATTGTTGATCTAATCACATTCTTGATAATATACATCATCTTTAATGTATAATAACTGGATCATAGGAAGAAAAATGTATAGTTGCACACAGATCATACTGAGAGAAATGACTACCTACTATAGTAGAGGGAGTATGGAGTTTGTATTGCAGAAATACCATTTCTACAGTGAATATAGGAGGGTGGAAGATCTGATAACAAACACTTATGTTTAGTTTTGTTTCTCTTTTATACTGGCTGGTTTTCTCTCAACTTGACACAAGATGCAGTTATCAAAGTGAAAGAGCCTCAGTTGAGAAAATGTCTTTATGAGATTCAGCTGTAAGGCATTTTCTCAACTAGTCCTCAAGGGGGAGTGGATGGCCCAGCCCATTGTGGGTGTGCCATCCTTGTGCTGATAGACTTGGGTTCAATAAAAATTCAGGCTGTGTAAGGCAGAGAGAGTAAGCCAATTTGTACTATCCTTCCATGGCCACTGCATCAGCTCCTGCTTCCAGACCTTCTTGAGTTCCAGACCTGACATCATTTGGGGATGAACAACCATATAGTGATGTAGGCTGAATAAACTTTTTTCTCCCCAACTTCCTACTTTGTCAGGATGTTTGTTGTTCAGGAATAGAAATCCTGACTAGGCCACCGCTTGTTTGTAGGATTTTTTTTCCTGCAACTTCCTGAATGGCCCAGCTTTAGTTTTTGGGTACTTCTCCATAGATTTGGGAAAAAAATGTTTCCTGTTTTAAATAAAAAAAGAGAAATCCAAGAACTTCCATTCCTCCCAGTGGTTACTGTATGCACAGAGTTTAATACAAACCTGAAAAGTGCATCACCTGGCAGTTTTCTTGCTTGGAGATGAGCACTGTGATAATGACTGGGTACTGCTGTTCCTCAGGAGAAATGGAGGCTTTGTGGACCTGCCCTTCATAACCTTTGACAGCCCCTGGATCAATGGTGAACACATTCTACAGTGACCTTTATGTGTAGCAATATCAGTACCAGATAAAATACTGCATCTCTAGATTCCTGAGTTGAATTGCTATAAACCAGGAGATGGATTTTCAAAAAGGTATTGCTTCCTGCTTCTGTGACAATGGTGACTGGTTAATATGTCAATTGTGAGAATCTTCTGGTGCTTTATGAATAGAATTGATCCAGTTATTTATGGTAAGTATTCTAGATTTGCTTAATAAAATGAAATCACTGACACTCTTGGGAAAGAAAAGAAATTTTAAAGTGAAAATAATCTTCACTATAAGTTATTGGATTTGTTTATTTAGAAAAATATGATGAAATTACAACATTTCCTCTCTATTTGCTCATTTGATGCCTTCAAACTATCCGCCTCTGAACCTCTCCAATATCACCCCCAAACTTATGTCTGTTTTGCTTTTATTGGTACATCCATGAATATCCTGCTGACCCACCTGCTTAGAATTTCCTTCATCCTTTATTGTCTAGTGAGCATCAAAACTTCGACATCCCAAGCATGTTTTTGCTGGAAAGATGACTCAGTGGTTAAATCACTGACTGGTCTTCTAGAGGTCCTGAGTTCAAATCCCAAGATCCTAATGTTGGCTCATAACCATTTATAATGAGTTATCATGTCCTGCACTGTTGTGTGTAACTGCAGCTACAGGGTACTTATGTATTATTAATAAATTAATTTAAATGTACTATTAAGGAACCCTTATACTTTGTATGCTAAATAAATATTTCCTAAAATGAAAAACAAAAAAATAAAAATCAATCAAATAATTTTTCTGAGTTTACCTAAAAATAAAGCAAGAATATGTGAAAATTTTCATTCTTTTTTGAAATTCCATATTCAAATTGATAAAAAATTTAATTTCTACATGGTTTTGACAGTTTTAAATAAGTTAAAAATAACAACTTTCAAGCAATTACAAAATTTTGGTTAGGAAAATAGGAGATGCACAAAAATAATTATTTTTTAAAGACCTTGATAGTAGTATTGTAAAAATTTTAATCCTGTGATACCATATTCGACCTAAAAAAATATACATTACATAGTTTCTCAAGAAGAACGTTACAACACTAGCAACTACCTATAAGTCCCTATGAACAACAGGACAATAATTTCACTGAAATATGATTTAGTTTCACGTACATCAACTGGCATCTATTTATTTTACCTGTTTCCTTAAAGACTAAATATTTTAAATGATTTAGATAATTAGATTCTTCAGGCCAAATACACAAAAGTGAAGCTAAGCTAAGTATGATCATTTTTGACAAGAAAAAACAGACACGGTTGCAACCAACACTAAGTCAAGTTCTACTGTAGTGACTGGAAGATCCTGAAGGGTAATCACACCAAAATGATTTTGGTTTTGTTCAGACTCAGTAGTGAGACAAGTGTCCATAAGCAACTGGACAGCCCCACCATAGTAATGTTCTTACCTTCACCCCAGAGACACAAGATGTCTATGCATCTAAGACACTTTTCATATTTCTGTTGAAAACACTTGGTGATAGTGATCCACATTGAAACACATTATATATGATTATGATCTTGTGATAATAATACATGACTCAGAAGTAGGGAAGAAAGAAAACAGTGCTTGTCCCAGAGGAAAAACCTTAGTTTTCCTAGCTTTGCCTTGCTGACTCATGGTAGAATGTGAGCTTGCCATGTATGTACAGGGATTCACACATGCACAGGTATGCTAGCCCATTCATGGGTAGTCCAGAGATCAATGCTCCTATTACATAAAGGGTACACATTTCTCCAGCTCTTCTGGACACCACTTTTTTCTATAATGCTGAACTACACTTATGTTCTTTAAAAACTTCAGATAGAGATACATGCAGAACAGGAGCTCAGGCCATCTGCCACCAGGACCAGTGGAGATCCAGGGATGCAGGCCTGGTCAGACTGGCTTAGAGTAGCCCAGGTGCAGAGAGATCTGGGTCGAGCACCTGGAAAGCAACCACCCCATTGTTTCAAGGGAGCAGGAACTCTGCCTTAGGACTTGGTTTCCAACCAGAGGTCCCGAGCATGCAGAACAGTCACTCTGGCCCTCTGCCACCAGGAACAGCAGAGAATCAGGTACATAGGCCAGGTACGGGAGAGACAGTAACCAATCACTGATAACAAGACCACTTATAATCACACACAACATGATGGAAAGAGGAAAGCAAAAGGACATACCCCAAGGAAACCAAGACAACTTGGAAACACCAGAACCCAGCTCTCCCATCACAGCAAAGAGCAGAATGCCAGAAACACTCCAGAAAAAGGTCACTAAGACTCAAAATTATACCTCAAGAAGATGATAAAAATTCTTAAACAAGAATCGGAGGAAAACCATAAGATAAAGCTTTTAAAGAGGAAACAAGAAAAACACAGAAAGTAATCAAGAACTAGAGAAAAACAGAACCAAAGAGATGAAGGAATTGAAGAAGGAATTTAAAATGGTTATCAAACAATTTAAAAAAACACTAAAAGAGACAACTCTAGAGGTAGAAAACCTAAAAAAGGAATCAGGAGTCACAGATACAAGCATTGCCAACAGACTACAAGAGACGGAACAGGGAATCTCGGGAGCCCAAACAACACTGAAAACATAGATAAAACAGTCAGAGAAAATGCCAAAACCAAAAAGTTCCTAACTCAAAATGTCCAGGATATTCAGGACACAATGAGAAAACCAAACCTAATGATAATAGGAATAGAACAGGGCAAAATATCACCTAAGAGGCACAGTAAATATCTTAAACAAAATCGTAAAAAAAACTTCCCTACCCTTAAGATAGAGAAGACACCCGTTCATGTAAAGTCTTGAGAAGAGCAGGAATCCAAGGCCCATACCGAAACATAATAAAAGCAATATGTAGCAAACCAATAGACAACATCAAACTTAATGATTAGAAACTTGCAGCATCCCACTAAAATCAGGGACTAGACAAGGCTGCCCACTCACCCTCTACCTATTCACCATAGTACTGGAAGTCCTGGCCAAGCACTTAAACAGCAAAATCAAATCAAAGGCATACATATTAGAAAGGAAGAAGTACAAACATCACTGCAGATGATGTGATATTGTATGTTAGTGACCTCAAAAATTCCACCAGAGAATATTCACAGCTGAGAAACAAGTTCAGGAAAGTGGCTGGATGTAAAATTAACTCTAACAAATCAGTAGCCTTCCTCTACTCAAAGGACAAACATGCAGAGAAAGAAATTAGAGAAAAGATACACTTCACAATAGTCATATACAATATGAAATACATTGGTGTGACTCTAAGCAAGTGAAGGACCTATGTGACAAGAACTTCAAATCTCTAAAGAAGGAAATCGAGGAAGATCTCAGAAAATGGAAAGATCACCCATGCTCATGGATTGGAAAAATAAATACATAAAATCTGGACATTTATCTTTGATTTTTTAAAGAAAGTTGTAAAAAACAGAAAAACTTGAGCTAGAGCAGATTTTCTCACTAAAGAATTCTCTCTTCGCACCAGGGGATGTCAAAATGGTCACTATCTAAGGTGCAAATGCACAGACAGTTTACATGACGAATCTCCTCCTCCTTGGTATCTGCTGTCCATTTCTCTCAGACAACCTCAATATACCATGTAGGGAAAAGCAGGAACCAGACATGCCAATACATCTTCAAACCATATTAAAATTTATTCACTCAAAACTTCATGGACAGAAATATAAGCTTTACAATAAACAGAGAATGTTAATTCAAATTCTCTATGTAAAATATATTGCTATAAATTATACTGTATGTATGAACAGTGATTAAATAGTAATGTAGGTAATATGGCAGAATATATGAATGGTGAATGTTGAGGGCCGAAGGCTGCGCCCTTACAAGATGGTGCTGGTTTCAGGTGCCATGAATCAGCTAAAGTGTGGTAAATAACCACTGGGCACATGTGCAAAGAGTGGTGCGAGCCAAGTCACCACCCATCCCGGGGTGTCACGATGAGACCACTGGCGGGCAGTCAATCACACAGCAACACGCCACAATTGGGTATAAATTAGGGTGCATTCTCCTGCTCGAGGTCTTCCTCTTCAACATACAATAAAGGTTGTTCGCAGAAGAATCCTGTTGTTGCAAGCCTTTTCCTGCGGGAGAGAAAATTGGGTGCGCGGCAGGTGAAATTATTAACTACACCTTCCTAAAAGCAAATATATTTTAAAAAGTATAACATGCCATGTTTTTTTTGACTATGAAGTTCTAAACAGCATTCACAAAGGGTGAGGTTGTGTTCAAAGTCTTGAATTTACATTTCATATTTACCTGTAGAGTCACATCACTCAACTTCCAAGAATATGACTGATATGCCTGAGTTCCAGGAAGAGAGCATCTTGAAAGGTCTATGCCTTATATTAAACCATCCCTGCATCCCAGGAATGAAGCCTACTTGGTCATGGTGAATGATCATTTTGATGTGTTCTTGGATTTGGTTTGCAAGCATTTTTTTTTTTTGAGTTTTTTGCATCAATGTTCATAAGTGAGATTAGTCTGAAGTTCTCTTTCCTTGTAGGGTCTTTGTGTGGTTTAGAAACGAGGGTTATTGTAGCCTCAAAAAATGAGTTAGGTAGTATTCCTATGATTCTATCTTATGGAATAGTTTGGAGAGTATTGGTTTTATGTCATCAATAAATATCTGGTAAAATTATGCATTGAACCCGTCTGGACCTGGGATTTTTTTTTTGGTTAGGAGGCTTTTGATGACTTCTTCTATTTCCTTAGGTGTTATGGGATTATTTAGATGGTTTACCTGGTCCTGGTTTAACTTTAGGGTCTTGTATCTGTCTAGTAATTCATCCATTTCCTCCAAATTTTCCAACATTGTGGAGTATAGGCATTTGTAGTAGAATCTGCTGATTTCTTGAATTTCCTCAGTTTCAGTTGTTATGTCTCCACTTTCCTTTCTGATTTTGTTAATTTGGATACTCTCTCTTTGTCCTCTAGTTAGTCTGGCTAAGGGTTTATCCAGCTTATGGATTTTCTCTAAAGAACCAGCTCTTGGTTTTGTTGATTCTTTTAATGGTTCTTTTAGATTCTATTTGGTCTATTTCTGCCCTAAGTTTAATTATTTCTTGCCATAAACATGTTTTGGGTGTGTCTGCTTCCTTTTGTTCTATAGCGTTCAGCTGTGCTGTCAAGTTGCTGATGTATGCTCTCTCCAGTTTCTTTTTGGAAGCGCTCAGAGCTATGAGTTTTTCTCTCAGTACTGCTTTCATTTCATCATATAGGTTTGGGTATGTTGTGTTTTCATTTTCATTGAATTCTAGAAAATCCATAATTTCTTTCTTTATTTCTACTTTGACCCTCCTATCGTTTAACAGAGTGTTGTTTAGTTTTCATGTGTATGTGGGCTTTTTGTTGTCTTTGTTGTTGTTAAAGACTTGCCTTAGACCATGGTTGTCTGAGTGGATGCATGGGAGTATTTCAATCTTCTTATATCGATTGAGGCTTGTTCAGTGTCCAATTATGTGGTCAATTTTCAAGAAGGTGCCGTGAGGTGCTGAGAAGAAGGTGTATTCTTTTACTTTAGGATGATATATTCTGTAGATATCTATTAATTCCAGTTGGTTCATAGTCTCTGCTAGTTTTACAGTGTCCTTGTTCAGTATCTGTTTCCATTATCTGTCCATTGGTGAGAGTGGGGAATTAACGTCTCCCACTATTACTGTATGGGGTGAAATGTATTTTTTGAGCTTTAGTAGGGTTTCTTTTATGAATGTGAGTGCTATGGTATTTTGGAGCATATATGTTAAGGATTGAGAGTTCCTCCTGACAGATTTCCCCTGTAATGAGAAAAAAGTGCCCTTCCTTATCCTTTTTGATAACTTTTGGTTGGAAATTTACTTTATTTGATATTAGAATAGCCACTCTAGCTTGCTACTTGGAGCTGTTTGCTAGGAAGTTTTTTTCCCACCCTTTTACTCTGAGATAGTGTCTGTCTTTGTCTGTGAGATGAATTTCCTGTATGCAGCAAAATGCTGGATTTTGTTTATGTATCCAGTCTGATAGCCTATGTCTTTTGGGGGGGGGGAGTTAAGTCCATTTATTTTAATAGATATCAAGGAATAGTGGATGCTGTTTCCTGCTATTATTGCTTTTGTAGGTTGAGTTGTGTCTGTGTCTCTTTCTTCACTTGGTTTTCTTCCTTAGGAGATTTCTGGTTCATACTAGAATGTAGTTCCCCAATTGTATTGGGTATTCCACCTACAATTCATTGTAGTGCTGGGTTTGTGGTCAGATATTGTGTAAATTTAGATTTGTCTTCAAATATCTTCATCTCTCCATCTATGGTGATTGAGACTTTTGCTGGGTATAGCAGGTTGGGATGGCACTTTTGCATGATGTCTGTCCAGGCTCTTCTAGCTTACATAGTCTCTGTTGAGAAATCGGGTGTGATTCTGATTGGTCTGCCTTTATATGTTACTTGACCTTTTTCCCTTACTGCTTCTAGTATATTTTCTTTGCTTCGGGCACTTGGTCTTTGGACTATTATGTGTCGGGAGGAATTTCTTTTCTGGTCCAAACTATTTGGAGTTCTGAAGGCTTCTTTTATGCCCGTGTTCATCTCATACTTAAAAGTAGGGAAGTTTATTCTACAATTTTGTTGAAGATATTTACTGTGCCTCTTAGTTGGTATTCTGCTCCCTCTTCTATTCCTATTATCCTTAGATTTGGTCTTCTCATTGTGTCCTGGATCTCCTGGACATTTTTGGTTAGAAGCTTTTCGGTTTTTGCATCTTCTCTGACTGTTTTGTCTATGTTTTCAATGTTTTCTTCGGCTCCCGAGATTCTCTCTTCCATCTCTTGTAGTCTGTGGGAAATGTTTGCATCTGTGACTCCTGATTTCTTTTTTAGGATTTCTACTTCTTGGGTTGTCTTGTTTAGTGTTTTCTTTATTGCATCCATTTCTGTTTTAAATTCCTTCTTCCAGACCTTCATCTCTTTAATTCTGTTTTCTTCCAGTTCTTTGAGTTCTTTGAGTGTTTTTTTTGTTTCGTCTTTAAAAGCTTCTATTACTTTATTCTTTTCCTCCTGTACTTGTTTAAGGATCTCCAATATCATCTTGTGGCAGGATTTCTTGTCTGAGTCTCATTTTCCTGGAGTGTTCTGCATTCTGCTGTTTGCTGTGATGGGAGAGCTGGATTCTAGTGTTGCCAGGTTGTCTTGGTTTCCCTGGGATGTGCTCTTTTGCTTTCCTCTTGCCATCTTCTTGTCAGTGATAGGTTCTTGCCTTCCCCTTATACCTGGTCTTTGTCCATGGATCTCCACTGGTCCAGGTGGCGGATAGTCTGAGCCCTGTTCTGTGTTCCAAAGCCACAGGGTGGGTACAAAAGACCCAATGCTAGGTTCCTAGTCCTTGGCTCAGGCAGGGCAGGGGCTTGCTTTCTGTGTGTGCTCAGCAGAGATCTCTCTGCCCCCTGGCTACTCAGATCACCTCCTCTCCAGATCTTTATGTCTGGGGCTCTGCTGGTCCAGGTGGTGGATGATCTGAGTTCTGTTCTTCACCTAAAAGCCTCCAGGTGGGAACAGAAACCCCAATGCTGGGTTCCTGGTCCCTGGATCAGGCAGAGCAGGGGCAAGGTTTTAGAGCATGCTCAGTCGAGATCTCTCTGCCTTCTTGCTACTCGGATCATCTCGCACTAGGCCTTTATCTCTGGCGCTCCACTGGGTCAAGTGGTGGATGGTCTGAGTAATTATAGCTTCCTAAAAGCAAATATTTTTTTAAAAAGTATAACATGCCATGTTTTTTAGGACTATGAAGTTCTAAAGAGCATTCACAAAAGGTGAGGTTGTGTTCAAAGTCTTGAATTATAATTTCATAATTAGCTGTACATTCACATCACTCAAATTCCAGGGATATGACTGATATGCCTGAGTTGCAGTAAGGGAGCATCTTGAAAGGTCTATGCCATGTTTCACAATAATATTTTATGGTCAGGCTCCTAGAACACCATGGTCACAGTACAACATTAAAAAACAGTGAGAAAAAAATAAAAACTTTTGAAAATATCCACTACGAGTATGATAAAATCTATTGAAAAAAACACAAAATTAAGGGAAATAGAATGGTGACCACAACATGGCCATGGGTCACAAATACAACCTTTAATACAGCATGCGTGTAAGCATATGCTGTGTGTAGAATAGTCTCTAACTTATACTGGGTCCATCTCTGTCACAGATGTCTTCAGATAAAGCTCTCCCTTGTTCCAGGTTATTATTACATGGATGGGTTTGGGACATCCCCCACTATTGCTGCCAAGAACATGCTTCAAGTCTCTTAATTTTTAAAAATCAATTATTGCATATTTTATATATTAACATGTGAAATGTTATTACCATTCTTCTATCTCCCATATCCTACCCAGCTCCCCTTACTTTCAGGAAGATTCTCCCACTTCCAACAACCTACTCCCAACTCATCTCCCTGATGATCCGATATACTTTGAAAACAAGCCATCAATAACCCAAGTTCTTTCCTCCTATAGATGACAGACAATGCCATGCTCTTCTACATATGCAGCTAGAGATGTGAGTCTCTCCATGTGTAAAAAAAATCATTGGTTGCTCTTTTAGTTCCTAAGAACTCAGGTGCAGGTTTGGTCAATTGATATGTTGTTCTCTTCATGGGGTTGAAAACCATTCACCTGGCTCAGTTCTTTCTCTAGGTATTTTCATTTTCTTATTTTTCTTTATTTTTAACTTTAAAAAACAAATACAGATGTACAGAATTTTAATCATGTTTGCATAAAAGTATAGGAATACATTTTTGTAAGGTTGTAATTAAGTATTTGTGGGTACATATATATATACACATAAATATATATGTAACAATAATATAAGGAAAGAGGTTAATAATTTGAGGGGATAGGGGAGAAACTGAGAGGGTTGTAGGAAGGAAAGGGGGATGTGATACAGTTCTACTTTAATTAAAATATATTCATTTTTTTCTTGAACTTCACACAGTCTGTGAGTTGTTTCTGGAGTGTTCAGAGCTTTCTAGGGTTAGTATCCCATTATCAGTGACTGCATATTATGTCTGTTATTTTGTGACTGAGTTATCTCACTCAGGATGATATTCTCTCGATGCATCCATTTTCTTAAGTATTTCATTATGCGATTGTTTTTCATATCTGAGTAGTACTCCATTGTTAAATGTACCACAATTTTTGTGTCCATTCATCTACTGAAAGACATCTGGGTTTTTTCCAGCTTCTGGCTCTTATAATTAGAGCTGCTATGAACATTGTGGTGCATGTATCTTTGTTGTATGTTGGAGCATCTCTGGGGTAAATGCCCAGAAATGGAATAACTGGGCCTTCAGGCAGTAGTATGTCCATTTTTCTGTGGAACAGCCAGACTGATTTCCAGAGTCATTGTATCAGTTTATAACCCCAGCAGCAGTGCAGAAGTGGTTCTCTTTCTCCACATCCTAGCCAGCATCTATTGTCATCCGAGTTTTGGATCTTGGTCAATCTGACAGGTGTGAGGTGGAATTTCAGGGATGTTTTGATTTGCCTTTCTCTGATGGCTAAGGATGTTGAGCACTTTCTTAGTTGTTTCTGAGCCATTCGGTATTCCTCGATTGAGAACTTTTTGTTTAAGTCTGTACCCCATTTTTAATAGGGTTGTTTGATTCTCTGGTATCTTGCTTTTTGAGTTCTTTGTATACCTTGGATATTACGCCTCTATCTGATGTGGGGTTGGAAAATATCTTTTCCCACTCTGTTGGCTGCCGTTTTATTTTCATGATAGTGTCTTTAGCCTTACAGAAACATTGCAATCTCTTTAAGTCCCATTTGTCAATCTTTGACCTTAGAGCTCAAGCTATTAGTGTTCTGTTTAGGAAATTTTCTCCTGTACCTATGAGTTCTAAGGTTTTCCCTACTTTCTCATCTAATAGTTTCAGTGTACCTGGTTTCATGTGGAGATCTTTGATCCACTTGCACTTGGGCTTTGTACATGGAGATAAGAAAGGGTCTATTTTCATTCTTCTGCATGCTGAGTGCCAGTTGGACCAAAACCATTTGTTGTATAGGCTATACTTTTTCCATTGAATGTTTACAGCTCCTTTGTCAAACATCAGGTCACCATATACATAAGGGCTCAATTTTGGATCTTCTATTCTATTCCATTGATCTGCGTGCCTATTTCTGTACCAGTACCATGCAGTTTTCAGGACAATTGCCTTGTAATATATCTTGAGTTCAGGTATAATTATTCCTGCAGATGTTTTCTTGTTGTTTAGGATGGATTTAGCTCTTCTAGGTCTTTTGTCATTCCAAATAAAATTGCACATTGCTCTTTCCAACTCAGTAAAAAACTGGGTTGAAATTTTGATGGGGATTGCATTGAATCTATAGATTGATTTTGGTAAGAAGGCCATTTTAAAATAATGATCCTTCAAATCCATGAGCATGAGAGATCTTTCCATTTTCTGAGGACTTCCACAATTTCCTTCTTTAGAGTTTTTAAATGCTTCTCATACAGATCCTTCACTTTCTTAGTTAAAGTCATACCAAGTTATTTTGTAGGGTGACTATTGTGAAATGTATCTTTTCCCTAATTTCTTTATCTACATGTTTGTCCTTTGACTATAGGAAGGTTACTGATTTGTTTGAGTTCATTTTATATTGGCCACTTTGATGAACTTGTTTATCAGCTGGAGGAGTTCTCTGGTGGTGTTTTGGGGTAGCTTAATTACACTATCATGTAATCTTCAAATAGTGATGATTTTACTTCTTCCTTTCCAATTTGTATCCCTTTGATTTTCTTTTACTGTCTAATTGCTCCAGCCAGGACTTGCAGTACTATGTTGAATAGGTAGGGGGAGAGTGGGCAGCCTTATTGAGTCCCTAATTTTAGTGGGATTGCTTCAATTTTCCCACTGTTAAATTTGATGTTGATGTTGGTTTGCTGTATATTGCGTTTATTATGTTTAGGTATGGGCCTTGGATTCCTGTTCTTTCCAAGACTTTTAACATGAAGCGGTGTTGAATTTTGTCAAATGCTTTCTCAGCATCTAGTGATATGACTATGTGATTTTTTTGTTTTTTTTTTTTTTTTTGAGTTTGTTTATATGGTGGATTACATTGATGGACTTCCCTATATTAAACCATCCCTACATGCCAGTGATGAAGCCTACTTGATCTTGGTGAATGATCATTTTGATGTGTTCTTGGATTCGGTTTGCAAGGATTTTTTTTTTTTTTTGAGTATTTTTGCATCAATGTTTATAAGTGAGATTGGTCTGAGGTTCTCATTCCTTGTAGAGTCTCTGTTTGGTGTAGGAATGGGGGTTATTTTAGCCTCAATAAATGAGTTTGGTAATTTTCCATCTGATTCTATTTTGTAGAATATTTTGTAGAGTATTGGTATTATGTCCTCTATATGTCTAATAAAATTCTGTACTGAACCTGTTTGGACCTGGGATTTTTTGGGTTGGGAGTCTTTTGATGACTGCCTCTATTTCTTTAGGTATTAAGAGATTATTTAGATGGTTTACCTGGTCCTGATTTGACTTTATTATTTTGTATCTGTCTAGGAATTCATCCATTTCCTCCAGTTTTTCCACTTTGTTGAGTATAGGCTTTTGTAGTAGGATCTGATGATTTCTTAAATTTCCTCAGTTTTAGTTGTCATTTCTCCACTTTCCTTTCTGATTTTGTCAATTTGGATACTCTCTCTTTGCCCTCTAGTTTGTCTGGCTAAGGGTTTATCAATCTTGTTGATTTTCTCAAAGAACTAGCTCTTGGTTTTGTTGATTATTTAAATGGTTCTTTTTGTTTTTATTTGGTCTATTTCTGCCCTAAGTTTGATGAGTTCTTGCCATCTACTCCTCTTGGGTCTATCTGCTTCTTTTTGTTCTATAGCTTTCAGCTGTGCTGTCAAGTTGCTGATGTATGCTCTCTCCAGTTTCTTTTTGGAAGTACTCAGAGCTATGAGCTTTCCTCTCAGTACTGCTTTCATTGCATCCCATAGGTTTGGGTATGTTGTGTTTTGGTTTTCATTAAATTCTAGAAAATACTTATTTTCTTTCTTTATTTCTTCTTTGACCCTGCTATCGTTTAATAGAATTGTTTAGTTTCCATGTGTATGTGGGCTTTTAGTTGTCTCTGTTGTTGTTAAAGACCAGCCTTAGACCATGGTGATCTAAGAGCATGCATGGGAGTATTTCATTCTTCTTTTATATATTGAGGCTCTTTTTGTGACCAATTATGTCGTCAATTTTTGTGAAGGTGCCATGAGGTGCTGAGAAGAAGGTGTATTCTTTTTTTTAGGATGGTATGTTCTGTAGATATATTAATTCTAGTTGGTTTATAACCTCTGGTAGTTTTACAGTATCCTTGTTCAGTTTTTGTTTCTTTGATCTGTCCATTGGTGAGAGTGGGTTTTTGAGATCTCCCACTATTATTGTGTGGGGAGCAATGTATTTTTTGAGCTTTAGTAGGGTTTTATTTAATGGATGTGAGTACTATTGTATTTGGAGCATATATATTAAGAATTGATTGTTCCTCCTGTGAATTTCCCCGGTAACGAGTAAAAGGTGTCCTTCCTTATCCTTTTTGATAACTTTTGGTTGAAAGTCAACTTTATTTGATATTAGAATGGCCACTCCAGCTTGCTTCTTGGGGCCATGTGCTTGGAAGGTTTTTTCCCACCCATTTACTCTATGATAGTGCCTGTCTTTGTCTCTGAGATGAGTTTCTTGTATGCAACAAATTTCTGGGTTTTGTTTATGTATTTATTCTGATAACCTATATCTCTATAATGGGGAACTGAGTCCTTTCATGTTAACAGATATCGAAGAATAGTGGTTTCTGTTTCCTGCTATTTTTGATTTAGAGTTTGAATTGTGCCTGTATGCCTTTCTTGTTATGGTTTTCTTGCTTAGGTGTTTTCTTGTTTTTATTAGGATGTAGTTCCCCTCATTTTAATTGGTTTTCCACATATAATTCGTTGTAGTGTTGGGTTTGTTGTCAGATAATGTGTAATTTTAGTCTTGTCTTGCAATGTCTTAGTCTCTCCACCTATGGTGATTGAGAGTTTTGCTGGGTATAGCAGCTTTGGCTGGCTCCAGTGCTCTCTTAGGGTCTGCATGATGTCTGTCCAGGCTCTTCTAGATTTTATAGTCTCTGATGAGAAACCAGGTGTGATTCTGATTGGTCTGCCTTTATATGTTACATGGCCTTTTCCACTTACCGCTTTTAATATTTTTTCTTTATTTGGGCACTTGGCATTTTGACTATTATGTGTCAAGAGGAATTTCTTTTCGAATCCAATCTATTTGGAGTTCAGTAGGCTTGTTTTATGCTCATGGTCATCTCATTCTTAAGGGTAGCGAAGTTTTCTTCTATGATTTTGTTGAAGATATTTACTGTGCCTCTTATTTGATATTCTTCGTCTTCTTCTATTCCTATTATTCTTAGGTTTAGTCTTCTCATTTTGTCCTGGATCTCCTGGACATTTTGGGTTAGGGGATTTTTGTTTTTTTGCATATTCTCTGACTGTTTTGTCTATGTTTTCAATGTTGACTTCGGCAACCGTGATTCTCTCTTCCATCTCTTGTAGTCTATTGTAAATGCTTGCATCTGTGACTCCTGATTGCTGTTTTAGGTGTTTTACCTTTGGATTGTCTCTTTTACTGTTTTCTTTATTGTGTCAATTTCCATTTTACATTCCTTCTTTCATTCCTTCATCTCTTTGGTTCTGTTTTCCTCTAGTTCCTTGAGTTCTTTGAGTGTATTTCTTGTTTCTTCTTTAAAAGCTTCTAATTCTTATGCTTTTCCTCCCATTCTTGTTTGAGCATCTCTATTATCATCTTGAGGTATGATTTTAGGTCTGAGTCTTCTTTTTCTGGTGTGTTTGGCATTCCGCTGTTTGCTGTAATGGGAGAGCTGGGTAATGGTGTTACCAAGCTGCCTTGGTTTCCCTGGGGTACTTTTTTCCCTTTCCTCTTGCCATCTTGTTGTTGTCAGTCTTGTGTCCCTGGATCACTGCTGGAACACCGCTGCCTCACTGCTGTTCCTGGTGGTGGGTGGTCTGAGTGCGGTTCTTCACTCTGTTTGTCGGCTGGCTCACCTCCAAAAGGAGGTATATTCTTATCAAAAAAAAAAAAAAAACATTTAATCCTCTTCCCAATTTATTATCTCAAAGTAATCATATCTGAAAAATGAAATTAGCATATTTTTATAAATATCATTAATAATGTCTATTTTAATCTTCAAACTATTGTTGACCCAACCTCATTCTTGATATTATACATCATCTTTAATGTATAATAATTGGATCATAGGAAGAAAAATGTATAGTTGGACACAGATTGTACTGAGAGAAATGACTACCTACTATTGTAGAGGGAGTATTGTATTTGTATTGCAGAAATACCATTTCTACAGTGAATATAAGAGGGCGGAAGATCTGATACCAAACACTCCTGTTTCTTTTGTTTCTCTCTTATACTGGCTGCTTTTCTGTCAACTTCACACAAACTGGAGTTATCAAAGTGAAAGGAGCCTCAGTTGAGGAAATGTCTTCATGAGATCCAGCTGTAAGGCATTTACTCAACTAGTCCTCAAGGGCAGTGGATGGCCCAGCACATTGTGGGTGTGCCATCCTTTGGGTTCAATAAAAATTCAGGCTGTGTAAGGCAGAGAAAGTAATCCAATTAGTAATATCCCTCCATGGCCACTACATCAGCTCCTGCTTCCAGACCTTCTTGAGTTCCAGACCTGACTTCCTTTGGTGATGAACAACAATATGGGGGTGTAGGCTGAATAAACTTTTTTCTCCCCAACTTTCTACTTTGTCAGTATGTTTGTTGTGCAGGAATAGAAGCTCTGACTAGGCCACCACTTTTTTGTAGGATTTTTTCTGCAACAACCTGAATGGCCCAGCTTTAGTTTCTGGGTGCTTCTCCATAGATTTGGACAAAGTGTTTCTTGTTTTAAATGAAAAAAGAGAAAGCCAAGAACTTCCATGCCTCCCAGTGGTTACTTTATGCACAGAGTTTAATACAAACCTGAAAAGTGCATCACCTGGCAGTTGTCTTGCTTGGAGATGAGCACTGTGATAATGACTGGGTACTGCTGTTCCTCAGGAGAGATGGAGGCTTTGTGGACCTGCCCTTCATAACCTATGACAGCCCCTGGATCAATGGTGAACACATTCTACATTGACCTTTATGTGTAGCAATAACAGTACCACATAAAATACTGCATCTCTAGATTCCTGAGTTCAATTGCTATGAACAATGTGATAGATTTTCAAAAAGGTGAAGCTTCCTGCCTCTGTGACAATGGTGACTGGTTAATATGTCAATTGTGAGAATCCTTTGGTGCTTTATGAAGAGAATTTATCCAGTTATTTATGGTAAGTAGGTTAGATTTGCTTAATAAATGAGATCACTGACAATTTTGGGAAGGTAAAGAAATTTTAAAGTGAAAATAATCTTCACTATTAGTTATTGGATTTATTTAGAAAAACATGGTGAAATTACAACATTTCCTCTCTATTTGCTCATTTGGTGCCTTCAAACTACCCTCCTCTGAAACTCTCCAATGTCACCCCCAAACTGATGTCTGTTTTCTTTTATTGATACATCCAAAAGTTCCTGCTGACCCACCTGCGTAGAATATCCTTCATTCTTTATTGCCTTGTGAGCAGCAAAATCTTGACATCACAAGCAAATGCTCTAAGAATCATGGAACTTGACTTACTCCATCCTTCCCCACATAGTGTGGAGCAGTGCTGAATATCCAGAGGGAAGTAGAAAATGTCTTAGTACTTTAAAGAACTTGTTGCTTTCGCAGAAGACACAAGTTCAACTCACAAACCCATCTTATAACTGTCCATAAATCCAGTTCTCGGGGTGCAAAACTCCTTCAAAATTCTGCAGGTACCATAAATCTATGTGATGGACATAAAAACACCCATGCAAAATATTTAGTCATATGAAATAAAATAAACTAAAATACTATTTAAAATGTGTAGGCTGGAGAGATGACTCAGTGGTTAAATAACAGACCGGTCTTCTAGAGGTTCTGAGTTCAAATCCAAAGAACGTCATGTTGGCTCATAACAATTTATAATGTGTTATCATGTCCTGTACTGTTGTGTCTAAAGGCAGATAAAGTGTACTTATGTATTATTAATAAATTAATTAAAATGTATTAATTAGGAAGCCTTATTCTTTGTATGCTAAATGAATATTTCCTAAAATGAAAAACTAAAAAAGAAATAAAAATCAATCAAATAATATTTCTGAGTTGACCTGAAAATAAAGCTAGAATATGTGAAATTTTTCATGCTTTTTTGAAATTTCATAATCAAATTGATAAAAAATTTAATTTCTACATGGTTTTGACAGTTTTGAATAAATTAAAAATAACAACTTTCAAGCAATAACAAAATTTTGGTGAGGAAAGTAGGAGATGCACAAAATAATTACTTTTTAAAACCTTGATAGTAGTATTGTAAAAATTTAAATCCGGCTATTCCATATTTGAACTAAAAAATAATATACATTGCATAGTTTCTCAAGCAAGAACTTGACAACACTAGCAACTACATATAAGTCCTCATGAACAACAGGACAATGATTTCACTGAAATATGATTTAGTTTCTCATACATAAACTGGCATCTATTTATTTTACTGGTTTCCTTAAAGACTATATATTTAAAATGATTTAGGTAATTAGATTCTTCAGGCCAAATACACAAAAGTGAAGCTAAGCTAAGTATGATCATTTTTGACAAGAGAAACCAGACACTATTGCAACCAACACTAAGGCAAGTTCTACTGAAGTGACTGCAAGATCCTGCAGGGTAATCACACCAAAATGATTTTGGTTTTCTTCAGACTCAGTAGTGAGACAATTGTCCATAAGCAACTGGACAGCCCCACCATAGTAATGTTCTTACCTTCACCCCAGAGACACAAGATGTCTATGCATCTAAGACAGTTTTCATATTTCTGTTGAAAACACTTGATGATAGTGATCCACAGTGAAACACATCATATATGATTATTATCTTGTGATGATGATACATGACTCAGAAGTAGGAAGAAAGAAAACAGTGCTTGTCCCAGAGGAAAAACCTTACTTTTCCTACCTTTTCCTTGCTCCCATGGTAGAATGTGAGCTTGCCATGTTTATAGGGATTCACACAAATAGAGGTATGCTAGCCCATTCATGGGTAGTCCAGAGATCAATGCTCCTATTACATAAAGGGTACACATTTCTCCAGCTTTCTGGACACCACTTTTTTCTATGATGCTGAACTACACTTATGTTCTTTAAAAACTTTAGATAGAGGTGCATGCAGAAGAGGTGCTCAGGCCATCTGCCAACAGGACCAGTGGAGATCCGGGGACACAGGCCTGGTGAGAATGCACTGAGTAGCCAGGGCACGGAGAGGTCAGGATTGACCATGGGGAAAGCACCCCCCACGGTGGTTCAGGGGAGCAGGAACTCTGCCATAGAATCTCAGTTTCCACCCAGCCTGCTCATGCATGCAGACCAGGGACTCAGGCTATCTGACACCAGAAACATTGGAGATCCAGCGATGCAGGCCTGGTCAGACTCACCTGGAGTAGCGAGGTGCAGAGAGATCTGGGTCAAGCACCTGGAAAGCAACCACCCCATTGTTTCAAGGGAGCAGTAACTCTGCCTTAGGGACTCAGTTTCCAACAAGAAGTCCGGAGCATGCAGAAAAGGCACTCAGGCTATCTGCTACTAGGAACAGCAGAGATCTAGGGCCACAGGCCAGGTACTCGGGAAAGACAATAACGAATCCCTGACAACAAGACCATGTATAAATACACATAACATGATGGAAAGAGGAAAGAAAAAGGACTTACCCCAAGGAAACCAAGACAACCTAGCAACACCAGAACCCAGCTCTCCCATCATGGCAAACAGCAGAATACCAAACACGCCAGAAAAAATGACTCAGACCCAAACTTATACCTGAAGATGATGATAACAATCCTTAAATAAGAACCAGAGGAAAAGCATGAAGAAAAAAGGTTTTAAAGATGAAACAAGAAAAACACTGAAAGATATCAAAGAACTAGAGGAAAACAGAACCAAAGAGATTCAGGAATTGAAGAAGAAATCTAAAATGGTAATGGAAACAATTTTTAAAAAAACACTAAAAGAGACAACCATAGAGGTAGAAAACCTGAAATAGGAATCAGGAGTCACAGATATAAGAATTGCCAACAAACTACAAGACATGGCAGAATGTATCTCAGGAGCCAAAGAGGACACTAAAAACATAGACAAAACAGCCAGAAAAGATGCAAAAGCCAAAAATTTCCTAACTCAAAATGTCCAGGATATTCAGGACCCAATGGAAAAACAAACCTAAGGATAATAGAAATAGAAGAGTGCAAAAAATATCAACTAAGAGGCACAGTAAATGTCTTCATCAAAATCATAAAAGAAAAATTCCCTACCCTTCAGATAAAGAAGACCTTGAGCATAAAAGAAGACTACAGAACCCCAGATAGAGTGCACCAAAAAGAAATTTCTCCTGACACAAAATAGTCAAAATGCCAAGTGCCCAGCAAAGAAAGAATATTAAAAACTGTAAGGGAAAAAGGTCATGGAACATACAAAGTCAGACCAATAAGAATCACACCTGACATCTCAACAGAGATTATGAAAGCTAGATGATTCTGGACAGACATCATGCAGACACTAAGAGAACACACGTGTCAACCCAAGCTGCTATACCCAGCAAAACTCTCAATAAACATAGACGGAGAGACCAAGATATTACAGGACAAAACTAAATTTACACAATATCTGACCACAAACTGAGCACTACAACAAATTTTAAGTAGAAAACCCAATAAAGAAAGGAAACTACCTCCTAATTAAAACAAGAAAATAGCTAAGCAAGAAAACCAAAAGAAAAAAGACACACAAGCACAATTCTATCTTTAAAAGCAAAAGTAGCAGGAAACAACAACCACTACTCCTTAATATCTATTAGCATAAATGGACTCAATTTACTAATAAAATATATAGGCTATCAGACTAGATACATAAAGAGAATCCAGCCTTTTGCTGCATACAGGAAACTCATCTCAGACACAAAGACAGACACTATCTCAGAGGAAAAAGTTTGGAAAAAACCTTCCAAGCAAATGGCGACAAGAGGCAAGCTGGAGTGGCCATTTTGATATGGAATAAAGTAGATTTTCAAACAAAAGATATCAAAAAAGATGAGGGACACTTTTTACTCATTACAGGGGAAAAATTATCAGGAGGAACTTTCAATCCTCAACATATATGTTCCAAATGCAAATGACCTTATATTCATAAAAGAAACTATACTAAAGCTCAAAAAAAAAAAATTTCGCACCCACAATAATAGTGGAAGACCTCAACACACCACTCTCATCAATGGATAGATCATGGAAACAGAAACTGAACAAGGACACAGTGAAACTAGCAGTGGTTATGAACCAATTGGAATTAATAGACATCTGCGGAACATAACATATTAAACAAAAAATAGAACTTCTCACCACCTCGTGCCACCTTATAGAAAATTAACCATATAATTGGTCTCAAAACAAGTCTGATAAGATGTAAGAAGAATGAAATACTCTCATGCAACCTATCAGATCACCAGGGTCTAAGGCTGGTCTTCAATAACAACAAAGACAACAAAAAGCCCATATACATATAAAAACAAAACAATGCTCTAATAAACATAGCACAGTCAAAGAAACAATAAAGAAAAAGTTAAGGACGTTCTAGAATTTTATGAAAGTGAAAACACAACATACCAAAACTTATGGGTCGCACTGAAAGCAGTACTGAGAGGAACACTCAGAGCTCTGTGTGCTTCCAAAAAGAAAATGGAGAGAGCATACACTAGGAAATTTACAGCATAGTTGAAAGCTGTAGAACAAAAGGGAGCAGAAACAACCAAAAGGAGGAGATGTCAAGAATCAATGAAACTGTTTTCAGAATCTGACCAAATAAAAACGAATAGAACCATTCAAAGAATCAGCAAAACCAAGAGCTGGTTCTTGGAGAAAATTTACAGCATTGATAAATCCTTATTCAGACTAACAAGAGGGCAAAGAGAGAGTATCCAAATTAATGAATTCCAAAAGGAACGCTGAAACATAACAACTGAAAATGAGGAAATTCAAGAAATCATCAGATCCTACTACAAAAGCTCATGGATTGGAAAAGTAAATACATAAAATCTGGACATTTACCATTGATTTTTGAAAGAAAGTTGTAAAAAAAAAAAAAAAGAAAAAAGAAAAACTTGAGCCAGAGCAGATTTTCTCACTAAAGAATTCGCTCTTCACACCAGGGGATGACAAAATAGTCACTATGTAAGATGCAAATGCACAGACAGTTTACATGACGAATCAACTCCCCCTTGGAATCTGCTGTCCATTTCTCAGACAACCTCAATATACCATGTAGGGAAAAGAAGGAAGCAGACATGACAATTCATTTTCAAACCATATTAAACTTTATTCACTCAAAACTTCACGAATAGAAATAAAAGCTTTACAATAAACAGAGAATGTAAATTCAAATTCTCTATGTAAAATATATTGCTATAACTTATACTGTATGTATGAACAGTGATTAAATAGTAAAGTAGGTAACATGGCAGAATATATTAATGGTGAAAATATTAATTACAGCTTCCTAAAAGCAAATATTTTTTAAAAAGTATAACATGCCATGTTTTGTTTTGACTATGAAGTTCTAAACAGCATTCACAAAGGGTGAGGTTGTGTTCAAAGTCTTGAATTTAAATTTCATATTTAGCTGTACAGTCACATCACTCAGTTCCAGAGATAAGACAGATCTGCCTGAGTTGCAAGAAGAGAGCATCTTGACACGTCTATGCCATGTTTCCCAACAGTATTTCATAGTCAGGCTCCCAGAACACCATGGTCACAGTACAACATAAAAAAACAGAGAGAAAAAAATAAAAACCTTTGAAAATATCCACTACTAGTAAGATAAATTCTATTAAAAAAAAAACACAAAATTAAGGGAAATAGAATGGTGACCACAACATTAACATGGGTCAAAATACAACCTTTAATACAGCATGCGTGTGAGCATATGCTGTGTGTTGAATAGCCTCTACCTTATACTGGGTCCATCTCTGTCGCAGATGTCTTCAGATGAAGCTCTCCCTTGTTCCAGGTTATTATTACATGGATGGGTTTGGGACATTCCCCACTATTTCTGCCGAGAACATTCTTCAAGTCTCTTGGTTTTTAAAAATCAATTATTGCATATTTTATATATTAACATGTGAAATGTTATTACCATTCTCCTATCTCCCATATCCTACCCAGCTCCCCTTACTTTCAGGAAGATTCTCCTACTTCCAACAACCTACACCCACCGCATTGCCCTGATGATCCCATATACTATGAAAACTAGCCTTCAATAACCCAAGTTCTTTCCTCCTATAGACGACAGACAATGCCACGCTCTTCTACATATGCAGCTGGAGCTGTGGGTCTCTCCATGTGTAAAAAAATCATTGGTTGCTCTTTTAGCTCCTAAGACCTCAGGTGCAGGTTTGGTCAATTGATAAGTTGTGTTCTTCCTGGGGTTGAAAAGCATTCACCTGGCTCATTTCTTTCTCAGGCTCCAACACTGGGGTCTCAGGGTCAGTCTGAAGGTTAGCTGCAAGCACACTCAGCTGTATGAGCAAAGCTCTGGCAGAGCCTCTGAACAGAGATCCAATCAGGTCCTCTCACCCTGCACATCTTGGCATCCGCATAAAGACTGGTTTTGGTGAATGAATGCTGAATGAACTATAGCTGTTGATGTATCTCAACGAAATTTTCTACAATCACTGTTATACTCTCTGTTCTTGTGTTTCCTCACATTAGTTTTTTATTCTTGCTTCTAAAAAGGACCGAAGCTCTCCCACTTTGGTCTTCCTACTTATTTATCTTCAAAGTTCTGCAACCCACCCTGCCTGAAGTCCTGGGCTACATCCACAAAAGACTTCAGAGCAGCCTCAGCAGCCATGTGGGTGGGGTTACAGTAAAGTCTGGTGCAGGATTTCCCACACCATCTTCTGCCTAAACAGAGGCATGTGCTGCTGAGAGAAGGTCATGGGTTGGCCTTTGGAGATGTAATCTGCATATTTACAGGTGAACATGCCACAATCACTGTGATTCCCCTGCTGAGGAATCTCTTCTGCTGGCATGCTAGACAGCTTCCATTCCAAAGGGTTCAGATCCACATTCCTTCTGGCTTTGCTCTCCTCCTGCAGATAGTGGAAAATCAGCTCAAGGACATCTGGTCTCTTGTGTCCCATCGAATCCAGGTAGACAATCCTCTTCTCTCTTAGGTCTGTCACCACCAGGCTCCAGTGCTCATCCAGGTGAACCGGCACCAGAAGCAGGTCCTTTACAAAGAGGTCCACTGCCTTGGTCCATCTTCTGACTGACCTGTAGCCCCCACTCTTTAACTTGCTGTAAAAGAAGGTACTAAATGCATAAAGTGCAGGGTATCCTTGACTTTGACTTCTGTCCATGAGCAGATTCATGTAAAAATTGATGACTGTGTCATTGAGCCACTGGGTGTCCCTCAGGGTGCGCATGTCTGCTCGAGTGATTGCCATATTGAAGGCACAACTCAAGATCTCATCTTGTGGCCCTGGGCCTAGAGCACTACTGATTTCCTTTTGCATGTGTGCTGTGAGCACAAGCCCATGGTCCAGCCCTGGGCTCTTCTTTTGGTCTATAGAAGGCCTTCCTTTGGCCTCAGGCATTGGCATTTGTTGGTGGAGAATGTCATTGCTGACTCTGTCTGGGTGGATGAGAGGTGCCTGAGACACATGAATGTGCACACCCACACAGCCTTTCATCTTCTTTGACAAGTCTAAAGGGACCCTGTTACCTCTGTGAGAGTCAGAGTTCACAGGGACACTGGGTTGAAGGTGGAACAACAAGCCTGGGGATGGTCCATTGTGGTATTTCTGAACACCTAAGTCTTTGTAACTCAAGGGGCCTTTCGATCCTTTGTGACCATAAACTGACTTTGCCTCAGTCACAGCCTCTATAGCAGGGCTTTCACTGTCCTCTGGGGGCTTTATATGGTATTGAGTCTCTTCTCCTGGGTACCTTCTATGATCATTGTTTGGCTCTTCACACCCAAGCTTTCTTTTCCACTCTTCCTGTTTGTGCCTCTTTAGAGGTTGTCTTGGCTCTTCAGCCCACACATCATTTCCAGCATCTGCATGGCATTTCCTCTTTTGGCCTTTCTCAGGATGTGCACAGTACACAGTCTCAAGATGATTGAAAGAATGACATGTTCTGGGGCTACTTGGATTCCCTTTGCTCACCAGTTGCCTCTCGGCCATGGTAGAACTTTCAGATTGGCCAGTCACAGTGCATGTCAGACAGACTGCTGGTGTGGGCTCCTGGGTTGTTTTATTCATGGCTACAGGATCAGTTATTGTACTTGTAGGTGTCTTATCCACACAGGACCTTTGCTTCAAGATGAGAAATCACAGCCTGATGAGCTCAGATTTCCTTTGTCCTTGAGATACCTGCAAGATAAAGTCAGAGTGAGGCAACAGACTCCAAGAGTCCTTCTTCCTCAGCTGATAAATCTGACCTTGTCTTCAATGTGGGGATTCTCCTGTCTCAGTGTAGGAAAGATCATTGATATGACATAGTGTCTTTGACCTTGTGTGAGAACTGGTGTCTCTGGGAACAATGAGCCCCTGCACACCTCAAAACTATGGAAATTGCTATAGTTATCAGAGACAGGTGTTTGAAGACAGAAGGAACACTGCCCAATTTTTTCTATGAAACCACTATTATACTTATACCTAAACCACAGAAAGATTCCACAGGAAAAAAAAAAGAAAATGGAAAATACACAATAAAATTGTGGCAAGTGGGAATTAGTGGTACAGAGAAGTCCTAGTACAGTAAAATAAGAATTTAAGTCCTACAGGTACAAAACTTAGGTATACACACACAGTGTCACACACAGATACCCGTACAGGAATCTAGTAAGCACAAGTTGGAAAGAGAATAAAGTCTTGGTGTTGTCTTCTACCCTGCACATTTATGCCTTGGAACATGCCTGGTCACACATTGACACATATGCACACATATTAATTTAAAAAATAAATGTAAATTCTATGGTGTTCTCTAGTTTTAAGGCAAGCACCACCATCATGTAACTGTACAATCTCTTACAGATAAGTCAAAGAATTTACCTAGAAGTTCAGAGCAATTCTTTATCAGAAAACTCCAACTATGTTCCTTGTCCTATACTGGCAGCTTACAGCCACATGTAATTCATATTCTAGGGTGCTCTGCATGCCCTTCTGACTTTAACAGGCACCGTACATACACACACAGTCATATATTCACACACTCACACACACAATGCAAATGTGTTTCTGGAGCTACCAGACTAAAATCTCTCAGTATTTGTTCCTTTAACTTTCTCTATTTTTTATGGTAAGGAATCCATGGGCTTAATTCTCCTAGTGGCAAGGTAGGATGACCAGCAAATGCCCAATCAGCCCCAGGACTCAATGCCTGCCCAAAAATAAAAGACAACAAAATACCACCATGCTTTTATATTTCATGGTGGTGTCTTGAGAAGCACTTCATATCTAAGCTCTTTCTCCTGAATATGCTCATGTTTCTTTGTTGTTGCTGTTGTTCTTGGAATGCAAATACTAATAACAGGAGGCCCTGAGGCAAGGGTGGTCAGCAACACTAGTTCCGGAAGCTTGATGATCTAAGATTGATTCCCCAGCTCAGGAATAATGAGTCAGAGAAGGTTGGCCATGCATGTGATACCCACAGAGAACAATGACACTCAGGTCTCTAGAGCTGTCTGGGCTGTAAGCCTATCCAAAACGGCAGGTGAGGCTTGAGTCAATCAAGTGATCAATGAGAAAAACCTGTGATAATCACTGCTATTTTATTCAAATCTATGGAAACACACTCACACACTCACACCTCAGCATACTCTATCTTTCTCTCTCTCTTTCTCTATCTATCTCTCTCTCTCTCTCTCCCTCTCTCTCTCTCTCTCTCTCTCACACACACACACACACACACACACACACACACACATACACACACACACATTGCAAAGATATTTCTCCATTTACCAGCCCGAGAACTCTCCAGTGCAATTCTGACTTAAATACCTTTTAAAAAATACAGATCTCTCATTGGCTTCCTTTTCCTATTGGCAAGGTTGGAGGAGACCAGATCCAGAGCTTAGGAACAGTTCTTGGTTGGATGATGGTGCCACACATTAAACCCATTTAAGAGTGAGTTCCTCATGATCTACTTCCCTTTTTGTCTCCACAGCACTGGTTTACAACAAAAGACATTTGAGAACCTATTCTTTGGATTCCCAGCACCATATAAAACTTTGAAAAGTGCTCTATGCCTCTACATGGAAAAGACATGGGATTCCAAAGCATAAAGACATTTAAAGCCGGCCAGGATTACCAATAGCCCTCTCTGCTAAGGACACAGGCAGAGAGGGCAGATCAGTAATTACTGAGTTTGTGTTGTGCACAGGCAAAGATGAAGGTTTAAGCTCCAGTATCATTTAACAATCAGATATAGATAAGACAATTTCAGGTTCTCTAAAGTACACAACTTGACTGAATCTGAGTTAAAGGGACCTAACAAAGTGACTTACTGGTCCTATAGTCCCCACAATCCCTGTCTATCAACAGAAAGTTCAAGATTTTCTAAGCCAATCAATTTCCTTGTCTAAGGTAGTCTTTAGTATATTTTTAGATCCTTAGGAAAGGTCTAAGTTTCCCAAAGTTTGATTAGTATTACAGAGCTTTCCTGCATCTACACAATATATCTGTACACTCTACTCTAGAAAGATTAGAGCTTAATAAACAATTAAACACAGGAAAAAATGTGTAAACATACACACACAAAAACACATAATGCAAATTTGATTGTGGATATACCACCTGAGGACCCTCTACTGTCGTTCTCGGGAACTTTCTAATTTTTTTTGGCAAGGTCATTATTTGGGTGCATTTTCCTAGAGGCAAGTTAGGTGGCCAGCATATCCCATGATTCACTTGTCTTATTGCCTCCTTTGGACTGGATACAAAGAAATACCTCGAGACTATTTTATTTTAGGATGGTGTTGTGGGAAGCACTTCAGTATTTAAACTCTTCCTCTAGCCCTATGCTAAGACTTCATTGCTACTGATGTGCTGGGAAAGCAAATCCTAATAAAATGAGGCCCTGGGGAATGGCTGATTAGGCAGAAACAATTGTTCTGTAAGTGTGAAGATCTGAATTTGATTCCCCACCCCCCACATAATGAATCAGGCCAGTCTCACAATGCATGTGATACCCACATTGGAAACAGAGACAGGGTGGTCTCTAGAGCTGGCTGGGCAGACAGCCTCCACAAAATGCCAGGTGAAGCTTGAGTCAATCAAATGGGATCAATAGAAGAAAAAACACAATAATCACTGGAATGTGTTTGCAAATCTATAGAAACACAATCACACACTCACATCTCTGCATATCAAAATCCCTGGTGAACTTATGTACACAGGGGTCACAAGCACTCACAATCTCATTTTTCTACCTTCACATGGAAGAGGCCCCATTCATATGACTCATCCATGAATGGACTATAGATATGGTACAACGAAAAGCAATAAAGGGATTTTGGACACCAGGGGAGGCCAACACTGAGGCACTTATTGGATTCCCTAAGTTACACCACAAGGACAAGTCCAAGCAATATTGTCTACTCTGTACTGAGAAACCATTCTTCCCATTCTCTTTACACACCCTTAAAAAGACAAATCCCACATTCCTGAAGATGGCCTGTTGGCTTCAGAGTTACTCAAATACGGAAAACTAGCTACACCAGTACTTAGAGGGCTCCCGAACCTAAAGAAAGTCTGGAATCAAACAGATTCCCACTAAGATATAGGAAATACTCCCCAGCCAGTAGAGACTCTGGTAATTCATGCCTAGGGCTATATGCCTCTGAATGTCAATCAGATCTTCTAGGTTGTTGTATGAATCAGCAGTTTCTGTCCAAAACTTAAACACACACACACACAATTTCAGATGCTATACATAGATATCTACACATTTATTTATGTAGATGTGGACTTGTTAAAATGACCTACCCTCTGTTGTCATTTAATCCAAGATGGCTTCTGTGAATGGAAGGGTCAAGTGTCAAATACTTTTTCAGTCCAACAGTCTGAATGTCTCAGCTGGTCTTTAGTAAATACCAGATTCCCAAAGAATACACTCTGAGGACACTGGAGGAATGGACCTCTTACCAAGACAAGAACATCCAGGAAATGAACGGAGACTTCCGTTATTGGGATCTTCTTTATGCTCTGGGAAGTGGGTGTGGCCAAGATAAGGGTAAACAACACCCAATCAAATCCACCTCAATAGATTTCAAACTAAGGTATTTTTACAACCTCAAGAATAATGATTAAAGGTAGTCTGACCCACAAAATTACTAAAATATCATCCAGAGGTTTGCACCTAATTTGAATGTCTAATATAATTTCAAGTGCAATCAAGTGGTCATCCCAGAGCAGGCAGCAGTTGGCTCTAAATATTTCACATATGAAAAAGAATTGATGACAGTTAGTTTGAGTGAGTTTGACCTGTATATTTTCACTCTCTAGTGCTTCTTTCTCTGTGTGTGTGTGGGGGGGGTAATCATTTCATTGTTTCATGTAAAAAAATATGGAGGTACAGGAAGATTTAGAGGTTGGTCAAAACACATATTTTTGTCCCCCACTCTCCGATACTGAATCACCAAATCAACACACAATCACAGAGTGGACCTAGGTCTCTCTTTACATCTGTAAATATGCAGCTTGGTCTTCATGTGGGTCCTGTAATAATGGAACTTGGCATATTCCATATGCTGCTGCTTGAAAGTAAAATCGTTGGCTCCTTTGTCTGGCTGCAGGGACAAAGGAAGTGCCTAACCTCCCAGAAATTTGATGTTCTTGGTTGAAGACTTACCTGGGGTGGGGACATTGGTACTTACAAAATAATAACGGTTTGAATCATGGGGGTGGGATTGTAGAGATGTTGAGTGGAAGAGAATGTAAGGTGAGTAAATGTAAAAAAATCATGGGGGATGAAAAGAAGGAGGAGGAGTTGGAATGCTCAGTTGGTAGAGATCTTGCCCCATTATGGGAGAAATTCAGGCTTTGATTCCCAGTACCATATTCAACCTCAATTTCTGTTACTTGCCTTCAATTCTAGGATTCGCTACCTCAAAGATAATTACAAAAGCCTTGGACAAAAGAATCCTGGCTGTGAAAATTATAGGACATTTCCCAGGGCTCATGGCTTCACATTTCCATGCTTTGATACTTTCAGGAATGATCTGGTCTGTAAAGATTAAACATATTGAATTTGAAATACCAAAACTTGCCACTAGGCTGGATTCTTAGGTCTTTTGTTTACATGTACTTTATGCTCATTGTAACTAGTAAGTTTTCAATGAATACTATCAAACCTTTAGAAAAAAATCAAGTACTGACTAAAAAATAGTCATAAAATTATATGTGAAAATTGTTTTAAAATGTGTACATTTTCTCTGTCTTTAAAAATAAATGTGTTTTATTTAAAAAAAAAGATCGTATGGCAAACTAGCAAAGACACATCACTCAAGACTGAGTGTTGGCATTGGTCAGGAGGAAACCTGCTAATTTTCAGTAAAATTAATTCTACAGAAGTTCTGCTAAACATAGGGAATGGAAAGCAGTTGAATCCTCAACTTCAGTACAGCTTCAACCAGCACATGTTGGGAGCAGATGCCAAGTCCCACAAACAAACAATACCAAGATCACAAGGTAAAAGTGGGAGGAATGATTATAGGAGCCTAAATGGTCAAGGACAATGATAAACCAGTCCATATAATTAAGTACAAAGGGGTTATAGGAGTTCACAGTGATTGAATCAAATATCAACGATACTTATTGGGTCTAACTGAGGTCCTCTGCATACATGTTAAGGCATATAGCTTGGAAATTATTTAGGATTCTTCACTTTGGGAGCAGGATCAGTGTCTGACTCTGTTGCTTACTTTGATAACCCTTTTCTTCCTCCTGGACTCCCTCACCAAGCCTCAATCACAGAGAGGTGCCCAGTCTAACTGCAGTGTGATAAGTGTGTTTTGGGTTTGCCCTTGGAGGCTGGCCTTTCTTGAAGTGAGATAGAGATTGAGCAGATGAAAGTTTGTGCAGAAGTGAGGAGGGATTGGACGGTACATGATGAAATGTGTTTGGGTTGAAAGGTATAAGAGAACAAAAATACTCTATTAAACACCAACTTCTCATACACAAACACACACACACACACACACACACACACACACACACACACACAAAAGCTTCACATAATATATCTTGATTGGTCCCTTTTGTCATTTCTGTCATGTGTTAACAAGGACAAAAGACCAGTACATCAACCATCTCCTGAAAGACCCTTTATGTAGAACCAGCACAAACCATTCCTCTAGTAAAAGGTACAACCTCCAACTCTTTTCCTAGAGCATTGTAACAGAATGATGTCTCACTCCCTCAACATCACAATCATTTTATGTTTGCCCCAAACATTTACTTTTGAGATTTCTTGTTTTAAAGTAACTCCTTACTTATATTTTTTCCCATCTGTCTCCTTGTTTACCAACGATCTCATGCATATAAATACATGAATATAACCAGCTGAGTTCATTCTGAGCTGCTGGCGTGTGTATCTGTGTATGGCTGAGCTCTTGGGGTGGATGACCAATTAGGTGTCTTGTCCAGGAAGTGACTTTCCTGTCCTTCTCAGTGGTATTGATTTGCCTGTAGCTCATTCATCAAATGATGGGAAGTTGTGAGATTTCCCCCTCAGTGTTGGCTTGCCTTTTGTGGTTGTCAGGGTCTCAAACTTGCTAAAGTACACAGTTGTCAAGTGTCATGGGTATGGCTTTCTCTCCAATAGAGAAGACACAATCTCACAGCTGGGAACTGGGTCCTATTGCTCTTAACAATCTCCTGACTCCTTTTCTTTGAGCTCCCTGGGCCTCATCTGTAGCAGCTGTGCTGAAGGTGTATCAGCTGGGCTGGGCCTCCCAGTCAGTTTGTCTATGGGTTTTTACTGAGTAGTGCCTCACATGAATGGCTTCTATTGACAGAAATAAAGAAGGCTCTTGGGTAGGAGGTACACATACCTGAGGTATGGGTATTTATAACACAAATTTAAATCACCCTGTTTTGAAAAACTGTCATGTTGGAGTCTTCTCTAGATTTCGTGATTTCACCAGCCATGGAAGCAGGCTAGGTTCATAGGGTCAGGCAGCAATTCCTTTGGCAGAGAAAAGCTTCAACCTAATTACCTGGTGTTGGTTCTCTTCAAGATTATAGGCTTATATTTTCTTTTTAATTTTTAATTAGATATTATCTGTATTTACATTTCAAATGTTTTCCTTTCCAGTGTCAAAGTCTATGTCTTTTTATTGGGGAAATAGGACCATTGTTGTTAAGAGATATTAAGGAATATCTGCTGCTTCCTGTTATTTTTGTTTTTAGAAGTAGAATTATGTTTGTGAGGTTTTCTTCTTTTGGATTGGTTGTAAGAAGATCATTTTTTATTTTGCTTTTCTTAGGGTGTACTTTTTTCCTGGTGTTGGTGTTTTCCAAAAGTTATCCTTCGTAGGGCACTGTTTGTGGAAATATATTGTGTAAATTTGGTTTGGTCCTGGAATATCTTGGTTTCTTCATCCGTATTACCTGACAGTGTTGCTGGATATAGAAACCTCGGCTGAAATTCCTGTTTTCTTAGTGTCTGTGTGGCATCTGTTCAAGATCTTCTAGCTTTCATAGTTTCTGTTGAGAAGTCAAGTATAATTGGTCTGTCTGCAAATGTTACCTTTCCTTTTTCTCTGCCTTTTTTCCTGCTTTTAGTATTCTATTCTTCTTTTGATCATTTGGTGTTTTGGCTAATATAAGTCTCCAGATCATTCTTTTCTGGTCCAATATATTTGGTGTTCTGGAGGCTTCTTGTATGTTCATGGTCATATCATTTTCTTGATTAGAGAAGTTTTCTTCTATAATTTTGTTGAAGATATGTAGGTGGAAGTCTTCACTCCCTTCTACACTATTCTTCTTAAGTTAATTTTCTCTTTGTGTCCTTACAACCAATGTCCAAAGATAGAGGAGTAAAGACAATAAATAGAACAAGGTCTGTGGACTTCTTTAGGAACAGTTTTAAAAAAGAGTGTCTATTCCAATCTCCTTTTGTCAGGTTACCTGCTATCCAGTTCAATAGTGTGAGGAGACCCAACACAAATCAGGAGAGTAATATAATCTGGCAAGACTTCCTTGCCTCTAGAAAAAGGGCTCTTAGCAGCAGGAATGACTGGGAGCAGCTGGATCTCAATGAAATGACCTGCCATGTCTTTCTCGACCAAGTGAACAGCAGCCAAGATCCAGACAAAGGAAGCATTTCACAGGTAGATGTGCACACCCATCTCACTGTCTGTGAGTCCTATTTATATTCTAGTCAATCATTCCATGTCCTTCTATCAGCCTTCTCCAGGAAAACACTATGAGAGTCTGAATCACATGACACCACAAGAGACTTCAAATTTTAGAGACATCTTCTGTGCCACTTGTCTGTGCCAGACAGAAAGAGAGAGGGGGGGTGGAGGGAGAGACACACAGAAAAAGAGGGACAGAGAGAGACACACAGAGAGAGACAGAATAACAGACACAGTGAGAGAGAGAATGAGAGATAGAGGTGATAGGAGAGACAGAGACAGAGAGAGACTACCCAGCACTTTTAATGTTGTTTAGAAATATTCTATTGATTCCCAAAAATGTTCATTCATTTTTGAGAATAGATTTAGATATCCTGAGATTCTTTTTAATTCCAAATAGTTGTGGAAATTGCTCTTTCTAACTCTATGAAGGAATTGTTGGAATTTTGATGGGGATTGCATTGAATCTGTACATTGCTTTAGGCCACATGGCCATTTTTATTATGTTGATCATTCTAATTTATAAGCATGAAAGGTATTTCTATTTTCTGAGATTTTCAAACTTGTCTTCTTCAGAGATTTGAAGTTCTTGTCGTACAGATTGTTCAATTGCTCAGTTAGAGAATCTACCCCACACTTTCCACACTGGTAAGAAATCTTCTGTTACTTTCTCTAGGTCTTCAATTATCAGTTTGACTGTTGACATGCTGCAGCTAATCTCCAGGTTCATATACAACAAGGTTCTCTCTCTTATCTTACAGCACAACCCTCATTTCCTTTCCTGCTGTTGGATCTTTAATCTTTAATCTGTACCTTCCTTCAAACACCCAGCCTAGAATATTCTCTGTGTTTAAGACAATGATGCTCTGTTGTGCTCCTTGCTTTCTGACTCTTCCTCACTCAAAGAACTGTGAGCACCTGTATTTCTCCTTTAGAGGTACTGCATTAAAATCAATTACAAACTAAGCTGAGCATTCTGGAGTGAATTTCATTGGTCAGGTTAGTAGAAGAGGAATGTCCCTCCCTGCATATGGGTGCTATCATTTAGTGGCAGACCAGTTAGACATATAAGGAAGAAAGATAGGACTTTTTGCTTACTTGCCCACTTCCAGCCTTCCCTCAATTCCCAGTGCCCTGGTCAACCCTACTTTAAACATCTGTGGTAATACTACACTTCCAAGTGCAACAATCACCCATGTAACCCATAGTTTCCCACAGCTGCCATAACAAATTAGTTCATAGTGGACTCTGTGAGCCCAGCTGTCTTTATGACTTGCCATACCATGAATATAAGCAAAAACCACCTCCACCTTTATAAGACACAGTTGGTTAGTGATTTATTTCTGTGTGTTTGTGTACACATGTGTGTAGGCATATATAGTGAAGTCAGGGGAAAATTTTGTGAGGCTATTCTAATACTGTGTTAGTCTTAGAGATTGATGTGAGGTGGGCAAACATTGCGAAAAGGTTCTTTATACACTAGAACAGCTCAAAGACCAGCTTTTTTATATAGAGTTGAGATTTGGACTCATGTCTTCTTCCTTTAAAAACGGTATTTTCTTTTTACTTTATTTTTTAACTTTATTTTAGTAAACAAATATAAATGTACAGACTTTTAAGCATGTTTGCATAAAAGTATAGGAATATATTTTTATAAGGTTGTAATTAAGTATTTGTGGGTACATATATACACATAAGTATTTATGTAACAATAATATAGGAAAAGAGGTTATTAATTTGAGGGGATAGGAGAGAAACTGGGAGGGGCTGTAGGAAGGAAACAGGGTGTGACACTGTTCTATTTTAATTAAAATATATTCTTTTTTTTTTTCTCGAACTTCACACAGTCTGTGAGTTTTTTCTGGGGTGTTCAGAGATTTCTGTGGTTAGTATCCCATTATCAGTGACTACATATTATGTCTGTTCTTTTGTGACTGGGTTATCTCACTCAGGATGATATTCTCTAGATGCAGCCATTTTCTTAAGAATTTAGTTAATCCATTGTTTCTGATAGCTGAGTAGTACTCCATTGTGTAAATGTACCACAATTTTTGTATCCATTCATCTACTGAAGGCCATGTGTGTTCTTTCCAACTTCTGGCTATTACAATTAGAGATGCAATGAACATTATGGTGAATGTATCTTTGTTGTATGTTGCAGAATCTCTTGGGTAAATGCCCAGAAGCAGAATAACTGGGTCTTCAGGTAGTACTATGTCCACTTTTCTGAGGAACCACCCTACTGTCTCCCAGAGTGGTCGTATCAGTTTACAACCTCACCAACAGTGGAGAAGTGTTCCTTTTTCTCCACATCCTCACCTGCCTCAGTTGTAATCTGAGCTTTGGATATTGGCCCATCTGACTGGTGTGAGGTGGAATCTCAGGGTTGTTTTGATTTGCATTTCCCTGATGGTTAAGGATGTTGAGCACTTCCTTAGATGTTTCTCAGCCATTTGACATTCCTCGATTGAGAACTTTTGTTTAAGTCTGTACCCCATTTTTTAATAGCTTTGTTTGATTCTCTGGTATCTCACTTTCTGAGTTCTATGTATACCTTGGATATTAGGCCTCTATCTGATGTGGGGTTGGTAAATATCTTTTCCCATTCTGTTGTCTGCCTTTTTTTTCATGATAGTGTCTTTAGCCTTACAGAAACATTGCAATCTCATTAAGTCCCATTTGTCAATCTTTGACCTTAGAGCTCAAGCTATTAGTGTTCTGTTTAGGAAATTTTCTCATGTGCCTATGAGTTCTAAGGTTTTCCCTACTTACTCATCTAATAGTTTCAGTGTATCTGGTTTCATGTGGAGATCTTTGATCCACTTACACTTGAGCTTTGTACAAGAAGATAAGAAAGGGTCTATTTTCATTCTTTTGCATGCTGAGTTCCAGTTGGACCAACACCATTTGTTGAATAGGCTGTCCTTTTTCCATTGAATGTTTACAGCTCTTTTGTCAAAAATCAGGTCACCACATACTTGAGGGCTCAATTCTGGAGCTTCTATTCTATTCAATTGATCTATGTACCCATTACTGTACCAGTACCAAGCAGTTTTCAGCACAATTGCCTTGTAATATTGCTTGAGGTCAGGGATAGTGATTCCCACAGATGTTTTCTTATTGTTGAGGATGGATTTCGCTATTCTAGGTGTTTTGTCATTCCAAATGAAATTGCACATTGCTCTTTCCAACTCAGTAAAGAACTGGGTTGGAATTTTGATGGGGATTGCATTGAATCTGTAGATTGCTTTTGATAAGATGGCCATTTTTAAATGTTGATCCTTCCAATCCATGAGCATGGGAGATCTTTCCATTTTCTGAGGTCTTCCTAGCTTTTCTTCTTTAGAGTTTTGAAGTTTTTGTCATACAGGTCCTTCACATTCTTAGTTAGAGTCACATCAAGGTATTTCATAGGGTGACTATTGTGAAGGGTATCTTTTCCATAATTTCTTTCTCCAAATGTTTGTCCTTTGACTATAGGAAGGCTACTGATTTGTTTGAGTTAATTTTATATCAGCCACTTTGATGAACTTGTTTATCAGCTGGATGAGTTCTCTGCGGGTATTTGTGGGGTAGCTTAAGTACACTATATTGTAATCTGCAAATAGTGATGTTTTTACTTCTTCCTTTCCAATTTGTATTTCTTTGATTTTCTTTTGCTGTCTTATTGCTCCCACTAGGACTTCCGGTACTATGTTAAATAGGTAAGAGGAGAGTGGGCAAACTTGTCCAGTCCCTAATTTTAGTGGGATTGCTTCAAGTTTCCCACTGTTGAGTTTGATGTTGATGTTGGTTTGCTGTATATTGCTTTTATTATGTTTAGGTATGGACCTTGGATTCCTGTTCTTTCCAGGACTTTTAACATGAAGGGGTGTTGAATTTTGTCAAATGCTTTCTCAGCATCTAGTGAGATGACCTTGTGTTTTTTTTCTTTGAGTTTGTTTATATGGTGAATTACATTGATGGATTTCCCTATATTAAACCATCTCTACGTGACAGGGATGAAGCTTACTTGATCGTGGTGAATGATTGTTTTGATGTGTTCTTGGATTCGGTTTGCAAGGATTTTTGGAGTATTTTTCCATCAATGTTCATAAGTGAGATTGGTCTGAGGTTTCGATCCTTGTAGGGTCTCTGTTTGGTTTAAGAATGAGGGTTCTTTTTGCCTCAATAAATGAGTATGGTAATTTTCCATATGATTGTATTTTGTGGAATATTATGGAGAGTATTGGTATTATGTCCTCAATAAATGCCTGATAAAATTCTGCAGTAAACACATCTGGACATGGTTTTTTGGTTTTTTTTGTTTGTTTTTTTTTTTGTTTGTTTGTTTGTTTTGGAGTCTTTTGATGAATGCCTCAATTTCTTTAGGTATATTGGGATTATTTAGATGGTTTACCTGGTCCGGAACTAACTTTAGTATCTTGTATCTGTCTAGGAATTCATTCATTTCCTCCAGTTTTTCCAGCTTTGTTGAGTATAGGCTTTTGTAGTAGGATCGGATGATTTCTTGAATTTCCTCAGTTTTAGTTGTAATTTCTCCACTTTCCTTTCTAATTTTGTTAATTTGGATACTCTCTCTTTGCCCTCTAGTTAGTCTGACTAAGGGTTTATCAATCTGGTTGATTTTCTCAAAGAACCAGCTCTTGGTTTTGTTGATTCTTTAAATGGCTCTCTTTGTTTTTATTTTGTCTATTTCTGCCCTAAGTTTGATTATTTCTTTCCATCTACTCCTCTTGGGACTATCTGCTTCCTTTTGTTCTAGAGCTTTCAGCTGCACTGTCAAGTTTCTGATGTATGCTCTCTCCAGTTTCTTTCTGGAAGCACTCAGAGCTACTGCTTTCATTGCATCCCATAGGTTTGGGTATGTTGTGTTTTCGTTTTCATTGAATTCTAGAAAATCCTTAATTTCTTTCTTTATTTCTTCTTTGACCCTGCTATCGTTTAAAAGATTGTTGTTTAATTTCCTAACGAATGTGGGCTTTTAGTCGTCTCTGTTTTAGTTAAAGACCAGCCTTACACCATGGTGATCCAAGAGGATGCTGGGAGTATTTCATTCTACTTATATTTATTGAGCCTCATTTTGGGACCAATTATGTGGTCAGTTTTTGAGAAGGTGCCATGAGGTCCTGAGAAGAAGGTTTATTCTTTTATTTTTTTAGGATGGTATGTTCTGTAGATATATTAATTCCAGTTGGTTTATAACCTCTGGTACTTTTACAGTATCCTTGTTCAGTTTTTGTTTCCCTGATCTGTCCATCGGTGAGAGTAGGTTATTGAGATCTACCACTATTACTGTGTGGGGCACAATGTATTTTTTGAGCTTTAGTAGGGTTTTTTTTTTTTATGAATATCGGTGCTCTTGTATTTGGAGCATATATGTTAAGGACTGAGAGTTCCTCCTGACAAATTCCCCCTGTAATGAGTAAAAGGTGTCCTTCCTTATCTTTTTTGATAACTTTTGGTTGAAAGTCTATTTTATCTGATATTAGAATGGCCACTCCAGCTTGCTTCTTGGGGCCATGTGCTTAGAAGGTTTTTTCCCACCCTTTTACTCTGAAATAGTGTCTGTCTTTGTCTCTGAGATGAGTGTCTTGTATGCAACAAATTGCTGGGTTTTGTTTATGTATCCAGTCTGATAGCCTATATCTCTTTATCGGGGAACTGAGTCCATTTATGTTAACAGATATCGAGGAATAGTGGTTTCTGTTTCCTGCTATTTTTGATTTGGAGTTTGAATAGTGCCTGTATGTCTTTCTTCTTTTGGTTTTCTTGCTTATGTGTTTTCTTGTTTTTATTAGAATGTAGTTCCCCACATTGTAATTGGTTTTCCATTTATAATTTGTTGTAGTGTTGGGTTTGTTGTCAGATATTGTGTAATTTTAGTCTTGCCTTGCAATGTCTTAATCTCTCCATCTATGGTGATTGAGAGTTTTGCTGGGTATAGGAGCTTTCTCTGGCACCAGTGCTCTCTTGGGGTCTGCATGATGTCTGTCCAGGCTCTTCTAGATTTCATAGACTCTGATAAGAAACCGGGTAGGATTCTGATTGGTCTGACTTTATATGTTACATGGCCTTTTATCCTTACTGCTTTTTTTTTTTTTTGTTTTTTTGTTTTTTTGTTTTTTTTTTTAAACGATTTTATTTTTCAAAACAAAGATAGATGTAAAGATTTTAAACATTTTTTGCTTAAAATTATACATTTTTGTCAGTACTGTTTTTTCAGACATTAAAATAAATTTTACATAAAACCATGTGAATATGTTTTTTAGTCGGTACTTGATTTTTTTCAAGGGCTTGACAGTATGCATTGAAAACGTACTAGTGGCAATAAGCGTAAAGTACATGCAAAACAAAACGCAACATGGAAATAGTCAAAGTCTTCTTGTTTTGTGAATATATGTATAGTTTTTGTTTTCTTTATTTCTTGGACTTCATACAGTCTGTGAGTTATTTCTGGGGGAGTGCAAGCCTCTGGGGTTAGCATCCCACTATCAGTGACTGCATATTATGTCTGTTCTTTTGTGACTGGGTTATCTCACTCAGGATGATCTTCTCTAGATGCAGCCATTTTCTTAAGAATTTGGTTAAGTCATTGTTTCTGGTGGCTGAGTAGTATTCCATTGTGTATATGTACCACAATTTTTGTATCCATTCGTCTTCTGAAGGACATCTGGGTTCCTTCCAGCTTCTGGCTATTATAAATAGAGCCGCTATGAACATTGTGGTGCATATATCTTTATTGTGTATTAAAGTGTCTCTGGGGTATATGCCCAGAAGTGGAATAGCTGGGTCTTCAGGTAGTACTATATCCAATTTTCTGAGGTATCGCCAGACCGATTTCCAGAGTGGTTGTATTAGCTTGCAACCCCACCAACAGTGGAGAAGTGTTCCTATTTCTCCGCAGCCTCGCCAGCATCTGCTGTCATCTGAGTTTTGGATCTTGGCCAATCTGACTGGAGTGAGGTGGAATCTTAGGGTTGTTTTGATTTGCATTTCCCTGATGGCTAAGGATGTCGAGCACTTCCTCAGATGTTTTTCGGCCATTCGGAGTTCCTCAACTGAAAAAGATTTGTTTAGCTCTGTACCCCATTTTTTAATAGGGTTCTTTGATTCTCTGGTGTCGAGCTTTTTGAGTTCCTTGTACACCTTAGATATTAGGCCTCTATCTGATGTGGTGTTGGTGAAGATCTTTTCCCATTCTGTTGGTTGCCGTTTTGTTTTCTTGACGATGTCCTTAGCCTTACAGAAACTTTGCAATCTCATTAAGTCCCATTTGTTAATCTTTGACCTTAGAGCTTGAGCCATTGGTGTTTTGTTTAGGAAATTTTCTCCTGTGCCTATGTGTTCTAAGGTTTTCCCTACTTTCTCATCTAATAATTCCAGTGTATCAGGTTTAATGTGGAGATCTTTAATCCACTTACACTTGAGCTTTGTACAAGGAGATAAGAACGGGTCTATTTTCATTCTTTTGCATGTTGAGTGCCAGTTGGACCAGGTACGATTCTGATTGGTCTGCCTTTATATGTTACATGGCCTTTTCCCCTTACTGCTTTTAATATTTTTTCTTTACTTTGGGCACTTGGTATTTTGACTATTATGTGTCAGGAGGAATTTCTTTTTGAATCCAATCTATTTGGACTTCAGTAGGCTTGTTTTATGCTCATGGTCATCTCATTCTTAAGGGTAGGGAAGTTTTCTCCTATGATTTTGTTGAAGATATTTTGTGCCACTTAGTTGATATTCTTTGCCTCTTCTATTCCTATTATCCTTAGGTTTGGCCTTCTCATTGTGTCCTGGATCTCTTGGACATTTTGGGTTAGGAGCTTATTGGTTTTTGCATATTCTCTGACTGTTTTGTCTATGTTTTAAATGTTGACTTTGGCCCCTGAGATTCTATCTTCCATCTCTTGTAGTCTATTGGAAATGCTTGCATCTGTGACTCCTGATTTTTTTTTTAGGTGTTTTACCTTTGGGTTGTCTCTTTTAGTGTTTTCCTTATTGTGTCAATTTCCATTATACATCCTTCTTCCATTCCTTCATCTCTTTGGATCTGTTTTCCTCTAGTTCTTTGAGTTCTTTGAGTGTATTTCTTGTTTCCTCTTTAAAAGCTTCTAATTCTTTATGCTTTTCCTCCCATTCTTGTTTAAGGATCTCTGTTATTACCTTGAGGTATGATTTTATGTCTTTGTCTTCTTTTTCTGGTGTGTTTGGCATTCTGATGTTTGCTGTGTTGGGAGAGCTAGGTACTGATGTTGCCAGGTTGTCTTGGTTTTCCTGGGGTACTTTTTTCTCTTTCCTCTTGCCATCTTGTTGTTGTCAGTCTTGTGTCCCTGAATCACTGCTGGATCACCGCTGGCTCACTGCTGTTCCTGGAGGTGGGTGGTCTGAGTGCGGTTCTTCACTCTGTTTGTCCACTGGCTCACTTCTCAAAAGGAGGTATTTTCTTATCTAAAGAACATTTAATCCTCTTCCCAAATTATAATCTCAAAGTAATCATATCTGAAAAATGAAATTAGCATATTTTTATGAATATCATTAATAATGTCTATTTTATCTTCAAACTATTGTTGATCTAATCACATTGTTGATAATATACATCATCTTTAATGTATAATAATTGGATCATAGGAAGAAAAATGTATAGTTGGACACAGATTGTACTGAGAGAAATGACTACCTACTATAGTAGAGGGAGTATTGTATTTGTATTGCAGAAATACCATTTCTACAGTGAATATAAGAGGGCGGAAGATCTGATACCAAACACTCCTGTTTAGTTTTGTTTCTCTTTCATACTGGCTGGTTTTCTGTCAACTTGACACAAGCTGGAGTTATCAAAGTGAAAGAGCCTCAGTTGAGAAAATGTCTTTATGAGATCCAGCTGTAAGGCATTTTCTCAACTAGTCCTCAAGGGGGAGTGGATGGCCCAGCCCATTGTGGGTGTGCCATCCTTGTGCTGGTAGACTTGGGTTCAATAAAAATTCAGGCTGTGTAAGGCAGAGAGAGTAAGCCAATTTGTACTATCCTTCCATGGCCACTGCATCAGCTCCTGCTTCCAGACCTTCTTGAGTTCCAGACCTGACTTCCTTTGGTGATGAACAACAATATGGTGGTGTAGGCTGAATAAACTTTTTTCTCCCCAACTTTCTACTTTGTCAGGATGTTTGTTGTTCAGGAATAGAAACCCTGACTAGGCCACCACTTGTTTGTAGGATTTTTTTCTGCAACTTCCGGTATGACCCAGCCTTAGTTTCTGGGTACTTCTCCATAGATTTGGACAAAGTGTTTCCTGTTTTAAATAAAAAAAGAGAAATCCAAGAACTTCCATGCCTCCCAGTGGTTACTTTATGCACAGAGTTTAATACAAACCTGAAAACTACATCACCTGGCAGTTGTCTTGCTTGGAGATGAGCACTGTGATAATGACTGGGTACTGCTGTTCCTCAGGAGAAATGGAGGCTTTGTAGACCTGCCCTTCATAACCTATGACAGCCCCTGGATCAATGGTGAACACATTCTACAGTGACCTTTATGTGTAGCAATGTCAGTACCAGATAAGATACTGCATCTCTAGATTCCTGAGTTGAATTGCTATTAACCAGGAGATGGATTTTCAAAAAGGTGTAGCTTCCTGCCTCTGTGACAATGGTGACTGGTTAATGTGTCATTTGTGAGACTCCTCTGGTGCTTTATGAAAAGAATTGATCCAGTTATTTATGGTAAGTATTCTAGATTTGCTTAATAAAATGAGATCACTGACACTCTTGGGAAAGAAAAGAAATTTTAAAGTGAAAAGAATCTTCACTATAAGTTATTGGATTTGTTTATTTAGAAAAATATGATGAAATTACATTTCCTCTCTATTTGCTCAGTTGGTGCCTTCAAACTACCCTCCCCTTAACCTCTCCAATATCACCCCCAAACTGATGTCTGCTTTGCTTTTATTGGTACATCCATGAATATCCTGCTGACCCTCCTGCTTAGAATTTCCTTCATCCTTTATTGTCTAGTGAGTATCAACACTTCGACATCCCAAGCATGTTTTTGCTGGAAAGATGACTCAGTGGTTAAATCACTGACTGGTCTTCTAGAGGTCCTGAGTTCAAATCCCAAGAACCTCATGTTGGTTCATAACCATTTATAATGAGTTATCATGTCCTGCACTGTTGTGTGTAACTGCAGCTACAGTGTACTTATGTATTATTAATAAATTAATTTAAATGTAATATTAAGCAACCCTTCTACTTTGTATGCTAAATAAATATTTCCTAAAATCAAAAACAAAAAAAGAAATAAAAATCAATCAAATAATTTTTCTGAGTTTAGCTAAAAATAAAGCTAGAATATGTGAAATTTTTCATTCTTTTTTGAAATTTCATATTAAAATTGATAAAAATTTTAATTTCTACATGGTGTTGACAGTTTTAAATAAATTAAAAATAACAACTTTCAAGCAATTACAAAATTTTGGGTAGGAAAATAGGAGATGCACAAGAATAATTATTTTTTCAAGACCTTGATAGTAGTATTGTAAAAATTTAAATCCTGTGATACCATATTCGACCTAAAAAAATAAGATACAATACATAGTTTCTCAAGCAAGAACTTTACAACACTAGCAACTACATATAAGTCCCTATGAACAACGAGACAATAATATCACTGAAATATGATTTGGTTTCACATACATAAACTGGCATCTATTTGTTTTACCTGTTTCCTTAAAGACTAAATATTTTAAATGATTTAGATAATTAGATTCTTCAGGCCAAATACACAAAAGTGAAGCTAAGCTAAGTCTGATCATTTTTGACAAGAAAAAACAGACACTGTTGCAACCAACACTAAGTCAAGTTCTACTGTAGTGACTGGAAGATCCTGCAGGGTAATCACACCAAAATGATTTTGGTTTTGTTCAGACTCAGTAGTGAGACAAGTGTCCATAAGCAACTGGACAGCCCCACCATAGTAATGTCCTTACCTTCACCCCAGAGACACAAGATGTCTATGCATCTAAGACAGTTTTCATATTTCTGTTGAAAACACTTGGTGATAGTGGTCCACATTGAAACACATCATGTATGATTATGATCTTGTGATGATGATACATGACTCAGAAGTAGGGAAGAAAGAAAACAGTGCTTGTCCCAGAGGAAAAACCTTCCTTTTCCTACCTTTGCCTTGCTGACTAATGGGAGAAAGTGAGCTTGCCATGTACACAGGGATTCACGCATGCACAGGTATGCTAGCACATTCATGGGCAGTCCAGAGATCAATGCTCCTATTTCATAAAGGGTACACATTTCTCCAGCTCTTCTGGACACCACTTTTTTCTATAATGCTGAACTACACTTATGTTCTTTAAAAACTTCAGATAGAGATGCTTGCAGAACAGGTGCTCAGGCCATCTACCACTGGCACCAGTGGAGATCCAGAGACACAGGCCTGGTGAGAATGCACTGAGTAGACAGGGCACAGAGAGGATCTGGATCGAGCACGGGGAAAGCACCCACCCCACTGTGGATCAGGGGAGCAGGTACTCTGCCATAGGGTCTTGGTTTCCACCAGGCCTGCTCATGCATGCAGACCAGGGACTCAGGCTATCTGCCAACAGAAACATTAGAGATCCAGCGATGCAGGCCTGGTCAGACTCACCTGGAGTAGCCCAGGTGCAGAGAGATCTGGGTCAAGCACCTGGAAAGCAACCACCCCATTGTTTCAAGGAAGCAGGAACTCTGCCTTAAGGACTCGGTTTCCAACAAGAAGTCCGGAGCATGCAGAACGGGCACTCCGGCTATCTGCTACTAGGAACAGCAGAGATCTAGGGCCACATGCCAGGTACACAGGAGAGACAGTAACCATTCCCTGACAACAAGACCATGTATAAATACACATAACATGATGGAAAGAGGAAAGAAAAAGAACTTACCCCATGAAAACCAAGACAACCTAGCAACACCAGAACCCAGCTCTCCCATCACGGCAAACAGCAGAATACCAAACATGACAGAAAAACATGACTCAGACCCAAACTTATACCTGAAGATGATGATAACAATCCTTAAATAAGAACCAGAGGAAAAGCATAAAGAAAAAAGGTTTTAAAGATGAAACAGGAAAAACACTGAAAGATATCAAAGAACTAGAGGAAAACAGAACCAAAGAGATTCAGGAATTGAAGAAGAAATCTAAAATGGTAATGGAAACAATAAAAAAAAAGCACTAAAAGAGCCAACCATAGAGGTAGAAAACCTGAAAAAGAAATCAGGAGTCACAGATATAAGAATTGCCAACAAACTACAAGACATGGCAGAAAGAATCTCAGGAGCCAAAGACAACACTAAAAACATAGACAAAACAGTCAGAAAAGATGCAAAAGCCCATCTTTTCTAACTCAAAAAAAAATTTCCTAACTCAAAATGTCCAGGATATTCAGGACACAATGGGAAAACCAAACCTAAGGATAATAGAAATAGAAGAGTGCAAAAACTATCAACTAAGAGGCACAGTAAATATCTTCAACAAAATCATAAAAGAAAACTTTCCTACCTTTAAGATTATGAAGATCATGAGCATAAAAGAAGACTACAGAACCCCAGATAGAGTGCACCAAAAAAGAATTTTCTCCTGACACAAAATAGTCAAAATGCCAAGTGCCCAGCAAAGAAAGAATATTAAAAACAGTAAGGGAAAAAGGTCATGGAACATACAAAGTCAGACCAATAAGAATCACACCTGACATCTCAACAGAGGTTATGAAAGCTAGATGATTCTGGACAGACATCATGCAGACCCTAAAAGAACACACGTGTCAACCCAAGCTGCTATACCCAGCAAAACTCTCAATATAGACATAGAGACCAAGATATTACAGGACAAAACTAAATTTACACAATATCTGACCACAAACTGAGCACTACAACAAATTATAAGTAGAAAACCCAATAAAGGGAGGAAAACTACATCCTAGTAAAAACAAGAAAATACCTAAGCAAGAAAACCAAAAGAAGAAAGACACACAAGCACAATTCTATCTTCAAAAGCAAAAGTAGCAGGAAACAAAAAGCACTACTCTTTAATATCTATTAGCACAAATGGACTCAATTCCCTAATAAAAAGATATAGGTTATCAGACTAGATACATAAAGAGAATCCAGCCTTTTGCTGCATTCAGGAAACTCATCTCAGAGACAAAGACAGACACTCTCTCAGAGGAAAAGGTTTGGAAAAAACCTTCCAAGCAAATGGCGACAAGAGGCAAGCTGGAGTGGCCATTCAGATATGGAATACAGTAGATTTTCAAACAAAAGATATCAAAAAATATGAGGAAGGACACTTTTTACTCATTACGGGGAAAATTTATCAGGAGGAACTCTCAATCCTCAACATACATGTTCCAAATGAAAATGACCTTATATTCATAAAAGAAACTCTACTGAAGCTCAAAAAACACATTTCACACCCACAACAATAGGGGGGAGACCTCAACACACCACTCTCATCAATGGATAGATCATGGAAACAGAAACTGAACAAGGACACAGTGAAACTAGCAGTGGTTATGAACCAATTGGAATTAATAGACATCTGCAGAACATAACATATTAAACAAAAAATAGAACTTAGCACTACCTCGTGCCACCTTATAAAAAATTAACCATATAATCGGACTCAAAAGAAGTCTGATAAGATGTAAGAAGAATGAAATACTCTCATGCAACCTATCAGATCACCAGGGTCTTAGGCTGGTCTTCAATAACAACAAAGACAACAAAAAGCCCATATATATATATAAAAAATGCTATAATAAACAATAGCACGGTCAAAGAAGCAATAAAGAAAAAGTTAAGGACTTTCTAGAATTTTATGAAAATGAAAACACAACATACCAAAACTTATGGGTCGCACTGAAAGCAGTACTGAGAGGAAAACTCAGAGCTCTGTGTGCTTCCAAAAAGAAAATGGAGAGAGCATACACTAGGATATTTACAGCATAGTTGAAAGCTATAGAACAAAAGGAAGCAGAAACAACCAAAAGGAGGAGATGTCAAGAAACAATGAAACTGTTTTCAGATACTGACCAAATAAAAACAAATAGAACCATTCAAAGAATCAGCAAAACCAAGAGCTGGTTCTTGGAGAAAATTTACAGGATTGATAAATCCTTAGTCAGACTAACAAGAGAGCAAAGAGAGAGTATCCAAATTAGTGAATTCCGAATGGAATGCAGAGACATAACAACTGAAACTGAGGAAATTCAAAAAATCATCAGATCCTACTACAAAAGCCTATACTCAACAAATCTGGAAAATCTGGTGGAAATGGGTAAATTCCTAGACAGATACAAGATACTGAAGTTAAACCAGGATAAGGTAAACCATCTAAATAATCCCATAACAACTAAAGAAATAGAAGCAGTCATCAAAAGCCTCCCAAACAAAAAAAGCCCAGGTCCAGATCGGTTCAGTGCAAAATTATATCAGACATTTATTGATGGCCTAAAACCAATACTCTCCATACTATATAACGAAAGAGAGGCAGATGGAACACTACATAACTCATTTTTTGAGGCCACAATACCTTTATCCTAAACCACACAAAGACCCTACAAGGAAAAAGATCTTCAGACCAATCTCACTTATGAACATTGATGCAAAAATATTCAGCAAAATCCTTGCAATCCGAATCCAAGAACACATCACAAATATCATTGACCATTTTCAATATGTTTCATCCCTAGAATGCAGGGATGTCTTAACATACAGAAATCCATCAATGTAATAAACCATTTAAACAAAATCAAAGAAAAAAACCACTTGGCCATCTCACTAGATTCTGAGAAAGCATTTGACACAATTCAACACCCCTTCATGTCAATTGTCTTGAAAGTACAGGAATCCAAGGCCCATACCTGAATATAATAAAAGCAATTTATAGCAAACCAATAGCCAACATCAAACTTAATGGTGAGAAACTTGAAGCAATCCCACTAAAATCAGGGACTCGACAAGGCTGCCCACTCTCCCTCTACCTATTCACCATAGTACTGGAAATCCTGTCCAAGCACATAAACAGCAAAATCAAATCAAAGGCATACATATTAGAAAGGAAAAAGTACAAACATCACTGCATATGGCATGATAGTGTATGTAAGTGACCCCAACAATTCCACCAGAGAACTCCCAAAGCTGAGAAACAAGTTTAGGAAAGTGGCTGGATGTAATATTAACTCAAACAAATCAGTAGCCTTCCTCTACTCAAAGGACAAACATGCAGAGACAGAAATTAGAGAAAACATACACTTTACAATAGTCACATACAATATGAAATACATTGGTATGACTCTAACTAAGCAGGTGAAGGACCTGTGTGACAAGAACTTCAAATCTCTAAAGAAGGAAATCGAGGAAGATCTCAGAAAATGGAAAGATCTCCCATGCTCATGGATTGGAAAAATAAATACATAAAACCTGGACATTTACCATTGATTTTTGAATGAAAGTTGTAAAAAAAAAAAAAAAAAGAAAAGAAAAGAAAAGAAAAATTGAGCCAGAGAAGATTTTCTCACTAAAGAATTCTCTCTTCACACCAGGGGATGACAATATAGTCACTATCTAAGATGCAAATGCACAGACAGTTTACATGACAAATCGCCTCCTCCTTTGAATCTGCTGTCCATTTCTCAGACAACCTCAATATACCATGTAGGGAAAAGCAGGAAGCAGACGTGACAATTCATTTTCAAACCATATTAAACTTTATTCACTCAAAACTTCATGAATAGAAATAAAAGATTTACAATAAACAGAGAATGTAAATTCAAATTCTGTATGTAAAATATATTGCTATAACTTATACTGTATGTATGAACAGTGATTAAATAGTAACGTAGGTAACATGGCAGAATATATCAATGGTGAGAATATTAAGTACAGCTTCCTAAAAGCAAATATTTTTTAAAAAGTATAACATGCCATGTTTTGTTTTGACTATGAAGTTCTAAACAGCATTCACAAAGAGTGAGGTTGTGTTCAAAGTCTTGAATTTACATTTCATATTTACCTGTCGAGTCACATCACTCAACTTCCAAGGATATGACAGATATGCCTGAGTTGCAGGAAGAGAGCATCTTGAAAGGTCTATGCCTTATAGTAAACCATCCCTGCATCCCAGCAATGAAGCCTACTTGGTCATGGTGAATGATCGTTTTGATGTGTTCTTGGATTTGGTTTGCAAGGATTTTTTTGAGTTTTTTGCATAAATGTTCTTGAGTTAGATTGGTCTGAAGTTCTCTTTCCTTGTAGGGTCTTTGTGTGGTTTAGGAATGAGGGTTATTGTAGCCGCAAAAAATGAGTTAGGTAGTATTCCATCTGATTCTATCTTGTGGAATAGTTTGGAGAGTATTGATTTTATGTCATCAATAAATGTCTGATAAAATTCTGCACAAAACCCATCTGGACCTGGGCTTTTTTTGGTTGGGAGGCTTTTGATGACTTCCTCTGCTTCTTTAGGTGTAATGGGATTATTTAGATGGTTTACCTGGTCCTGGTTTAACTTTAGGATCTTGTATCTGTCTAGTAATTCATCCATTTCCTCCAAATTTTTCATATTGTGGAGTATAGGCTTTTGTAGTAGGATCTGCTGATTTCTTGAATTTCCTCAGTTTCAGTTGTTATGTCTCCACTTTCCTTTCTGATTTTGTTAATTTGGATACTCTCTCTTTGTCCTCTAGTTTGTCTGGCTAAGGGTTTATCCAGCTTATGGATTTTCTCTAAAGAACCAGCTCTTGGTTGTGTTGATTCTTTCAATGGTTCTTTTAGTTTCTGTTTGGTCTATTTCTTACCTAAGTTTGATTATTTCTTGCTGTCTACATCTTTTGGGTGTATCTGCTTCCTTTTGTTCTATAGCTTTCAGCTGTGCTGTCAAGTTGCTGAGGAATGCTCTCTCCATTTTTTTTTTTTTTTTTTTTTGGAAGCACTCAGAGCTATGAGTTTTCCTCCCAGTACTGCTTTCATTGCATCCCATAGGATTGGGTATGTTGTGTGTTAGTTTTCATTGAATTCTAGAAATTCCATAATTTCTTTCTTTATTTCTACTTTGACCCTCCTATCGTTTAACAGAGTGTTGTTTAGTTTCCATGTGTATGTGGGCTTTTTGTTGTCTTTGTTGTTGTTAAAGACTAGCCTTAGGCCATGGTTGTCTGAGAGGATGCATGAGAGTATTTCAATCTTCTTAAATTGATTTAGGCTTGTTCTGTGTCCAATTACGTGGTCAATTCTCGAGAAAGTGCCGAGAGGTGCTGAGAAGAAGGTGTATTCTTTTACTTTGGGTGATATGTTCTGTAGATATCAATTAATTCCAGTTGGTTCATAGTCTCTGCTAGTTTTACGGTGTCCTTGATCAGTTTCTTTTTCCATGATCTGTCCATTGTTGAGAGTGGGGTATTAAAGTATCCCACTATAATTGTGTGGGGTGAAACGTATTTTTTGAACTTTAGTAGGGTTTCTTTTATGAATGTGAGTGCTATTGTATTTGGAGCATATATGTTAAGGATTGAAAGTTCCTCCTGACAGATTTCCCCTGTAATGTGTAAAAAGTACCCTTCCTTATCTTCTTTGATAACTTTTGGTTGGAAATTTACTTTATTTGATATTAGAATAGCCACTCCACCTTGCTTCTTGGGGCTGTTTGCTAGGAAGTTTTTTCCCCAACCTTTTACTCTGAGATAGTGTCTGTCTTTGTCTCTGAGATGAGTTTCCTGTATGCACCAAAATGCTGGATTTTGTTTATGTATCCAGTCTCATAGCCTATGTCTTTGGGGGGGGTAGTTAAGTCCATTTATGTTAAGAGATATGAAAAAATAGTGGTTGCTCTTTCCTGCTATTACTGCTTTTGTAGGTTGAGTTGTGTCTGTGTCTCTTTCTTCTTTTGGTTTTCTTGCTTAGGAGATGTCTGGTACGTATTTGGATTTAGATCCACTCATTATATTGGGTATTCCACCTATACTTCGTTGTAGTGTTGGGTTTGTGGTCAGATAATGTGTAAATTTAGATTTTTCTTCATATCTTCATCTCTCCATCTATGGAGATTGAGGGTTTTGCTGGGTTGGTACTTGTGCTCTCTTAGGGTCTGCATGATATCTATCCAGGCTCTTCTAGCTTTCATAGTCTCTGTTGAGAAATAGGGTGTGATTCTGATTGGTCTGCCTTTATAGTTTACCTGACCTTTTTCTTACTGCTTTTAGTATTTTTCCTTTGCTTTGGGCACTTGGTTTTTTGCCTATTATGTGTCGGGAGGAATTTCTTTTCTGGTCCAACCTCTTTGGAGTTCTGAAGGCTTCTTTTATGCTCATGTTCATCTCATTCTTAAGAGTAGGAAATTTTTCTTCTACAATTTTGTTGAAGATATTTACTGTCCTTCTTAGTTGGTATTCTTCTCCCTCTTCTATTCATATTGTCCTTAGGTTTGGTCTTCTCATTATCTCCTGGATCTCCTGGACATTTTGGGTTAGGAGCTTTTCGGATTTTGGATCTTCTCTGACTCTTTTGTCTATGTTTTCAATGTTGTCTTCGGCTCCTGAGATGATCTCTTCCATCTCTTGTAGTCTGTTGGAAATGTTTGCATCTGTGACTCCTGATTTTTTTTTTTTTTTTTTTTTTTTTTTTTAGGACTTCTACTTCTTGGGTTGTTTCGTTTCGTGTTTTCTTCATTGCATCCATTTCTGTTTTAAATTCTTTCTTCCAGTCCTTCATCTCTTTATTCTGTTTTCTTCTAGTTCTTTGAGTTCTTTGAGTGTTTTTCTTCTTTTTTCTTTAAAAGCTTCTATTCCTTCATTATTTTCTTCCTGTACTTGTTTAAGGATCTACAATATCATCTTGAGGCAGAATTTCATGTCTGAGTCTAATTTTTCTGGAGTGTTTTGCATTCGGCTGTTTGTTGTGATGAGAGAGCTGGGTTCTAGTGTTGCCAGGTTGTCTAGGTTTCCCAGGCATATGCTCTTTTGCTTTCCTCTTTCCATCTTGTTGTCAGTGATAGGTTTTTGCCTTTCCCTTGTTCCTGGCCTGTGTCCCTGGATCTCCACTGGTCCAGGTGGTGGATAGTCTGAGCCCTGTTCTGTGTCCCAAAGCCACAGTGTGGGTACAAAGGTCCCAATGCTGAGTTCCTTTTCCTTGGGTCAGGCAGAGCGGGGGGTTGCTTACTGTGTGTGCTCATCAGAGATCTCTCTGCCCCCTGACTACTCAGATAATCTTTTATCCGCCCTTTATCTCTGGGACTCTGCTGGTCCAGGTGGCAGGTAGACTGAGTCCTGTTCTGCACCCCAAAGCCGCCAGGAGGGAACAGAGGTCTCAATGCTGGGTTCCTAGTCCCTGGATCAGGTAGGGCAGGGGCTTGCTTTCTGAACCGCTCAGCAGAGATCTCTATGCCTTCTGGCTATTTGGATGCCCCGCTTTCCAGACCTTTCTCTCTGGGGCTCCGCTGGTACAGGTGGTAGATGATCTGAGTCCTGGGAAAGGCAGGGCAGGGGCACGCTTACTGTGCAGGCTTAGTAGAGATCTCTCTGCAGCCTGGCTACTCGGATCACCTTCTCATCAGGTCTTTTGTTCTGGGGATTCCCTGGTCCAGGAGGCAGATGATCTGAGTCCTGTTCTTCACCCCAAAGTCGCCAGGTGAGAACAGAGGTCCAAATGATGGGTGCCTGGACCCTGGATCAGGCAGGGCAGGGGCACGCTTTCCGTGTGAGCTTGGCAGAGATCTCTCTGTCCCCTGGCTATTCAGATCACCTTCTCACTAGGACTTTATCTCTGGGGCTCCACTGGTCCAGGTGGCAGATGGTCTGAGTAATTACAGCTTCCTAATAGCTAATACTTTTTAAAAAGTATAACATGCCATGGTTTTTGGACTATGAAGTTCTAAAAAGCATTTACAAAGTGTGAGGTTGTGTTCAAAGTCTTGAATATAAATTTCATATTTAGCTGTACAGTCACATCACTCAACTTCCAGGGATATGACAGATCTGCCTGAGTTGCAGGAAGAGAGCATCTTAAAAGGTCTATGCCATGTTTCCCAACAGTATTTCATAGTCAGGCTCCCAGAACACCATGGTCACAGTACAACATTAAAAAACAGTGAGAAAAAAATAAAAACTTTTGAAATTATCCACTACTAGTATGATAAAAACTATTGAAAAAAAAACACAAAATTAAGGGAAATAGAATGGTGACCACAACATAACCATGGGTCACAAATACAACCTTTAATGCATCATGCGTGTGAGCATATGCTGTGTGTTGAGTAGTCTCTAACTTATACTGGGTCCATCTTTGTCACAGATGTCTTCAGATGAAGCTCTCCCTTGTTCCAGGTTATTATTACATGGATGGGTTTGGAACATCCCCCACAATTTCTGCCGAGAACCTGCTTAAAGTCTCTCAGTTATTAATAATGTTTAATTGGATATTTTATATATTAACATCTGAAATGTTATTACCATTTCCCTATCTCCCATATCCTACCCAGCTCCCATTACTTTCAGGAAGATTCTGCCACTTCAAAGTTCTTTCCTCCTATTGATGCCGGACAATGCCACGCTCTTCTACATATGCAGCTGGAGCTGAGGGTCTCTCCATGTGTAAAAAATCATTGGTTGCTCTTTTAGTTCCTAAGACCTCAGGTGCAGGTTTGGTCAATTGATATGTTGTGCTCTTCCTGGGGTTGAAAAGCATTCACCTGGCTCAGTTCTTTCTCAGGCTCCAACACTGGGGTCTCAGGGTCAGTCTGAAGGTTAGCTGCAAGCATACTCAGCTGTATGAGCAAAGCTCTGGCAGAGCCTCTGAACAGAGATCCAATCAGGTCCTCTCACCCTGCACATCTTGGCATCCGCATAAAGACTGGTTTTGGTGAATGAATGCTGAATGAACTACAGCTGTTGATGTATCTCAACGAAATCTTCTACAATCACTGTTACACTCTCTGTTCCTGTGTTTCCTCACATTAGTTTTTTATTCTTGCTTCTAAAAAGGACCGAAGCTTTCCCACTTTGGTCTTCCTACTTATTTATCTTCAAAGATCTGCAAACCACCCTGTCTGAAGTCCTGGGCTACATCCACAAAAGACTTCAGAGCAGCCTCAGCAGCCATGTGGGTGGGGTTACAGTAAAGTCTGGTGCAGGATTTCCCACACCATCTTCTGCCTAAACAGAGGCATGTGCTGCTGAGAGAAGGTCATGGGTTGGCCTTTGGAGATGTAATCTGCATATTTACAGGTGAACATGCCACAATCACTGTGATTCCCCTGCTGAGGAATCTCTTCTGCTGGCATGCTAGACAGCTTCCATTCCAAAGGGTTCAGATCCACATTCCTTCTGGCTTTGCTCTCCTCCTGCAGATAGTGGAAAATCAGCTCAAGGACATCTGGTCTCTTGTGTCCCATCGAATCCAGGTAGACAATCCTCTTCTCTCTTAGGTCTGTCACCACCAGGCTCCAGTGCTCATCCAGGTGAACCGGCACCAGAAGCAGGTCCTTTATAAAGAGGTCCACTGCCTTGGTCCATCTTCTGACTGACCTGTAGCCCCCACTCTTTAACTTGCTGTAAAAGAAGGTACTAAATGCATAAAGTGCAGGGTATCCTTGACTTTGACTTCTGTCCATGAGCAGATTCATGTAAAAATTGATGACTGTGTCATTGAGCCACTGGGTGTCCCTCAGGGTGCGCATGTCTGCTCGAGTGATTGCCATATTGAATGCACAACTCAAGATCTCATCTTGTGGCCCTGGGCCTAGAGCACTACTGATTTCCTTTTGCATGTGTGCTGTGAGCACAAGCCCATGGTCCAGCCCTGGGCTCTTCTTTTGGTCTTTAGAAGGCCTTCCTTTGGCCTCAGGCATTGGCATTTGTTGGTGGAGAATGTCATTGCTGACTCTGTCTGGGTGGATGAGAGGTGCCTGAGACACATGAATGTGCACACCCACACAGCCTTTCATCTTCTTTGACAAGTCTAAAGGGACCCTGTTACCTCTGTGAGAGTCAGAGTTCACAGGGACACTGGGTTGAAGGTGGAACAACAAGCCTGGGGATGGTCCATTGTGGTATTTCTGAACACCTAAGTCTTTGTAACTCAAGGGGCCTTTCGATCCTTTGTGACCATAAACTGACTTTGCCTCAGTCACAGCCTCTACATCAGGGCTTTCACTGTCCTCTGGGGGCTTTATATGGTATTGAGTCTCTTCTCCTGGGTACCTTCTATGATCATTGTTTGGCTCTTCACACCCAAGCTTTCTTTTCCACTCTTCCTGTTTGTGCCTCTTTAGAGGTTGTCTTGGCTCTTCAGCCCATACATCATTTCCAGCATCTGCATGGCATTTCCTCTTTTGGCCTTTCTGAGGATGTGCACAGTACACAGTCTCAAGACGATTGAAAGAATGACATGTTCTGGGCCTACTTGGATTCCCTTTGCTCACCAGTTGCCTCTCGGCCATGGTAGATCTTTCAGATTGGCCAGTCACAGTGCATGTCAGACAGACTGCTGGTGTGGGCTCCTGGGTTGTTTTATCCATGGCTACAGGATCAGTTATTGTACTTGTAGGTGTCTTATCCACACAGGACCTTTGCTTCAAGATGAGAAATCACAGCCTGATGAGCTCAGATTTCCTTTGTCCTTGAGATACCTGCAAGATAAAGTCAGAATGAGGCAACAGACTCCAAGAGTCCTTCTTCCACAGCTGATAAATCTGACCTTGTCTTCAATGTGGGGATTCTCCTGTCTCAGTGTAGGAAAGATCATTGATATGACATAGTGTCTTTGACCTTGTGTGAGAACTGGTGTCTCTGGGAACAATGAGCCCCTGCACACCTCAAAACTATGGAAATTGCTATTGTTATCAGAGACAGGTGTTTGAAGACAGAAGGAACACTGCCCAATTTTTTCTATGAAACCAATATTATACTTATACCTAAACCACAGAAAGATTCCACAGGAAAAAAAAAAAAGAAAATGGAAAATACACAATAAAATTGTGGCAAGTGGGAATTAGTGGTACAGAGAAGTCCTAGTACAGTAAAATAAGAATTTAAGTCCTACAGGTACAAAACTTAGGTATACACACACAGTGTCACACACAGATACCCGTACAGGAATCTAGTAAGCACAAGTTGGAAAGAGAATAAAGTCTTGGTGTTGTCTTCTACCCTGCACATTTATGCCTTGGAACATGCCTGGTCACACATTGACACATATGCACACATATTAATTTAAAAAATAAATGTAAATTCTATGGTGTTCTCTAGTTTTAAGGCAAGCACCACCATCATGTAACTGTACAATCTCTTACCGATAAGTCAAAGAATTTACCTAGAAGTTCAGAGCAATTCTTTATCAGAAAACACCAACTATGTTCCTTGTCCTATACTGGCAGCTTACAGCCACATGTAATTCATATTCTAGGGTGCTCTGCATGCCCTTCTGACTTTAACAGGCACCGTACATACACACACAGTCACATATTCACACACTCACACACACAATGCAAATGTGTTTCTGGAGCTACCAGACTAAAATCTCTCAGTATTTGTTCCTTTAACTTTCTCTATTTTTTTATGGTAAGGAATCCATGGGCTTAATTCTCCTAGTGGCAAGGTAGGATGACCAGCAAATGCCCAATCAGCCCCAGGACTCAATGCCTGCCCAAAAATAAAAGACAACAAAATACCACCATGCTTTTATATTTCATGGTGGTGTCTTGAGAAGCACTTCACTATCTAAGCTCTTTCTCCTGAATATGCTCATGTTTCTTTGTTGTTGCTGTTGTTCTTGGAATGCAAATACTAATAACAGGAGGCCCTGAGGCAAGGGTGGTCAGCAACATTAGTTCCGGAAGCTTGAGATCTAAATTGATTCCCCAGCTCAGGAATAATGAGTCAGACAAGGTTGACCATGCATGTGATACCCACAGGGAACAGAGACGCTCTGGTCTCTAGAGCTGTCTGGGCTGTAAGCCTATCCAAAACGGCAGGTGAGGCTTGAGTCAATCAAGTGATCAATGAGAAAAACCTGTGATAATCACTGCTATTTTATGCAAATCTATGGAAACACACTCACACACTCACACCTCAGCATACTCTATCTCTCTCTCTCTCTCTCTCTCTCTCTCTCTCTCTCTCTCTCTTTCTCTCTCTCTCTCTCTCTCTCTCTCACACACACACACACACACACAAATACACACACACACATTGCAAAGATATTTCTCCATTTACCAGCCTGAGAACTCTCCAGTGCAATTCTGACTTAAATACCTTTTAAAAAATACAGATCTCTCATTGGCTTCCTTTTCCTATTGGCAAGGTTGGAGGAGACCAGATCCAGAGCTTAGGAACAGTTCTTGGTTGGATGATGGTGCCACACATTAAACCCATTTAAGAGTGAGTTCCTCATAATCTACTTGCCTTTTTGTCTCCACAGCACTATTTACAACAAAAGACATTAGAGAACCCATTCTTTGGATTCCCAGCACCATATAAAACTTTGAAAAGTGCTCCATACCTCTACATGGAAAAGACATGGGATTCCAAAGCATAAAGACATTTAAAGCTGGCCAGGATTACCAATAGCCCTCTCTGCTAAGGACACAGGCAGAGAGGGCAGATCAGTAATTACTGAGTATGTGTTGTGCACAGGCAAAGATGAAGGTTTAAGCTCCAGTATCATTTAACAATCAGATATAGATAGGACAATTGCAGGTTCTCTAAAGTACACAACTTGACTGAATCTGAGTTAAAGGGACCTAACAAAGTGACTTACTGGTCCTATAGTCCCCACAATCCCTGTCTATCAACAGAAAGTTCAAGATTTTCTAAGCCAATCAATTTCCTTGTCTAAGTAGTCTTTAGTATATTTTTAGATCCTAAGGAAAGGTCTAAGTTTCCCAAAGTTTGATTAGTATTACAGAGCTTTCCTGCATCTACACAATATGTATTTATACACTACTCTTGAAAGATTAGAGCTTAAGAAACAATAAAAACACAGGAAAAAATGTGTAAACATACACACACAAAAACACATAATGCAAATTTGATTGTGGATATACCACCTGAGGACCCTCTACTGTCGTTCTCAGGAACTTTCTAATTTTTTTTGGCAAGGTCATTATTTGGGTGCATTTTCCCAGAGGCAAGTTAAGTGGCCAGCATATCCCATGATTCACTTGTCTTATTGCCTCCTTTGGACTGGATGACAAAGAAATACCTCGAGACTATTTTATTTTAGGATGGTGTTGTGGGAAGCACTTCAGTATTTAAACTCTTCCTCTAGCCCTATGCTAAGACTTCATTGCTACTGATGTGCTGGGAAAGCAAATCCTAATAAAATGAGGCCCTGGGGAATGGCTGATTAGGCAGAAACAATTGTTCTGTAAGTGTGAAGATCTGAATTTGATTCCCCAACCCCCACACAATGAATCAGGCCAGTCTCACAATGCATGTGATACCCACATTGGGAACAGAGACAGGGTGGTCTCTAGAGCTGGCTGGGCAGACAGCCTCCACAAAATGCCAGGTGAAGCTTGAGTCAATCAAATGGGATCAATAGAAGAAAAAACACAATAATCACTGGAATGTGTTTGCAAATCTATAGAAACACAATCACACACTCACATCTCTGCATATCAAAATCCCTGGTGAACTTATGTACACAGGGGTCACAAGGACTCACAATCTCATTTTTCTACCTTCACATTGGAAGAGGCCCCATTCATATGACTCATCCATGAATGGACTGTAGACATGGTACAAGGAAAAGAAATAAAGGGATTTTGGACACCAGGGGAGGCCAACACTGAGGCACTTATTGGATTCCCTAAGTTACACCACAAGGACAAGTCCAAGCAATATTGTCTACTCTGTACTGAGAAACCATTCTTCCCATTCTCTTTACACACCCTTAAAAAGACAAATCCCACCTTCCTGAAGATGGCCTGCTTGGCTTCAGAGTTACTCAACTATGGAAAACTAGCTACACCAGTACTTAGAGGGCTCCCGAACCTAAAGAAAGTCTGGAATCAAACAGATTCCCACTAAGACATAGGAAATACTCCCCAGCCAGTAGAGACTCTGGTAATTCATGCCTAGGGCTATATGCCTCTGAATGTCAATTAGATCTTCTAGGTTGTTGTATGAGTCAGCAGTTTCTGTCCAAAACTTATACACACACACACACAATTTCAGATGCTATACATAGATATCTACACATTTATCCATGTAGATGTGGACTTGTTAAAATGACCTACCCTCTGTTGTCATTTAATCCAAGATGGCTTCTGTGAATGGAAGGTTCAAGTGTCAAATACTTTTTCAGTCCAACAGTCTGGATGTCTCAGCTGGTCTTTAGTAAATACCAGATTCCCAAAGAATAAACTCTGAGGACACTGGAGGAATGGACCTCTTACCAAGACAAGAACATCCAGGAAATGAACGGAGACTTCCGTTCTTGGGATCTTCTTTATGCTCTGGGAAGTGGGTGTGGCCAAGATAAGGGTAAACAACACCCAATCAAATCCACCTCAACAGATTTCAAACTAAGGTATTTTTACAACCTCAAGAATAATGATTAAAGGTAGTCTGACCCACAAAATTACTAAAATATCATCCAGAGGTTTGCACCTAACTTGAATGTCTAATATAATTTCAAGTGCAATCAAGTGGACATCCCAGAGCAGGCAGCAGTTGGCTCTAAATATTTCACATATGAAAAAGAATTGATGACAGTTAGTTTGAGTGAGCTTGACCTGTATATTTTCACTCTCTAGTGCTTTTTTCTGTGTGTTTGTGTGTGCGGGGGAAATCATTTCATTGCTTCATGAAAAAAAATATGGAGGTACAGGAAGATTTAGAGGTTGGTCAAAACCCAGATTTTTGTCCCACACTCTCCGATACTGAATCACCAAATCAACACACAATCACAGAGTGGACCTGGGTCTCTCTTTACATCTGTAAATATGCAGCTTGGTCTTCATGTGGGTCCTGTAATAATGGAACTTGGCATATTCCAAATGCTGCTGCTTGAAAGTAAAATCGTTGGCTCCTTTGTCTGGCTGCAGGGACAAAGGAAGTGCCTAACCTCCCAGAGATTTGATGTTCTTGGTTGAAGAGTTACCTGGGGTGGGGACATTGGTACTTACAAAATAATAACGGTATGAATCATAGGTGAGGGATTGTAGAGATGTTGATTGGAAGAGAATGTAAGATGAGTAAATATAAAAAAAACTTCGGGAGGAAAAGGGGGAGGAGGAGTTGGAATTCTCAGTCTGGAGATCTTACCCCATTATAGGAAAAATACAGGCTTTGATTCTGAGCACCATATACAAGCTCAATTTCTGTTACTTGCCTCCAATTCTAGTTACCAGGAATCAAATTGAGGATATTCCCTACCAAAAAATATAATTACAAAAAACCTTGGACAAATGAATCCTGGCTGTGAAAATTATAGGACATTTCCCAGGGCTCATGGCTTCACACTTCCATGCTTTGATGGTTTCAGCAATGTTCTGGTCTGTAAAGATTAAATATATTGAATTTTAAATACCAAAACTTGCCACTAGGCTGGATTCTTAGCTCTTTTGTTTACATGTACTTTATGCTCATTGTAACTAGTAAGTTTTCAATGAATACTATCAAACCTTTAGAAAAAAATCAAGTACTGACTAGAAAATAGTCATAAAATTGTATGTAAAAATTGTTTTGAAATGTGTACATTATCTCTGTTTTTAAAAATAAATTTGTTTTATTTAAAAAAAGATCTTATGGCAAACTAGCAAAGACAATCACTCAAGACTGAGTGTTGGCATTGATCAGGAGGAAACCTGCTAATTTTCAGTGAAATTAATTCTACAGAAGTTCTGCTAAACATAGGGAATGGAAAGCAGTTTAATCCTCAACTTCAGTACAGCTTCAACCAGCACATGATGGGAGCAGATGCCAAATCCCACAAACAAACAATACCAAGATCACAAGATAAAAGTGGGAGGAATGATTATAGGAGCCTAAATGGTCAAGGACAACGAGAAACCAGTCCATATAATTAAGTACAAAGGGCTTATATGAGTTCACAGTGATTTAATCGAATATCAAGGATACTTATTGGATCTAACTGAGGTCCTCTGCATGCATGTTAAGGCATATAGCTTGGGAATTATTTAGGATTCTTCACATTGGGAGCAGGATCAGTGTCTGACTCTGTTGCTTACTTTGATAACCCTTTTCTTCCTCCTGGACTCCCTCACCAAGCCTCAATCACAGGGAGGTGCCCAGTCTTACTGCCGTGAGATAAGTGTGTTTTGGGTTTGCCCTTGGAGGCTGGCCTGCCTTGAAGTGAGAGAGAGATTGAGTAGATGACACTTTGTGCAGGAGTGAGGAAGGATTGGAAGGTACATGACGAAATGTGGTTTGGTTGAAAGGTATAAGAGAACAAAAATACTCTAGTAAACACCAATTTCCCATACACACACACACACACACACACACACACATACACACACACACACACACACACACACACACAAGCTTCACATAATATATCTTGATTGGTCTCTTTTTTCATATCTGTCATGTGTTAAGGAGGACAAAAGACCAGTACATCACCCATCTCCTGAAAGACCCTTTATGTAGAACCAGCAAAAACCATTCCTCTAGTAAAAGGTACAACCTCCAACTCTTTTCCTAGAGCATTGTAACAGAATGATGTCTCACTCCCTGAACATCACAATCATTTTATGTTTGCCCCAAACATTTTCTTCTGAGATTTCTTGTTTTAAAGTAACTCCTTACTTATATTCTTTCCCATCTGTCTCCTTGTTTACCAACGATCTCATGCATATAAATATATGAATATAACCAGCTGAGTTCATTCTGAGCTGCTGGCGTGTGTATCTGTGTATGGCTGAGCTCTTGGGGTGGATGACCAATTAGGTGGCTTGTCCAGGAAGTGACATTCCTGTCCTTCTCAGTGTTAATGATTTGCCTGTAGCTGTTTCATCAAATGATGGGAAGTTGTGAGATTTCTACCTCAGTATTGGATTGCCTTTTGTGGTTGTCAGCATCGAAACCTTGCTAAAGTACACAAGGTGTAAAAGTGTCATGGGTGTGGCTTTCTCTCCAATAGAGAAGATATAATGTCACAGCTGGGAACTGGGTCCTATTGCTCTTAAAAATCTCCTGACTCCTTTTCTTTGAGCTCCCTGGGCCTCATCTGTAGCAGCTGTGCTGAAGGTGTATCAGCTGGGCTGGGCCTCCAGGTCAGTTTGTCTCTGGGTTTTTACTGAGTAGTGCCTCACATGAATGGCTTCCGTTGAGAGAAACAAAGAAGGCTCTTTGTTGAGAGGTACACATACCTGAGGTATTGGTATTTATAACACAAATTTAAATCATCCTGTTTTGAAAAAGTGTCATGTTGGAGTCTTCTCTAGATTCCATTATTTCAGCAGCCATGGAAGCAGGCTAGGGGTCGGTTAGCAATTCCTTCAGTAGAGAAGGGCATCAACCTAATTACCTGATGTTGGTTCTCTTCAAGATTATAGGCTTATATTTTCTTTTTCATTGTATTGGATATTATCTGTAATTACATTTCAAATGTTTTCCTTTCCAGTGCCATAGTCTATGTCTTTTTATTGGGGAAATAGGACCGTTGATTTTAAATGATATTAAGGAATAGGTATTGCTGGTTCCTGTTATTTTTGTTTTTAGAATTAGAATAATGTTTTGAGATTTTCTTCTTTTGGGTTGGTTGTAAAAATATTATTTTGCTTTCCTTAGGGTGTACTTTTATCCTGGTTGGGGTGTTTTCCATCTGTTATCCTTTGTTGGGCTGTGTTTGTGGAAAAATATTGTGTAAATTTGGTTTGGTCCTGGAATATCTTGGTTTCTTCATCCGAATTACTTGACAGTGTTGCTGGGTATAAAATCCTCTGCTTAAATTTGTGTTCTCTTAGGGTCTATATGGCATCTGTTTAGGATCTTCTAGCTTTCAAAGTCTCTGTTGAGAAGTCAAGTGTAATTGGTCTGTCTGCAAATGTTACTTGCCCTTTTTTTATTTCTTTTTTCTTTTTACTGCTTTTAGTATTCTATTTTTCTTTTCATTATTTGGTGTTTTCACTAATATAATTCTCCAGATCATTCTTTTTTGGTCTAATATATTAGGTGTTCCTGAGGCTTCTTGTATGTTCATGGTCATATCATTCTCTTGGTTAGAGAAGTTTTCTTCTATAATTTTGTTGAAGATATTTAGGTGGAAGTCTTCACTCTCTTCTACACTATTCTTTTTAAGTTTAGTTTTCTCATTGTGTTTTTACAGCCAATATCCAAATGTAGAAGAGGAAAGACAGTAAATAGGACAAAGTCTGTGGACTTCTGTAGGAAAAGTTGTAAAGAAGAGTAGCTATTCCAATCTCCTTTTGTCAGGATACCAGCTATCAATTTCAGTAATGTCAGGTGTCCTTACACAGATCAGTAAGGTAACATAATCTGGCAAGACCTGCCTTCCCTGAAGAAAAGGGGTCTAGACAGCAGGAGTGACAGGGACCAGCTGGATCTCAATGAGGTGATATCTGCCATGCCTCTCTCAACAAAGTAAACTCCAGCCTAGATCCAGACCAAGGAAGCATTTTGTAGGTTGAAATGCACACCACTCTCACTGTCTGTGAGTCCTATTTATATTCTAGTCAATCATTCCCTGTCCTTCTATCAGCCTTCTTCAGTAAAACACTATGTGAGTCTGAATCACATGACACCACAAGAGACTTCCAATTTTAGAGACATCTTGCTGTGCAACTTGTCTGTGCCAGGAAGAGAGAGAGAGGGATAGAGAGAGATTGAGAAAGAGAGAGACAGAGAAAGACAGAGATAGAGAGAAAGAACAAGATAGAAAGAGAGAGAGAGAGAGAGAGGGAGAGAGAGAGGGAGGGAGGGAGAGACACACCCAGAGAAAGAAAGACAGAGAGAGACACTCAGAGAGAGACAGAAAAACAGACACAGTGAGAGAGAGAAAGAGAGAGAGAGAGAGAGTTGGAAAGAGAGACAGAGGCAGAGAGAGGCAAAGAGAAACTACCCAGCACATTAAATGTTGTTTAGAAATATTCTACTGATTCCCAAATGTGCATTCATTTTTGAGAATAGATTTAGTTATCCTGAGATTCTCTTTTTATTCCAAATAATTGTGGAAATTGTTCTTTCTAACTCTATGAAGTAATTGTTAGATTTTTGATGGGGATTGCATTGAATCTGTACATAGCTTTAGACAACATGGCCATTTTTATTATGTTGACCATTCTAATTTATAAGCATGAAAGGTATTTCTATCTTCTGAGATCTTCAAACTTGTCTTCTTCAGAGATTTGAAGTTCCTGTCTTACAGATTGTTCAGTTGCTCAGTTAGAGAATCTACCCCACACTTTCCACACTGGTAAGAAATCTTCTGTTACTTTCTCTAGGGCATCAGTCATCAATTTGACTGTACATTTGTACCTGTGGACTCGCTGCTGCTAAGCTCCAGGTTCATATCCAACAACAGTCTCTCTCTTATCTTACAGCACAACCCTCATTTCCTTTCCTGTCCATTGGATCTTTAATCTGTACCTTCATTCAAACACCCAGCCTAGAATGTTCTCTGTGTTTAAGACAATGATGCTCTGTTGTGCTCCTTGCTTTCTGACTCTTCCTCACTCAAAGAACTGTGAGCACCTGTATTTCTCCTTTCGAGGGACTGCATCTAAAATTAATTACAAACAAAGCTGAGCATTCCGGAGAGGATTTTATTGGTCAGGTTAGTAGAAGAGGAATGACCCTCCCTTCATATGGGTGCTATCATTTAGTGGCAGACCAGTTAGACAGATAAGGAAGAAACATAGGACTTTTTGCTTCCTTGCCCACTTCCAGCCTTCCCTCAATTCCCAGTGACCTGGTCAACCCTACTTTAAACATCTGTGGTAATACTACACTTCCAAGTGCGGCAATCATCCAAATAATCCATAGTTTCCCATAGCTGCCATAACAAATTAGTTCATGATGGACTCTGTGATCCCAGTTATTCTTATGACTTGCCATACCATGAATATAAGCAAAAACCACCTCCACCTTTAAAAGACACAGTTGGTTAGTGATTTATTTCTGTGTGTTTGTGAACACATGGGTGTAGGCAAATATAGTGAAGTCAGGGGAAAATTTTGGGAGGCAATTCTAATACTCAGTGAGTCTTAGAGATTGATGTGAAGTGTGCAAACATTGCAAAAAGCTCCTTTATACACTAGTACAGCTCAAACACCAGCTTTTTTATACTGAGGTGAGATTTGGACTCATGTCTACTTCCTTTAAAAGGAGGTATTTTCATTTTCTTATTTTTCTTTATTTTTTAACTTTAAAAAACAAATACAGATGTACAGAATTTTAATCATGTTTGCATAAAAGTATAGGAATACATTTTTGTAAGGTTGTAATTAAGTATTTGTGGGTACATATATATACACATAAATATATATGTAACAATAATATAAGAAAAGAGGTTATTAATTTGAGGGGATAGGGGAGAAACTGAGAGGGTTGTAGGAAGGAAAGGGGGATGTGATACAGTTCTACTTTAATTAAAATATATTCATTTTTTTCTTGAACTTCACACAGTCTGTGAGTTGTTTCTGGAGTGTTCAGAGCTTTCTTGGGTTAGTATCCCATTATCAGTGACTGCATATTATGTCTGTTGTTTTGTGACTGAGTTATCTCACTCAGGATGATATTCTGTCGATGCATCCATTTTCTTAAGTATTTCATTATGCCATTGTTTTTCATATCTGAGTAGTACTCCATTGTTAAATGTACCACAATTTTTGTGTCCATTCATCTACTGAGAGACATCTGGGTTTTTTCCAGCTTCTGGCTCTTATAATTACAGCTGCTATAAACATTGTGGTGCATGTATCTTTGTTGTATGTTCGAGCATCTCTGGGGTAAATGCCCAGAAGTGGAATAACTGGGCCTTCAGGCAGTAGTATGTCCATTTTTCTGTGGAACAGCCAGACTGGTTTCCAGAGTCGTTGTATCAGTTTATAACCCCAGCAGCAGTGCAGAAGTGGTTCTCTTTCTCCACATCCTAGCCAACATCTATTGTCATCCGAGTTTTGGATCTTGGTCAATCTGACAGGTGTGAGGTGGAATTTCAGGGATGTTTTGATTTGCCTTTCTCTGATGGCTAAGGATGTTGAGCACTTTCTTAGTTGTTTCTGAGCCATTTGGTATTCCTCGATTGAGAACTTTTTGTTTAAGTCTGTACCCCTTTTTAATAGGGTTGTTTGATTCTCTGGTATCTTGCTTTTTGAGTTCTTTGTATACCTTGGATATTACGCCTCTATCTGATGTGGGGTTGGAAAATATCTTTTCCCACTCTGTTGGCTGCCGTTTTATTTTCATGATAGTGTCTTTAGCCTTACAGAAACATTGCAATCTCTTTAAGTCCCATTTGTCAATCTTTGATCTTAGAGCTCAAGCTATTAGTGTTCTGTTTAGGAAATTTTCTCCTGTACCTATGAGTTCTAAGGTTTTCCCTACTTTCTCATCTAATAGTTTCAGTGTACCTGGTTTCATGTGGAGATCTTTGATCCACTTGCACTTGGGCTTTGTACATGGAGATAAGAAAGGGTCTATTTTCATTCTTCTGCATGCTGAGTGCCAGTTGGACCAAAACCATTTGTTGTATAGGCTATACTTTTTCCATTGAATGTTTACAGCTCCTTTGTCAAACATCAGGTCACCATATACATAAGGGCTCAATTTTGGATCTTCTATTCTATTCCATTGATCTGCGTGCCTATTTCTGTACCAGTACCATGCAGTTTTCAGGACAATTGCCTTGTAATATATCTTGAGTTCAGGTATAGTTATTCCTGCAGATGTTTTCTTGTTGTTTAGGATGGATTTAGCTCTTCTAGGTCTTTTGTCATTCCAAATGAAATTGCACATTGCTCTTTCCAACTCAGTAAAAAACTGGGTTGGAATTTTGATGGGGATTGCATTGAATCTATAGATTGATTTTGGTAAGAAGGCCATTTTAAAATAATGATCCTTCAAATCCATGAGCATGAGAGATCTTTCCATTTTCTGAGGTCTTCCACGATTTCCTTCTTTAGAGTTTTTAAATGCTTCTCATACAGATCCTTCACTTTCTTAGTTAAAGTCACACCAAGTTATTTCGTAGGGTGACTATTGTGAATTGTATCTTTTCCCTAATTTCTTTATCTACATGTTTGTCCTTTGACTATAGGAAGGTTACTGATTTGTTTGAGTTCATTTTATATTGGCCACTTTGATGAACTTGTTTATCAGCTGGAGGAGTTCTCTGGTGGTGTTTTGGGGTAGCTTAATTACACTATCATGTAATCTTCAAATAGTGATGATTTTACTTCTTCCTTTCCAATTTGTATCCCTTTGATTTTCTTTTACTGTCTAATTGCTCCAGCCAGGACTTGCAGTACTATGTTGAATAGGTAGGGGGAGAGTGGGCAGCCTTATTGAGTCCCTAATTTTAGTGGGATTGCTTCAATTTTCCCACTGTTAAATTTGATGTTGATGTTGGTTTGCTGTATATTGCGTTTATTATGTTTAGGTATGGGCCTTGGATTCCTGTTCTTTCCAAGACTTTTAACATGAAGCGGTGTTGAATTTTGTCAAATGCTTTCTCAGCATCTAGTGATATGATTATGTGATTTTTTTGTTTTGTTTTTTTTTTTTTTTGAGTTTGTTTATATGGTGGATTACATTGATGGACTTCCCTATATTAAACCATCCCTACATGCCAGTGATGAAGCCTACTTGATCTTGGTGAATGATCGTTTTGATGTGTTCTTGGATTCGGTTTGCAAGGATTTTCTTTTTTTTTTTTTTTTTAGTATTTTTGCATCAATGTTTATAAGTGAGATTGGTCTGAGGTTCTCATTCCTTGTAGAGTCTCTGTTTGTGTAGGAATGGGGGTTATTTTAGCCTCAATAAATGAGTTTGGTAATTTTCCATCTGATTCTATTTTGTAGAATATTTTGTAGAGTATTGGTATTATGTCCTCTATATGTCTAATAAAATTCTGTACTGAACCTGTTTGGACCTGGGATTTTTTTGGTTGGGAGACTTTTGATGACTGCCTCTATTTCTTTAGGTATTAAGAGATTATTTAGATGGTTTACCTGGTCCTGATTTGACTTTATTATTTTTTATCTGTCTAGGAATTCATCCATTTCCTCCAGTTTTTCCACTTTGTTGAGTATAGGCTTTTGTAGTAGGATTTGATGATTTCTTGAATTTCCTCAGTTTTAGTTGTCATTTCTCCACTTTCCTTTCTGATTTTGTTAATTTGGATACTCTCTCTTTGCCCTCTAGTTTGTCTGGCTAAGGGTTTATCAGTCTTGTTGATTTTCTCAACGAACTAGCTCTTGGTTTTGTTGATTATTTAAATGGTTCTTTTTGTTTTTATTTGGTCTATTTCTGCCCTAAGTTGATTATTTCTTGCCATCTACTTTTCTTTGGTCTATCTCCTTTTTTTTTGTTCTAGAGCTTTCAGCTGTGCTGTCAAGTTGCTGATGTATGCTCTCTCCAGTTTCTTTTTAGAAGCACTCAGAGCTATGAGCTTTCCTCTCAGTACTGCTTTCATTGCATCCCATAGGTTTGGGTATGTTGTGTTTTGGTTTTCATTAAATTCTAGAAAATCCTTATTTTCTTTCTTTATTTCTTCTTTGACCCTGCTATCGTTTAATAGAGCATTGTTTAGTTTCCATGTGTATGTGGGCTTTTAGTTGTCTCTGTTGTTGTTAAAGACCAGCCTTAGACCATGGTGATCTAAGAGCATGCATGGGAGTATTTCATTCTTCTTATATATATTGAGGCTCTTTTTGTGACCAATTATGTGGTCAATATTTGTGAAGGTGCCATGAGGTGCTGAGAAGAAGGTGTATTCTTTTTTTTAGGATGGTATGTTCTGTAGAAATATTAATTCTAGTTGGTTTATAACCTCTGGTAGTTTTACAGTATCCTTGGTCAGTTTTTGTTTCTTTGATCTGTCCATTGGTGAGAGTGGGTTTTTGAGATCTCCCACTATTATTGTGTGGGGAGCAATGTATTTTTTGAGCTTTAGTAGGGTTTTATTTAATGGATGTGAGTACTATTGTATTTGGAGCATATATATTAAGAATTGATTGTTCCTCCTGTGAATTTCCCCGGTAACGAGTAAAAGGTGTCCTTCCTTATCCTTTTTGATAACTTTTGGTTGAAAGTCAACTTTATTTGATATTAGAATGGCCACTCCAGCTTGCTTCTTGGGGCCATGTGCTTGGAAGGTTTTTTCCCACCCATTTACTCTAAGATAGTGCCTGTCTTTGTCTCTGAGATGAGTTTCTTGTATGCAACAAATTTCTGGGTTTTGTTTATGTATTTATTCTGATAACCTATATCTCTATAATGGGGAACTGAGTCCATTCATGTTAACAGATATGGAAGAATAGTGGTTTCTGTTTCCTGCTATTTTTGATTTAGAGTTTGAATTGTGCCTGTATGCCTTTCTTGTTATGGTTTTCTTGCTTAGGTGTTTTCTTGTTTTTATTAGGATGTAGTTCCCCTCATTTTAATTGGTTTTCCACATATAATTCGTTGTAGTGTTGGGTTTGTTGTCAGATAATGTGTAATTTTAGTCTTGTCTTGCAATGTCTTAGTCTCTCCATCTATGGTGATTGAGAGTTTTGCTGGGTATAGCAGCTTTGGCTGGCTCCAGTGCTGTCTTAGGGTCTGCATGATGTCTGTCCAGGCTCTTCTAGATTTTATAGTCTCTGATGAGAAACCGGGTGTGATTCTGATTGGTCTGCCTTTATATGTTACATGGCCTTTTCCACTTACCGCTTTTAATATTTTTTCTTTATTTGGGCACTTGGCATTTTGACTATTATGTGTCAAGAGGAATTTTTTTTCGAATCCAATCTATTTGGAGTTCAGTAGGCTTGTTTTATGCTCATGGTCATCTCATTCTTAAGGGTAGGGAAGTTTTCTTCTATGATTTTGTTGAAGATATTTACTGTGCCTCTTATTTGATATTTTTCGTCCTCTTCTATTCCTATTATTCTTAGGTTTAGTCTTCTCATTTTGTCCTGGATCTCCTGGACATTTTGGGTTAGGGGCTTTTTGGTTTTTTGCATATTCTCTGACTGTTTTGTCTATGTTTTCAATGTTGACTTCGGCAACCGTGATTCTCTCTTCCATCTCTTGTAGTCTATTGTAAATGCTTGCATCTGTGACTCCTGATTGCTGTTTTAGGTGTTTTACCTTTGGATTGTCTCTTTTACTGTTTTCTTTATTGTGTCAATTTCCATTTTACATTCCTTCTTTCATTCCTTCATCTCTTTGGTTCTGTTTTCCTCTAGTTCCTTGAGTTCTTTGAGTGTATTTCTTGTTTCTTCTTTAAAAGCTTCTAATTCTTATGCTTTTCCTCCCAATCTTGTTTGAGCATCTCTATTATCATCTTGAGGTATGATTTTAGGTCTGAGTCTTCTTTTTCTGGTGTGTTTGGCATTCCGCTGTTTGCTGTAATGGGAGAGCTGGGTAATGGTGTTACCAAGCTGCCTTGGTTTCCCTGGGGTACTTTTTTCCCTTTCCTCTTGCCATCTTGTTGTTGTCAGTCTTGTGTCCCTGGATCACTGCTGGAACACCGCTGCCTCACTGCTGTTCCTGGTGGTTGGTGGTCTGAGTGCGGTTCTTCACTCTGTTTGTCGGCTGGCTCACCTCCAAAAGGAGGTATATTCTTATCAAAAAAAAAAAAACATTTAATCCTCTTCCCAATTTATTATCTCAAAGTAATCATATCTGAAAAATGAAATTAGCATATTTTTATGAATATCATTAATAATGTCTATTTTAATCTTCAAACTATTGTTGATCCAACCTCATTCTTGATATTATACATCATCTTTAATGTATAATAATTGGATCATAGGAAGAAAAATGTATAGTTGGACACAGATTGTACTGAGAGAAATTACTACCTACTATTGTAGAGGGAGTATTGTATTTGTATTGCAGAAATACCATTTCTACAGTGAATATAAGAGGGCGGAAGATCTGATACCAAACACTCCTGTTTCTTTTGTTTCTCTCTTATACTGGCTGCTTTTCTGTCAACTTCACACAAACTGGAGTTATCAAAGTGAAAGGAGCCTCAGTTGAGGAAATGTCTTCATGAGATCCAGCTGTAAGGCATTTACTCAACTAGTCCTCAAGGGCAGTGGATGGCCCAGCACATTGTGGGTGTGCCATCCTTTGGGTTCAATAAAAATTCAGGCTGTGTAAGGCAGAGAAAGTAATCCAATTAGTAATATCCCTCCATGGCCACTACATCAGCTCCTGCTTCCAGACCTTCTTGAGTTCCAGACCTGACTTCCTTTGGTGATGAACAACAATATGGTGGTGTAGGCTGAATAAACTTTTTTCTCCCCAACTTTCTACTTGTCAGTATGTTTGTTGTGCAGAAATAGAAGCTCTGACTAGGCCACCACTTGTTTGTAGGATTTTTTTCTGCAACTTCCTGAATGGCCCAGCTGTAGTTTCTAGGTACTTCTCTATAGATTTGGACAAAGTGTTTCTTGTTTTAAATGAAAAAAGAGAAAGCCAAGAACTTCCATGCCTCCCAGTGGTTACTTTATGCACAGAGTTTAATACAAACCTGAAAAGTGCATCACCTGGCAGTTGTCTTGCTTGGAGATGAGCACTGTGATAATGACTGGGTACTGCTGTTCCTCAGGAGAGATGGAGGCTTTGTGGACCTGCCCTTCATAACCTATGACAGCCCCTGGATCAATGGTGAACACATTCTACAGTGACCTTTATGTGTAGCAATAACAGTACCAGATAAAATACTGCATCTCTAGATTCCTGAGTTCAATTGCTATGAACAATGTGATAGATTTTCAAAAAGGTGAAGCTTCCTGCCTCTGTGACAATGGTGACTGGTTAATATGTCAATTGTGAGAATCCTTTGGTGCTTTATGAAGAGAATTTATCCAGTTATTTATGGTAAGTAGGTTAGATTTGCTTAATAAATGAGATCACTGACAATTTTGGGAAGGTAAAGAAATTTTAAAGTGAAAATAATCTTCACTATTAGTTATTGGATTTATTTAGAAAAACATGGTGAAATTACAACATTTCCTCTCTATTTGCTCATTTGGTGCCTTCAAACTACCCTCCTCTGAAACTCTCCAATGTCACCCCCAAACTGATGTCTGTTTTTCTTTTATTGATACATCCAAAAGATCCTGCTGACCCACCTGCTTAGAATATCCTTCATTCTTTATTGCCTTGTGAGCAGCAAAATCTTGACATCACAAGCAAAGGCTCTAAGAACCATGGAACTTGACTTACTCCATCCTTCCCCACATAGTGTGGAGCAGTGCTGAATATCCAGAGGGAAGTAGAAAATGTCTTAGTACTTTAAAGAACTTGTTGCTTTCGCAGAAGACACAAGTTCAACTCACAAACCCATCTCATAACTGTCCATAAATCCAGTTCTCGGGGTGCAAAACTCCTTCAAAATTCTGCAGGTACCATAAATCCATGTGATGGACATAAAAACACCCATGCAAAATATTCAGTCATATGAAATAAAATAAACTAAAATACTATTTAAAATGTGTTGGCTGGAGAGATGACTCAGTGGTTAAATCACTGACCGGTCTTCTAGTGGTTCTGAGTTCAAATCCAAAGAACGTCATGTTGGCTCATAACAATTTATAATGTGTTAACATGTCCAGTACTGTTGTGTCTAAAGGCAGATACAGTGTACTGATGTATTATTAATAAATTAATTAAAATGTATTAATTAGGAAGCCTTATACTTTGTATGCTAAATAAATATTTCCTAAAATGAAAAACTAAAAAAGAAATAAAAATCAATCAAATAATATTTCTGAGTTGACCTAAAAATAAAGCTAGAATATGTGAAATTTTTCATGCTTTTTTGAAATTTCATAATCAAATTGATAAAAAATTTAATTTCTACATGGTTTTGACAGTTTTGAATAAATTAAAAATAACAACTTTCAAGCAATAACAAAATTTTGGTGAGGAAAATAGGAGACGCACAAAATAATTACTTTTTAAAACCTTCATAGTAGTATTGTAAAAATTTAAATCCGGCTATTCCATATTTGAACTAAAAAATAATATACATTGCATAGTTTCTCAAGCAAGAACTTGACAACACTAGCAACTACATATAAGTCCTCATGAACAACAGGACAATGATTTCACTGAAATATGATTTAGTTTCTCATACATAAACTGGCATCTATTTATTTTACTGGTTTCCTTAAAGACTATATATTTTAAATGATTTAGGTAATTAGATTCTTCAGGCCAAATACACAAAAGTAAAGCTAAGCTAAGTCTGATCATTTTTGACAAGAGAAACCAGACACTGTTGCAACCAACACTAAGGCAAGTTCTACTGAAGTGACTGCAAGATCCTGCAGGGTAATCACACCAAAAGGATTTTGGTTTTCTTCAGACTCAGTAGTGAGACAATTGTCCATAAGCAACTGGACAGCCCCACCATAGTAATGTTCTTACCTTCACCCCAGAGACACAAGATGTCTATGCATCTAAGACAGTTTTCATATTTCTGTTGAAAACACTTGATGATAGTGATCCACAGTGAAACACATCATATATGATTATGATCTTGTGATGATGATACATGACTCAGAAGTAGGAAGAAAGAAAACAGTGCTTGTCCCAGAGGAAAAACCTTACTTTTCCTACCTTTTCCTTGCTCCCATGGTAGAATGTGAGCTTGCCATGTTTATAGGGATTCACACGAGTAGAGGTATGCTAGCCCATTCACGGGTAGTCTAGAGATCAATGCTCCTATTACATAAAGGGTACACATTTCTCCAGCTCTTCTGGACACCACTTTTTTCTATGATGCTGAACTACACTTATGTTCTTTAAAAACTTTAGATAGAGGTGCATGCAGAAGAGGTGCTCAGGCCATCTGCCAACAGGACCAGTGGAGATCCGGGGACACAGGCCTGGTGAGAATGCACTGAGTAGCCAGGGCACGGAGAGGTCAGGATTGACCATGGGGAAAGCACCCCCCACGGTGGTTCAGGGGAGCAGGAACTCTGCCATAGGGTCTCAGTTTCCACCCAGCCTGCTCATGCATGCAGACCAGGGACTCAGGCTATCTGACACCAGAAACATTGGAGATCCAGCGATGCAGGCCTGGTCAGACTCGCCTGGAGCAGCGAGGTGCAGAGAGATCTGGGTCAAGCACCTGGAAAGCAACCCCCCCCATTGTTTCAAGGGAGCAGTAACTCTGCCTTAGGGACTCGGTTTCCAACAAGAAGTCCGGAGCATGCAGAACAGGCACTCAGGCTATCTGCTACTAGGAACAGCAGAGATCTAGGGCCACAGGCCAGGTACTCGGGAAAGACAGTAACGAATCCCTGACAACAAGACCATGTATAAATACACATAACATGATGGAAAGAGGAAAGAAAAAGGACTTACCCCAAGGAAACCAAGACAACCTAGCAACACCAGAACCCAGCTCTCCCATCATGGCAAACAGCAGAATACCAAACACGCCAGAAAAAATGACTCAGACCCAAACTTATACCTGAAGATGATGATAACAATCCTTAAATAAGAACCAGAGGAAAAGCATGAAGAAAAAAGGTTTTAAAGATGAAACAAGAAAAGCACTGAAAGATATCAAAGAACTAGAGGAAAACAGAACCAAAGAGATTCAGGAATTGAAGAAGAAATCTAAAATGTTAATGGAAACAATTTTAAAAAAAACACTAAAAGAGACAACCATAGAGGTAGAAAACCTGAAAAAGGAATCAGGAATCACAGATATAAGAAATGCCAACAAACTACAAGTCATGGCAGAAAGAATCTCAGGAGCCAAAGAGAACACTAAAAACATAGACAAAACAGTCAGAAAAGATGCAAAAGCAAAAATTTCCTAACTCAAAATGTCCAGGATATCCAGGACACAATGGGAAAAACAAACCTAAGGATGATAGAAATAGAAGAGTGCAAAAAATATCAACTAAGAGGCACAGTAAATGTCTTCATCAAAATCATAAAAGAAAAATTCCCTACCCTTAAGATAAAGAAGACCTTGAGCATAAAAGAAGACTACAGAACCCCAGATAGAGTGCACCAAAAAGAAATTTCTCCTGACACAAAATAGTCAAAATGCCAAGTGCCCAGCAAAGAAAGAATATTAAAAACTGTAAGGGAAAAAGGTCATGGAACATACAAAGTCAGACCAATAAGAATCACACCTGACATCTCAACAGAGATTATGAAAGCTAGATGATTCTGGACAGACATCATGCAGACCCTAAGAGAACACACGTGTCAACCCAAGCTGCTATACCCAGCAAAACTCTCAATAAACATAGACGAAGAGACCAAGATATTACAGGACAAAACTAAATTTACACAATATCTGACCACAAACTGAGCACTACAACAAATTTTAAGTAGAAAACCCAATAAAGAAAGGAAACTACATCCTAGTTAAAACAAGAAAATACCTAAGCAAGAAAACCAAAAGAAGAAAGACACACAAGCACAATTCTATCTTTAAAAGCAAAAGTAGCAGGAAACAACAACCACTACTCCTTAATATCTATTAGCATAAATGGACTCAATTTACTAATAAAATATATAGGCTATCAGACTAGATACATAAAGAGAATCCAGCCTTTTGCTGCATACAGGAAACTCATCTCAGAGACAAAGACAGACACTATCTCAGAGGAAAAAGTTTGGAAAAAACCTTCCAAGCAAATGGCGACAAGAGGCAAGCTGGAGTGGCCATTCTGATATGGAATAAAGTAGATTTTAAAACAAAAGATATCAAAAAAGATGAGGGACACTTTTTACTCATTACGGGGAAAAATTATCAGGAGGAACTTTCAATCCTCAACATTTATGTTCCAAATGCAAATGACCTTATAATCATAAAAGAAACTATACTAAAGCTCAAAAAACACATTTCCCACCCACAATAATAGTGGGAGACCTCAACACACCACTCTCATCAATGGATAGATCATGGAAACAGAAACTGAACAAGGACACAGTGAAACTAGCAGTGGTTATGAACCAATTGGAATTAATAGACATCTGCAGAACATAACATATTAAACAAAAAATAGAACTTCTCACCACCTCGTGCCACCTTATAGAAAATTAACCATATAATTGGTCTCAAAACAAGTCTGATAAGATGTAAGAAGAATGAAATACTCTCATGCAACCTATCAGACCACCAGGGTCTAAGGCTGGTCTTCAATAACAACAAAGACAACAAGAAGCCCATATACATATAAAAACAAAACAATGCTCTAATAAACATAGAACAGTCAAAGAAACAATAAAGAAAAAGTTAAGGACGTTCTAGAATTTTATGAAAGTGAAAACACAACATACCAAAACTTATGGGTCGCACAGAAAGCAGTACTGAGAGGAAAACTCAGAGCTCTGTGTGCTTCCAAAAAGAAAATGGAGAGAGCATACACTAGGAAATTTACAGCATAGTTGAAACTGTAGAACAAAAGGAAGCAGAAACAACCAAAAGGAGGAGATGGCAAGAATCAATGAAACTGTTTTCAGAATCTGACCAAATAAAAACGAATAGAACCATTCAAAGAATCAGCAAAACCAAGAGCTGTTTCTTGGAGAAAATTTACAGCATTGATAAATCCTTATTCAGACTAACAAGAGGGCAAAGAGAGAGTATCCAAATTAATGAATTCCGAAAGGAACGCTGAGACATAACAACTGAAAATGAGGAAATTCAAGAAATCATCAGATCCTACTACAAAAGCTCATGGATTGGAAAAGTAAATACATAAAATCTGGACATTTACCATTGATTTTTGAAAGAAAGTTGTAAAAAAAAAAAAAAAAAAAAAAAGAAAAGAAAAACTTGAGCCAGAGCAGATTTTCTCACTAAAGAATTCTCTCTTCACACCAGGGGATGACAAAATAGTCACTATGTAAGATGCAAATGCACAGACAGTTTACATGACGAATCAACTCCCCCTTGAAATCTGCTGTCCATTTCTCAGACAACCTCAATATACCATGTAGGGAAAAGAAGGAAGCAGACATGACAATTCATTTTCAAACCATATTAAACTTTATTCACTCAAAACTTCACGAATAGAAATAAAAGCTTTACAATAAACAGAGAATGTAAATTCAAATTCTCTATGTAAAATATATTGCTATAACTTATACTGTATGTATGAACAGTGATTAAATAGTAAAGTAGGTAACATGGCAGAATATATTAATGGTGAAAATATTAATTACAGCTTCCTAAAAGCAAATAATTTTTAAAAAGTATAACATGCCATGTTTTGTTTTGACTATGAAGTTCTAAACAGCATTCACAAAGGGTGAGGTTGTGTTCAAAGTCTTGAATTTAAATTTCATATTTAGCTGTACAGTCACATCACTCAGTTCCAGAGATAAGACAGATCAGCCTCAGTTGCAAGAATAGAGCATCTTAACACGTCTATGCCATGTTTCCCAACAGTATTTCATAGTCAGGCTCTCAGAACCCCATGGTCACAGTACAACATAAAAAAACAGAGAGAAAAAAATAAAAACCTTTGAAAATATCCACTACTAGTAAGATAAATTCTATTGAAAAAAAAAAAACACAAAATTAAGGGAAATAGAATGGTGACCACAACATTAACATGGGTCAAAATACAACCTTTAATACAGCATGCGTGTGAGCATATGCTGTGTGTTGAATAGTCTCTAACTTATACTGGGTACATCTCTGTCACAGATGTCTTCAGATGAAGCTCTCCCTTGTTCCAGGTTATTATTACATGGATGGGTTTGGGACATCCCCCACTATTTCTGCCAAGAACATGCTTCAAGTCTCTTGGTTTTTAAAAATCAATTATTTCATATTTTTATATTAACATGTGAAATGTTATTACCATTCTCCTATCTCCCATATCCTACCCAGCTCCCCTTACTTTCAGGAAGATTCTCCTACTTCCAACAACCTACTCCCACCGCATTGCCCTGATGATCCCATATACTATGAAAACTAGCCTTCAATAACCCAAGTTCTTTCCTCCTATAGACGACAGACAATGCCACGCTCTTCTACATATGCAGCTGGAGCTGTGGGTCTCTCCATGTGTAAAAAAATCATTGGTTGCTCTTTTAGCTCCTAAGACCTCAGGTGCAGGTTTGGTCAATTGATATGTTGTGCTCTTCGTGGGGTTGAAAAGCATTCACCTGGCTCAGTTCTTTCTCAGGCTCCAACACTGGGGTCTCAGGGTCAGTCTGAAGGTTAGCTGCAAGCATACTCAGCTGTATGAGCAAAGCTCTGGCAGAGCCTCTGAACAGAGATCCAATCAGGTCCTCTCACCCTGCACATCTTGGCAACCGCATAAAGACTGGTTTTGGTGAATGAATGCTGAATGAACTACAGCTGTTGATGTATCTCAACGAAATCTTCTACAATCACTGTTACACTCTCTGTTCCTGTGTTTCCTCACATTAGTTTTTTATTCTTGCTTCTAAAAAGGACCGAAGCTTTCCCACTTTGGTCTTCCTACTTATTTACCTTCAAATATCTGCAACCCACCCTGCCTGAAATCCTGGGCTACATCCACAAAAGACTTCAGAGCAGCCTCAGCAGCCATGTGGGTGGGGTTACAGTAAAGTCTGGTGCAAGATTTCCCACACCATCTTCTGCCTAAACAGAGGCATGTGCTGCTGAGAGAAGGTCATGGGTTGGCCTTTGGAGATGTAATCTGCATATTTACAGGTGAACATGCCACAATCACTGTGATTCCCCTGCTGAGGAATCTCTTCTGCTGGCATGCTAGACAGCTTCCATTCCAAAGGGTTCAGATCCACATTCCTTCTGGCTTTGCTCTCCTCCTGCAGATAGTGGAAAATCAGCTCAAGGATATCTAGTCTCTTGTGTCCCATCGAATCCAGGTAGACAATCCTCTTCTCTCTTAGGTCTGTCACCACCAGGCTCCAGTGCTCATCCAGGTGAACCGGCACCAGAAGCAGGTCCTTTACAAAGAGGTCCACTGCCTTGGTCCATCTTCTGACTGACCTGTAGCCCCCACTCTTTAACTTGCTGTAAAAGAAGGTACTAAATGCATAAAGTGCAGGGTATCCTTGACTTTGACTTCTGTCCATGAGCAGATTCATGTAAAAATTGATGACTGTGTCATTGAGCCACTGGGTGTCCCTCAGGGTGCGCATGTCTGCTCGAGTGATTGCCATATTGAAGGCACAACTCAAGATCTCATCTTGTGGCCCTGGGCCTAGAGCACTACTGATTTCCTTTTGCATGTGTGCTGTGAGCACAAGCCCATGGTCCAGCCCTGGGCTCTTCTTTTGGTCTTTAGAAGGCCTTCCTTTGGCCTCAGGCATTGGCATTTGTTGGTGGAGAATGTCATTGCTGACTCTGTCTGGGTGGATGAGAGGTGCCTGAGACACATGAATGTGCACACCCACACAGCCTTTCATCTTCTTTGACAAGTCTAAAGGGACCCTGTTACCTCTGTGAGAGTCAGAGTTCACAGGGACACTGGGTTGAAGGTGGAACAACAAGCCTGGGGATGGTCCACTGTGGTATTTCTGAACACCTAAGTCTTTGTAACTCAAGGGGCCTTTCGATCCTTTGTGACTATAAACTGACTTTGCCTCAGTCACAGCCTCTACATCAGGGCTTTCACTGTCCTCTGGGGGCTTTATATGGTATTGAGTCTCTTCTCCTGGGTACCTTCTATGATCATTGTTTGTCTCTTCACACCCAAGCTTTCTTTTCCACTCTTCCTGTTTGTGCCTCTTTAGAGGTTGTCTTGGCTCTTCAGCCCACACATCATTTCCAGCATCTGCATGGCATTTCCTCTTTTGGCCTTTCTGAGGATGTGCACAGTACACAGTCTCAAGATGATTGAAAGAATGACATGTTCTGGGGCTACTTGGATTCCCTTTGCTCACCAGTTGCCTCTCGGCCATGGTAGAGCTTTCGGATTGGCCAGTCACAGTGCATGTCAGACAGACTGCTGGTGTGGGCTCCTTGGTTTTTTTATCCATGGCTACAGGATCAGTTATTGTACTTGTAGGTGTCTTATCCACACAGGACCTTTGCTTCAAGATGAGAAATCACAGCCTGATGAGCTCAGATTTCCTTTGTCCTTGAGATACCTGCAAGATAAAGTCAGAATGAGGCAACAGACTCTAAGAGTCCTTCTTCCTCAGCTGATAAATCTGACCTTGTCTTCAATGTGGGGATTTTCCTGTCTCAGTGTAGGAAAGATCATTGATATGACATAGTGTCTTTGACCTTGTGTGAGAACTGGTGTCTCTGGGAACAATGAGCCCCTGCACACCTCAAAACTATGGAAATTGCTATTGTTATCAGAGACAGGTGTTTGAAGACAGAAGGAACACTGCCCAATTTTTTCTATGAAACCACTATTATACTTATACCTAAACCACAGAAAGATTCCACAGGAAAAAAAAAAAAGAAAATGGAAAATACACAATAAAATTGTGGCAAGTGAGAATTAGTGGTACAGAGAAGTCCTAGTACAGTAAAATAAGAATTTAAGTCCTACAGGTACAAAACTTAGGTATACACACACAGTGTCACAGACAGATACCCGTACAGGAATCTAGTAAGCACAAGTTGGAAAGAGAATAAAGTCTTGGTGTTGTCTTATACCCTGCACATTTATGCCTTGGAACATGCCTGGTCACACATTGACACATATGCACACATATTAATTTAAAAAATAAATGTAAATTCTATGGTGTTCTCTAGTTTTAAGGCAAGCACCACCATCATGTAACTGTACAATCTCTTACCGATAAGTCAAAGAATTTACCTAGAAGTTCAGAGCAATTCTTTATCAGAAAACACCAACTATGTTCCTTGTCCTATACTGGCAGCTTACAGCCACATGTAATTCATATTCTAGGGTGCTCTGCATGCCCTTCTGACTTTAACAGGCACCGTACATACACACACAGTCACATATTCACACACTCACACACACAATGCAAATGTGTTTCTGGAGCTACCAGACTAAAATCTCTCAGTATTTGTTCCTATAACTTTCTCTATTTTTTTATGGTAAGGAATCCATGGGCTTAATTCTCCTAGTGGCAAGGTAGGATGACCAGCAAATGCCCAATCAGCCCCAGGACTCAATGCCTGCCCAAAAATAAAAGACAACAAAATACCACCATGCTTTTATATTTCAGGGTGGTGTCTTGAGAAGCACTTCATATCTGAGCTCTTTCTCCTGAATATGCTCATGTTTCTTTGTTGTTGCTGTTGTTCTTGGAATGCAAATACTAATAACAGGAGGCCCTGAGGCAAGGGTGCTCAGCAACACTAGTTCCGGAAGCTTGAGGATCTAAATTGATTCCCCAGCTCAGGAATAATGAGTCAGACAAGGTTGACCATGCATGTGATACCCACAGGGAACAGAGACACTCTGGTCTCTAGAGCTGTCTGGGCTGTAAGCCTATCCAAAACGGCAGGTGAGGCTTGAGTCAATCAAGTGATCAATGAGAAAAACCTGTGATAATCACTGCTATTTTATGCAAATCTATGGAAACACACTCACACACTCACACCTCAGCATACTCTATCTTTCTCTCTCTCTCTCTCTCTCTCTCTCTCTCTCTCTCTCACACACACACACACACACACACACATACACACACACACACATTGCAAAGATATTTCTCCATTTACCAGCCTGAGAACTCTCCAGTGCAATTCTGACTTAAATACCTTTTAAAAAATACAGATCTCTCATTGGCTTCCTTTTCCTATTGGCAAGGTTGGAGGAGACCAGATCCAGAGCTTAGGAACAGTTCTTGGTTGGATGATGGTGCCACACATTAAACCCATTTAAGAGTGAGTTCCTCATGATCTACTTGCCTTTATGTCTCCACAGCACTGGTTTACAACAAAAGACATTTGAGAACCCATTCTTTGGATTCCCAGCACCATATAAAACTTTGATAAGTGCTCCATACCTCTACATGGAAAAGACATGGGATTCCAAAGCATAAAGACATTTAAAGCCGGCCAGGATTACCAATAGCCCTCTCTGCTAAGGACACAGGCAGAGAGGGCAGATCAGTAATTACTGAGTATGTGTTGTGCACAGGCAAAGAGGAAGGTTTAACCTCCAGTATCATTTAACAATCCGATATAGTTAGGACAATTTCAGGTTCTCTAAAGTACACAACTTGACTGAATCTGAGTTAAAGGGACCTAACAAAGTGACTTACTGGTCCTATTGTCCCCACAATCCCTGTCTATCAGCAGAAAGTTCAAGATTTTCTAAGCCAATCAATTTCCTGGTCTAAGCTAGTCTTTAGTATATTTTTAGATCCTAAGGAAAGGTCTAAGTTTCCCAAAGTTTGATTAGTATTACAGAGCTTTCCTGCATCTACACAATATGTATTTATATACTACTCTTGAAAGATTAGAGCTTAAGAAACAATAAAAACACAGGAAAAAATGTGTAAACATACACACACAAAAACAAATAATGCAAATTTGATTGTGGATATAGCACCTGAGGACCCTCTACTGTCATTCTCAGGAACTTTCTAATTTTTTTTGGCAAGGTCATTATTTGGGTGCATTTTCCCAGAGGCAAGTTAGGTGGCCAGCATATCCCATGATTCACTTGTCTTATTGCCTCCTTTGGACTGGATGACAAAGAAATACCTCGAGACTATTTTATTTTAGGATGGTGTTGTGGGAAGCACTTCAGTATTTAAACTCTTCCTCTAGCCCTATGCTAAGACTTCATTGCTACTGATGTGCTGGGAAAGCAAATCCTAATAAAATGAGGCCCTGGGGAATGGCTGATTAGGCAGAAACAATTGTTCTGTAAGTGTGAAGATCTGAATTTGATTCCCCACCCCCCACACAATGAATCAGGCCAGTCTCACAATGCATGTGATACCCACATTGGGAACAGAGACAGGGTGGTCTCTAGAGCTGGCTGGGCAGACAGCCTCCAAAAAATGCCAGGTGAAGCTTGAGTCAATCAAATGGGATCAATAGAAGAAAAAACACAATAATCACTGGAATGTGTTTGCAAATTTATAGAAACACAATCACACACTCACATCTCTGTATATCAAAATCCCTGGTGAACTTATGTACACAGGGGTCACAAGCACTCACAATCTCATTTTTCTACCTTCACATTGGAAGAGGCCCCATTCATATGACTCATCCATGAATGGACTGTAGATATGGTACAACGAAAAGCAATAAAGGGATTTTGGACACCAGGGGAGGCCAAGACTGAGGCACTTATTGGATTCCCTAAGTTACACCACAAGGACAAGTCCAAGCAATATTGTCTACTCTGTACTGAGAAACCATTCTTCCCATTCTCTTTACACACCCTTAAAAGTCAAATCCCACCTTCCTGAAGATGGCCTGCTTGGCTTCAGAGTTACTCAACTACGGAAAACTAGCTACACCAGTACTTAGAGGGCTCCCGAACCTACAGAAAGTCTGGAATCAAACAGATTCCCACTAAGACATAGGAAATACTCCCCAGCCAGTAGAGACTCTGGTAATTCATGCCTAGGGCTATATGCCTCTGAATGTCAATTAGATCTTCTAGGTTGTTGTATGAGTCAGCAGTTTCTGTCCAAAACTTAAACACACACACACACAATTTCAGATGCTATACATAGATATCTACACATTTATCCATGTAGATGTGGACTTGTTAAAATGACCTACCCTCTGTTGTCATTTAATCCAAGATGGCTTCTGTGAATGGAAGGGTCAAGTGTCAAATACTTTTTCAGTCCAACAGTCTGGATGTCTCAGCTGGTCTTTAGTAAATACCAGATTCCCAAAGAATAAACTCTGAGGACACTGGAGGAATGGACCTCTTACCAAGACAAGAACATCCAGGAAATGAACGGAGACTTCCGTTATTGGGATCTTCTTTATGCTCTGGGAAGTGGGTGTGGCCAAGATAAGGGTAAACAACACCCAATCAAATCCACCTCAACAGATTTCAAACTAAGGTATTTTTACAACCTCAAGAATAATGATTAAAGGTAGTCTGACCCACAAAATTACTAAAATATCATCCACAGGTTTGCACCTAATTTGAATGTCTAATATAATTTCAAGTGCAATCAAGTGGACATCCCAGAGCAGGCAGCAGTTGGCTCTAAATATTTCACATATGAAAAAGAATTGATGACAGTTAGTTTGAGTGAGTTTGACCTGTATATTTTCACTCTCTAGTGCTTTTTTCTGTGTGTTTGTGTGTGCGGGGGAAATCATTTCATTGTTTCATGAAGAAAAATATGGAGGTACAGGAAGATTCAGAGGTTGGTCAAAACCCAGATTTTTGTCCCTCACTCTCCGATACTGAATCACCAAATCAACACACAATCACAGAGTGGACCTTGGTCTCTCTTTACATCTGTAAATATGCAGCTTGGTCTTCATGTGGGTCCTGTAATAATGGAACTTGGCATATTCCATATGCTGCTGCTTGAAAGTAAAATCGTTGGCTCCTTTGTCTGGCTGCAGGGACAAAGGAAGTGCCTAACCTCCCAAAGATTTGATGTTCTTGGTTGAAGAGTTACCTGGGGTGGGGACATTGGTGCTTACAAAATAATAACGGTATGAATCATGGGGGTGGGATTGTAGAGATGTTGAGTGGAAGAGAATGTAAGATGAGTAAATATAAAAAAATCTCCGGGAGGAAAAGGGGGAGGAGGAGTTGGAATTCTCAGTCTGGAGATCTTACCCCATTATAGGAGAAATACAGGCTTTCATTCTGAGCACCATATACAAGCTCAATTTCTGTTAATTGCCTCCAATTCTAGTTACCAGGAATCAAATTGAGGATATTCCCTACCAAAAAATATAATTACAAAAAAACTTGGACAAATGAATCCTGGCTGTGAAAATTATAGGACATTTTCCAGGGCTCATGGCTTCACACTTCCATGCTTTGATGGTTTCAGGAATATTCTGGTCTGTAAAGATTAAATATATTGAATTTTAAATACCAAAACTTGCCACTAGGCTGGATTCTTAGCTCTTTTGTTTACATGTACTTTATGCTCATTGTAACTAGTAAGTTTTCAATGAATACTATCAAACCTTTAGAAAAAAATCAAGTACTGTCTAGAAAATAGTCATAAAATTGTATGTAAAAATTGTTTTAAAATGTGTACGTTATCTCTGTTTTTAAAAATAAATTTGTTTTATTTAAAAAAAGATCTTATGGCAAACTAGCAAAGACAATCACTCAAGACTGAGTGTTGGCATTGGTCAGGAGGAAACCTGCTAATTTTCAGTGAAATTAATTCTACAGAAGTTCTGCTAAACATAGGGAATGGAAAGCAGTTTAATCCTCAACCTCAGTACAGTTTAACCAGAACATGATGGGAGCAGATGCCAAGTCCCACAAACAAACAATACCAAGATCACAAGATAAAAGTGGGAGGAATGATTATAGGAGCCTAAATGGTCAAGGACAACGAGAAACCAGTCCATATAATTAAGTACAAAGGGCTTATATGAGTTCACAGTGATTTAATCGAATATCAAGGATACTTATTGGGTCTAACTGAGGTCCTCTGCATGCATGTTAAGGCATATAGCTTGGGAATTATTTAGGATTCTTCACATTGGGAGCAGGATCAGTGTCTGACTCTGTTGCTTACTTTGATAACCCTTTTCTTCCTCCTGGACTCCCTCACCAAGCCTCAATCACAGGGAGGTGCCCAGTCTTACTGCAGTGTGATAAGTGTGTTTTGGGTTCACCCTTGGAGGCTGGCCTGCCTTGAAGTGAGAGAGAGATTGAGTAGATGACACTTTGTGCAGGAGTGAGGAAGGATTGAAAGGTACATGACGAAATGTGGTTGGGTTGAAAGGTATAAGAGAACAAAAATACTCTAGTAAACACCAATTTCCCATACACACACACACACACACACACACACACACATACACACACACACACACACACACACACACAAGCTTCACATAATATATCTTGATTGGTCTCTTTTTTCATATCTATCATGTGTTAAGGAGGACAAAAGACCAGTACATCACCCATCTCCTGAAAGACCCTTTATGTAGAACCAGCAAAAACCATTCCTCTAGTAAAAGGTACAACCTCCAACTCTTTTCCTAGAGCATTGTAACAGAATGATGTCTCACTCCCTGAACATCACAATCATTTTATGTTTGCCCCAAACATTTTCTTCTGAGATTTCTTGTTTTAAAGTAACTCCTTACTTATATTCTTTCCCATCTGTCTCCTTGTTTACCAACGATCTCATGCATATAAATATATGAATATAACCAGCTGAGTTCATTCTGAGCTGCTGGCGTGTGTATCTGTGTATGGCTGAGCTCTTGGGGTGGATGACCAATTAGGTGGCTTGTCCAGGAAGTGACATTCCTGTCCTTTTCAGTGTTAATGATTTGCCTGTAGCTGTTTCATCAAATGATGGGAAGTTGTGAGATTTCTACCTCAGTGTTGGATTGCCTTTTGTGGTTGTCAGCATCGAAAACTTGCTAAAGTACACAAGGTGTAAAAGTGTCATGGGTGTGGCTTTCTCTCCAATAGAGAAGATATAATGTCACAGCTGGGAACTGGGTCCTATTGCTCTTAAAAATCTCCTGACTCCTTTTCTTTGAGCTCCCTGGGCCTCATCTGTAGCAGCTGTGCTGAAGGTGTATCAGCTGGGCTGGGCCTCCAGGTCAGTTTGTCTCTGGGTTTTTACTGAGTAGTGCCTCACATGAATGGCTTCCGTTGAGAGAAACAAAGAAGGCTCTTTGTTGGGAGGTACACATACCTGAGGTATTGGTATTTATAACACAAATTTAAATCATCCTGTTTTGAAAAAGTGTCATGTTGGAGTCTTCTCTAGATTCCATTATTTCAGCAGCCATGGAAGCAGGCTAGGGGTCGGTTAGCAATTCCTTCAGTAGAGAAGGGCATCAACCTAATTACATGATGTTGGTTCTCTTCAAGATTATAGGCTTATATTTTCTTTTTCATTTTATTGGATATTATCTGTAATTACATTTCAAATGTTTTCCTTTCCAGTGCCATAGTCTATGTCTTTTTATTGGGGAAATAGGACCGTAGATTTTAAATGATATTAAGGAATAGGTATTGCTGGTTCCTGTTATTTTTGTTTTTAGAATTAGAATAATGTTTTGAGATTTTCTTCTTTTGGGTTGGTTGTAAAAATATTATTTTGCTTTCCTTAGGGTGTACTTTTATCCTGGTTGGGGTGTTTTCCATCTGTTATCCTTTGTTGGGCTGTGTTTGTGGAAAAATATTGTGTAAATTCGGTTTGGTCCTGGAATATCTTGGTTTCTTCATCCGAATTACTTGACAGTGTTACTGGGTATAAAATCCTCCGCTTAAATTTGTATTCTCTTAGGGTCTATATGGCATCTGTTTAGGATCTTCTAGCTCTCAAAGTCTCTGTTGAGAAGTCAAGTGTAATTGGTCTGTCTACAAATGTTACTTGCCCTTTTTTTTATTTCTTTTTTCTTTTTACTGCTTTTAGTATTCTATTTTTCTTTTCATTATTTGGTGTTTTCACTAATATAATTCTCCAGATCATTCTTTTTTGGTCTAATATATTAGGTGTTCCTGAGGCTTCTTGTATGTTCATGGTCATATCATTCTCTTGGTTAGAGAAGTTTTCTTCTATAATTTTGTTGAAGATATTTAGGTGGAAGTCTTCACTCTCTTCTACACTATTCTTTTTAAGTTTAGTTTTCTCATTGTGTTTTTACAGCCAATATCCAAATGTAGAAGAGGAAAGACAGTAAATAGGACAAGGTCTGTGGACTTCTGTAGGAAAAGTTGTAAAGAAGAGTAGCTATTCCAATCTCCTTTTGTCAGGATACCAGCTATCAATTTCAGTAATGTCAGGTGTCCTTACACAGATCAGTAAGGTAACATAATCTGGCAAGACCTGCCTTCCCTGAAGAAAAGGGGTCTAGACAGCAGGAGTGACAGGGACCAGCTGGATCTCAATGAGGTGATATCTGCCATGCCTCTCTCAACAAAGTAAACTCCAGCCTAGATCCAGACCAAGGAAGCATTTTGTAGGTTGATATGCACACCACTCTCACTGTCTGTGAGTCCTATTTATATTCTAGTCAATCATTCCCTGTCCTTCTATCAGCCTTCTTCAGTAAAACACTATGTGAGTCTGAATCACATGACACCACAAGAGACTTCCAATTTTAGAGACATCTTGCTGTGCAACTTGTCTGTGCCAGGAAGAGAGAGAGAGGGATAGAGAGAGATTGAGAAAGAGAGAGACAGAGAAAGAAAGACAGAGATAGAGAGAAAGAGCAAGATAGAAAGAGAGAGAGAGAGAGAGAGAGAGAGGGAGAGAGAGAGGGTGGGATGGAGAGACACACCCAGAGAAAGAAAGACAGAGAGAGACACTCAGAGAGAGACAGAAAAACAGACACAGTGAGAGAGAGAAAGAGAGAGAGAGAGAGAGAGATGGAAAGAGAGACAGAGGCAGAGAGAGGCAAAGAGAGACTACCCAGCACATTAAATGTTGTTTAGAAATATTCTACTGATTCCCAAATGTGCATTCATTTTTGAGAATAGATTTAGTTATCCTGAGATTCTCTTTTTATTCCAAATAATTGTGGAAATTGTTCTTTCTAACTCTATGAAGTAATTGTTAGATTTTTGATGGGGATTGCATTGAATCTGTACATAGCTTTAGACAACATGGCCATTTTTATTATGTTGACCATTCTAATTTATAAGCATGAAAGGTATTTCTATCTTCTGAGATCTTCAAACTTGTCTTCTTCAGAGATTTGAAGTTCCTGTCTTACAGATTGTTCAGTTGCTCAGTTAGATAATCTACCCCACACTTTCCACACTGGTAAGAAATCTTCTGTTACTTTCTCTAGGGGTCAGTCATCAATTTGACTGTACATTTGTACCTGTGGACTCGCTGCTGCTAAGCTCCAGGTTCATATCCAACAACAGTCTCTCTCTTATCTTACAACACAACCCTCATTTCCTTTCCTGTCCATTGGATCTTTAATCTGTACCTTCATTCAAACACCCAGCCTAGAATGTTCTCTGTGTTTAAGACAATGATGCTCTGTTGTGCTCCTTGCTTTCTGACACTTCCTCACTCAAAGAACTGTGAGCACCTGTATTTCTCCTTTCGAGGGACTACATCTAAAATTAATTACAAACAAAGCTGAGCATTCCGGAGAGGATTTTATTGGTCAGGTTAGTAGAAGAGGAATGACGCTCCCTTCATATGGGTGCTATCATTTAGTGGCAGACCAGTTAGACAGATAAGGAAGAAAGATAGGACTTTTTGCTTCCTTGCCCACTTCCAGCCTTCCCTCAATTCCCAGTGACCTGGTCAACCCTACTTTAAACATCTGTGGTAATACTACACTTCCAAGTGCGACAATCATCCAAATAATCCATAGTTTCCCATAGCTGCCATAACAAATTAGTTCATGATGGACTCTGTGATCCCAGTTATCCTTATGACTTGCCATACCATGAATATAAGCAAAAACCACCTCCACCTTTAAAAGACACAGTTGGTTAGTGATTTATTTCTCTGTGTTTGTGAACACATGGGTGTAGGCAAATATAGTGAAGTCAGGGGAAAATTTTGGGAGGCAATTCTAATACTCAGTGAGTCTTAGAGATTGATGTGAGGTGTACAAACATTGCAAAAAGCTCCTTTATACACTAGTACAGCTCAAACACCAGCTTGTTTATACTGAGGTGAGATTTGGACTCATGTCTACTTCCTTTAAAAGGAGGTATTTTCATTTTCTTATTTTTCTTTATATTTTAACTTTAAAAAACAAATACAGATGTACAGAATTTTAATCATGTTTGCATAAAAGTATAGGAATACATTTTTGTAAGGTTGTAATTAAGTATTTGTGGGTACATATATATACACATAAATATATATGTAACAATAATATAAGAAAAGAGGTTATTAATTTGAGGGGATAGGGGAGAAACTGAGGGTTGTAGGAAGGAAAGGGGGATGTGATACAGTTCTACTTTAATTAAAATATATTCATTTTTTTTCTTGAACTTCACATAGTTTGTGAGTTGTTTCTGGAGTGTTCAGAGCTTTCTAGGGTTAGTATCCCATTATCAGTGACTGCATATTATGTCTGTTGTTTTGTGACTGAGTTATCTCACTCAGGATGATATTCTGTCGATGCATCCATTTTCTTAAGTATTTCATTATGCCATTGTTTTTCATATCTGAGTGGTACTCCATTGTTAAATGTACCACAATTTTTGTGTCCATTCATCTACTGAGAGACATCTGGGTTTTTTCCAGCTTCTGGCTCTTATAATTACAGCTGCTATAAACATTGTGGTGCATGTATCTTTGTTGTATGTTGGAGCATCTCTGGGGTAAATGCCCAGAAGTGGAATAACTGGGCCTTCAGGCAGTAGTATGTCCATTTTTCTGTGGAACAGCCAGACTGATTTCCAGAGTTGTTGTATCAGTTTATAACCCCAGCAGCAGTGCAGAAGTGGTTCTCTTTCTCTACATCCTAGCCAACATCTATTGTCATCCGAGTTTTGGATCTTGGTCAATCTGACAGGTGTGAGGTGGAATTTCAGGGATGTTTTGATTTGCCTTTCTCTGATGGCTAAGGATGTTGAGCACTTTCTTAGTTGTTTCTGAGCCATTCGGTATTCCTCGATTGAGAACTTTTTGTTTAAGTCTGTACCCCATTTTTAATAGGGTTGTTTGATTCTCTGGTATCTTGCTTTTTGAGTTCTTTGTATACCTTGGATATTACGCCTCTATCTGATGTGGGGTTGGAAAATATCTTTTCCCACTCTGTTGGCTGCTGTTTTATTTTCATGATAGTGTCTTTAGCCTTACAGAAACATTGCAATCTCTTTAAGTCCCATTTGTCAATCTTTGACCTTAGAGCTCAAGCTATTAGTGTTCTGTTTAGGAAATTTTCTCCTGTACCTATGAGTTCTAAGGTTTTCCCTACTTTCTCATCTAATAGTTTCAGTGTACCTGGTTTCATGTGGAGATCTTTGATCCACTTGCACTTGGGCTTTGAACATGGAGATAAGAAAGGGTCTATTTTCATTCTTCTGCATGCTGAGTGCCAGTTGGACCAAAACCATTTGTTGTATAGGCTATACTTTTTCCATTGAATGTTTACAGCTCCTTTGTCAAACATCAGGTCACCATATACATAAGGGCTCAATTTTGGATCTTCTATTCTATTCCATTGATCTGCGTGCCTATTTCTGTACCAGTACCATGCAGTTTTCAGGACAATTGCCTTGTAATATATCTTGAGTTCAGGTATAGTTATTCCTGCAGATGTTTTCTTGTTGTTTAGGATGGATTTAGCTCTTCTAGGTCTTTTGTCATTCCAAATGAAATTGCACATTGCTCTTTCCAACTCAGTAAAAAACTGGGTTGGAATTTTGATGGGGATTGCATTGAATCTATAGATTGATTTTGGTAAGAAGGCCATTTTAAAATAATGATCCTTCAAATCCATGAGCATGAGAGATCTTTCCATTTTCTGAGGTCTTCCACGATTTCCTTCTTTAGAGTTTTTAAATGCTTCTCATACAGATCCTTCACTTTCTTAGTTAAAGTCACACCAAGTTATTTCATAGGGTGACTATTGTGAATTGTATCTTTTCCCTAATTTCTTTATCTACATGTTTGTCCTTTGACTATAGGAAGGTTACTGATTTGTTTGAGTTCATTTTATATTGGCCACTTTGATGAACTTGTTTATCAGCTGGAGGAGTTCTCTGGTGGTGTTTTGGGGTAGCTTAATTACACTATCATGTAATCTTCAAATAGTGATGATTTTACTTCTTCCATTCCAATTTGTAAACCTTTGATTTTCTTTTACTGTCTAATTGCTCCAGCCAGGACTTGCAGTACTATGTTGAATAGGTAGGGGGAGAGTGGGCAGCCTTATTGAGTCCCTAATTTTAGTGGGATTGCTTCAATTTTCCCACTGTTAAATTTGATGTTGATGTTGGTTTGCTGTATATTGTGTTTATTATGTTTAGGTATGGGCCTTGGATTCCTGTTCTTTCCAAGACTTTTAACATGAAGCGGTGTTGAATTTTGTCAAATGCTTTCTCAGCATCTAGTGATATGACTATGTGATTTTTTTGTTTTGTTTTGTTTTTTTTTTTTTTTTTTTGAGTTTGTTTATATGGTGGATTACATCGATGGACTTCCCTATATTAAACCATCTCTACATGCCAGTGATAAAGCCTACTTGATCTTGGTGAATGATCGTTTTGATGTGTTCTTGGATTCGGTTTGCAAGGATTTTTTTTTTTTTTTGAGTATTTTTGCATCAATGTTTATAAGTGAGATTGGTCTGAGGTTCTCATTCCTTGTAGAGTCTCTGTTTGGTGTAGGAATGGGGGTTATTTTAGCCTCAATAAATGAGTTTGGTAATTTTCCATCTGATTCTATTTTGTAGAATATTTTGTAGAGTATTAGTATTATGTCCTCTATATGTCTAATAAAATTCTGTACTGAACCTGTTTGGACTTGGGATTTTTTTGGTTGGGAGTCTTTTGATGACTGCCTCTAGTTCTTTAGGTATTCATAGATTATTTGGATGGTTTGCCTGGTCCTGATTTGACTTTATTATTTTGTATCTGTGTAGGAATTCATCCATTTCCTCCAGTTTTTCCACTTTGTTGAGTATAGGCTTTTGTAGTAGGATCTGATGATTTCTTGAATTTCCTCAGTTTTAGTTGTCATTTCTCCACTTTCCTTTCTGATTTTGTTAATTTGTATACTCTCTCTTTGCCCTCTAGTTTGTCTGGCTAAGGGTTTATCAATCTTGTTGATTTTCTCAAAGAACTAGCTCTTGGTTTTGTTGATTATTTAAATGGTTCTTTTTGTTTTTATTTGGTCTATTTCTGCCCTAAGTTTGATTATTTCTTGCCATCTACTCCTCTTGGGTCTATCTGCTTCCTTTTGTTCTAGAGTTTTCAGCTGTGCTGTCAAGTTGCTGATGTATGCTCTCTCCAGTTTCTTTTTGGAAGCACTCAGAGCTATGAGGTTTCCTCTCAGTACTGCTTTCATTGCATCCCATAGGTTTGGGTATGTTGTGTTTTGGTTTTCATTAAATTCTAGAAAATCCTTATTTTCTTTCTTTATTTCTTCTTTGACCCTGCTATCGTTTAATAGAGCATTGTTTAGTTTCCATGTGTATGTGGGCTTTTAGTTGTCTCTGTTGTTGTTAAAGACCAGCCTTAGACCATGGTGATCTAAGAGCATGCATGGGAGTATTTCATTCTTCTTATATATATTGAGGCTCTTTTTGTGACCAATTATGTGGTCAATTTTTGTGAAGGTGCCATGAGGTGCTGAGAAGAAGGTGTATTCTTTTTTTTACGATGGTATGTTCTGTAGATATATTAATTCTAGTTGGTTTATAACCTCTGGTAGTTTTACAGTATCCTTGGTCAGTTTTTGTTTCTTTGATCTGTCCATTGGTGAGAGTGGGTTTTTGAGATCTCCCACTATTATTGTGTGGGGAGCAATGTATTTTTTGAACTTTAGTAGGGTTTTATTTAATGGATGTGAGTACTATTGTATTTGGAGCATATATATTAAGAATTGATTGTTCCTCCTGTGAATTTCCCCGGTAACGAGTAAAAGGTTTCCTTCCTTATCCTTTTTGATAACTTTTGGTTGAAAGTCAACTTTATTTGATATTAGAATGGCCACTCCAGCTTGCTTCTTGGGGCCATGTGCTTGGAAGGTTTTTTCCCACCCATTTACTCTAAGATAGTGCCTGTCTTTGTCTCTGAGATGAGTTTCTTGTATGCAACAAATTTCTGGGTTTTGTTTATGTATTTATTCTGATAACCTATATCTCTATCATGGGCAACTGAGTCCATTCATGTTAACAGATATGGAAGAATAGTGGTTTCTGTTTCCTGCTATTTTTGATTTAGAGTTTGAATTGTGCCTGTATGCCTTTCTTGTTATGGTTTTCTTGCTTAGGTGTTTTCTTGTTTTTATTAGGATGTAGTTCCCCTCATTTTAATTGGTTTTCCACATATAATTCGTTGTAGTGTTGGGTTTGTTGTCAGATAATGTGTAATTTTAGTCTTGTCTTGCAATGTCTTAGTCTCTCCATCTATGGTGATTGAGAGTTTTGCTGGGTATAGCAGCTTTGGCTGGCTCCAGTGCTGTCTTAGGGTCTGCATGATGTCTGTCCAGGCTCTTCTAGATTTTATAGTCTCTGATGAGAAACCGGGTGTGATTCTGATTGGTCTGCCTTTATATGTTACATGGCCTTTTCCACTTACCGCTTTTAATATTTTTTCTTTATTTGGGCACTTGGCATTTTTACTTTTATGTGTCAAGACGTATTTCTTTTCGAATCCAATCTATGTGGAGTTCAGTAGGCTTGTTTTATGCTCATGGTCATCTCATTCTTAAGGGTAGGGAAGTTTTCTTCTATGATTTTGTTGAAGATATTTACTGTGCCTCTTATTTGATATTCTTCGTCCTCTTCTATTCCTATTATCCTTAGGTTTAGTCTTCTCATTTTGTCCTGGATCTCCTGGACATTTTGGGTTAGGGGCTTTTTGGTTTTTTGCATATTCTCTGACTGTTTTGTCTATGTTTTCAATGTTGACTTCGGCAACCGTGATTCTCTCTTCCATCTCTTGTAGTCTATTGTAAATGCTTGCATCTGTGACTCCTGATTGCTGTTTTAGGTGTTTTACCTTTGGATTGTCTCTTTTACTGTTTTCTTTATTGTGTCAATTTCCATTTTACATTCCTTCTTTCATTCCTTCATCTCTTTGGTTCTGTTTTCCTCTAGTTCCTTGAGTTCTTTGAGTGTATTTCTTGTTTCTTCTTTAAAAGCTTCTAATTCTTATGCTTTTCCTCCCATTCTTGTTTGAGCATCTCTATTATCATCTTGAGGTATGATTTTAGGTCTGAGTCTTCTTTTTCTGGTGTGATTGGCATTCCGCTGTTTGCTGTAATGGAAGAGCTGGGTAATGGTGTTACCAAGCTGCCTTGGTTTCTCTGGGGTACTTTTTTCCCTTTCCTCTTGCCATCTTGTTGTTGTCAGTCTTGTGTCCCTGGATCACTGCTGGAACACCGCTGCCTCACTGCTGTTCCTGGTGGTGGGTGGTCTGAGTGCGGTTCTTCACTCTGTTTGTTGGCTGGCTCACCTCCAAAAGGAGGTATATTCTTATCAAAAAAAAAAAAAAAAAACATTTAATCCTCTTCCCAATTTATTATCTCAAAGTAATCATATCTGAAAAATGAAATTAGCATATTTTTATGAATATCATTAATAATGTCTATTTTAATCTTCAAACTATTGTTGATCCAACCTCATTCTTGATATTATACATCATCTTTAATGTATAATAATTGGATCATAGGAAGAAAAATGTATAGTTGGACACAGATTGTACTGAGAGAAATTACTACCTACTATTGTAGAGGGAGTATTGTATTTGTATTGCAGAAATACCATTTCTACAGTGAATATAAGAGGGCGGTAGATCTGATACCAAACACTCCTGTTTCTTTTGTTTCTCTCTTATACTGGCTGCTTTTCTGTCAACTTCACACAAACTGGAGTTATCAAAGTGAAAGGAGCCTCAGTTGAGGAAATGTCTTCATGAGATCCAGCTGTAAGGCATTTACTCAACTAGTCCTCAAGGGCAGTGGATGGCCCAGCACATTGTGGGTGTGCCATCCTTTGGGTTCAATAAAAATTCAGGCTGTGTAAGGCAGAGAAAGTAATCCAATTAGTAATATCCCTCCATGGCCAAAACATCAGCTCTTGCTTCCAGACTTTCTTGAGTTCCAGACCTGACTTCCTTTGGTGATGAACAACAATATGGTGGTGTAGGCTGAATAAACTTTTTTCTCCCCAACTTTCTACTTTGTCAGTATGTTTGTTGTGCAGGAATAGTAGCTCTGACTAGGCCACCACTTGTTTGTAGGATTTTTTCTGCAACTTCCTGAATGGCCCAGCTTTAGTTTCTGGGTACTTCTCCATAGATTTGGACAAAGTGTTTCTTGTTTTAAATGAAAAAAAGAGAAAGCCAAAAACTTCCATGCCTCCCAGTGGTTACTTTATGCACAGAGTTTAATAAAAACCTGAAAAGTGCATCACCTGGCAGTTGTCTTGCTTGGAGATGAGCACTGTGATAATGACTGGGTACTGCTGTTCCTCAGGAGAGATGGAGGCTTTGTGGACCTGCCCTTCATAACCTATGACAGCCCCTGGATCAATGGTGAACACATTCTACAGTGACCTTTAAGTGTAGCAATAACAGTACCAGATAAAATACTGCATCTCTAGATTCCTGAGTTCAATTGCTATGAACAATGTGATAGATTTTCAAAAAGGTGAAGCTTCCTGCCTCTGTGACAATGGTGACTGGTTAATATGTCAATTGTGAGAATCCTTTGGTGCTTTATGAAGAGAATTTATCCAGTTATTTATGGTAAGTAGGTTAGATTTGCTTAATAAATGAGATCACTGACAATTTTGGGAAGGTAAAGAAATTTTAAAGTGAAAATAATCTTCACTATTAGTTATTGGATTTATTTAGAAAAACATGGTGAAATTACAACATTTCCTCTCTATTTGCTCATTTGGTGCCTTCGAAATACCCTCCTCTGAAACTCTCCAATGTCACCCCCAAACTGATGTCTGTTTTTCTTTTATTGATACATCCAAAAGATCCTGCTGACCCACCTGCTTAGAATATCCTTCATTCTTTATTGCCTTGTGAGCAGCAAAATCTTGACATCACAAGCAAAGGCTCTAAGAACCATGGAACTTGACTTACTCCATCCTTCCCCACATAGTGTGGAGCAGTGCTGAATATCCAGAGGGAAGTAGAAAATGTCTTAGTACTTTAAAGAACTTGTTGCTTTCGCAGAAGACACAAGTTCAACTCACAAACCCATCTCATAACTGTCCACAAATCCAGTTCTCGGGGTGCAAAACTCCTTCAAAATTCTGCAGGTACCATAAATCCATGTGATAGACATAAAAACACCCATGCAAAATATTCAGTCATATGAAATAAAATAAACTAAAATACTATTTAAAATGTGTTGGTGGAGAGATGACTCAGTGGTTAAATCACTGACCGGTCTTCTAGAGGTTCTGAGTTCAAATCCAAAGAACGTCATGTTGGCTCATAACAATTTATAATGTGTTATCATGTCCTGTACTGTTGTGTCTAAAGGCAGATACAGTGTACTTATGTATTATTAATAAATTAATTAAAATGTATTAATTAGGAAGACTTATACTTTGTATGCTAAATAGATATTTACTAAAATGAAAAACTAAAAAAGAAATAAAAATCAATCAAATAATATTTCTGAGTTGACCTAAAAATAAAGCTAGAATATGTGAAATTTTTCATGCTTTTTTGAAATTTCATAATCAAATTGATAAAAAATTTAATTTCTACATGGTTTTGACAGTTTTGAATAAATTAAAAATAACAACTTTCAAGGAATAACAAAATTTTGGTGAGGAAAATAGGAGACGCACAAAATAATTACTTTTTAAAACCTTGATAGTAGTATTGTAAAAATTTAAATCCGGCTATTCCATATTTGAACTAAAAAATAATATACATTGAATAGTTTCTCAAGCAAGAACTTGACAACACTAGCAACTACATATAAGTCCTCATGAACAACAGGACAATGATTTCACTGAAATATGATTTAGTTTCTCATACATAAACTGGCATCTATTTATTTTACTGGTTTCCTTAAAGACTATATATTTTAAATGATTTAGGTAATTAGATTCTTCAGGCCAAATACACAAAAGTGAAGCTAAGCTAAGTCTGATCATTTTTGACAAGAGAAACCAGACACTGTTGCAACCAACACTAAGGCAAGTTCTACTGAAGTGACTGCAAGATCCTCCAGGGTAATCACACCAAAATGATTTTGGTTTTCTTCAGACTCAGTAGTGAGACAATTGTCCATAAGCAACTGGACAGCCCCACCATAGTAATGTTCTTACCTTCACCCCAGAGACACAAGATGTCTATGCATCTAAGACAGTTTTCATATTTCTGTTGAAAACACTTGATGATAGTGATCCACAGTGAAACACATCATATATGATTATGATCTTGTGATGATGATACATGACTCAGAAGTAGGAAGAAAGAAAACAGTGCTTGTCCCAGAGGAAAAACCTTACTTTTCCTACCTTTTCCTTGCTCCCATGGTAGAATGTGAGCTTGCCATGTTTATAGGGATTCACACAAGTAGAGGTATGCTAGCCCATTCATGGGTAGTCCAGAGATCAATGCTCCTATTACATAAAGGGTACACAGTTCTCCAGCTCTTCTGGACACCACTTTTTTCTATGATGCTGAACTACACTTATGTTCTTTAAAAACTTTAGATAGAGGTGCATGCAGAAGAGGTGCTCAGGACATCTGCCAACAGGACCAGTGGAGATCCGGGGACACAGGCCTGGTGAGAATGCACTGAGTAGCCAGGGCACGGAGAGGTCAGGATTGACCATGGGGAAAGCACCCCCCACGGTGGTTCAGGGGAGCAGGAACTCTGCCATAGGGTCTCAGTTTCCACCCAGCCTGCTCATGCATGCAGACCAGGGACTCAGGCTATCTGACACCAGAAACATTGGAGATCCAGCGATGCAGGCCTGGTCAGACTCGCCTGGAGTAGCGAGGTGCAGAGAGATTTGGGTCAAGCACCTGGAAAGCAACCACCCCATTGTATCAAGGGAGCAGTAACTCTGCCTTAGAGACTCGGTTTCCAACAAGAAGTCCGGAGCATGCAGAACAGGCACTCAGGCTATCTGCTACTAGGAACAGCAGAGATCTAGGGCCACAGGCCAGGTACTCGGGAGACAGTAACGAATCCCTGACAACAAGACCATGTATAAATACACATAACATGATGGAAAGAGGAAAGAAAAAGGACTTACCCCAAGGAAACCAAGACAACCTAGCAACACCAGAACCCAGCTCTCCCATCATGGCAGAATACCAAACATGCCAGAAAAAATGACTCAGACCCAAACTTATACCTGAAGATGATGATAACAATCCTTAAATAAGAACCAGAAGAAAAGCATGAAGAAAAAAGGTTTTAAAGATGAAACAAGAAAAACACTGAAAGATATCAAAGAACTAGAGGAAAACAGAACCAAAGAGATTCAGGAATTGAAGAAGAAATCTAAAATGGTAATGGAAACAATTTTTAAAAAAACACTAAAAGAGACAACCATAGAGGTAGAAAACCTGAAAAAGGAATCAGGAGTCACAGATATAAGAATTGCCAACAAACTACAAGACATGGCAGAAAGAATCTCAGGAGCCAAAGAGAACACTAAAAACATAGACAAAACAGTCAGAAAAGATGCAAAAGCAAAAATTTCCTAACTCAAAATGTCCAGGATATTCAGGACACAATGGGAAAAACAAACCTAAGGATAATAGAAATAGAAGAGTGCATAAAATATCAACTAAGAGGCACAGTAATTGTCTTCATCAAAATCATAAAAGAAAAATTCCCTACCCTTAAGATAGAGAAGACCTTGAGCATAAAATAAGACTACAGAACCCCAGATAGAGTGCACCAAAAAAGAAATTTCTCCTGACACAAAATAGTCAAAATGCCAAGTGCCCAGCAAAGAAAGAATATTAATAACTGTAAGGGAAAAAGGTCATGGAACATACAAAGTCAGACCAATAAGAATCACACCTGACATCTCAACAGAGATTATGAAAGCTAGATGATTCTGGACAGACATCATGCAGACCCTAAGAGAACACACGTGTCAACCCAAGCTGCTATACCCAGCAAAACTCTCAATAAACATAGACGAAGAGACCAAGATATTACAGGACAAAACTAAATTTACACAATATCTGACCACAAACTGAGCACTACAACAAATTTTAAGTAGAAAACCCAATAAAGAAAGGAATCTACATCCTAGTTAAAACAAGAAAATACCTAAGCAAGAAAACCAAAAGAAGAAAGACACACAAGCACAATTCTATCTTTAAAAGCAAAAGTAGCAGGAAACAACAACCACTACTCCTTAATATCTATTAGCATAAATGGACTCAATTTACTAATAAAATATGTAGGCTATCAGACTAGATACATAAAGAGAATCCAGCCTTTTGCTGCATTCAGGAAACTCATCTCAGAGACAAAGACAGACACTATCTCAGAGGAAAAAGTTTGGAAAAAACCTTCCAAGCAAATGGCGACAAGAGGCAAGCTGGAGTGGCCATTCTGATATGGAATAAAGTAGCTTTTCAAACAAAAGATATCAAAAAAGATGAGGGACACTTTTTACTCATTACAGGGGAAAAATTATCAGGAGAAACTTTCAATCCTCAACATATATGTTCCAAATGCAAATGACCTTATATTCATAAAAGAAACTATACTAAAGCTCAAAAAAAAAAAAAATTTCGCACCCACAATAATAGTGGGAGACCTCAACACACCACTCTCATCAATGGATAGATCATGGAAACAGAAACTGAACAAGGACACAGTGAAACTAGCAGTGGTTATGAACCAATTGGAATTAATAGACATCTGCAGAACATAACATATTAAACAAAAAATAGAACTTCTCACCACCTCGTGCCACCTTATAGAAAATTAACCATATAATCAGTCTCAAAACAAGTCTGATAAGATGTAAGAAGAATGAAATACTCTCATGCAACCTATCAGATCCCAAGGGTCTAAGGCTGGTCTTCAATAACAACAAAGACAACAAAAAGCCCATATACATATAAAAACAAAACAATGCTCTAATAAACATAGCACAGTCAAAGAAACAATAAAGAAAAAGTTAAGGACGTTCTAGAACTTTATGAAAGTGAAAACACAACATACCAAAACTTATGGGTCGCACTGAAAGCAGTACTGAGAGGAAAACTCAGAGCTCTGTGTGCTTCCAAAAAGAAAATTGAGAGAGCATACACTAGGAAATTTACAGCATAGTTGAAAGCTGTAGAACAAAAGGAAGCAGAAACAACCAAAAGGAGGAGATTTCAAGAATCAATGAAACTGTTTTCAGAATCTGACCAAATAAAAACGAATAGAACCATTCAAAGAATCAGCAAAACCAAGAGCTGGTTCTTGGAGTAAATTTACAGCATTGATAAATCCTTATTCAGACTAACAAGAGGGCAAAGAGAGATTATCCAAATTAATGAATTCCAAAAAGGAACGTGGAGACATAACAACTGAAAATGAGGAAATTCAAGAAATCATCAGATCCTACTACAAAAGCTCATGGATTGGAAAAGTAAATACATAAAATCTGGACATTTACCATTGATTTTTGAAAAAAGTTGTAAAAAAGGAAAAAAAAAGAAAAACTTGAGCCAGAGCAGATTTTCTGACTAAAGAATTCTCTCTTCACACCAGGGGATGACAAAATAGTCACTATGTAAGTTGCAAATGCACAGACAGTTTACATGACGAATCAACTCCCCCTTAAAATATGCTGTCCATTTCTCAGACAACCTCAATATACCATGTAGGGAAAAGAAGGAAGCAGACATGACAATTCATTTTCAAACCATATTAAACTTTATTCACTCAAAACTTCACGAATAGAAATAAAAGCTTTACAATAAACAGAGAATGTAAATTCAAATTCTCTATGTAAAATATATTGCTATAATTTATACTGTATGTATGAACAGTGATTAAATAGTAAAGTAGGTAACATGGCAGAATATATTAATGGTGAAAATATTAATTACAGCTTCCTAAAAGCAAATATTTTTTAAAAAGTATAACATGCCATGTTATGTTTTGACGATGAAGTTCTAAACAGCATTCACAAAGGGTGAGGTTGTGTTCAAAGTCTTGAATTTAAATTTCATATTTAGCTGTACAGTCACATCACTCAGTTCCAGAGATAAGACAGATCGGCCTGAGTTGCAAGAAGAGAGCATCTTGACACGTCTATGCCAGGTTTCCTAACAGTATTTCATAGTCAGGCTCCCAGAACACCATGGTCACAGTACAACATAAAAAAACAGAGAGAAAAAAAATAAAAACCTTTGAAAATATCCACTACTAGTAAGATAAATTCTATTGAAAAAAAAAAACACAAAATTAAGGGAAATAGAATGGTGACCACAACATTAACATGGGTCAAAATACAACCTTTAATACAGCATGCGTGTGAGCATATGCTGTGTGTTGAATAGTCTCTAACTTATACTGGGTCCATCTCTGTCACAGATGTCTTCAGATGAAGCTCTCCCTTGTTCCAGGTTATTATTACATGGATGGGTTTGGGACATCCGCCACTATTTCTGCCGAGAACATGCTTCAAGTCTCTTGGTTTGTAAAAATCAATTCTTTCATATTTTTATATTAACATGTGAAATGTTATTACCATTCTCCTATCTCCCATATCCTACCCAGCTCCCCTTACTTTCAGGAAGATTCTCCTACTTCCAACAACCTACTCCCACCGCATTGCCCTGATGATCCCATATACTATGAAAACTAGCCTTCAATAACCCAAGTTCTTTCCTCCTATAGACGACAGACAATGCCACACTCTTCTACATATGCAGCTGGAGCTGTGGGTCTCTCCATGTGTAAAAAAATCATTGGTTGCTCTTTTAGCTCCTAAGACCACAGGTGCAGGATTGGTCAATTGATATGTTGTGCTCTTCCTGGGGTTGAGAAGCATTCACCTGGCTCAGTTCTTTCTCAGGCTCCAACACTGGGGTCTCAGGGTCAGTCTGAAGGTTAGCTGCAAGCATACTCAGCTGTATGAGCAAAGCTCTGGCAGAGCCTCTGAACAGAGATCCATATCAGGTCCTGTCAACCTGCACATCTTGGCATCCGCATAAAGACTGGTTTTGGTGAATGAATGCTGAATGAACTACAGCTGTTGATGTATCTCAACGAAATTTTCTACAATCACTATTACACTCTCTGTTCCTGTGTTTCCTCACATTAGTTTTTTATTTTTGCTTCTAAAAAGGACCGAAGCTTTCCCACTTTGGTCTTCCTACTTATTAATCTTCAAAGATCTGCAACCCACCCTGCCTGAAGTCCTGGGCTACATCCACAAAAGACTTCAGAGCAGCCTCAGCAGCCATGTGGGTGGGGTTACAGTAAAGTCTGGTGCAGGATTTCCCACACCATCTTCTGCCTAAACAGAGGCATGTGCTGCTGAGAGAAGGTCATGGGTTGGCCTTTGGAGATGTAATCTGCATATTTACAGGTGAACATGCCACAATCACTGTGATTCCCCTGCTGAGGAATCTCTTCTGCTGGCATGCTAGACAGCTTCCATTCCAAAGGGTTCAGATCCACATTCCTTCTGGCTTTGCTCTCCTCCTGCAGATAGTGGAAAATCAGCTCAAGGACATCTGGTCTCTTGTGTCCCATCGAATACAGGTAGACAATCCTCTTCTCTCTTAGGTCTGTCACCACCAGGCTCCAGTGCTCATCCAGGTGAACCGGCACCAGAAGCAGGTCCTTTGCAAAGAGGTCCACTGCCTTGGTCCATCTTCTGACTGACCTGTAGCCCCCACTCTTTAACTTGCTGTAAAAGAAGGTACTAAATGCATAAAGTGCAGGGTATCCTTGACTTTGACTTCTGTCCATGAGCAGATTCATGTAAAAATTGATGACTGTGTCATTGAGCCACTGGGTGTCCCTCAGGGTGCGCATGTCTGCTCGAGTGATTGCCATATTGAAGGCACAACTCAAGATCTCATCTTGTGGCCCTGGGCCTAGAGCACTACTGATTTCCTTTTGCATGTGTGCTGTGAGCACAAGCCCATGGTCCAGCCCTGGGCTCTTCTTTTGGTCTTTAGAAGGCCTTCCTTTGGCCTCAGGCATTGGCATTTGTTGGTGGAGAATGTCATTGCTGACTCTGTCTGGGTGGATGAGAGGTGCCTGAGACACATGAATGTGCACACCCACACAGCCTTTCATCTTCTTTGACAAGTCTAAAGGGACCCTGTTACCTCTGTGAGAGTCAGAGTTCACAGGGACACTGGGTTGAAGGTGGAACAACAAGCCTGGGGATGGTCCATTGTGGTATTTCTGAACACCTAAGTCTTTGTAACTCAAGGGGTCTTTCGATCCTTTGTGACCATAAACTGACTTTGCCTCAGTCACAGCCTCTACATCAGGGCTTTCACTGTCCTCTGGGGGCTTTATATGGTATTGAGTCTCTTCTCCTGGGTACCTTCTATGATCATTGTTTGGCTCTTCACACCCAAGCTTTCTTTTCCACTCTTCCTGTTTGTGCCTCTTTAGAGGTTGTCTTGGCTCTTCAGCCCACACATCATTTCCAGCATCTGCATGGCATTTCCTCTTTTGGCCTTTCTGAGGATGTGCAGAGTACACAGTCTCAAGATGATTGAAAGAATGACATGTTCTGGGGCTACTTGGATTCCCTTTGCTCACCAGTTGCCTCTCGGCCATGGTAGAACTTTCAGATTGGCCAGTCACAGTGCATGTCAGACAGACTGCTGGTGTGGGCTCCTGGGTTGTTTTATCCATGGCTACAGGATCAGTTATTGTACTTGTAGGTGTCTTATCCACACAGGACCTTTGCTTCAAGATGAGAAATCACAGCCTGATGAGCTCAGATTTCCTTTGTCCTTGAGATACCTGCAAGATAAAGTCAGAATGAGGCAACAGACTCCAAGAGTCCTTCTTCCTCAGCTGATAAATCTGACCTTGTCTTCAATGTGGGGATTCTCCTGTCTCAGTGTAGGAAAGATCATTGATATGACACAGTGTCTTTGACCTTGTGTGAGATCTGGTGTCTCTGGGAACAATGAGCCCCTGCACACCTCAAAACTATGGAAATTGCTATTGTTATCAGAGACAGGTGTTTGAAGACAGAAGGAACACTGCCCAATTTTTTCTATGAAACCACTACTATACCTAAACCACAGAAAGATTCCACAGGAAAAAAAAAAGAAAATGGAAAATACACAATAAAATTGTGGCAAGTGAGAATTAGTGGTACAGAGAAGTCCTAGTACAGTAAAATAAGAATTTAAGTCCTACAGGTACAAAACTTAGGTATACACACACAGTGTCACACACAGATACCCGTACAGGAATCTAGTAAGCACAAGTTGGAAAGAGAATAAAGTCTTGGTGTTGTCTTATACCCTGCACATTTATGCCTTGGAACATGCCTGGTCACACATTGACACATATGCACACATATTAATTTAAAAAATAAATGTAAATTCTATGGTGTTCTCTAGTTTTAAGGCAAGCACCACCATCATGTAACTGTACAATCTCTTACCGATAAGTCAAAGAATTTACCTAGAAGTTCAGAGCAATTCTTTATCAGAAAACACCAACTATGTTCCTTGTCCTATACTGGCAGCTTACAGCCACATGTAATTCATATTCTAGGGTGCTCTGCATGCCCTTCTGACTTTAACAGGCACCGTACATACACACACAGTCACATATTCACACACTCACACACACAATGCAAATGTGTTTCTGGAGCTACCAGACTAAAATCTCTCAGTATTTGTTCCTATAACTTTCTCTATTTTTTTATGGTAAGGAATCCATGGGCTTAATTCTCCTAGTGGCAAGGTAGGATGACCAGCAAATGCCCAATCAGCCCCAGGACTCAATGCCTGCCCAAAAATAAAAGACAACAAAATACCACCATGCTATTATATTTCAGGGTGGTGTCTTGAGAAGCACTTCATATCTGAGCTCTTTCTCCTGAATATGCTCATGTTTCTTTGTTGTTGCTGTTGTTCTTGGAATGCAAATACTAATAACAGGAGGCCCTGAGGCAAGGGTGCTCAGCAACACTAGTTCCGGAAGCTTGAGGATCTAAATTGATTCCCCAGCTCAGGAATAATGAGTCAGACAAGGTTGACCATGCATGTGATACCCACAGGGAACAGAGACGCTCTGGTCTCTAGAGCTGTCTGGGCTGTAAGCCTATCCAAAACGGCAGGTGAGGCTTGAGTCAATCAAGTGATCAATGAGAAAAACCTGTGATAATCACTGCTATTTTATGCAAATCTATGGAAACACACTCACACACTCACACCTCAGCATACTCTATCTTTCTCTCTCTCTCTCTCTCTCTCTCTCTCTCTCTCTCTCTCACACACACACACACACACACACATACACACACACACACATTGCAAAGATATTTCTCCATTTACCAGCCTGAGAACTCTCCAGTGCAATTCTGACTTAAATACCTTTTAAAAAATACAGATCTCTCATTGGCTTCCTTTTCCTATTGGCAAGGTTGGAGGAGACCAGATCCAGAGCTTAGGAACAGTTCTTGGTTGGATGATGGTGCCACACATTAAACCCATTTAAGAGTGAGTTCCTCATGATCTACTTGCCTTTTTGTCTCCACAGCACTGGTTTACAACAAAAGACATTTGAGAACCCATTCTTTGGATTCCCAGCACCATATAAAACTTTGATAAGTGCTCCATACCTCTACATGGAAAAGACATGGGATTCCAAAGCATAAAGACATTTAAAGCCGGCCAGGATTACCAATAGCCCTCTCTGCTAAGGACACAGGCAGAGAGGGCAGATCAGTAATTACTGAGTATGTGTTGTGCACAGGCAAAGAGGAAGGTTTAACCTCCAGTATCATTTAACAATCCGATATAGTTAGGATAATTTCAGGTTCTCTAAAGTACACAACTTGACTGAATCTGAGTTAAAGGGACCTAACAAAGTGACTTACTGGTCCTATTGTCCCCACAATCCCTGTCTATCAGCAGAAAGTTCAAGATTTTCTAAGCCAATCAATTTCCTGGTCTAAGCTAGTCTTTAGTATATTTTTAGATCCTAAGGAAAGGTCTAAGTTTCCCAAAGTTTGATTAGTATTACAGAGCTTTCCTGCATCTACACAATATGTATTTATATACTACTCTTGAAAGATTAGAGCTTAAGAAACAATAAAAACACAGGAAAAAATGTGTAAACATACACACACAAAAACACATAATGCAAATTTGATTGTGGATATAGCACCTGAGGACCCTCTACTGTCATTCTCAGGAACTTTCTAATTTTTTTTGGCAAGGTCATTATTTGGGTGCATTTTCCCAGAGGCAAGTTAGGTGGCCAGCATATCCCATGATTCACTTGTCTTATTGCCTCCTTTGGACTGGATGACAAAGAAATACCTCGAGACTATTTTATTTTAGGATGGTGTTGTGGGAAGCACTTCAGTATTTAAACTCTTCCTCTAGCCCTATGCTAAGACTTCATTGCTACTGATGTGCTGGGAAAGCAAATCCTAATAAAATGAGGCCCTGGGGAATGGCTGATTAGGCAGAAACAATTGTTCTGTAAGTGTGAAGATCTGAATTTGATTCCCCACCCCCCACACAATGAATCAGGCCAGTCTCACAATGTATGTGATACCCACATTGGGAACAGAGACAGGGTGGTCTCTAGTAGAGCTGGCTGGGCAGACAGCCTCCACAAAATGCCAGGTGAAGCTTGAGTCAATCAAATGGGATCAATAGAAGAAAAAACACAATAATCACTGGAATGTGTTTGCAAATCTATAGAAACACAATCACACACTCACATCTCTGTATATCAAAATCCCTGGTGAACTTATGTACACAGGGGTCACAAGCACTCACAATCTCATTTTTCTACCTTCACATTGGAAGAGGCCCCATTCATATGACTCATCCATGAATGGACTGTAGATATGGTACAACGAAAAGCAATAAAGGGATTTTGGACACCAGGGGAGGCCAAGACTGAGGCACTTATTGGATTCCCTAAGTTACACCACAAGGACAAGTCCAAGCAATATTGTCTACTCTGTACTGAGAAACCATTCTTCCCATTCTCTTTACACACCCTTAAAAGTCAAATCCCACCTTCCTGAAGATGGCCTGCTTGGCTTCAGAGTTACTCAACTACGGAAAACTAGCTACACCAGTACTTAGAGGGCTCCCGAACCTACAGAAAGTCTGGAATCAAACAGATTCCCACTAAGACATAGGAAATACTCCCCAGCCAGTAGAGACTCTGGTAATTCATGCCTAGGGCTATATGCCTCTGAATGTCAATTAGATCTTCTAGGTTGTTGTATGAGTCAGCAGTTTCTGTCCAAAACTTAAACACACACACACACAATTTCAGATGCTATACATAGATATCTACACATTTATCCATGTAGATGTGGACTTGTTAAAATGACCTACCCTCTGTTGTCATTTAATCCAAGATGGCTTCTGTGAATGGAAGGGTCAAGTGTCAAATACTTTTTCAGTCCAACAGTCTGGATGTCTCAGCTGGTCTTTAGTAAATACCAGATTCCCAAAGAATAAACTCTGAGGACACTGGAGGAATGGACCTCTTACCAAGACAAGAACATCCAGGAAATGAACGGAGACTTCCGTTATTGGGATCTTCTTTATGCTCTGGGAAGTGGGTGTGGCCAAGATAAGGGTAAACAACACCCAATCAAATCCACCTCAACAGATTTCAAACTAAGGTATTTTTACAACCTCAAGAATAATGATTAAAGGTAGTCTGACCCACAAAATTACTAAAATATCATCCACAGGTTTGCACCTAATTTGAATGTCTAATATAATTTCAAGTGCAATCAAGTGGACATCCCAGAGCAGGCAGCAGTTGGCTCTAAATATTTCACATATGAAAAAGAATTGATGACAGTTAGTTTGAGTGAGTTTGACCTGTATATTTTCACTCTCTAGTGCTTTTTTCTGTGTGTTTGTGTGTGCGGGGGAAATCATTTCATTGTTTCATGAAGAAAAATATGGAGGTACAGGAAGATTCAGAGGTTGGTCAAAACCCAGATTTTTGTCCCTCACTCTCTGATACTGAATCACCAAATCAACACACAATCACAGAGTGGAACTTGGTCTCTCTTTACATCTGTAAATATGCAGCTTGGTCTTCATGTGGGTCCTGTAATAATGGAACTTGGCATATTCCATATGCTGCTGCTTGAAAGTAAAATCGTTGGCTCCTTTGTCTGGCTGCAGGGACAAAGGAAGTGCCTAACCTCCCAAAGATTTGATGTTCTTGGTTGAAGAGTTACCTGGGGTGGGGACATTGGTGCTTACAAAATAATAACGGTATGAATCATGGGGGTGGGATTGTAGAGATGTTGAGTGGAAGAGAATGTAAGATGAGTAAATATAAAAAAATCTCCGGGAGGAAAAGGGGGAGGAGGAGTTGGAATTCTCAGTCTGGAGATCTTACCCCATTATAGGAGAAATACAGGCTTTCATTCTGAGCACCATATACAAGCTCAATTTCTGTTAATTGCCTCCAATTCTAGTTACCAGGAATCAAATTGAGGATATTCCCTACCAAAAAATATAATTACAAAAAAACTTGGACAAATGAATCCTGGCTGTGAAAATTATAGGACATTTTCCAGGGCTCATGGCTTCACACTTCCATGCTTTGATGGTTTCAGGAATATTCTGGTCTGTAAAGATTAAATATATTGAATTTTAAATACCAAAACTTGCCACTAGGCTGGATTCTTAGCTCTTTTGTTTACATGTACTTTATGCTCATTGTAACTAGTAAGTTTTCAATGAATACTATCAAACCTTTAGAAAAAAATCAAGTACTGACTAGAAAATAGTCATAAAATTGTATGTAAAAATTGTTTTAAAATGCGTACGTTATCTCTGTTTTTAAAAATAAATTTGTTTTATTTAAAAAAAGATCTTATGGCAAACTAGCAAAGACAATCACTCAAGACTGAGTGTTGGCATTGGTCAGGAGGAAACCTGCTAATTTTCAGTGAAATTAATTCTACAGAAGTTCTGCTAAACATAGGGAATGGAAAGCAGTTTAATCCTCAACCTCAGTACAGCTTCAACCAGCACATGATGGGAGCAGATGCCAAGTCCCACAAACAAACAATACCAAGATCACAAGATAAAAGTGGGAGGAATGATTATAGGAGCCTAAATGGTCAAGGACAACGAGAAACCAGTCCATATAATTAAGTACAAAGGGCTTATATGAGTTCACAGTGATTTAATCGAATATCAAGGATACTTATTGGGTCTAACTGAGGTCCTCTGCATGCATGTTAAGGCATATAGCTTGGGAATTATTTAGGATTCTTCACATTGGGAGCAGGATCAGTGTCTGACTCTGTTGCTTACTTTGATAACCCTTTTCTTCCTCCTGGACTCCCTCACCAAGCCTCAATCACAGGGAGGTGCCCAGTCTTACTGCAGTGTGATAAGTGTGTTTTGGGTTCACCCTTGGAGGCTGGCCTGCCTTGAAGTGAGAGAGAGATTGAGTAGATGACACTTTGTGCAGGAGTGAGGAAGGATTGAAAGGTACATGATGAAATGTGGTTGGGTTGAAAGGTATAAGAGAACAAAAATACTCTAGTAAACACCAATTTCCCATACACACACACACACACACACACACACATACACACACACACACACACACACACACACACAAGCTTCACATAATATATCTTGATTGGTCTCTTTTTTCATATCTGTCATGTGTTAAGGAGGACAAAAGACCAGTACATCACCCATCTCCTGAAAGACCCTTTATGTAGAACCAGCAAAAACCATTCCTCTAGTAAAAGGTACAACCTCCAACTCTTTTCCTAGAGCATTGTAACAGAATGATGTCTCACTCCCTGAACATCACAATCATTTTATGTTTGCCCCAAACATTTTCTTCTGAGATTTCTTGTTTTAAAGTAACTCCTTACTTATATTCTTTCCCATCTGTCTCCTTGTTTACCAACGATCTCATGCATATAAATATATGAATATAACCAGCTGAGTTCATTCTGAGCTGCTGGCGTGTGTATCTGTGTATGGCTGAGCTCTTGGGGTGGATGACCAATTAGGTGGCTTGTCCAGGAAGTGACATTCCTGTCCTTTTCAGTGTTAATGATTTGCCTGTAGCTGTTTCATCAAATGATGGGAAGTTGTGAGATTTCTACCTCAGTGTTGGATTGCCTTTTGTGGTTGTCAGCATCGAAAACTTGCTAAAGTACACAAGGTGTAAAAGTGTCATGGGTGTGGCTTTCTCTCCAATAGAGAAGATATAATGTCACAGCTGGGAACTGGGTCCTATTGCTCTTAAAAATCTCCTGACTCCTTTTCTTTGAGCTCCCTGGGCCTCATCTGTAGCAGCTGTGCTGAAGGTGTATCAGCTGGGCTGGGCCTCCAGGTCAGTTTGTCTCTGGGTTTTTACTGAGTAGTGCCTCACATGAATGGCTTCCGTTGAGAGAAACAAAGAAGGCTCTTTGTTGGGAGGTACACATACCTGAGGTATTGGTATTTATAACACAAATTTAAATCATCCTGTTTTGAAAAAGTGTCATGTTGGAGTCTTCTCTAGATTCCATTATTTCAGCAGCCATGGAAGCAGGCTAGGGGTCGGTTAGCAATTCCTTCAGTAGAGAAGGGCATCAACCTAATTACATGATGTTGGTTCTCTTCAAGATTATAGGCTTATATTTTCTTTTTCATTTTATTGGATATTATCTGTAATTACATTTCAAATGTTTTCCTTTCCAGTGCCATAGTCTATGTCTTTTTATTGGGGAAATAGGACCGTAGATTTTAAATGATATTAAGGAATAGGTATTGCTGGTTCCTGTTATTTTTGTTTTTAGAATTAGAATAATGTTTTGAGATTTTCTTCTTTTGGGTTGGTTGTAAAAATATTATTTTGCTTTCCTTAGGGTGTACTTTTATCCTGGTTGGGGTGTTTTCCATCTGTTATCCTTTGTTGGGCTGTGTTTGTGGAAAAATATTGTGTAAATTCGGTTTGGTCCTGGAATATCTTGGTTTCTTCATCCGAATTACTTGACAGTGTTACTGGGTATAAAATCCTCCACTTAAATTTGTATTCTCTTAGGGTCTATATGGCATCTGTTTAGGATCTTCTAGCTCTCAAAGTCTCTGTTGAGAAGTCAAGTGTAATTGGTCTGTCTACAAATGTTACTTGCCCTTTTTTTTATTTCTTTTTTCTTTTTACTGCTTTTAGTATTCTATTTTTCTTTTCATTATTTGGTGTTTTCACTAATATAATTCTCCAGATCATTCTTTTTTAGTCTAATATATTAGGTGTTCCTGAGGCTTCTTGTATGTTCATGGTCATATCATTCTCTTGGTTAGAGAAGTTTTCTTCTATAATTTTGTTGAAGATATTTAGGTGGAAGTCTTCACTCTCTTCTACACTATTCTTTTTAAGTTTAGTTTTCTCATTGTGTTTTTACAGCCAATATCCAAATGTAGAAGAGGAAAGACAGTAAATAGGACAAGGTCTGTGGACTTCTGTAGGAAAAGTTGTAAAGAAGAGTAGCTATTCCAATCTCCTTTTGTCAGGATACCAGCTATCAATTTCAGTAATGTCAGGTGTCCTTACACAGATCAGTAAGGTAACATAATCTGGCAAGACCTGCCTTCCCTGAAGAAAAGGGGTCTAGACAGCAGGAGTGACAGGGACCAGCTGGATCTCAATGAGGTGATATCTGCCATGCCTCTCTCAACAAAGTAAACTCCAGCCTAGATCCAGACCAAGGAAGCATTTTGTAGGTTGATATGCACACCACTCTCACTGTCTGTGAGTCCTATTTATATTCTAGTCAATCATTCCCTGTCCTTCTATCAGCCTTCTTCAGTAAAACACTATGTGAGTCTGAATCACATGACACCACAAGAGACTTCCAATTTTAGAGACATCTTGCTGTGCAACTTGTCTGTGCCAGGAAGAGAGAGAGAGGGATAGAGAGAGATTGAGAAAGAGAGAGACAGAGAAAGAAAGACAGAGATAGAGAGAAAGAGCAAGATAGAAAGAGAGAGAGAGAGAGAGAGAGGGAGAGAGAGAGGGTGGGATGGAGAGACACACCCAGAGAAAGAAAGACAGAGAGAGACACTCAGAGAGAGACAGAAAAACAGACACAGTGAGAGAGAGAAAGAGACAGAGAGAGAGAGATGGAAAGAGAGACAGAGGCAGAGAGAGGCAAAGAGAGACTACCCAGCACATTAAATGTTGTTTAGAAATATTCTACTGATTCCCAAATGTGCATTCATTTTTGAGAATAGATTTAGTTATCCTGAGATTCTCTTTTTATTCCAAATAATTGTGGAAATTGTTCTTTCTAACTCTATGAAGTAATTGTTAGATTTTTGATGGGGATTGCATTGAATCTGTACATAGCTTTAGACAACATGGCCATTTTTATTATGTTGACCATTCTAATTTATAAGCATGAAAGGTATTTCTATCTTCTGAGATCTTCAAACTTGTCTTCTTCAGAGATTTGAAGTTCCTGTCTTACAGATTGTTCAGTTGCTCAGTTAGAGAATCTACCCCACACTTTCCACACTGGTAAGAAATCTTCTGTTACTTTCTCTAGGGGTCAGTCATCAATTTGACTGTACATTTGTACCTGTGGACTCGCTGCTGCTAAGCTCCAGGTTCATATCCAACAACAGTCTCTCTCTTATCTTACAACACAACCCTCATTTCCTTTCCTGTCCATTGGATCTTTAATCTGTACCTTCATTCAAACACCCAGCCTAGAATGTTCTCTGTGTTTAAGACAATGATGCTCTGTTGTGCTCCTTGCTTTCTGACTCTTCCTCACTCAAAGAACTGTGAGCACCTGTATTTCTCCTTTCGATGGACTACATCTAAAATTAATTACAAACAAAGCTGAGCATTCCGGAGAGGATTTTATTGGTCAGGTTAGTAGAAGAGAAATGACCCTCCCTTCATATGGGTGCTATCATTTAGTGGCAGACTAGTTAGACAGATAAGGAAGAAAGATAGGAGTTTTTGCTTCCTTGCCCACTTCCAGCCTTCCCTCAATTCCCAGTGACCTGGTCAACCCTACTTTAAACATCTGTGGTAATACTACACTTCCAAGTGCGGCAATCATCCAAATAATCCATAGTTTCCCATAGCTGCCATAACAAATTAGTTCATGATGGACTCTGTGATCCCAGTTATCCTTATGACTTGCCATACCATGAATATAAGCAAAAACCACCTCCACCTTTAAAAGACACAGTTGGTTAGTGATTTATTTCTCTGTGTTTGTGAACACATGGGTGTAGGCAAATATAGTGAAGTCAGGGGAAAATTTTGGGAGGCAATTCTAATACTCAGTGAGTCTTAGAGATTGATGTGAGGTGTACAAACATTGCAAAAAGCTCCTTTATACACTAGTACAGCTCAAACACCAGCTTGTTTATACTGAGGTGAGATTTGGACTCATGTCTACTTCCTTTAAAAGGAGGTATTTTCATTTTCTTATTTTTCTTTATATTTTAACTTTAAAAAACAAATACAGATGTACAGAATTTTAATCATGTTTGCATAAAAGTATAGGAATACATTTTTGTAAGGTTGTAATTAAGTATTTGTGGGTACATATATATACACATAAATATATATGTAACAATAATATAAGAAAAGAGGTTATTAATTTGAGGGGATAGGGGAGAAACTGAGGGTTGTAGGAAGGAAAGGGAGATGTGATACAGTTCTACTTTAATTAAAATATATTCATTTTTTTCTTGAACTTCACACAGTTTGTGAGTTGTTTCTGGAGTGTTCAGAGCTTTCTAGGGTTAGTATCCCATTATCAGTGACTGCATATTATGTCTGTTGTTTTCTGACTGAGTTATCTCACTCAGGATGATATTCTGTCGATGCATCCATTTTCTTAAGTATTTCATTATGCCATTGTTTTTCATATCTGAGTAGTACTCCATTGTTAAATGTACCACAATTTTTGTGTCCATTCATCTACTGAGAGACATCTGGGTTTTTTCCAGCTTCTGGCTCTTATAATTACAGCTGCTATAAACATTGTGGTGCATGTATCTTTGTTGTATGTTGGAGCATCTCTGGGGTAAATGCCCAGAAGTGGAATAACTGGGCCTTCAGGCAGTAGTATGTCCATTTTTCTGTGGAACAGCCAGACTGATTTCCAGAGTTGTTGTATCAGTTTATAACCCCAGCAGCAGTGCAGAAGTGGTTCTCTTTCTCCACATCCTAGCCAACATCTATTGTCATCCGAGTTTTGGATCTTGGTCAATCTGACAGGTGTGAGGTGGAATTTCAGGGATGTTTTGATTTGCCTTTCTCTGATGGCTAAGGATGTTGAGCACTTTCTTAGTTGTTTCTGAGCCATTCGGTATTCCTCGATTGAGAACTTTTTGTTTAAGTCTGTACCCCATTTTTAATAGGGTTGTTTGATTCTCTGGTATCTTGCTTTTTGAGTTCTTTGTATACCTTGGATATTACGCCTCTATCTGATGTGGGGTTGGAAAATATCTTTTCCCACTCTGTTGGCTGCTGTTTTATTTTCATGATAGTGTCTTTAGCCTTACAGAAACATTGCAATCTCTTTAAGTCCCATTTGTCAATCTTTGACCTTAGAGCTCAAGCTATTAGTGTTCTGTTTAGGAAATTTTCTCCTGTACCTATGAGTTCTAAGGTTTTCCCTACTTTCTCATCTAATAGTTTCAGTGTACCTGGTTTCATGTGGAGATCTTTGATCCACTTGCACTTGGGCTTTGTACATGGAGATAAGAAAGGGTCTATTTTCATTCTTCTGCATGCTGAGTGCCAGTTGGACCAAAACCATTTGTTGTATAGGCTATACTTTTTCCATTGAATGTTTACAGCTCCTTTGTCAAACATCAGGTCACCATATACATAAGGGCTCAATTTTGGATCTTCTATTCTATTCCATTGATCTGCGTGCCTATTTCTGTACCAATACCATGCAGTTTTCAGGACAATTGCCTTGTAATATATCTTGAGTTCAGGTATAGTTATTCCTGCAGATGTTTTCTTGTTGTTTAGGATGGATTTAGCTCTTCTAGGTCTTTTGTCATTCCAAATGAAATTGCACATTGCTCTTTCCAACTCAGTAAAAAACTGGGTTGGAATTTTGATGGGGATTGCATTGAATCTATAGATTGATTTTGGTAAGAAGGCCATTTTAAAATAATGATCCTTCAAATCCATGAGCATGAGAGATCTTTCCATTTTCTGAGGTCTTCCACGATTTCCTTCTTTAGAGTTTTTAAATGCTTCTCATACAGATCCTTCACTTTCTTAGTTAAAGTCACACCAAGTTATTTCATAGGGTGACTATTGTGAATTGTATCTTTTCCCTAATTTCTTTATCTACATGTTTGTCCTTTGACTATAGGAAGGTTACTGATTTGTTTGAGTTCATTTTATATTGGCCACTTTGATGAACTTGTTTATCAGCTGGAGGAGTTCTCTGGTGGTGTTTTGGGGTAGCTTAATTACACTATCATGTAATCTTCAAATAGTGATGATTTTACTTCTTCCATTCCAATTTGTAACCCTTTGATTTTCTTTTACTGTCTAATTGCTCCAGCCAGGACTTGCAGTACTATGTTGAATAGGTAGGGGGAGAGTGGGCAGCCTTATTGAGTCCCTAATTTTAGTGGGATTGCTTCAATTTTCCCACTGTTAAATTTGATGTTGATGTTGGTTTGCTGTATATTGTGTTTATTATGTTTAGGTATGGGCCTTGGATTCCTGTTCTTTCCAAGACTTTTAACATGAAGCGGTGTTGAATTTTGTCAAATGCTTTCTCAGCATCTAGTGATATGACTATGTGATTTTTTTGTTTTGTTTTGTTTTTTTTTTTTTTTTTTGAGTTTGTTTATATGGTGGATTACATCGATGGACTTCCCTATATTAAACCATCTCTACATGCCAGTGATGAAGCCTACTTGATCTTGGTGAATGATCGTTTTGATGTGTTCTTGGATTCGGTTTGCAAGGATTTTTTTTTTTTTTTTTGAGTATTTTTGCATCAATGTTTATAAGTGAGATTGGTCTTAGGTTCTCATTCCTTGTAGAGTCTCTGTTTGGTGTAGGAATGGGGGTTATTTTAGCCTCAATAAATGAGTTTGGTAATTTTCCATCTGATTCTATTTTGTAGAATATTTTGTAGAGTATTAGTATTATGTCCTCTATATGTCTAATAAAATTCTGTACTGAACCTGTTTGGACTTGGGATTTTTTTGGTTGGGAGTCTTTTGATGACTGCCTCTAGTTCTTTAGGTATTCATAGATTATTTGGATGGTTTGCCTGGTCCTGATTTGACTTTATTATTTTGTATCTGTCTAGGAATTCATCCATTTCCTCCAGTTTTTCCACTTTGTTGAGTATAGGCTTTTGTAGTAGGATCTGATGATTTCTTGAATTTCCTCAGTTTTAGTTGTCATTTCTCCACTTTCCTTTCTGATTTTGTTAATTTGTATACTCTCTCTTTGCCCTCTAGTTTGTCTGGCTAAGGGTTTATCAATCTTGTTGATTTTCTCAAAGAACTAGCTCTTGGTTTTGTTGATTATTTAAATGGTTCTTTTTGTTTTTATTTGGTCTATTTCTGCCCTAAGTTTGATTATTTCTTGCCATCTACTCCTCTTGGGTCTATCTGCTTCCTTTTGTTCTAGAGCTTTCAGCTGTGCTGTCAAGTTGCTGATGTATGCTCTCTCCAGTTTCTTTTTGGAAGCACTCAGAGCTATGAGGTTTCCTCTCAGTACTGCTTTCATTGCATCCCATAGGTTTGGGTATGTTGTGTTTTGGTTTTCATTAAATTCTAGAAAATCCTTATTTTCTTTCTTTATTTCTTCTTTGACCCTGCTATCGTTTAATAGAGCATTGTTTAGTTTCCATGTGTATGTTGGCTTTTAGTTGTCTCTGTTGTTGTTAAAGACCAGCCTTAGACCATGGTGATCTAAGAGCATGCATGGGAGTATTTCATTCTTCTTATATATATTGAGGCTCTTTTTGTGACCAATTATGTGGTCAATTTTTGTGAAGGTGCCATGAGGTGCTGAGAAGAAGGTGTATTCTTTTTTTTACGATGGTATGTTCTGTAGATATATTAATTCTAGTTGGTTTATAACCTCTGGTAGTTTTACAGTATCCTTGTTCAGTTTTTGTTTCTTTGATCTGTCCATTGGTGAGAGTGGGTTTTTGAGATCTCCCACTATTATTGTGTGGGGAGCAATGTATTTTTTGAACTTTAGTAGGGTTTTATTTAATGGATGTGAGTACTATTGTATTTGGAGCATATATATTAAGAATTGATTGTTCCTCCTGTGAATTTCCCCGGTAACGAGTAAAAGGTGTCCTTCCTTATCCTTTTTGATAACTTTTGGTTGAAAGTCAACTTTATTTGATATTAGAATGGCCACTCCAGCTTGCTTCTTGGGGCCATGTGCTTGGAAGGTTTTTTCCCACCCATTTACTCTAAGATAGTGCCTGTCTTTGTCTCTGAGATGAGTTTCTTGTATGCAACAAATTTCTGGGTTTTGTTTATGTATTTATTCTGATAACCTATATCTCTATAATGGGGAACTGAGTCCATTCATGTTAACAGATATCGAAGAATAGTGGTTTCTGTTTCCTGCTATTTTTGATTTAGAGTTTGAATTGTTCCTGTATGCCTTTCTTGTTATGGTTTTCTTGCTTAGGTGTTTTCTTGTTTTTATTAGGATGTAGTTCCCCTCATTTTAATTGGTTTTCCACATATAATTCGTTGTAGTGTTGGGTTTGTTGTCAGATAATGTGTAATTTTAGTCTTGTCTTGCAATGTCTTAGTCTCTCCATCTATGGTGATTGAGAGTTTTGCTGGGTATAGCAGCTTTGGCTGGCTCCAGTGCTGTCTTAGGGTCTGCATGATGTCTGTCCAGGCTCTTCTAGATTTTATAGTCTCTGATGAGAAACCGGGTGTGATTCTGATTGGTCTGCCTTTATATGTTACATGGCCTTTTCCACTTACCGCTTTTAATATTTTTTCTTTATTTGGGCACTTGGCATTTTTACTTTTATGTGTCAAGACGTATTTCTTTTCGAATCCAATCTATGTGGAGTTCAGTAGGCTTGTTTTATGCTCATGGTCATCTCATTCTTAAGGGTAGGGAAGTTTTCTTCTATGATTTTGTTGAAGATATTTACTGTGCCTCTTATTTGATATTCTTCGTCCTCTTCTATTCCTATTATTCTTAGGTTTAGTCTTCTCATTTTGTCCTGGATCTCCTGGACATTTTGGGTTAGGGGCTTTTTGGTTTTTTGCATATTCTCTGACTGTTTTGTCTATGTTTTCAATGTTGACTTCGGCAACCGTGATTCTCTCTTCCATCTCTTGTAGTCTATTGTAAATGCTTGCATCTGTGACTCCTGATTGCTGTTTTAGGTGTTTTACCTTTGGATTGTCTCTTTTACTGTTTTCTTTATTGTGTCAATTTCCATTTTACATTCCTTCTTTCATTCCTTCATCTCTTTGGTTCTGTTTTCCTCTAGTTCCTTGAGTTCTTTGAGTGTATTTCTTGTTTCTTCTTTAAAAGCTTCTAATTCTTATGCTTTTCCTCCCATTCTTGTTTGAGCATCTCTATTATCATCTTGAGGTATGATTTTAGGTCTGAGTCTTCTTTTTCTGGTGTGTTTGGCATTCCGCTGTTTGCTGTAATGGGAGAGCTGGGTAATGGTGTTACCAAGCTGCCTTGGTTTCCCTGGGGTACTTTTTTCCCTTTCCTCTTGCCATCTTGTTGTTGTCAGTCTTGTGTCCCTGGATCACTGCTGGAACACCGCTGCCTCACTGCTGTTCCTGGTGGTGGGTGGTCTGAGTGCGGTTCTTCACTCTGTTTGTCGGCTGGCTCACCTCCAAAAGGAGGTATATTCTTATCAAAAAAAAAAAAACATTTAATCCTCTTCCCAATTTATTATCTCAAAGTAATCATATCTGAAAAATGAAATTAGCATATTTTTATGAATATCATTAATAATGTCTATTTTAATCTTCAAACTATTGTTGATCCAACCTCATTCTTGATATTATACATCATCTTTAATGTATAATAATTGGATCATAGGAAGAAAAATGTATAGTTGGACACAGATTGTACTGAGAGAAATTACTACCTACTATTGTAGAGGGAGTATTGTATTTGTATTGCAGAAATACCATTTCTACAGTGAATATAAGAGGGCGGTAGATCTGATACCAAACACTCCTGTTTCTTTTGTTTCTCTCTTATACTGGCTGCTTTTCTGTCAACTTCACACAAACTGGAGTTATCAAAGTGAAAGGAGCCTCAGTTGAGGAAATGTCTTCATGAGATCCAGCTGTAAGGCATTTACTCAACTAGTCCTCAAGGGCAGTGGATGGCCCAGCACATTGTGGGTGTGCCATCCTTTGGGTTCAATAAAAATTCAGGCTGTGTAAGGCAGAGAAAGTAATCCAATTAGTAATATCCCTCCATGGCCACTACATCAGCTCCTGCTTCCAGACCCTCTTGAGTTCCAGACCTGACTTCCTTTGGTGATGAACAACAATATGGTGGTGTAGGCTGAATAAACTTTTTTCTCCCCAACTTTCTACTTTGTCAGTATGTTTGTTGTGCATGAATAGAAGCTCTGACTAGGCCACCACTTGTTTGTAGGATATTTTCTTCAACTTACTGAATGGCCCAGCTTTAGTTTCTGGGTACTTCTCCATAGATTTGGACAAAGTGTTTCTTGTTTTAAATGAAAAAAGAGAAAGCCAAGAACTTCCATGCCTCCCAGTGGTTACTTTATGCACAGAGTTTAATACAAACCTGAAAAGTGCATCACCTGGCCGTTGTCTTGCTTGGAGATGAGCACTGTGATAATGACTGGGTACTGCTGTTCCTCAGGAGAGATGGAGGCTTTGTGGACCTGCCCTTCATAACCTATGACAGCCCCTGGATCAATGGTGAACACATTCTACAGTGACCTTTATGTGTAGCAATAACAGTACCAGATAAAATACTGCATCTCTAGATTCCTGAGTTCAATTGCTATGAACAATGTGATAGATTTTCAAAAAGGTGAAGCTTCCTGCATCTGTGACAATGGTGACTGGTTAATATGTCAATTGTGAGAATCCTTTGGTGCTTTATGAAGAGAATTTATCCAGTTATTTATGGTAAGTAGGTTAGATTTGCTTAATAAATGAGATCACTGACAATTTTGGGAAGGTATAGAAATTTTAAAGTGAAAATAATCTTCACTATTAGTTATTGGATTTATTTAGAAAAACATGGTGAAATTACAACATTTCCTCTCTATTTGCTCATTTGGTGCCTTCAAACTACCCTCCTTTGAAACTCTCCAATGTCACCCCCAAACTGATGTCTGTTTTTCTTTTATTGATACACCCAAAAGATCCTGCTGACCCACCTGCTTAGAATATCCTTCATTCTTTATTGCCTTGTGAGCAGCAAAATCTTGACATCACAAGCAAAGGCTCTAAGAACCATGGAACTTGACTTACTCCATCCTTCCCCACATAGTGTGGAGCAGTGCTGAATATCCAGAGGGAAGTAGAAAATGTCTAAGTACTTTAAAGAACTTGTTGCTTTCCCAGAAGACACAAGTTCAACTCACAAACCCACCTCATAACTGTCCATAAATCCAGTTCTCGGGGTGCAAAACTCCTTCAAAATTCTGCAGGTACCATATATCCATGTGATGGACATAAAAACACCCATGCAAAATATTCAGTCATATGAAATAAAATAAACTAAAATACTATTTAAAATGTGTTGGCTGGAGAGATGACTCAGTTGTTAAATCACTGACCGGTCTTCTAGAGGTTCTGAGTTCAAATCCAAAGAACGTCATGTTGGCTCCTAACAATTTATAATGTGTTAGGATGTCCTGTACTGTTGTGTCTAAAGTCAGATACAGTGTACTTATGTATTATTAATAAATTAATTAAAATGTATTAATTAGGAAGCCTTATACTTTGTATGCTAAATAAATATTTCCTAAAATGAAAAACTAAAAAAGAAATAAAAATCAATCAAATAATATTTCTGAGTTGACCTAAAAATAAAGCTAGAATATGTGAAATTTTTCATGCTTTTTTGAAATTTCATAATCAAATTGATAAAAAATTTAATTTCTACATGGTTTTGACAGTTTTGAATAAATTAAAAATAACAACTTTCAAGCAATAACAAAATTTTGGTGAGGAAAATAGGAGACGCACAAAATAATTACTTTTTAAAACCTTGATAATAGTATTGTAAAAATTTAAATCCGGCTATTCCATATTTGAACTAAAAAATAATATACATTGCATAGTTTCTCAAGCAAGAACTTGACAACACTAGCAACTACATATAAGTCCTCATGAACAAAAGGACAATGATTTCACTGAAATATGATTTAGTTTCTCATACATAAACTGGCATCTATTTATTTTACTGGTTTCCTTAAAGACTATATATTTTAAATGATTTAGGTAATTAGATTCTTCAGGCCAAATACACAAAAGGGAAACTAAGCTAAGTCTGATCATTTTTGACAAGAGAAACCAGACACTGTTACAACCAACACTAAGGCAAGTTCTACTGAAGTGACTGCAAGATCCTGCAGGGTAATCACACCAAAATGATTTTGGTTTTCTTCAGACTCAGTAGTGAGACAATTGTCCATAAGCAACTGGACAGCCCCACCATAGTAATGTTCTTACCTTCACCCCAGAGACACAAGATGTCTATGCATCTAAGACAGTTTTCATATTTCTGTTGAAAACACTTGATGATAGTGATCCACAGTGAAACACATCATATATGATTATGATCTTGTGATGATGATACATGACTCAGAAGTAGGAAGAAAAAAAACAGTTCTGGTCCCAGAGGAAAAACCTTACTTTTCCTACCTTTTCCTTGCTCCCATGGTAGAATGTGAGCTTGCCATGTTTATAGGGATTCACACAAGTAGAGGTATGCTAGCCCATTCATGGGTAGTCCAGAGATCAATGCTCCTATTACATAAAGGGTACACATTTCTCCAGCTCTTCTGGACACCACTTTTTTCTATGATGCTGAACTACACTTATGTTCTTTAAAAACTTTAGATAGAGGTGCATGCAGAAGAGGTGCTCAGGCCATCTGCCAACAGGACCAGTGGAGATCCGGGGACACAGGCCTGGTGAGAATGCACTGAGTAGCCAGGGCACGGAAAGGTCAGGATTGAACATGGGGAAAGCACCCCCCACGGTGGTTCAGGGGAGCAGGAACTCTGCCATAGGGTCTCAGTTTCCACCCAGCCTGCTCATGCCTGCAGACCAGGGACTCAGGCTATCTGACACCAGAAACATTGGAGATCCAGCGATGCAGGCCTGGTCAGACTCGCCTGGAGTAGCGAGGTGCAGAGAGATCTGGGTCAAGCACCTGGAAAGCAACCACCCCATTGTTTCAAGGGAGCAGTAACTCTGCCTTAGAGACCCTTTTCCAACAAGAAGTCCGGAGCATGCAGAACAGGCACTCAGGATATCTGCTACTAGGAACAGCAGAGATCTAGGGCCACAGGCCAGGTACTCCGGAAAGACAGTAATGAATCCCTGACAACAAGACCATGTATAAATACACATAACATGATGGAAAGAGGAAAGAAAAAGGACTTACCCCAAGGAAACCAAGACAACCTAGCAACACCAGAACCCAGCTCTCCCATCATGGCAAACAGCAGAATACCAAACACGCCAGAAAAAATGACTCAGACCCAAACTTATACCTGAAGATGATGATAACAATCCTTAAATAAGAACCAGAGGAAAAGCATGAAGAAAAAAGGTTTTAAAGATGAAACAAGAAAAACACTGAAAGATATCAAAGAACTAGAGGAAAACAGAACCAAAGAGATTCAGGAATTAAAGAAGAAATCTAAAATGGTAATGGAAACAATTTTTAAAAAAACACTAAAAGAGACAACCATAGAGGTAGAAAACCTGAAAAAGGAATCAGGAGTCACAGATATAAGAATTGCCAACAAACTACAAGACATGGCAGAAAGAATCTCAGGAGCCAAAGAGAACAATAAAACCATAGACAAAACAGTCAGAAAAGATGCAAAAGCAAAAATTTCAAACTCAAAATGTCCAGGATATTCAGGACACAATGGGAAAAACAAACCTAAGGATAATAGATATAGAAGAGTGCAAAAAATATCAACTAAGAGGCACAGTAAATGTCTTCATCAAAATCATAAAAGAAAAATTCCCTACCCTTAAGATAGAGAAGACCTTGAGCATAAAAGAAGACTACAGAACCCCAGATAGAGTGCACCAAAAAAGAAATTTCTCCTGACACAAAATAGTCAAAATGCCAAGTGCCCAGCAAAGAAAGAATATTAAAAACTCTAAGGGAAAAAGGTCATGGAACATACAATGTCAGACAAATAAGAATCACACCTGACATCTCAACAGAGATTATGAAAGCTAGATGATTCTGGACAAACATCATGCAGACCCTAAGAGAACACACATGTCAACCCAAGCTGCTATACCCAGCAAAACTCTCAATAAACATAGACATAGAGACCAAGATATTACAGGACAAAACTAAATTTACACAATATCTGACCACAAACTGAGCACTACAACAAATTTTAAGTAGAAAACCCAATAAAGAAAGGAAACTACATCCTAGTTAAAACAAGAAAATACCTAAGCAAGAAAACCAAAAAAAGAAAGACACACAAGCACAATTCTATCTTTAAAAGCAAAAGTAGCAGGAAACAACAACCACTACTCCTTAATATCTATTAGCATAAATGGACTCAATTTACTAATAAAATATATAGGCTATCAGACTAGATACATAAAGAGAATCCAGCCTTTTGCTGCATTCAGGAAACTCATCTCAGAGACAAAGACAGACACTATCTCAGAGGAAAAAGTTTGGAAAAAACCTTCCAAGCAAATGGCGACAAGAGGCAAGCTGGAGTGGCCATTCTGATATGGAATAAAGTAGATTTTCAAACAAAAGATATCAAAAAAGATGAGGGACACTTTTTACTCATTACAGGGGAAAAATTATCAGGATGAAATTTCAATCCTCAACATATATGTTCCAAATGCAAATGACCTTATATTCATAAAAGAAACTATACTAAAGCTCAAAAAACACATTTCCCACCAACAATAATAGTGGGAGACCTCAACACACCACTCTCATCAATGGATAGATCATGGAAACAGAAACTGAACAAGGACACAGTGAAACTAGCAGTGGTTATGAACCAATTGGAATTAATAGACATCTGCAAAACATAACATATTAAACAAAAAATAGAACTTCTCACCACCTCGTGCCACCTTATAGAAAATTAACCATAAATCGGTCTCAAAACAAGTCTGATAAGATGTAAGAATAATGAAATACTCTCGTGCAACCTATCAGATCACAAGGGTCTAAGGCTGGTCTTCAATAACAACAAAGACAACAAAAAGCCCATATACATATAAAAACAAAACAATGCTCTAATAAACATAGCACAGTCAAAGAAACAATAAAGAAAAAGTTAAGGACGTTCTAGAATTTTATGAAAGTGAAAACACAACATACCAAAACTTATGGGTCGCACTGAAAGCAGTACTGAGAGGAAAACTCAGAGCTCTGTGTGCTTCCAAAAAGAAAATGGAGAGAGCATACACTAGGAAATTTACAGCATAGTTGAAAGCTGTAGAACAAAAGGAAGCAGAAACAACCAAAAGGAGGAGATGTCAAGAATCAATGAAACTGTTTTCAGAATCTGACCAAATAAAAACGAATAGAACCATTCAAAGAATCAGCAAAACCAAGAGCTGGTTCTTGGAGAAAATTTACAGCATTGATAAATCCTTATTCAGACTAACAAGAGGGCAAAGAGAGAGTATCCAAACAACTGAAAATGAGGAAATTCAAGAAATCATCAGATCCTACCACAAAAGCTCATGGATTGGAAAAGTAAATACATAAAATCTGGACATTTACCATTGATTTTTGAAAGTTGTAAAAAAGAAAAAAAAAAGAAAAACTTGAGCCAGAGCAGATTTTCTCACTAAAGAATTCTCTCTTCACACCAGGGGATGACAAAATAGTCACTATGTAAGTTGCAAATGCACAGACAGTTTACATGACGAATCAACTCCCCCTTGGAATCTGCTGTCCATATCTCAGACAACCTCAATATACCATGTAGGGAAAAGAAGGAAGCAGACATGACAATTCATTTTCAAACCATATTAAACTTTATTCACTCAAAACTTCACGAATAGAAATAAAAGCTTTACAATAAACAGAGAATGTAAATTCAAATTCTCTATGTAAAATATATTGCTATAACTTATACTGTATGTATGAACAGTGATTAAATAGTAAAGTAGGTAACATGGCAGAATATATTAATGGTGAAAATATTAATTACAGCTTCCTAAAAGCAAATATTTTTTAAAAAGTATAACATGCCATGTTTTGTTTTGACGATGAAGTTCTAAACAGCATTCACAAAGGGTGAGGTTGTGTTCAAAGTCTTGAATTTAAATTTCATATTTAGCTGTACAGTCACATCACTCAGTTCCAGAGATAAGACAGATCTGCCTGAGTTGCAAGAAGAGAGCATCTTGACACGTCTATGCCAGGTTTCCTAACAGTATTTCATAGTCAGGCTCCCAGAATACCATGGTCACAGTACAACATAAAAAAACAGAGAGAAAAAAATAAAAACCTTTGAAAATATCCACTACTAGTAAGATAAATTCTATTGAAAAAAAACACAAAATTAAGTGAAATAGAATGGTGACCACAACATTAACATGGGTCAAAATACAACCTTTAATACAGCATGCGTGTGAGCATATGCTGTGTGTTGAATAGTCTCTAACTTATACTGGGTCCATCTCTGTCACAGATGTCTTCAGATGAAGCTCTCCCTTGTTCCAGGTTATTATTACATGGATGGGTTTGGGACATCCCCCACTATTTCTGCCGAGAACATGCTTCAAGTCTCTTGGTTTTTAAAAATCAATTATTTCATATTTTTATATTAACATGTGAAATGTTATTACCATTCTCCTATCTCCCATATCCTACCCAGCTCCCCTTACTTTCAGGAAGATTCTCCTACTTCCAACAACCTACTCCAAACGCATTGCCCTGATGATCCCATATACTATGAAAACTAGCCTTCAATAACCCAAGTTCTTTCCTCCTATAGACGACAGACAATGCCACACTCTTCTACATATGCAGCTGGAGCTGTGGGTCTCTTCATGTGTAAAAAAATCATTGGTTGCTCTTTTAGCTCCTAAGACCTCAGGTGCAGGTTTGGTCAATTGATATGTTGTGCTCTTCGTGGGGTTGAAAAGCATTCACCTGGCTCAGTTCTTTCTCAGGCTCCAACACTGGGGTCTCAGGGTCAGTCTGAAGGTTAGCTGCAAGCATACTCAGCTGTATCAGCAAAGCTCTGGCAGAGCCTCTGAACAGAGATCCATATCAGGTCCTCTCACCCTGCACATCTTGGCATCCGCATAAAGACTGGTTTTGGTGAATGAATGCTGAATGAACTACAGCTGTTGATGTATCTCAACGAAATTTTCTACAATCACTGTTACACTATCTGTTCCTGTGTTTCCTCACATTAGTTTTTTATTCTTGCTTCTAAAAAGGACCGAAGCTTTCCCACTTTTGTCTTCCTACTTATTTATCTTCAAAGATCTGCAACCCACCCTGTGAAGTCCTGGGCTACATCCACAAAAGACTTCAGAGCAGCCTCAGCAGCCATGTGGGTGGGGTTACAGTAAAGTCTGGTGCAGGATTTCCCACACCATCTTCTGCCTAAACAGAGGCATGTGCTGCTGAGAGAAGGTCATGGGTTGGCCTTTGGAGATGTAATCTGCATATTTACAGGTGAACATGCCACAATCACTGTGATTCCCCTGCTGAGGAATCTCTTCTGCTGGCATGCTAGACAGCTTCCATTCCAAAGGGTTCAGATCCACATTCCTTCTGGCTTTGCTCTCCTCCTGCAGATAGTGGAAAATCAGCTCAAGGACATCTGGTCTCTTGTGTCCCATCGAATCCAGGTAGACAATCCTCTTCTCTCTTAGGTCTGTCACCACCAGGCTCCAGTGCTCATCCAGGTGAACCGGCACCAGAAACAGGTCCTTTACAAAGAGGTCCACTGCCTTGGTCCATCTTCTGACTGACCTGTAGCCCCCACTCTTTAACTTGCTGTAAAAGAAGGTACTAAATGCATAAAGTGCAGGGTATCCTTGACTTTGACTTCTGTCCATGAGCAGATTCATGTAAAAATTGATGACTGTGTCATTGAGCCACTGGGTGTCCCTCAGGGTGCGCATGTCTGCTCGAGTGATTGCCATATTGAAGGCACAACTCAAGATCTCATCTTGTGGCCCTGGGCCTAGAGCACTACTGATTTCCTTTTGCATGTGTGCTGTGAGCACAAGCCCATGGTCCAGCCCTGGGCTCTTCTTTTGGTCTTTAGAAGGCCTTCCTTTGGCCTCAGGCATTGGCATTTGTTGGTGGAGAATGTCATTGCTGACTCTGTCTGGGTGGATGAGAGGTGCCTGAGACACATGAATGTGCACACCCACACAGCCTTTCATCTTCTTTGACAAGTCTAAAGGGACCCTGTTACCTCTGTGAGAGTCAGAGTTCACAGGGACACTGGGTTGAAGGTGGAACAACAAGCCTGGGGATGGTCCATTGTGGTATTTCTGAACACCTAAGTCTTTGTAACTCAAGGGGTCTTTCGATCCTTTGTGACCATAAACTGACTTTGCCTCAGTCACAGCCTCTACATCAGGGCTTTCACTGTCCTCTGGGGGCTTTATATGGTATTGAGTCTCTTCTCCTGGGTACCTTCTATGATCATTGTTTGGCTCTTCACACCCAAGCTTTCTTTTCCACTCTTCCTGTTTGTGCCTCTTTAGAGGTTGTCTTGGCTCTTCAGCCCACACATCATTTCCAGCATCTGCATGGCATTTCCTCTTTTGGCCTTTCTGAGGATGTGCACAGTACACAGTCTCAAGATGATTGAAAGAATGACATGTTCTGGGGCTACTTGGATTCCCTTTGCTCACCAGTTGCCTCTCGGCCATGGTAGAACTTTCAGATTGGCCAGTCACAGTGCATGTCAGACAGACTGCTGGTGTGGGCTCCTGGGTTGTTTTATCCATGGCTACAGGATCAGTTATTGTACTTGTAGGTGTCTTATCCACACAGGACCTTTGCTTCAAGATGAGAAATCACAGCCTGATGAGCTCAGATTTCCTTTGTCCTTGAGATACCTGCAAGATAAAGTCAGAATGAGGCAACAGACTCCAAGAGTCCTTCTTCCTCAGCTGATAAATCTGACCTTGTCTTCAATGTGGGGATTCTCCTGTCTCAGTGTAGGAAAGATCATTGATATGACACAGTGTCTTTGACCTTGTGTGAGATCTGGTGTCTCTGGGAACAATGAGCCCCTGCACACCTCAAAACTATGGAAATTGCTATTGTTATCAGAGACAGGTGTTTGAAGACAGAAGGAACACTGCCCAATTTTTTCTATGAAACCACTATTATACTTATACCTAAACCACAGAAAGATTCCACAGGAAAAAAAAAAAGAAAATGGAAAATACACAATAAAATTGTGGCAAGTGGGAATTAGTGGTACAGAGAAGTCCTAGTACAGTAAAATAAGAATTTAAGTCCTACAGGTACAAAACTTAGGTATACACACACAGTGTCACACACAGATACCCGTACAGAAATCTAGTAAGCACAAGTTGGAAAGAGAATAAAGTCTTGGTGTTGTCTTATACCCTGCACATTTATGCCTTGGAACATGCCTGGTCACACATTGACACATATGCACACATATTAATTTAAAAAATAAATGTAAATTCTATGGTGTTCTCTAGTTTTAAGGCAAGCACCACCATCATGTAACTGTACAATCTCTTACCGATAAGTCAAAGAATTTACCTAGAAGTTCAGAGCAATTCTTTATCAGAAAACACCAACTATGTTCCTTGTCCTATACTGGCAGCTTACAGCCACATGTAATTCATATTCTAGGGTGCTCTGCATGCCCTTCTGACTTTAACAGGCACCGTACATACACACACAGTCACATATTCACACACTCACACACACAATGCAAATGTGTTTCTGGAGCTACCAGACTAAAATCTCTCAGTATTTGTTCCTATAACTTTCTCTATTTTTTTATGGTAAGGAATCCATGGGCTTAATTCTCCTAGTGGCAAGGTAGGATGACCAGCAAATGCCCAATCAGCCCCAGGACTCAATGCCTGCCCAAAAATAAAAGACAACAAAATACCACCATGCTATTATATTTCAGGGTGGTGTCTTGAGAAGCACTTCATATCTGAGCTCTTTCTCCTGAATATGCTCATGTTTCTTTGTTGTTGCTGTTGTTCTTGGAATGCAAATACTAATAACAGGAGGCCCTGAGGCAAGGGTGCTCAGCAACACTAGTTCCGGAAGCTTGAGGATCTAAATTGATTCCCCAGCTCAGGAATAATGAGTCAGACAAGGTTGACCATGCATGTGATACCCACAGGGAACAGAGACGCTCTGGTCTCTAGAGCTGTCTGGGCTGTAAGCCTATCCAAAACGGCAGGTGAGGCTTGAGTCAATCAAGTGATCAATGAGAAAAACCTGTGATAATCACTGCTATTTTATGCAAATCTATGGAAACACACTCACACACTCACACCTCAGCATACTCTATCTTCTCTCTCTCTCTCTCTCTCTCTCTCTCTCTCTCTCTCTCTCTCTCTCTCTCTCTCTCTCTCTCTCTCTCACACACACACACACACACACATACACACACACACACATTGCAAAGATATTTCTCCATTTACCAGCCTGAGAACTCTCCAGTGCAATTCTGACTTAAATACCTTTTAAAAAATACAGATCTCTCATTGGCTTCCTTTTCCTATTGGCAAGGTTGGAGGAGACCAGATCCAGAGCTTAGGAACAGTTCTTGGTTGGATGATGGTGCCACACATTAAACCCATTTAAGAGTGAGTTCCTCATGATCTACTTGCCTTTTTGTCTCCACAGCACTGGTTTACAACAAAAGACATTTGAGAACCCATTCTTTGGATTCCCAGCACCATATAAAACTTTGATAAGTGCTCCATACCTCTACATGGAAAAGACATGGGATTCCAAAGCATAAAGACATTTAAAGCCGGCCAGGATTACCAATAGCCCTCTCTGCTAAGGACACAGGCAGAGAGGGCAGATCAGTAATTACTGAGTATGTGTTGTGCACAGGCAAAGAGGAAGGTTTAACCTCCAGTATCATTTAACAATCCGATATAGTTAGGATAATTTCAGGTTCTCTAAAGTACACAACTTGACTGAATCTGAGTTAAAGGGACCTAACAAAGTGACTTACTGGTCCTATTGTCCCCACAATCCCTGTCTATCAGCAGAAAGTTCAAGATTTTCTAAGCCAATCAATTTCCTGGTCTAAGCTAGTCTTTAGTATATTTTTAGATCCTAAGGAAAGGTCTAAGTTTCCCAAAGTTTGATTAGTATTACAGAGCTTTCCTGCATCTACACAATATGTATTTATACACTACTCTTGAAAGATTAGAGCTTAAGAAACAATAAAAACACAGGAAAAATGTGTAAACATACACACACAAAAACACATAATGCAAATTTGATTGTGGATATAGCACCTGAGGACCCTCTACTGTCATTCTCAGGAACTTTCTAATTTTTTTTGGCAAGGTCATTATTTGGGTGCATTTTCCCAGAGGCAAGTTAGGTGGCCAGCATATCCCATGATTCACTTGTCTTATTGCCTCCTTTGGACTGGATGACAAAGAAATACCTCGAGACTATTTTATTTTAGGATGGTGTTGTGGGAAGCACTTCAGTATTTAAACTCTTCCTCTAGCCCTATGCTAAGACTTCATTGCTACTGATGTGCTGGGAAAGCAAATCCTAATAAAATGAGGCCCTGGGGAATGGCTGATTAGGCAGAAACAATTGTTCTGTAAGTGTGAAGATCTGAATTTGATTCCCCACCCCCCACACAATGAATCAGGCCAGTCTCACAATGCATGTGATACCCACATTGGGAACAGAGACAGGGTGGTCTCTAGTAGAGCTGGCTGGGCAGACAGCCTCCACAAAATGCCAGGTGAAGCTTGAGTCAATCAAATGGGATCAATAGAAGAAAAAACACAATAATCACTGGAATGTGTTTGCAAATCTATAGAAACACAATCACACACTCACATCTCTGTATATCAAAATCCCTGGTGAACTTATGTACACAGGGGTCACAAGCACTCACAATCTCATTTTTCTACCTTCACATTGGAAGAGGCCCCATTCATATGACTCATCCATGAATGGACTGTAGATATGGTACAACGAAAAGCAATAAAGGGATTTTGGACACCAGGGGAGGCCAAGACTGAGGCACTTATTGGATTCCCTAAGTTACACCACAAGGACAAGTCCAAGCAATATTGTCTACTCTGTACTGAGAAACCATTCTTCCCATTCTCTTTACACACCCTTAAAAGTCAAATCCCACCTTCCTGAAGATGGCCTGCTTGGCTTCAGAGTTACTCAACTACGGAAAACTAGCTACACCAGTACTTAGAGGGCTCCCGAACCTACAGAAAGTCTGGAATCAAACAGATTCCCACTAAGACATAGGAAATACTCCCCAGCCAGTAGAGACTCTGGTAATTCATGCCTAGGGCTATATGCCTCTGAATGTCAATTAGATCTTCTAGGTTGTTGTATGAGTCAGCAGTTTCTGTCCAAAACTTAAACACACACACACACAATTTCAGATGCTATACATAGATATCTACACATTTATCCATGTAGATGTGGACTTGTTAAAATGACCTACCCTCTGTTGTCATTTAATCCAAGATGGCTTCTGTGAATGGAAGGGTCAAGTGTCAAATACTTTTTCAGTCCAACAGTCTGGATGTCTCAGCTGGTCTTTAGTAAATACCAGATTCCCAAAGAATAAACTCTGAGGACACTGGAGGAATGGACCTCTTACCAAGACAAGAACATCCAGGAAATGAACGGAGACTTCCGTTATTGGGATCTTCTTTATGCTCTGGGAAGTGGGTGTGGCCAAGATAAGGGTAAACAACACCCAATCAAATCCACCTCAACAGATTTCAAACTAAGGTATTTTTACAACCTCAAGAATAATGATTAAAGGTAGTCTGACCCACAAAATTACTAAAATATCATCCACAGGTTTGCACCTAATTTGAATGTCTAATATAATTTCAAGTGCAATCAAGTGGACATCCCAGAGCAGGCAGCAGTTGGCTCTAAATATTTCACATATGAAAAAGAATTGATGACAGTTAGTTTGAGTGAGTTTGACCTGTATATTTTCACTCTCTAGTGCTTTTTTCTGTGTGTTTGTGTGTGCGGGGGAAATCATTTCATTGTTTCATGAAGAAAAATATGGAGGTACAGGAAGATTCAGAGGTTGGTCAAAACCCAGATTTTTGTCCCTCACTCTCTGATACTGAATCACCAAATCAACACACAATCACAGAGTGGAACTTGGTCTCTCTTTACATCTGTAAATATGCAGCTTGGTCTTCATGTGGGTCCTGTAATAATGGAACTTGGCATATTCCATATGCTGCTGCTTGAAAGTAAAATCGTTGGCTCCTTTGTCTGGCTGCAGGGACAAAGGAAGTGCCTAACCTCCCAAAGATTTGATGTTCTTGGTTGAAGAGTTACCTGGGGTGGGGACATTGGTGCTTACAAAATAATAACGGTATGAATCATGGGGGTGGGATTGTAGAGATGTTGAGTGGAAGAGAATGTAAGATGAGTAAATATAAAAAAAATCTCCGGGAGGAAAAGGGGGAGGAGGAGTTGGAATTCTCAGTCTGGAGATCTTACCCCATTATAGGAGAAATACAGGCTTTCATTCTGAGCACCATATACAAGCTCAATTTCTGTTAATTGTCTCCAATTCTAGTTACCAGGAATCAAATTGAGGATATTCCCTACCAAAAAATATAATTACAAAAAAACTTGGACAAATGAATCCTGGATGTGAAAATTATAGGACATTTTCCAGGGCTCATGGCTTCACACTTCCATGCTTTGATGGTTTCAGGAATATTCTGGTCTGTAAAGATTAAATATATTGAATTTTAAATACCAAAACTTGCCACTAGGCTGGATTCTTAGCTCTTTTGTTTACATGTACTTTATGCTCATTGTAACTAGTAAGTTTTCAATGAATACTATCAAACCTTTAGAAAAAAATCAAGTACTGACTAGAAAATAGTCATAAAATTGTATGTAAAAATTGTTTTAAAATGTGTACGTTATCTCTGTTTTTAAAAATAAATTTGTTCTATTTAAAAAAAGATCTTATGGCAAACTAGCAAAGACAATCACTCAAGACTGAGTGTTGGCATTGGTCAGGAGGAAACCTGCTAATTTTCAGTGAAATTAATTCTACAGAAGTTCTGCTAAACATAGGGAATGGAAAGCAGTTTAATCCTCAACCTCAGTACAGCTTCAACCAGCACATGATGGGAGCAGATGCCAAGTCCCACAAACAAACAATACCAAGATCACAAGATAAAAGTGGGAGGAATGATTATAGGAGCCTAAATGGTCAAGGACAATGAGAAACCAGTCCATATAATTAAGTACAAAGGGCTTATATGAGTTCACAGTGATTTAATCGAATATCAAGGATACTTATTGGGTCTAACTGAGGTCCTCTGCATGCATGTTAAGGCATATAGCTTGGGAATTATTTAGGATTCTTCACATTGGGAGCAGGATCAGTGTCTGACTCTGTTGCTTACTTTGATAACCCTTTTCTTCCTCCTGGACTCCCTCACCAAGCCTCAATCACAGGGAGGTGCCCAGTCTTACTGCAGTGTGATAAGTGTGTTTTGGGTTCACCCTTGGAGGCTGGCCTGCCTTGAAGTGAGAGAGAGATTGAGTAGATGACACTTTGTGCAGGAGTGAGGAAGGATTGAAAGGTACATGACGAAATGTGGTTGGGTTGAAAGGTATAAGAGAACAAAAATACTCTAGTAAACACCAATTTCCCATACACACACACACACACACACACACACATACACACACACACACACACACACACACACAAGCTTCACATAATATATCTTGATTGGTCTCTTTTTTCATATCTGTCATGTGTTAAGGAGGACAAAAGACCAGTACATCACCCATCTCCTGAAAGACCCTTTATGTAGAACCAGCAAAAACCATTCCTCTAGTAAAAGGTACAACCTCCAACTCTTTTCCTAGAGCATTGTAACAGAATGATGTCTCACTCCCTGAACATCACAATCATTTTATGTTTGCCCCAAACATTTTCTTCTGAGATTTCTTGTTTTAAAGTAACTCCTTACTTATATTCTTTCCCATCTGTCTCCTTGTTTACCAACGATCTCATGCATATAAATATATGAATATAACCAGCTGAGTTCATTCTGAGCTGCTGGCGTGTGTATCTGTGTATGGCTGAGCTCTTGGGGTGGATGACCAATTAGGTGGCTTGTCCAGGAAGTGACATTCCTGTCCTTTTCAGTGTTAATGATTTGCCTGTAGCTGTTTCATCAAATGATGGGAAGTTGTGAGATTTCTACCTCAGTGTTGGATTGCCTTTTGTGGTTGTCAGCATCGAAAACTTGCTAAAGTACACAAGGTGTAAAAGTGTCATGGGTGTGGCTTTCTCTCCAATAGAGAAGATATAATGTCACAGCTGGGAACTGGGTCCTATTGCTCTTAAAAATCTCCTGACTCCTTTTCTTTGAGCTCCCTGGGCCTCATCTGTAGCAGCTGTGCTGAAGGTGTATCAGCTGGGCTGGGCCTCCAGGTCAGTTTGTCTCTGGGTTTTTACTGAGTAGTGCCTCACATGAATGGCTTCCGTTGAGAGAAACAAAGAAGGCTCTTTGTTGGGAGGTACACATACCTGAGGTATTGGTATTTATAACACAAATTTAAATCATCCTGTTTTGAAAAAGTGTCATGTTGGAGTCTTCTCTAGATTCCATTATTTCAGCAGCCATGGAAGCAGGCTAGGGGTCGGTTAGCAATTCCTTCAGTAGAGAAGGGCATCAACCTAATTACCTGATGTTGGTTCTCTTCAAGATTATAGGCTTATATTTTCTTTTTCATTGTATTGGATATTATCTGTAATTACATTTCAAATGTTTTCCTTTCCAGTGCCATAGTCTATGTCTTTTTATTGGGGAAATAGGACCGTAGATTTTAAATGATATTAAGGAATAGGTATTGCTGGTTCCTGTTATTTTTGTTTTTAGAATTAGAATAATGTTTTGAGATTTTCTTCTTTTGGGTTGGTTGTAAAAATATTATTTTCTTTCCTTAGGGTATACTTTTATCCTGGTTGGGGTGTTTTCCATCTGTTATCCTTTGTTGGGCTGTGTTTGTGGAAAAATATTGTGTAAATTCGGTTTGGTCCTGGAATATCTTGGTTTCTTCATCCGAATTACTTGACAGTGTTGCTGGGTATAAAATTTTCGGCTTAAATTTGTGTTCTTCTAGGGTCTATATGGCATCTGTTTAGGATCTTCTAGCTTTCAAAGTCTCTGTTGAGAAGACAAGTGTAATTGGTCTGTCTGCAAATGTTACTTGCCCTTTTTTTATTTCTTTTTTCTTTTTACTGCTTTTAGTATTCTATTTTCCTTTTCATTATTTGGTGTTTTCACTAATATAATTCTCCAGATCATTCTTTTTTGGTCTAATATATTAGGTGTTCCTGAGGCTTCTTGTATGTTCATGGTCATATCATTCTCTTGGTTAGAGAAGTTTTCTTCTATAATTTTGTTGAAGATATTTAGGTGGAAGTCTTCACTCTCTTCTACACTATTCTTTTTAAGTTTAGTTTTCTCATTGTGTTTTTACAGCCAATATCCAAATGTAGAAGAGGAAAGACAGTAAATAGGACAAGGTCTGTGGACTTCTGTAGGAAAAGTTGTAAAGAAGAGTAGCTATTCCAATCTCCTTTTGTCAGGATACCAGCTATCAATTTCAGTAATGTCAGGTGTCCTTACACAGATCAGTAAGGTAACATAATCTGGCAAGACCTGCCTTCCCTGAAGAAAAGGGGTCTAGACAGCAGGAGTGACAGGGACCAGCTGGATCTCAATGAGGTGATATCTGCCATGCCTCTCTCAACAAAGTAAACTCCAGCCTAGATCCAGACCAAGGAAGCATTTTGTAGGTTGATATGCACACCACTCTCACTGTCTGTGAGTCCTATTTATATTCTAGTCAATCATTCCCTGTCCTTCTATCAGCCTTCTTCAGTAAAACACTATGTGAGTCTGAATCACATGACACCACAGAGACTTCCAATTTTAGAGACATCTTGCTGTGCAACTTGTCTGTGCCAGGAAGAGAAAGAAAGGGATAAAGAGAGATTGAGAAAGAGAGAGACAGAGAAAGAAAGACAGAGATAGAGAGAAAGAGCAAGATAGAAAGAGAGAGTGAGAGAGAGAGAGAGGGAGAGATAGAGGGAGGGAGGGAGAGACACACCCAGAGAAAGAAAGACAGAGAGAGACACTCAGAGAGAGACAGAAAAACAGACACAGTGAGAGAGAGAAAGAGAGAGAGAGAGAGTTGGAAAGAGAGACAGAGGCAGAGAGAGGCAAAGAGAGACTACCCAGCACATTAAATGTTGTTTAGAAATATTCTACTGATTCTCAAATGTGCATTCATTTTTGAGAATAGATTTAGTTATCCTGAGATTCTCTTTTTATTCCAAATAATTGTGGAAATTGTTCTTTCTAACTCTATGAAGTAATTGTTAGATTTTTGATGGGGATTGCATTGAATCTGTACATAGCTTTAGACAACATGGCCATTTTTATTATGTTGACCATTCTAATTTATAAGCATGAAAGGTATTTCTATCTTCTGAGATCTTCAAACTTGTCTTCTTCAGAGATTTGAAGTTCCTGTCTTACAGATTGTTCAGTTGCTCAGTTAGAGAATCTACCCCACACTTTCCACACTGGTAAGAAATCTTCTGTTACTTTCTCTAGGGCATCAGTCATCAATTTGACTGTACATTTGTACCTGTGGACTCGCTGCTGCTAAGCTCCAGGTTCATATCCAACAACAGTCTCTCTCTTATCTTACAGCACAACCCTCATTTCCTTTCCTGTCCATTGGATCTTTAATCTGTACCTTCCTTCAAACACCCAGCCTAGAATGTTCTCTGTGTTTAAGACAATGATGCTCTGTTGTGCTCCTTGCTTTCTGACTCTTCCTATTTCAAAGAACTGTGAGCACCTGTATTTCTCCTTTAGAGGGACTGCATCTAAAATTAATTACAAACAAAGCTGAGCATTCCAGAGAGGATTTTATTGGTCAGGTTAGTAGAAGAGGAATGACCCTCCCTTCATATGGGTGCTATCATTTAGTGGCAGACCAGTTAGACAGATAAGGAAGAAAGATAGGACTTTTTGCTTCCTTGCCCACTTCCAGCCTTCCCTCAATTCCCAGTGACCTGGTCAACCCTACTTTAAACATCTGTGGTAATACTACACTTCCAAGTGCGGCAATCATCCAAATAATCCATAGTTTCCCATAGCTGCCATAACAAATTAGTTCATGATGGACTCTGTGATCCCAGTTATCCTTATGACTTGCCATACCATGAATATAAGCAAAAACCACCTCCACCTTTAAAAGACACAGTTGGTTAGTGATTTATTTCTGTGTGTTTGTGAACACATGGGTGTAGGCAAATATAGTGAAGTCAGGGGAAAATTTTGGGAGGCAATTCTAATACTCAGTGAGTCTTAGAGATTGATGTGAGGTGTGCAAAGATTGCAAAAAGCTCCTTTTTACACTAGTACAGCTCAAACACCAGCTTTTTTATACTGAGGTGAGATTTGGACTCATGTCTACTTCCTTTAAAAGGAGGTATTTTCATTTTCTTATTTTTCTTTAATTTTTAACTTTAAAAAACAAATACAGATGTACAGAATTTTAATCATGTTTGCATAAAAGTATAGGAATACATTTTTGTAAGGTTGTAATTAAGTATTTGTGGGTACATATATATACACATAAATATATATGTAACAATAATATAAGAAAAGAAGTTATTAATTTGAGGGGATAGGGGAGAAACTGAGAGGGTTGTAGGAAGGAAAGGGGGATGTGATACAGTTCTACTTTAATTAAAATATATTCATTTTTTTCTTGAACTTCACACAGTCTGTGAGTTGTTTCTGGAGTGTTCAGAGCTTTCTAGGGTTAGTATCCCATTATCAGTGACTGCATATTATGTCTGTTGTTTTGTGACTGAGTTATCTCACTCAGGATGATATTCTCTCGATGCATCCATTTTCTTAAGTATTTCATTATGCCATTGTTTTTCATATCTGAGTAGTACTCCATTGTTAAATGTACCACAATTTTTGTGTCCATTCATCTACTGAGAGACATCTGGGTTTTTCCCAGCTTCTGGCTCTTATAATTACAGCTGCTATAAACATTGTGGTGCATGTATCTTTGTTGTATGTTGGAGCATCTCTGGGGTAAATGCCCAGAAGTGGAATAACTGGGCCTTCAGGCAGTAGTATGTCCATTTTTCTGTGGAACAGCCAGACTGATTTCCAGAGTCGTTGTATCAGTTTATAACCCCAGCAGCAGTGCAGAAGTGGTTCTCTTTCTCCACATCCTAGCCAACATCTATTGTCATCCGAGTTTTGGATCTTGGTCAATCTGACAGGTGTGAGGTGGAATTTCAGGGATGTTTTGATTTGCCTTTCTCTGATGGCTAAGGATGTTGAGCACTTTCTTAGTTGTTTCTGAGCCATTCGGTATTCCTCGATTGAGAACTTTTTGTTTAAGTCTGTACCCCATTTTTAATAGGGTTGTTTGATTCTCTGGTATCTTGCTTTTTGAGTTCTTTGTATACCTTGGATATTATGCCTCTATCTGATGTGGGGTTTGAAAATATCTTTTCCCACTCTGTTGGCTGCCCTTTTATTTTCATGATAGTGTCTTAGCCTTACAGAAACATTGCAATCTCTTTAAGTCCCATTTGTCAATCTTTGACCTTAGAGCTCAAGCTATTAGTGTTCTGTTTAGGAAATTTTCTCCTGTACCTATGAGTTCTAAGGTTTTCCCTACTTTCTCATCTAATAGTTTCAGTGTACCTGGTTTCATGTGGAGATCTTTGATCCACTTGCACTTGGGCTTTGTACATGGAGATAAGAAAGGGTCTATTTTCATTCTTCTGCATGCTGAGTGCCAGTTGGACCAAAACCATTTGTTGTATAGGCTATATTTTTTCCATTGAATGTTTACTGCTCCTTTGTCAAACATCAGGTCACCATATACATAAGGGCTCAATTTTGAATCTTCTATTCTATTCCATTGATCTGCGTGCCTATTTCTATACCAGTACCATGCAGTTTTCAGGACAATTGCCTTGTAATATACCTTGAGTTCAGGTATAGTTATTCCTGCAGATGTTTTCTTGTTGTTTAGGATGGATTTAGCTTTTCTAGGTCTTTTGTCATTCCAAATGAAATTGCACATTGCTCTTTCCAACTCAGTAAAAAACTGGGTTGGAATTTTGATGGGGATTGCATTGAATCTATAGATTGATTTTGGTAAGAAGGCCATTTTAAAATAATGATCCTTCAAATCCATGAGCATGAGAGATCTTTCCATTTTCTGAGGTCTTCCACGATTTCCTTCTTTAGAGTTTTTAAATGCTTCTCATACAGATCCTTCACTTTCTTAGTTAAAGTCACACCAAGTTATTTCGTAGGGTGACTATTGTGAATTGTATCTTTTCCCTAATTTCTTTATCTACATGTTTGTCCTTTGACTATAGGAAGGTTACTGATTTGTTTGAGTTCATTTTATATTGGCCACTTTGATGAACTTGTTTATCAGCTGGAGGAGTTCTCTGGTGGTGTTTTGGGGTAGCTTAATTACACTATCATGTAATCTTCAAATAGTGATGATTTTACTTCTTCCTTTCCAATTTGTATCCCTTTGATCTTCTTTTACTGTCTAATTGCTCCAGCCAGGACTTGCAGTACTATGTTGAATAGGTAGGGGAAGAGTGGGCAGCCTTATTGAGTCCCTAATTTTAGTGGGATTGCTTCAATTTTCCCACTGTTAAATTTGATGTTGATGTTGGTTTGCTGTATATTGTGTTTATTATGTTTAGGTATGGGCCTTGGATTCCTGTTCTTTCCAAGACTTTTAACATGAAGCGGTGTTGAATTTTGTCAAATGCTTTCTCAGCATCTAGTGATATGACTATGTGATTTTTTTGTTTTGTATTTTTTTTCCAGTTTGTTTATATGGTGGATTACATTGATGGACTTCCCTATATTAAACCATCCCCCTACATGCCAGTGATGAAGCCTACTTGATCTTGGTGAATGATCGTTTTGATGTGTTCTTGGATTCGGTTTGCAAGGATTTTTTTTTTTTTTTTGAGTATTTTTGCATCAATGTTTATAAGTGAGATTGGTCTGAGGTTCTCATTCCTTGTAGAGTCTCTGTTTGGTGTAGGAATGGGGGTTATTTTAGCCTCAATAAATGAGTTTGGTAATTTTCCATCTGATTCTATTTAGTAGAATATTTTGTAGAGTATTGGTATTATGTCCTCTATATGTCTAATAAAATTCTGTACTGAACCTGTTTGGACCTGGGATTTTTATGGTTGGGAGTCTTTTGATGACTGCCTCTATTTCTTTAGGTATTAAGAGATTATTTAGATGGTTTACCTGGTCCTGATTTGACTTTATTATTTTGAATCTGTCTAGGAGTTCATCCATTTCCTCCAGTTTTTCCACTTTGTTGAGTATAGGCTTTTGTAGTAGGATCTGATGATTTCTTGAATTTCCTCAGTTTTAGTTGTCATTTCTCCACTTTCCTTTCTGAGTTTGTTAATTTGGATACTCTCTCTTTGCCCTCTAGTTTGTCTGGCTAAGGGTTTATCAATCTTGTTGATTTTCTCAAAGAACTAGCTCTTGGTTTTGTTGATTATTTAAATGGTTCTTTTTGTTTTTATTTGGTCTATTTCTGCCCTAAGTTTGATTATTTCTTGCCATCTACTCCTCTTGGGTCTATCTGCTTCCTTTTGTTCTAGAGCTTTCAGCTGTGCTGTCAAGTTGCTGATGTATGCTCTCTCCAGTTTCTTTTTGGAAGCACTCAGAGCTATGAGCTTTCCTCTCAGTACTGCTTTCATTGCATCCCATAGGTTTGGGTATGTTGTGTTTTGGTTTTCATTAAATTCTAGAAAATCCTTATTTTCTTTCTTTATTTCTTCTTTGACTCTGCTATCGTTTAATAGAGCATTGTTTAGTTTCCATGTGTATGTGGGCTTTTAGTTGTCTCTGTTGTTGTTAAAGACCAGCCTTAGACCATGGTGATCTAAGAGCATGCATGGGAGTATTTCATTCTTCTTATATATATTGAGGCTCTTTTTGTGACCAATTATGTGGTCAATTTTTGTGAAGGTGCCATGAGGTGCTGAGAAGAAGGTGTATTCTTTTTTTTAGGATGTTATGTTCTGTAGATAAATTAATTCTAGTTGGTTTATAACCTCTGGTAGTTTTACAGTATCCTTGTTCAGTTTTTGTTTCTTTGATCTGTCTATTGGTGAGAGTGGGTTTTTGAGATCTCCCACTATTATTGTGTGGGGAGCAATGTATTTTTTGAGCTTTAGTAGGGTTTTATTTAATGGATGTGAGTACTATTGTATTTGGAGCATATATATTAAGAATTGATTGTTCCTCCTGTGAATTTCCCCGGTAACGAGTAAAAAGTGTCCTTCCTTATCCTTTTTGATAACTTTTGGTTGAAAATCAACTTTATTTGATATTAGAATGGCCACTCCAGCTTGCTTCTTGGGGCCATGTGCTTGGAAGGTTTTTTCCCACCCATTTACTCTAAGATAGTGCCTGTCTTTGTCTCTGAGATGAGTTTCTTGTATGCAACAAATTTCTGGGTTTTGTTTATGTATTTATTCTGATAACCTATATCTCTATAATGGGGAACTGAGTCCATTCATGTTAACAGATATCGAAGAATAGTGGTTTCTGTTTCCTGCTATTTTTGATTTAGAGTTTGAATTGTGCCTGTATGCCTTTCTTGTTATGGTTTTCTTGCTTAGGTGTTTTCTTGTTTTTATTGGGATGTAGTTCCCCTCATTTTAATTGGTTTTCCACCTATAATTTGTTGTAGTGTTGGGTTTGTTGTCAGATAATGTGTAATTTTAGTCTTGTCTTGCAATGTCTTAGTCTCTCCATCTATGGTGATTGAGAGTTTTGCTGGGTATAACAGCTTTGGCTGGCTCTAGTGCTGTCTTAGGGTCTGCATGATGTCTGTCCAGGCTCTTCTAGATTTTATAGTCTCTGATGAGAAACCGGATGTGATTCTGATTGGTCTGCCTTTATATGTTACATGGCCTTTTCCACTTACCGCTTTTAATATTTTTTCTTTATTTGGGCACTTGGCATTTTGACTATTATGTGTCAAGAGGAATTTCTTTTCGAATCCAATCTATTTGGAGTTCAGTAGGCTTGTTTTATGCTCATGGTCATCTCATTCTTAAGGGTAGGGAAGTTTTCTTCTATGATTTTGTTGAAGATATTTACTGTGCCTCTTATTTGATATTCTTCCTGCTCTTCTATTCCTATTATTCTTAGGTTTAGTCTTCTCATTTTGTCCTGGATCTCCTGGACATTTTGGGTTAGGGGCTTTTTGGTTTTTTGCATATTCTCTGACTGTTTTGTCTATGTTTTCAATGTTGACTTCGGCAACCGTGATTCTCTCTTCCATCTCTTGTAGTCTATTGTAAATGCTTGCATCTGTGACTCCTGATTGCTGTTTTAGGTGTTTTACCTTTGGATTGTCTCTTTTACTGTTTTCTTTATTGTGTCATTTTCCATTTTACATTCCTTCTTTCATTCCTTCATCTCTTTGGTTCTGTTTTCCTCTAGTTCCTTGAGTTCTTTGAGTGTATTTCTTGTTTCTTCTTTAAAAGCTTCTAATTCTTATGCTTTTCATCCCATTCTTGTTTGAGCATCTCTATTAAAATCTTGAGGTATGATTTTAGGTCTGAGTCTTCTTTTTCTGGTTTGTTTGGAATTCCGCTGTTTGCTGTAATGGGAGAGCTGGGTAATGGTGTTACCAAGCTGCCTTGTTTTCCCTGGGGTACTTTTTTCCCTTTCCTCTTGCCATCTTGTTGTTGTCAGTCTTGTGTCCCTGGATCACTGCTGGAACACCGCTGCCTCACTGCTGTTCCTGGTTGTGGGTGGTCTGAGTGCAGTTCTTCACTCTGTTTGTCGGCAGGCTCACCTCCAAAAGGAGGTATATTCTTATCAAAAAAAAAAAAACATTTAATCCTCTTCCCAATTTATTATCTCAAAGTAATCATATCTGAAAAATGAAATTAGCATATTTTATGAATATCATTAATAATGTCTATTTTAATCTTCAAACTATTGTTGATCCAACCTCATTCTTGATATTATACATCATCTTTAATGTATAATAATTGGATCATAGGAAGAAATATGTATAGTTGGACACAGATTGTACTGAGAGAAATTACTACCTACTATTGTAGAGGGAGTATTGCATTTGTATTGCAGAAATACCATTTCTACAGTGAATATAAGAGGGCGGTAGATCTGATACCAAACACTCCTGTTTCTTTTGTTTCTCTCTTATACTGGCTGCTTTTCTGTCAACTTCACACAAACTGGAGTTATCAAAGTGAAAGGAGCCTCAGTTGAGGAAATGTCTTCATGAGATCCAGCTGTAAGGCATTTACTCAACTAGTCCTCAAGGGCAGTGGATGGCCCAGCACATTGTGGGTGTGCCATCCTTTGGGTTCAATAAAAATTCAGGCTGTGTAAGGCAGAGAAAGTAATCCAATTAGTAATATCCCTCCATGGCCACTACATCAGCTCCTGCTTCCAGACCTTCTTGAGTTCCAGACCTGACTTCCTTTGGTGATGAACAACAATATGGTGGTGTAGGCTGAATAAACTTTTTTCTCCCCAACTTTCTACTTTGTCAGTATGTTTGTTGTGCAGGAATAGAAGCTCTGACTAGGCCACCACTTGTTTGTAGGATATTTTCTGCAACTTCCTGAATGGCCCAGCTTTAGTTTCTGGGTACTTCTCCATAGATTTGGACAAAGTGTTTCTTGTTTTAAATGAAAAAAGAGAAAGCCAAGAACTTCCATGCCTCCCAGTGGTTACTTTATGCACAGAGTTTAATACAAACCTGAAAAGTGCATCACCTGGCAGTTGTCTTGCTTGGAGATGAGCACTGTGATAATGACTGGGTACTGCTGTTCCTCAGGAGAGATGGAGGCTTTGTGGACCTGCCCTTCATAACCTATGACAGCCCCTGGATCAATGGTGAACACATTCTACAGTGACCTTTATGTGTAGCAATAACAGTACCAGATAAAATACTGCATCTCTAGATTCCTGAGTTCAATTGCTATGAACAATGTGATAGATTTTCAAAAAGGTGAAGCTTCCTGCCTCTGTGACAATGGTGACTGGTTAATATGTCAATTGTGAGAATCCTTTGGTGCTTTATGAAGAGAATTTATCCAGTTATTTATGGTAAGTAGGTTAGATTTGCTTAATAAATGAGATCACTGACAATTTTGGGAAGGTAAAGAAATTTTAAAGTGAAAATAATCTTCACTATTAGTTATTGGATTTATTTAGAAAAACATGGTGAAATTACAACATTTCCTCTCTATTTGCTCATTTGGTGCCTTCAAACTACCCTCCTCTGAAACTCTCCAATGTCACCCCCAAACTGATGTCTGTTTTTCTTTTATTGATACATCCAAAAGATCCTGCTGACCCACCTGCTTAGAATATCCTTCATTCTTTATTGCCTTGTGAGCAGCAAAATCTTGACATCACAAGCAAAGGCTCTAAGAACCATGGAACTTGACTTACTCCATCCTTCCCCACATAGTGTGGAGCAGTGCTGAATATCCAGAGGGAAGTAGAAAATGTCTTAGTACTTTAAAGAACTTGTTGCTTTCGCAGAAGACACAAGTTCAACTCACAAACCCATCTCATAACTGTCCATAAATCCAGTTCTCGGGGTGCAAAACTCCTTCAAAATTCTGCAGGTACCATAAATCCATGTGATGGACATAAAAACACCCATGCAAAATATTCAGTCATATGAAATAAAATAAACTAAATACTATTTAAAATGTGTTGGCTGGAGAGATGACTCAGTGGTTAAATCACTGACCGGTCTTCTAGAGGTTCTGAGTTCAAATCCAAAGAACGTCATGTTGGCTCATAACAATTTATAATGTGTTATCATGTCCTGTACTGTTGTGTCTAAAGGCAGATACAGTGTACTTATGTATTATTAATAAATTAATTAAAATGTATTAATTAGGAAGGCTTATACTTTGTATGCTAAATAAATATTTCCTAAAATGAAAAACTAAAAAAGAAATAAAAATCAATCAAATAATATTTCTGAGTTTACCTAAAAATAAAGCTAGAATATGTGAAATTTTTCATGCTCTTTTGAAATTTCATAATCAAATTGATAAAAAATTTAATTTCTACATGGTTTTGACAGTTTTGAATAAATTAAAAATAACAACTTTCAAGCAATAACAAAATTTTGGTGAGGAAAATAGGAGACGCACAAAATAATTACTTTTTAAAACCTTGATAGTAGTATTGTAAAAATTTAAATCCGGCTATTCCATATTTGAACTAAAAAATAATATACATTGCATAGTTTCTCAAGCAAGAACTTGACAACACTAGCAACTACATATAAGTCCTCATGAACAACAGGACAATGATTTCACTGAAATATGATTTAGTTTCTCATACATAAACTGGCATCTATTTATTTTACTGGTTTCCTTAAAGACTATATATTTTAAATGATTTAGGTAATTAGATTCTTCAGGCCAAATACACAAAAGTAAAGCTAAGCTAAGTCTGATCATTTTTGACAAGAGAAACCAGACACTGTTGCAACCAACACTAAGGCAAGTTCTACTGAAGTGACTGCAAGATCCTGCAGGGTAATCACACCAAAAGGATTTTGGTTTTCTTCAGACTCAGTAGTGAGACAATTGTCCATAAGCAACTGGACAGCCCCACCATAGTAATGTTCTTACCTTCACCCCAGAGACACAAGATGTCTATGCATCTAAGACAGTTTTCATATTTCTGTTGAAAACAATTGATGATAGTGATCCACAGTGAAACACATCATATATGATTATGATCTTGTGATGATGATACATGACTCAGAAGTAGGAAGAAAGAAAACAGTGCTTGTCCCAGAGGAAAAACCTTACTTTTCCTACCTTTTCCTTGCTCCCATGGTAGAATGTGAGCTTGCCATGTTTATAGGGATTCACACAAGTAGAGGTATGCTAGCCCATTCATGGGTAGTCCAGAGATCAATGCTCCTATTACATAAAGGGTACACATTTCTCCAGCTCTTCTGGACACCACTTTTTTCTATGATGCTGAACTACACTTATGTTCTTTAAAAACTTTAGATAGAGGTGCATGCAGAAGAGGTGCTCAGGCCATCTGCCAACAGGACCAGTGGAGATCCGGGGACACAGGCCTGGTGAGAATGCACTGAGTAGCCAGGGCACGGAGAGGTCAGGATTGACCATGGGGAAAGCACCTCCCACGGTGGTTCAGGGGAGCAGGAACTCTGCCATAGGGTCTCAGTTTCCACCCAGCCTGCTCATGCATGCAGACCAGGGACTCAGGCTATCTGACACCAGAAACATTGGAGATCCAGCGATGCAGGCCTGGTCAGACTCGCCTGGAGTAGCGAGGTGCAGAGAGATCTGGGTCAAGCACCTGGAAAGCAACCACCCCATGGTTTCAAAGGAGCAGTAACTCTGACTTAGGGACTCGGTTTCCAACAAGAAGTCCGGAGCATGCAGAACAGGCACTCAGGCTATCTGCTACTAGGAACAGCAGAGATCTAGGGCCACAGGCCAGGTACTCGGGAGACAGTAACGAATCCCTGACAACAAGACCATGTATAAATACACATAACATGATGGAAAGAAGAAAGAAAAAGGACTTACCCCAAGGAAACCAAGACAACCTAGCAACACCAGAACCCAGCTCTCCCATCATGGCAAACAGCAGAATACCAAACACGACAGAAAAAATGACTCAGACCCAAACTTATACCTGAAGATGATGATAACAATCCTTAAATAAGAACCAGAGGAAAAGCATGAAGAAAAAAGGTTTTAAAGATGAAACAAGAAAAACACTGAAAGATATCAAAGAACTAGAGGAAAACAGAACCAAAGAGATTCAGGAATTGAAGAAGAAATCTAAAATGGTAATGGAAACAATTTTTAAAAAAACACTAAAAGAGACAACCATAGAGGTAGAAAACCTGAAAAAGGAATCAGGAGTCACAGATATAAGAATCGCCAACAAACTACAAGACATGGCAGAAAGAATCTCAGGAGCCAAAGAGAACACTAAAAACATAGACAAAACAGTCAGAAAAGATGCAAAAGCAAAAATTTCCTAACTCAAAATGTCCAGGATATTCAGGACACAATGGGAAAAACAAACCTAAGGATGATAGAAATAGAAGAGTGCATAAAATATCAACTAAGAGGCACAGTAAATGTCTTCATCAAAATCATAAAAGAAAAATTCCCTACCCTTAAGATAGAGAAGACCTTGAGCATAAAAGAAGACTACAGAACCCCAGATAGAGTGCACCAAAAAAGAAATTTCTCCTGACACAAAATAGTCAAAATGCCAAGTGCCCAGCAAAGAAAGAATATTAAAAACTGTAAGGGAAAAAGGTCATGGAACATACAAAGTCAGACCAATTAGAATCACACCTGACATCTCAACAGAGATTATGAAAGCTAGATGATTCTGGACAGACATCATGCTGACCCTAAGAGAACACACGTGTCAACCCAAGCTGCTATACCCAGCAAAACTCTCAATAAACATAGACGAAGAGACCAAGATATTACAGGACAAAACTAAATTTACACAATATCTGACCACAAACTGAGCACTACAACAAATTTTAAGTAGATAACCCAATAAAGAAAGGAAACTACATCCAAGTTAAAACAAGAAAATACCTAAGCAAGAAAACCAAAAGAAGAAAGACACACAAGCACAATTCTATCTTTAAAAGCAAAAGTAGCAGAAAACAACAACCACTACTCCTTAATATCTATTAGCATAAATGGACTCAATTTACTAATAAAATATATAGGCTATCAGACTAGATACATAAAGAGAATCCAGCCTTTTGCTGCATACAGGAAACTCATCTCAGAGACAAAGACAGACACTATCTCAGAGGAAAAAGTTTGGAAAAAATCTTCCAAGCAAATGGCGACAAGAAGCAAGCTGGAGTGGCCATTCTGATATGGAATAAAGTAGATTTTCAAACAAAAGATATCAAAAAAGATGAGGAACACTTTTTACTCATTACAGGGGAAAAATTATCAGGAGGAACTTTCAATCCTCAACATATATGTTCCAAATGCAAATGACCTTATATTCATAAAAGAAACTATACTAAAGCTCAAAAAAAAAATTTCGCACCCACAATAATAGTGGGAGACCTCAACACACCACTCTCATCAATGGATAGATCATGGAAACAGAAACTGAACAAGGACACAGTGAAACTAGCAGTGGTTATGAACCAATTGTAATTAATAGACATCTGCAGAACATAACATATTAAACAAAAAATAGAACTTCTCACCACCTCGTGCCACCTTATAGAAAATTAACCATATAATCGGTCTCAAAACAAGTCTGATAAGATGTAAGAAGAATGAAATACTCTCATGCAACCTATCAGATCACAAGGGTCTAAGGCTGGTCTTCAATAACAACAAAGACAACAAAAAGCCCATATACATATAAAAACAAAACAATGCTCTAATAAACATAGCACAGTCAAAGAAACAATAAAGAAAAAGTTAAGGACATTCTAGAATTTTATGAAAGTGAAAACACAACATACCAAAACTTATGGGTCGCACTGAAAGCAGTACTGAGAGGAAAACTCAGAGCTCTGTGTGCTTCCAAAAAGAAAATGGAGAGAGCATACCCTAGGAAATTTACAGCATAGTTGAAAGCTGTAGAACAAAAGGAAGCAGAAACAAACAAAAGGTGGAGATGTCAAGAATCAATGAAACTGTTTTCAGAATCTGACCAAATAAAAAGAATAGAACCATTCAAAGAATCAGCAAAACCAAGAGCTGGTTCTTGGAGAAAATTTACAGCATTGATAAATCCTTATTCAGACTAACAAGAGGGCAAAGAGAGAGTATCCAAATTAATGAATTCCAAAAGGAACGCTGAGACATAACAACTGAAAATGAGGAAATTCAAGAAATCATCAGATCCTACTACAAAAGCTCATGGATTGGAAAAGTAAATACATAAAATCTGGACATTTACCATTGATTTTTGAAAGAAAGTTGTAAAAAAAAAAAAAAGAAAAGAAAAACTTGAGCCAGAGCAGATTTTCTCCCTAAAGAATTCTCTCTTCACACCAGGGGATGACAAAATAGTCACTATGTAAGATGCAAATGCACAGACAGTTTACATGACGAATCAACTCCCCCTTGGAATCTGCTGTCCATTTCTCAGACAACCTCAATATACCATATAGTTAAAAGAAGAAAGCAGACATGACAATTCATTTTCAAACCATATTAAACTTTATTCACTCAAAACTTCACGAATAGAAATAAAAGCTTTACAATAAACAGAGAATGTAAATTCAAATTCTCTATGTAAAATATATTGCTATAACTTATACTGTATGTATGAACAGTGATTAAATAGTAAAGTAGGTAACATGGCAGAATATATTAATGGTGAAAATATTAATTACAGCTTCCTAAAAGCAAATATTTTTTAAAAAGTATAACATGCCATGTTTTGTTTTGACTATGAAGTTCTAAACAGCATTCACAAAGGGTGAGGTTGTGTTCAAAGTCTTGAATTTAAATTTCATATTTAGCTGTACAGTCACATCACTCAGTTCCAGAGATAAGACAGATCTGCCTGAGTTGCAAGAAGAGAGCATCTTGACACGTCTATGCCAGGTTTCCTAACAGTATTTCATAGTCAGGCTCCCAGAACACCATGGTCACAGTACAACATAAAAAAACAGAGAGAAAAAAATAAAAACCTTTGAAAATATCCACTACTAGTAAGATAAATACTATTGAAAAATAAAACACAAAATTAAGGGAAATAGAATGGTGACCACAACATTAACATGGGTCAAAATACAACCTTTAATACAGCATGCGTGTGAGCATATGCTGTGTGTTGAATAGTCTCTAACTTATACTGGGTCCATCACTGTCACAGATGTCTTCAGATGAAGCTCTCCCTTGTTCCAGGTTATTATTACATGGATGGGTTTGGGATATCCCCCACTATTTCTGCCGAGAACATGCTTCAAGTCTCTTGGTTTTTAAAAATCAATTATTTCATATTTTTATATTAACATGTGAAATGTTATTACCATTCTCCTATCTCCCATATCCTACCCAGCTCCCCTTACTTTCAGGAAGATTCTCCTACTTCCAACAACCTACTCCCACCGCATTGCCCTGATGATCCCATATACTATGAAAACTAGCCTTCAATAACCCAAGTTCTTTCCTCCTATAGACGACAGACAATGCCACGCTCTTCTACATATGCAGCTGGAGCTGTGGATCTCTCCATGTGTAAAAAAATCATTGGTTGCTCTTTTAGCTCCTAAGACCTCAGGTGCAGGTTTGGTCAATTGATATATTGTGCTCTTCGTGGGGTTGAAAAGCATTCACCTGGCTCAGTTCTTTCTCAGGCTCCAACACTGGGGTCTCAGGGTCAGTCTGAAGGTTAGCTGCAAGCATACTCAGCTGTATGAGCAAAGCTCTGGCAGAGCCTCTGAACAGAGATCCAATCAGGTCCTCTCACCCTGCACATCTTGGCATCCGCATAAAGACTGGTTTTGGTGAATGAATGCTGAATGAACTACAGCTGTTGATGTATCTCAACGAAATCTTCTACAATCACTGTTACACTCTCTGTTCCTGTGTTTCCTCACATTAGTTTTTTATTCTTGCTTCTAAAAAGGACCGAAGCTTTCCCACTTTGGTCTTCCTACTTATTTATCTTCAAAGATCTGCAACTCACCCTGCCTGAAGTCCTGGGCTACATCCACAAAAGACTTCAGAGCAGCCTCAGCAGCCATGTGGGTGGGGTTACAGTAAAGTCTGGTGCAGGATTTCCCACACCATCTTCTGCCTAAACAGAGGCATGTGCTGCTGAGAGAAGGTCATGGGTTGGCCTTTGGAGATGTAATCTGCATATTTACAGGTGAACATGCCACAATCACTGTGATTCCCCTGCTGAGGAATCTCTTCTGCTGGCATGCTAGACAGCTTCCATTCCAAAGGGTTCAGATCCACATTCCTTCTGGCTTTGCTCTCCTCCTGCAGATAGTGGAAAATCAGCTCAAGGACATCTGGTCTCTTGTGTCCCATCGAATCTAGGTAGACAATCCTCTTCTCTCTTAGGTCTGTCACCACCAGGCTCCAGTGCTCATCCAGGTGAACCGGCACCAGAAACAGGTCCTTTACAAAGAGGTCCACTGCCTTGGTCCATCTTCTGACTGACCTGTAGCCCCCACTCTTTAACTTGCTGTAAAAGAAGGTACTAAATGCATAAAGTGCAGGGTATCCTTGACTTTGACTTCTGTCCATGAGCAGATTCATGTAAAAATTGATGACTGTGTCATTGAGCCACTGGGTGTCCCTCAGGGTGCACATGTCTGCTCGAGTGATTGCCATATTGAAGGCACAACTCAAGATCTCATCTTGTGGCCCTGGGCCTAGAGCACTACTGATTTCCTTTTGCATGTGTGCTGTGAGCACAAGCTCATGGTCCAGCCCTGGGCTCTTCTTTTGGTCTTTAGAAGGCCTTCCTTTGGCCTCAGGCATTGGCATTTGTTGGTGGAGAATGTCATTGCTGACTCTGTCTGGGTGGATGAGAGGTGCCTGAGACACATGAATGTGCACACCCACACAGCCTTTCATCTTCTTTGACAAGTCTAAAGGGACCCTGTTACCTCTGTGAGAGTCAGAGTTCACAGGGACACTGGGTTGAAGGTGGAACAACAAGCCTGGGGATGGTTCATTGTGGTATTTCTGAACACCTAAGTCTTTGTAACTCAAGGGGCCTTTCGATCCTTTGTGACCATAAACTGACTTTGCCTCAGTCACAGCCTCTACATCAGGGCTTTCACTGTCCTCTGGGGGCTTTATATGGTATTGAGTCTCTTCTCCTGGGTACCTTCTATGATCATTGTTTGGCTCTTCACACCCAAGCTTTCTTTTCCACTCTTCCTGTTTGTGCCTCTTTAGAAGTTGTCTTGGCTCTTCAGCCCACACATCATTTCCAGCATCTGCATGGCATTTCCTCTTTTGGCCTTTCTGAGGATGTGCACAGTACACAGTCTCAAGATGATTGAAAGAATGACATGTTCTGGGGCTACTTGGATTCCCTTTGCTCACCAGTTGCCTCTCGGCCATGGTAGAACTTTCAGATTGGCCAGTCACAGTGCATGTCAGACAGACTGCTGGTGTGGGCTCCTGGGTTGTTTTATCCATGGCTACAGGATCAGTTATTGTACTTGTAGGTGTCTTATCCACACAGGACCTTTGCTTCAAGATGAGAAATCACAGCCTGATGAGCTCAGATTTCCTTTGTCCTTGAGATACCTGCAAGATAAAGTCAGAATGAGGCAACAGACTCCAAGAGTCCTTCTTCCTCAGCTGATAAATCTGACCTTGTCTTCAATGTGGGGATTCTCCTGTCTCAGTGTAGGAAAGATCATTGATATGACATAGTGTCTTTGACCTTGTGTGAGAACTGGTGTCTCTGGGAACAATGAGCCCCTGCACACCTCAAAACTATGGAAATTGCTATTGTTATCAGAGACAGGTGTTTGAAGACAGAAGGAACACTGCCCAATTTTTTCTATGAAACCACTATTATACTTATACCTAAACCACAGAAAGATTCCACAGGAAAAAAAAAAGAAAATGGAAAATACACAATAAAATTGTGGCAAGTGGGAATTAGTGGTACAGAGAAGTCCTAGTACAGTAAAATAAGAATTTAAGTCCTACAGGTACAAAACTTAGGTATACACACACAGTGTCACACACAGATACCCGTACAGGAATCTAGTAAGCACAAGTTGGAAAGAGAATAAAGTCTTGGTGTTGTCTTCTACCCTGCACATTTATGCCTTGGAACATGCCTGGTCACACATTGACACATATGCACACATATTAATTTAAAAAATAAATGTAAATTCTATGGTGTTCTCTAGTTTTAAGGCAAGCACCACCATCATGTAACTGTACAATCTCTTACCGATAAGTCAAAGAATTTACCTAGAAGTTCAGAGCAATTCTTTATCAGAAAACACCAACTATGTTCCTTGTCCTATACTGGCAGCTTACAGCCACATGTAATTCATATTCTAGGGTGCTCTGCATGCCCTTCTGACTTTAACAGGCACCGTACATACACACACAGTCACATATTCACACACTCACACACACAATGCAAATGTGTTTCTGGAGCTACCAGACTAAAATCTCTCAGTATTTGTTCCTTTAACTTTCTCTATTTTTTATGGTAAGGAATCCATCGGCTTAATTCTCCTAGTGGCAAGGTAGGATGACCAGCAAATGCCCAATCAGCCCCAGGACTCAATGCCTGCCCAAAAATAAAAGACAACAAAATACCACCATGCTTTTATATTTCAGGGTGGTTTCTTGAGAAGCACTTCATATCTAAGCTCTTTCTCCTGAATATGCTCATGTTTCTTTGTTGTTGCTGTTGTTCTTGGAATGCAAATACTAATAACAGGAGGCCCTGTGGCAAGGGTGGTCAGCAACACTAGTTCCAGAAGCTTGAGGATCTAAATTGATTCCCCAGCTCAGGAATAATGAGTCAGACAAGGTTGACCATGCATGTGATACCCACAGGGAACAGAGACGCTCTGGTCTCTAGAGCTGTCTGGGCTGTAAGCCTATCCAAAACGGCAGGTGAGGCTTGAGTCAATCAAGTGATCAATGAGAAAAACCTGTGATAATCACTGCTATTTTATGCAAATCTATGGAAACACACTCACACACTCACACCTCAGCATACTCTATCTCTCTCTCTCTCTCTCTCTCTCTCTCTCTCTCTCTCTCTCTCTCTCTCTCACACACACACACACACACACACACACAAATACACACACACACATTGCAAAGATATTTCTCCATTTACCAGCCTGAGAACTCTCCAGTGCAATTCTGACTTAAATACCTTTTAAAAAATACAGATCTCTCATTGGCTTCCTTTTCCTATTGGCAAGGTTGGAGGAGACCAGATCCAGAGCTTAGGAACAGTTCTTGGTTGGATGATGGTGCCACACATTAAACCCATTTAAGAGTGAGTTCCTCATAATCTACTTGCCTTTTTGTCTCCACAGCACTATTTACAACAAAAGACATTTGAGAACCCATTGTTTGGATTCCCAGCACCATATAAAACTTTGAAAAGTGCTCCATACCTCTACATGGAAAAGACATGGGATTCCAAAGCATAAAGACATTTAAAGCCGGCCAGGATTACCAATAGCCCTCTCTGCTAAGGACACAGGCAGAGAGGGCAGATCAGTAATTACTGAGTATGTGTTGTGCACAGGCAAAGATGAAGGTTTAAGCTCCAGTATCATTTAACAATCAGATATAGTTAGGACAATTTCAGGTTCTCTAAAGTACACAACTTGACTGAATCTGAGTTAAAGGGACCTAACAAAGTGACTTACTGGTCCTATAGTCCCCACAATCCCTGTCTATCAACAGAAAGTTCAAGATTTTCTAAGCCAATCAATTTCCTTGTCTAAGGTAGTCTTTAGTATATTTTTAGATCCTAAGGAAAGGTCTAAGTTTCCCAAAGTTTGATTAGTATTACAGAGCTTTCCTGCATCTACACAATATGTATTTATACACTACTCTTGAAAGATTAGAGCTTAAGAAACAATAAAAACACAGGAAAAAATGTGTAAACATACACACACAAAAACACATAATGCAAATTTGATTGTGGATATATCACCTGAGGACCCTCTACTGTCATTCTCAGGAACTTTCTAATTTTTTTTGGCAAGGTCATTATTTGGGTGCATTTTCCCAGAGGCAAGTTAAGTGGCCAGCATATCCCATGATTCACTTGTCTTATTGCCTCCTTTGGACTGGATGACAAAGAAATACCTCGAGACTATTTTATTTTAGGATGGTGTTGTGGGAAGCACTTCAGTATTTAAACTCTTCCTCTAGCCCTATGCTAAGACTTCATTGCTACTGATGTGCTGGGAAAGCAAATCCTAATAAAATGAGGCCCTGGGGAATGGCTGATTAGGCAGAAACAATTGTTCTGTAAGTGTGAAGATCTGAATTTGATTCCCCACCCCCCACACAATGAATCAGGCCAGTCTCACAATGCATGTGATACCCACATTGGGAACAGAGACAGGGTGGTCTCTAGAGCTGGCTGGGCAGACAGCCTCCACAAAATGCCAGGTGAAGCTTGAGTCAATCAAATGGGATCAATAGAAGAAAAAACACAATAATCACTGGAATGTGTTTGCAAATCTATAGAAACACAATCACACACTCACATCTCTGCATATCAAAATCCCTGGTGAACTTATGTACACAGGGGTCACAAGCACTCACAATCTCATTTTTCTACCTTCACATGGAAGAGGCCCCATTCATATGACTCATCCATGAATGGACTATAGATATGGTACAACGAAAAGCAATAAAGGGATTTTGGACACCAGGGGAGGCCAACACTGAGGCACTTATTGGATTCCCTAAGTTACACCACAAGGACAAGTCCAAGCAATATTGTCTACTCTGTACTGAGAAACCATTCTTCCCATTCTCTTTACACACCCTTAAAAAGTCAAATCCCACCTTCCTGAAGATGGCCTGCTTGGCTTCAGAGTTACTCAAATACGGAAAACTAGCTACACCAGTACTTAGAGGGCTCCCGAACCTAAAGAAAGTCTGGAATCAAGCAGATTCCCACTAAGACATAGGAAATACTCCCCAGCCAGTAGAGACTCTGGTAATTCATGCCTAGGGCTATATGCCTCTGAATGTCAATTAGATCTTCTAGGTTGTTGTATGAGTCAGCAGTTTCTGTCCAAAACTTAAACACACACACACACAATTTCAGATGCTATACATAGATATCTACACATTTATTTATGTAGATGTGGACTTGTTAAAATGACCTACCTTCTGTTGTCATTTAATCCAAGATGGCTTCTGTGAATGGAAGGGTCAAGTGTCAAATACTTTTTCAGTCCAACAGTCTGGATGTCTCAGCTGGTCTTTAGTAAATACCAGATTCCCAAAGAATAAACTCTGAGGACACTGGAGGAATGGACCTCTTACCAAGACAAGAACATCCAGGAAATGAACGGAGACTTCCGTTATTGGGATCTTCTTTATGCTCTGGGAAGTGGGTGTGGCCAAGATAAGGGTAAACAACACCCAATCAAATACATCTCAACAGATTTCAAACTAAGGTATTTTTACAACCTCAAGAATAATGATTAAAGGTAGTCTGACCCACAAAATTACTAAAATATCATCCAGAGGTTTGCACCTAATTTGAATGTCTAATATAATTTCAAGTGCAATCAAGTGGACATCCCAGAGCAGGCAGCAGTTGGCTCTAAATATTTCAAATATGAAAAAGAATTGATGACAGTTAGTTTGAGTGAGTTTGACCTGTATATTTTCACTCTCTAGTGCTTTTTTCTGTGTGTTTGTGTGTGCGGGGGAAATCATTTCATTGTTTCATGTAAAAAAATATGGAGGTACAGGAAGATTTAGAGGTTGGTCAAAACCCAGATTTTTGTCCCTCACTCTCCGATACTGAATCACCAAATCAACACACAATCACAGAGTGGACCTGGGTCTCTCTTTACATCTGTAAATATGCAGCTTGGTCTGCATGTGGGTCCTGTAATAATGGAACTTGGCATATTCCATATGCTGCTGCTTGAAAGTAAAATCGTTGGCTCTTTTGTCTGGCTGCAGGGACAAAGGAAGTGCCTAACCTCCCAGAGATTTGATGTTCTTGGTTGAAGAGTTACCTGGGGTGGGGACATTGGTACTTACAAAATAATAACGGTATGAATCATGGGGGTGGGATTGTAGAGATGTTGAGTGGAAGAGAATGTAAGATGAGTAAATGTAAAAAAATCTCCCGGAGGAAAAGGGGGAGGAGGAGTTGGAATTCTCAGTCTGGAGATCTTACCCCATTATAGGAGAAATACAGGCTTTGATTCTGAGCACCATATACAAGATCAATTTCTGTTACTTGCCTCCAATTCTAGTTACCAGGAATCAAATAGAGGATATTCCCTACCAAAAAATATAATTATAAAAAACCTTGGACAAATGAATCCTGGATGTGAAAATTATAGGACATTTCCCAGGGCTCATGGCTTCACACTTCCATGCTTTGATCGTTTCAGGAATGTTCTGGTCTGTAAAGATTAAATATATTGAATTTTAAATACCAAAACTTGCCACTAGGCTGGATTCTTAGCTCTTTTGTTTACATGTACTTTATGCTCATTGTAACTAGTAAGTTTTCAATGAATACTATCAAACCTTTAGAAAAAAATCAAGTACTGACTAGAAAATAGTCATAAAATTGTATGTAAAAATTGTTTTGAAATGTGTACGTTATCTCTGTTTTTAAAAATAAATTTGTTTTATTTAAAAAAAGATCTTATGGCAAACTAGCAAAGACAATCACTCAAGACTGAGTGTTGGCATTGGTCAGGAGGAAACCTGCTAATTTTCAGTGAAATTAATTCTACAGAAGTTCTGCTAAACATAGGGAATGGAAAGCAGTTTAATCCTCAACTTCAGTACAGCTTCAACCAGCACATGATGGGAGCAGATGCCAAGTCCCACAAACAAACAATACCAAGATCACAAGATAAAAGTGGGAGGAATGATTATAGGAGCCTAAATGGTCAAGGACAACGAGAAACCAGTCCATATAATTAAGTACAAAGGGCTTATATGAGTTCACAGTGATTTAATCGAATATCAAGGATACTTATTGGATCTAACTGAGGTCCTCTGCATGCATGTTAAGGCATATAGCTTGGGAATTATTTAGGATTCTTCACATTGGGAGCAGGATCAGTGTCTGACTCTGTTGCTTACTTTGATAACCCTTTTCTTCCTCCTGGACTCCCTCACCAAGCCTCAATCACAGGGAGGTGCCCAGTCTTACTGCAGTGTGATAAGTGTGTTTTGGGTTCACCCTTGGAGGCTGGCCTGCCTTGAAGTGAGAGAGAGATTGAGTAGAATACACTTTGTGCAGGAGTGAGGAAGGATTGCAAGGTACATGACGAAATGTGGTTGGGTTGAAAGGTATAAGAGAACAAAAATACTCTAGTAAACACCAATTTCCCATACACACACACACACAGACACACACACACACACACACACACAAGCTTCACATAATATATCTTGATTGGTCTCTTTTTTCATATCTGTCATGTGTTAAGGAGTTCAAAAGACCAGTACATCCCCCATCTCCTGAAAGACCCTTTATGTAGAACCAGCACAAACCATTCCTCTAGTAAAAGGTACAACCTCAAACTCTTTTCCTAGAGCATTGTAACAGAATGATGTCTCACTCCCTCAACATCACAATCATTTTATGTTTGCCCCAAACATTTTCTTCTGAGATTTCTTGTTTTAAAGTAACTCCTTACTTATATTCTTTCCCATCTGTCTCCTTGTTTACCAACGATCTCATGCATATAAATATATGAATATAACCAGCTGAGTTCATTCTGAGCTGCTGGCGTGTGTATCTGTGTATGGCTGAGCTCTTGGGGTGGATGACCAATTAGGTGGCTTGTCCAGGAAGTGACATTCCTGTCCTTCTCAGTGTTAATGATTTGCCTGTAGCTGTTTCATCAAATGATGGGAAGTTGTGAGATTTCTACCTCAGTGTTGGATTGCCTTTTGTGGTTGTCAGCATCGAAAACTTGCTAAAGTACACAAGGTGTAAAAGTGTCATGGGTGTGGCTTTCTCTCCAATAGAGAAGATATAATGTCACAGCTGGGAACTGGGTCCTATTGCTCTTAAAAATCTCCTGACTCCTTTTCTTTGAGCTCCCTGGGCCTCATCTGTAGCAGCTGTGCTGAAGGTGTATCAGCTGGGCTGGGCCTCCAGGTCAGTTTGTCTCTGGGTTTTTACTGAGTAGTGCCTCACATGAATGGCTTCCGTTGAGAGAAACAAAGAAGGCTCTTTGTTGGGAGGTACACATACCTGAGGTATTGGTATTTATAACACAAATTTAAATCATCCTGTTTTGAAAAAGTGTCATGTTGGAGTCTTCTCTAGATTCCATTATTTCAGCAGCCATGGAAGCAGGCTAGGGGTCGGTTAGCAATTCCTTCAGTAGAGAAGGGCATCAACCTAATTACATGATGTTGGTTCTCTTCAAGATTATAGGCTTATATTTTCTTTTTCATTTTATTGGATATTATCTGTAATTACATTTCAAATGTTTTCCTTTCCAGTGCCATAGTCTATGTCTTTTTATTGGGGAAATAGGACCGTTGATTTTAAATGATATTAAGGAATAGGTATTGCTGGTTCCTGTTATTTTTGTTTTTAGAATTAGAATAATGTTTTGAGATTTTCTTCTTTTGGGTTGGTTGTAAAAATATTATTTTGCTTTCCTTAGGGTGTACTTTTATCCTGGTTGGGGTGTTTTCCATCTGTTATCCTTTGTTGGGCTGTGTTAGTGGAAAAATATTGTGTAAATTCGGTTTGGTCCTGGAATATCTTGGTTTCTTCATCGGAATTACTTGACAGTGTTGCTGGGTATAAAATCCTCGGCTTAAATTTGTGTTCTCTTAGGGTCTATATGGCATCTGTTTAGGATATTCTAGCTTTCAAAGTCTCTGTTGAGAAGTCAAGTGTAATTGGTCTGTCTGCAAATGTTACTTGCCCTTTTTTTTATTTCTTTTTTCTTTTTACTGCTTTTAGTATTCTATTTTTCTTTTCATTTTTTGGTGTTTTCACTAATATAATTCTCCAGATCATTCTTTTTTGGTCTAATATATTAGGTGTTCCTGAGGCTTCTTGTATGTTCATGGTCATATCATTCTCTTGGTTAGAGAAGTTTTCTTCTATAATTTTGTTGAAGATATTTAGGTGGAAGTCTTCACTCTCTTCTACACTATTCTTTTTAAGTTTAGTTTTCTCATTGTGTTTTTACAGCCAATATCCAAATGTAGAAGAGGAAAGACAGTAAATAGGACAAGGTCTGTGGACTTCTGTAGGAAAAGTTGTAAAGAAGAGTAGCTATTCCAATCTCCTTTTGTCAGGATACCAGCTATCAATTTCAGTAATGCCTGGTGTCCTTACACAGATCAGTAAGGTAACATAATCTGGCAAGACCTGCCTTCCCTGAAGAAAAGGGGTCTAGACAGCAGGAGTGACAGGGACCAGCTGGATCTCAATGAGGTGATATCTGCCATGCCTCTCTCAACAAAGTAAACTCCAGCCTAGATCCAGACCAAGGAAGCATTTTGTAGGTTGATATGTGCACCACTCTCACTGTCTGTGAGTCCTATTTATATTCTAGTCAATCATTCCCTGTCCTTCTATCAGCCTTCTTCAGTAAAACACTATGTGAGTCTGAATCACATGACACCACAAGAGACTTCCAATTTTAGTGACATCTTGCTGTGCAACTTGTCTGTGCCAGGAAGAGAGAGAGAGGGATAGAGAGAGATTGAGAAAGAGAGAGACAGAGAAAGAAAGACAGAGATAGAGAGAAAGAGCAAGATAGAAAGAGAGAGAGAGAGAGAGAGAGGGAGGGAGAGACACACCCAGAGAAACAAAGACAGAGAGAGACACTCAGAGAGAGACAGAAAAACAGACACAGTGAGAGAGAGAAGAGAGAGAGAGAGAGAGAGAGAGAGAGAGAGAGAGAGAGAGAGAGAGAGAGAGAGAGAGAGAGAGAGAGAGATGGAAAGAGAGACAGAGGCAGAGAGAGGCAAAGAGAGACTACCCAGCACATTAAATGTTGTTTAGAAATATTCTACTGATTCCCAAATGTGCATTCATTTTTGAGAATAGATTTAGTTATCCTGAGATTCTCTTTTTATTCCAAATAATTGTGGAAATTGTTCTTTCTAACTCTATGAAGTAATTGTTAGATTTTTGATGGGGATTGCATTGAATCTGTACATAGCTTTAGACAACATGGCCATTTTTATTATGTTGACCATTCTAATTTATAAGCATGAAAGGTATTTCTATCTTCTGAGATCTTCAAACTTGTCTTCTTCAGAGATTTGAAGTTCCTGTCTTACAGATTGTTCAGTTGCTCAGTTAGAGAATCTACCCCACACTTTCTACACTGGTAAGAAATCTTCTGTTACTTTCTCTAGGGCATCAGTCATCAATTTGACTGTACATTTGTACCTGTGGACTCGCTGCTGCTAAGCTCCAGGTTCATATCCAACAACAGTCTCTCTCTTATCTTACAGCACAACCCTCATTTCCTTTCCTGTCCATTGGATCTTTAATCTGTACCTTCATTCAAACACCCAGCCTAGAATGTTCTCTGTGTTTAAGACAATGATGCTCTGTTGTGCTCCTTGCATTCTGACTCTTCCTATTTCAAAGAACTGTGAGCACCTGTATTTCTCCTTTCGAGGGACTGCATCTAAAATTAATTACAAACAAAGCTGAGCATTCCGGAGAGGATTTTATTGGTCAGGTTAGTAGAAGAGGAATGACCCTCCCTTCATATGGGTGCTATCATTTAGTGGCAGACCAGTTAGACAGATAAGGAAGAAAGATAGGACTTTTTGCTTCCTTGCCCACTTCCAGCCTTCCCTCAATTCCCAGTGACCTGGTCAACCCTACTCTAAACATCTGTGGTAATACTACACTTCCAAGTGCGACAATCATCCAAATAATCCATAGTTTCCCATAGCTGCCATAACAAATTAGTTCATGATGGACTCTGTGATCCCAGTTATCCTTATGACTTGCCATACCATGAATATAAGCAAAAACCACCTCCACCTTTAAAAGACACAGTTGGTTAGTGATTTATTTCTCTGTGTTTGTGAACACATGGGTGTAGGCAAATATAGTGAAGTCAGGGGAAAATTTTGGGAGGCAATTCTAATACTCAGTGAGTCTTAGAGATTGATGTGAGGTGTGCAAACATTGCAAAAAGCTCCTTTATACACTAGTACAGCTCAAACACCAGCTTTTTTATACTGAGGTGAGATTTGGACTCATGTCTACTTCCATTAAAAGTAGGTATTTTCATTTTCTTATTTTTCTTTATTTTTTAACTTTAAAAAACAAATACAGATGTACAGAATTTTAATCATGTTTGCATAAAAGTATAGGAATACATTTTTATAAGGTTGTAATTAAGTATTTGTGGGTACATATATATACACATAAATATATACGTAACAATAATATAAGAAAAGAGGTTATTAATTTGAGGGGATAGGGGAGAAACTGAGAGGGTTGTAGGAAGGAAAGGGGGATGTGATACAGTTCTACTTTAATTAAAATATATTCATTTTTTTCTTGAACTTCACACAGTCTATGAGTTGTTTCTGGAGTGTTCAGAGCTTTCTAGGGTTAGTATCCCATTATCAGTGACTGCATATTATGTCTGTTTTTTTTGTGAAGGAGTTATCTCACTCAAGATGATATCCTCTCGATGCATCCATTTTCTTAAGTATTTCATTATGCCATTGTTTTTCATATCTGAGTGGTACTCCATTGTTAAATGTACCACAATTTTTGTGTCCATTCATCTACTGAGAGACATCTGGGTTTTTTCCAGCTTCTGGCTCTTATAATTACAGCTGCTATAAACATTGTGGTGCATGTATCTTTGTTGTATGTTGGAGCATCTCTGGGGTAAATGCCCAGAAGTGGAATAACTGGGCCTTCAGGCAGTAGTATGTCCATTTTTCTGTGGAACAGCCAGACTGATTTCCAGAGTCGTTGTATCAGTTTATAACCCCAGCAGCAGTGCAGAAGTGGTTCTCTTTCTCCACATCCTAGCCAACATCTATTGTCATCCGAGTTTTGGATCTTGGTCAATCTGACAGGTGTGAGGTGGAATTTCAGGGATGTTTTGATTTGCCTTTCTCTGATGGCTAAGGATGTTGAGCACTTTCTTAGTTGTTTCTGAGCCATTCGGTATTCCTCGATTGAGAACTTTTTGTTTAAGTCTGTACCCCATTTTTAATAGGGTTGTTTGATTCTCTGGTATCTTGCTTTTTGAGTTCTTTGTATACCTTGGATATTATGCCTCTATCTGATGTGGGGTTGGAAAATATCTTTTCCCACTCTGTTGGCTGCCGTTTTATTTTCATGATAGTGTCTTTAGCCTTACAGAAACATTGCAATCTCTTTAAGTCCCATTTGTCAATCTTTGACCTTAGAGCTCAAGCTATTAGTGTTCTGTTTAGGAAATTTTCTCCTGTACCTATGAGTTCTAAGGTTTTCCCTACTTTCTCATCTAATAGTTTCAGTGTACCTGGTTTCATGTGGAGATCTTTGATCCACTTGCACTTGGGCTTTGTACATGGAGATAAGAAAGGGTCTATTTTCATTCTTCTGCATGCTGAGTGCCAGTTGGACCAAAACCATTTGTTGTATAGGCTATACTTTTTCCATTGAATGTTTACAGCTCCTTTGTCAAACATCAGATCACCATATACATAAGGGCTCAATTTTGGATCTTCTATTCTATTCCATTGATCTGCGTGCCTATTTCTGTACCAGTACCATGCAGTTTCCAGGACAATTGCCTTGTAATATATCTTGAGTTCAGGTATAGTTATTCCGGCAGATGTTTTCTTGTTGTTTAGGATGGATTTAGCTCTTTTAGGTCTTTTGTCATTCCAAATGAAATTGCACATTGCTCTTTCCAACTCAGTAAAAAACTGGGTTGGAATTTTGATGGGGATTGCATTGAATCTATAGATTGATTTTGGTAAGAAGGCCATTTTAAAATAATGATCCTTCAAATCCATGAGCATGAGAGATCTTTCCATTTTCTGAGGTCTTCCACGATTTCCTTCTTTAGAGTTTTTAAATGCTTCTCATACAGATCCTTCACTTTCTTAGTTAATGTCACACCAAGTTATTTCGTAGGGTGACTATTGTGAATTGTATCTTTTCCCTAATTTCTTTATCTACATGTTTGTCCTTTGACTATAGGAAGGTTACTGATTTGTTTGAGTTCATTTTATATTGGCCACTTTGATGAACTTGTTTATCAGCTGGAGGAGTTCTCTGGTGGTGTTTTGGGGTAGCTTAATTACACTATCATGTAATCTTCAAATAGTGATGATTTTACTTCTTCCTTTCCAATTTGTATCCCTTTGATTTTCTTTTACTGTCTAATTGCTCCAGCCAGGACTTGCAGTACTATGTTGAATAGGTAGGGGGAGAGTGGGCAGCCTTATTGAGTCCCTAATTTTAGTGGGATTGCTTCAATTTTTCCACTGTTAAATTTGATGTTGATGTTGGTTTGCTGTATATTGCGTTTATTATGTTTAGGTATGGGCCTTGGATTCCTGTTCTTTCCAAGACTTTTAACATGAAGCGGTGTTGAATTTTGTCAAATGCTTTCTCAGCATCTAGTGATATGACTATGTGATTTTTTTGTTTTTTTTTTTTTTTTTTTTTTTTTTTTTGAGTTTGTTTATATGGTGGATTACATCGATGGACTTCCCTATATTAAACCAACTCTACATGCCAGTGATGAAGCCTACTTGATCTTGGTGAATGATCGTTTTGATGTGTTCTTGGATTCGGTTTGCAAGGATTTTTTTTTTTTTTTTTGAGTATTTTTGCATCAATGTTTATAAGTGAGATTGGTCTGAGGTTCTCATTCCTTGTAGAGTCTCTGTTTGGTGTAGGAATGGGGGTTATTTTAGCCTCAATAAATGAGTTTGGTAATTTTCCATCTGATTCTATTTTGTAGAATATTTTGTAGAGTATTAGTATTATGTCCTCTATATGTCTAATAAAATTCTGTACTGAACCTGTTTGGACCTGGGATTTTTTTGGTTGGGAGTCTTTTGATGACTGCCTCTAGTTCTTTAGGTATTAATAGATTATTTAGATGGTTTACCTGGTCCTGATTTGACTTTATTATTTTGTATCTGTCTAGGAATTCATCCATTTCCTCCAGTTTTTCCACTTTGTTGAGTATAGGCTTTTGTAGTAGGATCTGATGATTTCTTGAATTTCCTCAGTTTTAGTTGTCATTTCTCCACTTTCCTTTCTGATTTTGTTAATTTGGATACTCTCTCTTTGCCCTCTAGTTTGTCTGGCTAAGGGTTTATCAATCTTGTCGATTTTCTCAAAGAACTAGCTCTTGGTTTTGTTGATTATTTAAATGGTTCTTTTTGTTTTTATTTGGTCTATTTCTGCCCTAAGTTTGATTATTTCTTGCCATCTACTCCTCTTGGGTCTATCTGCTTCCTTTTGTTCTAGAGCTTTCAGCTGTGCTGTCAAGTTGCTGATGTATGCTCTCTCCTGTTTCTTTTTAGAAGCACTCAGAGCTATGAGCTTTCCTCTCAGTACTGCTTTCATTGCATCCTATAGGTTTGGGTATGTTGTGTTTTGGTTTTCATTAAATTCTAGAAAATCCTTATTTTCTTTCTTTATTTCTTCTTTGACCCTGCTATCATTTAATAGAGCATTGTTTAGTTTCCATGTGTATGTGGACTTTTAGTTGTCTCTGTTGTTGTTAAAGACCAGCCTTAGACCATGGTGATCTAAGAGCATGCATGGGAGTATTTCATTCTTCTTATATATATTGAGGCTCTTTTTGTGACCAATTATGTGGTCAATTTTTGTGAAGGTGCCATGAGGTGCTGAGAAGAAGGTGTATTCTTTTTTTTAGGATGGTATGTTCTGTAGATATATTAATTCTAGTTGGTTTATAACCTCTGGTAGTTTTACAGTATCCTTGGTCAGTTTTTGTTTCTTTGATCTGTCCATTGGTGAGAGTGGGTTTTTGAGATCTCCCACTATTATTGTGTGGGGAGCAATGTATTTTTTGAGCTTTAGTAGAGTTTTATTTAATGGATGTGAGTACTATTGTATTTGGAGCATATATATTAAGAATTGATTGTTCCTCCTGTGAATTTCCCCAGTAACAAGTAAAAGGTGTCCTTCCTTATCCTTTTTGATAACTTTTGGTTGAAAGTCAACTTTATTTGATATTAGAATGGCCACTCCAGCTTGCTTCTTGGGGCCATGTGCTTGGAAGGTTTTTTCCCACCCATTTACTCTAAGATAGTGCCTGTCTTTGTCTCTGAGATGAGTTTCTTGTATGCAACAAATTTCTGGGTTTTGTTTATGTATTTATTCTGATAACCTATATCTCTATCATGGGGAACTGAGTCCATTTATGTTAACAGATATGGAAGAATAGTGGTTTCTGTTTCCTGCTATTTTTGATTTAGAGTTTGAATTATGCCTGTATGCCTTTCTTGTTATGGTTTTCTTGCTTAGGTGTTTTCTTGTTTTTATTAGGATGTAGTTCCCCTCATTTTAATTGGTTTTCCACATATAAATCGTTGTAGTGTTGGGTTTGTTGTCAGATAATGTGTAATTTTAGTCTTGTCTTGCAATGTCTTAGTCTCTCCATCTATGGTGATTGAGAGTTTTGCTGGGTATAGCAGCTTTGGCTGGCTCCAGTGCTGTCTTAGGGTCTGCATGATGTCTGTCCAGGCTCTTCTAGATTTTATAGTCTCTGATGAGAAACCGGGTGTGATTCTGATTGGTCTGCCTTTATATGTTACATGGCCTTTTCCACTTACCGCTTTTAATATTTTTTCTTTATTTGGGCACTTGGCATTTTGACTATTATGTGTCAAGAGGAATTTCTTTTCGAATCCAATCTATTTGGAGTTCAGTAGGCTTGTTTTATGCTCATGGTCATCTCATTCTTAAGGGTAGGGAAGTTTTCTTCTATGATTTTGTTGAAGATATTTACTGTGCCTCTTATTTGATATTCTTTGTCCTCTTCTATTCCTATTATTCTTAGGTTTAGTCTTCTCATTTTGTCCTGGATATCCTGGACATTTTGGGTTAGGGGCTTTTTGGTTTTTTGCATATTCTCTGACTGTTTTGTCTATGTTTTCAACATTGACTTCGGCAACCGTGATTCTCTCTTCCATCTCTTGTAGTCTATTGTAAATGCTTGCATCTGTGACTCCTGATTGCTGTTTTAGGTGTTTTACCTTTGGATTGTCTCTTTTACTGTTTTCTTTATTGTGTCAATTTCCATTTTACATTCCTTCTTTCATTCCTTCATCTCTTTGGTTCTGTTTTCCTCTAGTTCCTTGAGTTCTTTGAGTGTATTTCTTGTTTCTTCTTTAAAAGCTTCTAATTCTTATGCTTTTCCTCCCATTCTTGTTTGAGCATCTCTATTATCATCTTGAGGTATGATTTTAGGTCTGAGTCTTCTTTTTCTGGTGTGTTTGGCATTCCGCTGTTTGCTGTTATGGGAGAGCTGGGTAATGGTGTTACCAAGCTGCCTTGGTTTCCCTGGGGTACTTTTTTCCCTTTCCTCTTGCCATCTTGTTGTTGTCAGTCTTGTGTCCCTGGATCACTGCTGGAACACCGCTGCCTCACTGCTGTTCCTGGTGGTGGGTGGTCTGAGTGCGGTTCTTCACTCTGTTTGTCGGCTGGCTCACCTCCAAAAGGAGGTATATTCTTATCAAAAAAAAAAAAAAAAACATTTAATCCTCTTCCCAATTTATTATCTCAAAGTAATCATATCTGAAAAATGAAATTAGCATATTTTTATGAATATCATTAATAATGTCTATTTTAATCTTCAAACTATTGTTGATCCAACCTCATTCTTGATATTATACATCATCTTTAATGTATAATAATTGGATCATAGGAAGAAAAATGTATAGTTGGACACAGATTGTACTGAAAGAAATTACTACCTACTATTGTAGAGGGAGTATTGTATTTGTATTGCAGAAATACCATTTCTACAGTGAATATAAGAGGGCGGAAGATCTGATACCAAACACTCCTGTTTCTTTTGTTTCTCTCTTATACTGGCTGCTTTTCTGTCAACTTCACACAAACTGGAGTTATCAAAGTGAAAGGAGCCTCAGTTGAGGAAATGTCTTCATGAGATCCAGCTGTAAGGCATTTACTCAACTAGTCCTCAAGGGCAGTGGATGGCCCAGCACATTGTGGGTGTGCCATCCTTTGGGTTCAATAAAAATTCAGGCTGTGTAAGGCAGAGAAAGTAATCCAATTAGTAATATCCCTCCATGGCCACTACATCAGCTCCTGCTTCCAGACCTTCTTGAGTTCCAGACCTGACTTCCTTTGGTGATGAACAACAATATGGTGGTGTAGGCTGAATAAACTTTTTTCTCCCCAACTTTCTACTTTGTCAGTATGTTTGTTGTGCAGGAATAGAAGCTCTGACTAGGCCACCACTTGTTTGTAGGATATTTTCTGCAACTTCCTGAATGGCCCAGCTTTAGTTTCTGGGTACTTCTCCATAGATTTGGACAAAGTGTTTCTTGTTTTAAATGAAAAAAGAGAAAGCCAAGAACTTCCATGCCTCCCAGTGGTTACTTTATGCACAGAGTTTAATACAAACCTGAAAAGTGCATCACCTGGCAGTTGTCTTGCTTGGAGATGAGCACTGTGATAATGACTGGGTACTGCTGTTCTTCAGGAGAGATGGAGGCTTTGTGGACCTGCCCTTCATAACCTATGACAGCCCCTGGATCAATGGTGAACACATTCTACAGTGACCTTTATGTGTAGCAATAACAGTACCAGATAAAATACTGCATCTCTAGATTCCTGAGTTCAATTGCTATGAACAATGTGATAGATTTTCAAAAAGGTGAAGCTTCCTGCCTCTGTGACAATGGTGACTGGTTAATATGTCAATTGTGAGAATCCTTTGGTGCTTTATGAAGAGAATTTATCCAGTTATTTATGGTAAGTAGGTTAGATTTGCTTAATAAATGAGATCACTGACAATTTTGGGAAGGTAAAGAAATTTTAAAGTGAAAATAATCTTCACTATTAGTTATTGGATTTATTTAGAAAAACATGGTGAAATTACAACATTTCCTCTCTATTTGCTCATTTGGTGCCTTCAAACTACCCTCCTCTGAAACTCTCCAATGTCACCCCCAAACTGATGTCTGTTTTTCTTTTATTGATACATCCAAAAGATCCTGCTGACCCACCTGCTTAGAATATCCTTCATTCTTTATTGCCTTGTGAGCAGCAAAATCTTGACATCACAAGCAAAGGCTCTAAGAACCATGGAACTTGACTTACTCCATCCTTCCCCACATAGTGTGGAGCAGTGCTGAATATCCAGAGGGAAGTAGAAAATGTCTTAGTACTTTAAAGAACTTGTTGCTTTCGCAGAAGACACAAGTTCAACTCACAAACCCATCTCATAACTGTCCATAAATCCAGTTCTCGGGGTGCAAAACTCCTTCAAAATTCTGCAGGTACCATAAATCCATGTGATGGACATAAAAACACCCATGCAAAATATTCAGTCATATGAAATAAAATAAACTAAAATACTATTTAAAATGTGTTGGCTGGAGAGATGACTCAGTGGTTAAATCACTGACCGGTCTTCTAGAGGTTCTGAGTTTAAATCCAAAGAACGTCATGTTGGCTCATAACAATTTATAATGTGTTATCATGTCCTGTACTGTTGTGTCTAAAGGCAGATACAGTGTACTTAGGTATTATTAATAAATTAATTAAAATGTATTAATTAGGAAGCCTTATACTTTGTATGCTAAATAAATATTTCATAAAATGAAAAACTAAAAAGGAAATAAAAATCAATCAAATAATATTTCTGAGTTTACCTAAAAATAAAGCTAGAATATGTGAAATTTTTCATGCTTTTTTGAAATTTCATAATCAAATTGATAAAAAATTTAATTTCTACATGGTTTTGACAGTTTTGAATAAATTAAAAATAACAACTTTCAAGCAATAACAAAATTTTGGTGAGGAAAATAGGAGACGCACAAAATAATTACTTTTTAAAACCTTGATAGTAGTATTGTAAAAATTTAAATCCGGCTATTCCATATTTGAACTAAAAAATAATATACATTGCATAGTTTCTCAAGCAAGAACTTGACAACACTAGCAACTACATATAAGTCCTCATGAACAACAGGACAATGATTTCACTGAAATATGATTTAGTTTCTCATACATAAACTGGCATCTATTTATTTTACTGGTTTCCTTAAAGACTATATATTTTAAATGATTTAGGTAATTAGATTCTTCAGGCCAAATACACAAAAGTGAAGCTAAGCTAAGTCTGATCATTTTTGACAAGAGAAACCAGACACTGTTGCAACCAACACTAAGGCAAGTTCTACTGAAGTGACTGCAAGATCCTGCAGGGTAATCACACCAAAATGATTTTGGTTTTCTTCAGACTCAGTAGTGAGACAATTGTCCATAAGCAACTGGACAGCCCCACCATAGTAATGTTCTTACCTTCACCCCAGAGACACAAGATGTCTATGCATCTAAGACAGTTTTCATATTTCTGTTGAAAACACTTGATGATAGTGATCCACAGTGAAACACATCATATATGATTATGATCTTGTGATGATGATACATGACTCAGAAGTAGGAAGAAAGAAAACAGTGCTTGTCCCAGAGGAAAAACCTTACTTTTCCTACCTTTTCCTTGCTCCCATGGTAGAATGTGAGCTTGCCATGTTTATAGGGATTCACACAAGTAGAGGTATGCTAGCCCATTCATGGGTAGTCCAGAGATCAATGCTCCTATTACATAAAGGGTACACATTTCTCCAGCTCTTCTGGACACCACTGTTTTCTATGATGCTGAACTACACTTATGTTCTTTAAAAACTTTAGATAGAGGTGCATGCAGAAGAGGTGCTCAGGCCATCTGCCAACAGGACCAGTGGAGATCCGGGGACACAGGCCTGGTGAGAATGCACTGAGTAGCCAGGGCACGGAGAGGTCAGGATTGACCATGGGGAAAGCACCCCCCACGGTGGTTCAGGGGAGCAGGAACTCTGCCATAGGGTCTCAGGTTCCACCCAGCCTGCTCATGCATGCAGACCAGAGACTCAGGCTATCTGACACCAGAAACATTGGAGATCCAGTGATGCAGGCCTGGTCAGACTCGCCTGGAGTAGCGAGGTGCAGAGAGATCTGGGTCAAGCACCTGGAAAGCAACCACCCCATAGTTTCAAGGGAGCAGTAACTCTGCCTTAGGGACTCGGTTTCCAACAAGAAGTCCGGAGCATGCAGAACAGGCACTCAGGCTATCTGCTACTAGGAACAGCAGAGATCTAGGGCCACAGGCCAGGTACTCCGGAAAGACAGTAACGAATCCCTGACAACAAGACCATGTATAAATACACATAACATGATGGAAAGAGGAAAGAAAAAGGACTTACCCCAAGGAAACCAAGACAACCTAGCAACACCAGAACCCAGCTCTCCCATCATGGCAAACAGCAGAATACCAAACACGCCAGAAAAAATGACTCAGACCCAAACTTATACCTGAAGATGATGATAACAATCCTTAAATAAGAACCAGAGGAAAAGCATGAAGAAAAAAGGTTTTAAAGATGAAACAAGAAAAGCACTGAAAGATATCAAAGAACTAGAGGAAAACAGAACCAAAGAGATTCAGGAATTGAAGAAGAAATCTAAAATGTTAATGGAAACAAATTTAAAAAAAACACTAAAAGAGACAACCATAGAGGTAGAAAACCTGAAAAAGGAATCAGGAGTCACAGATATAAGAAATGCCAACAAACTACAAGTCATGGCAGAAAGAATCTCAGGAGCCAAAGAGAACACTAAAAACATAGACAAAACAGTCAGAAAAGATGCAAAAGCAAAAATTTCCTAACTCAAAATGTCCAGGATATTCAGGACACAATGGGAAAAACAAACCTAAGGATGATAGAAATAGAAGAGTGCATAAAATATCAACTAAGAGGCACAGTAAATGTCTTCATCAAAATCATAAAAGAAAAATTCCCTACCCTTAAGATAGAGAAGACCTTGAGCATAAAAGAAGACTACAGAACCCCAGATAGAGTGCACCAAAAAAGAAATTTCTCCTGACACAAAATAGTCAAAATGCCAAGTGCCCAGCAAAGAAAGAATATTAAAAACTGTAAGGGAAAAAGGTCATGGAACATACAAAGTCAGACCAATAAGAATCACACCTGACATCTCAACAGAGATTATGAAAGCTAGATGATTCTGGACAGACATCATGCAGACCCTAAGAGAACACACGTGTCAACCCAAGCTGCTATACCCAGCAAAACTCTCAATAAACATAGATGAAGAGACCAAGATATTACAGGACAAAACTAAATTTACACAATATCTGACCACAAACTGAGCACTACAACAAATTTTAAGTAGAAAACCCAATAAAGAAAGGAAACTACATCCTAGTTAAAACAAGAAAATACCTAAGCAAGAAAACCAAAAGAAGAAAGACACACAAGCACAATTCTATCTTTAAAAGCAAAAGTAGCAGGAAACAACAACCACTACTCCTTAATATCTATTAGCATAAATGGACTCAATTTTTAATAAAATATATAGGCTATCAGACTAGATACATAAAGAGAATCCAGCCTTTTGATGCATACAGGAAACTCATCTCAGAGACAAAGACAGACACTATCTCAGAAGAAAAAGTTTGGAAAAAACCTTCCAAGCAAATGGCGACAAGAGGCAAGCTGGAGTGGCCATTCTGATATGGAATAAAGTAGCTTTTCAAACAAAAGATATCAAAAAAGATGAGGGACACTTTTTACTCATTACAGGGGAAAAATTATCAGGAGGAACTTTCAATCCTCAACATATATGTTCCAAAAGCAAATGACCTTATATTCATAAAAGAAACTATACTAAAGCTCAAAAAACACATTTCGCACCCACAATAATAGTGGGAGACCTCAACACACCACTCTCATCAATGGATAGATCATGGAAACAGAAACTGAACAAGGACAGAGTGAAACTAGCAGTGGTTATGAACCAATTGGAATTAATAGACATCTGCAGAACATAACATATTAAACAAAAAATAGAACTTCTCACCACCTCGTGCCACCTTATAGAAAATTAACCATATAATTGGTCTCAAAACAAGTCTGATAAGATGTAAGAAGAATGAAATACTCTCATGCAACCTATCAGATCACAAGGGTCTAAGGCTGGTCTTCAATAACAACAAAGACAACAAAAAGCCCATATACATATAAAAACAAAACAATGCTCTAATAAACATAGCACAGTCAAAGATACAATAAAGAAAAAGTTAAGGATGTTCTAGAATTTTATGAAAGTGAAAACACAACATACCAAAACTTATGGGTCGCACTGAAAGCAGTACTGAGAGGAAAACTCAGAGCTCTGTGTGCTTCCAAAAAGAAAATGGAGAGAGCATACACTAGGAAATTTACAGCATAGTTGAAAGCTGTAGAACAAAAGGAAGCAGAAACAACCAAAAGGAGGAGATGTCAAGAATCAATGAAACTGTTTTCAGAATCTGACCAAATAAAAACGAATAGAACCCTTCAAAGAATCAGCAAAATCAAGAGCTGGTTCTTGGAGAAAATTTACAGCATTGATAAATCCTTATTCAGACTAACAAGAGGGCAAAGAGAGAGTATCCAAATTAATGAATTGAAAAAGGAACGCGGAGACATAACAACTGAAAATGAGGAAATTCAAGAAATCATCAGATCCTACTACAAAAGCTCATGGATTGGAAAAGTAAATACATAAAATCTGGACATTTACCATTGATTTTTGAAAGAAAGTTGTAAAAAAAAAAAAAGAAAAGAAAAGAAAAACTTGAGCCAGAGCAGATTTTCTCACTAAAGAATTCTCTCTTCACACCAGGGGATGACAAAATAGTCACTATGTAAGATGCAAAGGCACAGACAGTTTACATGACGAATCAACTCCCCCATGAAATCTGCTGTCCATTTCTCAGACAACCTCAATATACCATGTAGGGAAAAGAAGAAAGCAGACATGACAATTCATTTTCAAACCATATTAAACTTTATTCACTCAAAACTTCACGAATAGAAATAAAAGCTTTACAATAAACAGAGAATGTAAATTCAAATTCTCTATGTAAAATATATTGCTATAACTTATACCGTATGTATGAACAGTGATTAAATAGTAAAGTAGGTAACATGGCAGAATATATTAATGGTGAAAATATTAATTACAGCTTCCTAAAAGCAAATATTTTTTAAAAAGTATAACATGCCATGTTTTGTTTTGACTATGAAGTTCTAAACAGCATTCACAAAGGGTGAGGTTGTGTTCAAAGTCTTGAATTTAAATTTCATATTTAGCTGTACAGTCACATCACTCAGTTCCAGAGATAAGACAGATCTGCCTGAGTTGCAAGAAGAGAGCATCTTGACACGTCTATGCCAGGTTTCCTAACAGTATTTCATAGTCAGGCTCCCAGAACACCATGGTCACAGTACAACATAAAAAAACAGAGAGAAAAAAATAAAAACCTTTGAAAATATCCACTACTAGTAAGATAAATTCTATTGAAAAAAAAAAAACACAAAATTAAGGGAAATAGAATGGTGACCACAACATTAACATGGGTCAAAATACAACCTTTAATACAGCATGCGTGTGAGCATATGCTGTGTGTTGAATAGTCTCTAACTTATAATGGGTCCATCTCTGTCACAGATGTCTTCAGATGAAGCTCTCCCTTGTTCCAGGTTATTATTACATGGATGGGTTTGGGATATCCCCCACTATTTCTGCCGAGAACATGCTTCAAGTCTCTTGGTTTTTAAAAATCAATTATTTCATATTTTTATATTAACATGTGAAATGTTATTACCATTCTCCTATCTCCCATATCCTACCCAGCTCCCCTTACTTTCAGGAAGATTCTCCTACTTCCAACAACCTACTCCCACTGCATTGCCCTGATGATCCCATATACTATGAACACTAGCCTTCAATAACCCAAGTTCTTTCCTCCTATAGACGACAGACAATGCCACGCTCTTCTACATATGCAGCTGGAGCTGTGGGTCTCTCCATGTGTAAAAAAATCATTGGTTGCTCTTTTAGCTCCTAAGACCTCAGGTGCAGGTTTGGTCAATTGATATGTTGTGCTCTTCGTGGGGTTGAAAAGCATTCACCTGGCTCAGTTCTTTCTCAGGCTCCAACACTGGGGTCTCAGGGTCAGTCTGAAGGTTAGCTGCAAGCACACTCAGCTGTATGAGCAAAGCTCTGGCAGAGCCTCTGAACAGAGATCCAATCAGGTCCTCTCACCCTGCACATCCTGGCATCCACATAAAGACTGGTTTTGGTGAATGAATGCTGAATGAACTACAGCTGTTGATGTATCTCAACGAAATTTTCTACAATCACTGTTACACTCTCTGTTCCTGTGTTTCCTCACATTAGTTTTTTATTCTTGCTTCTAAAAAGGACCGAAGCTTTCACACTTTGGTCTTCCTACTTATTTATCTTCAAAGATCTGCAACCCACCCTGCCTGAAGTCCTGGGCTACATCCACAAAGGCTTCAGAGCAGCCTCAGCAGCCATGTGGGTGGGGTTACAGTAAAGTCTGGTGCAGGATTTCCCACACCATCTTCTGCCTAAACAGAGGCATGTGCTGCTGAGAGAAGGTCATGGGTTGGCCTTTGGAGATGTAATCTGCATATTTACAGGTGAACATGCCACAATCACTGTGATTCCCCTGCTGAGGAATCTCTTCTGCTGGCATGCTAGACAGCTTCCATTCCAAAGGGTTCAGATCCACATTCCTTCTGGCTTTGCTCTCCTCCTGCAGATAGTGGAAAATCAGCTCAAGGACATCTGGTCTCTTGTGTCCCATCGAATCCAGGTAGACAATCCTCTTCTCTCTTAGGTCTGTCACCACCAGGCTCCAGTGCTCATCCAGGTGAACCGGCACCAGAAGCAGGTCTTTTACAAAGAGGTCCACTGCCTTGGTCCATCTTCTGACTGACCTGTAGCCCCCACTCTTTAACTTGCTGTAAAAGAAGGTACTAAATGCATAAAGTGCAGGGTATCCTTGACTTTGACTTCTGTCCATGAGCAGATTCATGTAAAAATTGATGACTGTGTCATTGAGCCACTGGGTGTCCCTCAGGGTGCCCATGTCTGCTCGAGTGATTGCCATATTGAAGGCACAACTCAAGATCTCATCTTGTGGCCCTGGGCCTAGAGCACTACTGATTTCCTTTTGCATGTGTGCTGTGAGCACAAGCCCATGGTCCAGCCCTGGGCTCTTCTTTTGGTCTTTAGAAGGCCTTCCTTTGGCCTCAGGCATTGGCATTTGTTGGTGGAGAATGTCATTGCTGACTCTGTCTGGGTGGATGAGAGGTGCCTGAGACACATGAATGTGCACACCCACACAGCCTTTCATCTTCTTTGACAAGTCTAAAGGGACCCTGTTACCTCTGTGAGAGTCAGAGTTCACAGGGACACTGGGTTGAAGGTGGAACAACAAGCCTGGGGATGGTCCATTGTGGTATTTCTGAACACCTAAGTCTTTGTAACTCAAGGGGCCTTTCGATCCTTTGTGACCATAAACTGACTTTGCCTCAGTCACAGCCTCTACATCAGGGCTTTCACTGTCCTCTGGGGGCTTTATATGGTATTGAGTCTCTTCTCCTGGGTACCTTCTATGATCATTGTTTGTCTCTTCACACCCAAGCTTTCTTTTCCACTCTTCCTGTTTGTGCCTCTTTAGAGGTTGTCTTGGCTCTTCAGCCCACACATCATTTCCAGCATCTGCATGGCATTTCCTCTTTTGGCCTTTCTGAGGATGTGCACAGTACACAGTCTCAAGATGATTGAAAGAATGACATGTTCTGGGGCTACTTGGATTCCCTTTGCTCACCAGTTGCCTCTCGGCCATGGTAGAACTTTCAGATTGGCCAGTCACAGTGCATGTCAGACAGACTGCTGGTGTGGGCTCCTGGGTTGTTTTATCCATGGCTACAGGATCAGTTATTGTACTTGTAGGTGTCTTATCCACACAGGACCTTTGCTTCAAGATGAGAAATCACAGCCTGATGAGCTCAGATTTCCTTTGTCCTTGAGATACCTGCAAGATAAAGTCAGAATGAGGCAACAGACTCCAAGAGTCCTTCTTCCTCAGCTGATAAATCTGACCTTGTCTTCAATGTGGGGATTCTCCTGTCTCAGTGTAGGAAAGATCATTGATATGACATAGTGTCTTTGACCTTGTGTGAGAACTGGTGTCTCTGGGAACAATGAGCCCCTGCACACCTCAAAACTATGAAAATTGCTATTGTTATCAGAGACAGGTGTTTGAAGACAGAAGGAACACTGCCCAATTTTTTCTATGAAACCACTATTATACTTATACCTAAACCACAGAAAGATTCCACAGGGAAAAAAAAAAGAAAATGGAAAATACACAATAAAATTGTGGCAAGTGGGAATTAGTGGTACAGAGAAGTCCTAGTACAGTAAAATAAGAATTTAAGTCCTACAGGTACAAAACTTAGGTATACACACACAGTGTCACACTCAGATACCCGTACAGGAATCTAGTAAGCACAAGTTGGAAAGAGAATAAAGTCTTGGTGTTGTCTTCTACCCTGCACATTTATGCCTTGGAACATGCCTGGTCACACATTGACACATATGCACACATATTAATTTAAAAAATAAATGTAAATTCTATGGTGTTCTCTAGTTTTACGGCAAGCACCACCATCATGTAACTGTACAATCTCTTACCAATAAGTCAAAGAATTTACCTAGAAGTTCAGAGCAATTCTTTATCAGAAAACACCAACTATGTTCCTTGTCCTATACTGGCAGCTTACAGCCACATGTAATTCATATTCTAGGGTGCTCTGCATGCCCTTCTGACTTTAACAGGCACCGTACATACACACACAGTCACATATTCACACACTCACACACACAATGCAAATGTGTTTCTGGAGCTACCAGACTAAAATCTCTCAGTATTTGTTCCTTTAACTTTCTCTATTTTTTTATGGTAAGGAATCCATGGGCTTAATTCTCCTAGTGGCAAGGTAGGATGACCAGCAAATGCCCAATCAGCCCCAAGACTCAATGCCTGCCCAAAAATAAAAGACAACAAAATACCACCATGCTTTTATATTTCATGGTGGTGTCTTGAGAAGCACTTCATATCTAAGCTCTTTCTCCTGAATATGCTCATGTTTCTTTGTTGTTGCTGTTGTTCTTGGAATGCAAATACTAATAACAGGAGGCCCTGAGGCAAGGGTGGTCAGCAACACTAGTTCCGGAAGCTTGAGGATCTAAATTGATTCCCCAGCTCAGGAATAATGAGTCAGACAAGGTTGACCATGCATGTGATACCCACAGGGAACAGAGACGCTCTGGTCTCTAGAGCTGTCTGGGCTGTAAGCCTATCCAAAACGGCAGGTGTGGCTTGAGTCAATCAAGTGATCAATGAGAAAAACCAGTGATAATCACTGCTATTTGATGCAAATCTATGGAAACACACTCACACACTCACACCTCAGCATGCTCTATCTTTCTCTCTCTCTTTCTCTCTCTCTCTCTCTCTCTCTCTCTCTCTCACACACAAATACACACACACACACACACATACACACACACACATACACACACACACATTGCAAAGATATTTCTCCATTTACCAGCCTGAGAACTGTCCAGTGCAATTCTGACTTAAATACCTTTTAAAAAATACAGATCTCTCATTGGCTTCCTTTTCCTATTGGCAAGGTTGGAGGAGACCAGATCCAGAGCTTAGGAACAGTTCTTGGTTGGATGATGGTGCCACACATTAAACCTATTTAAGAGTGAGTTCCTCATGATCTACTTGCCTTTTTGTCTCCACAGCACTGCTTTACAACAAAAGACATTTGAGAACCCATTCTTTGGATTCCCAGCACCATATAAAACTTTGATAAGTGCTCCATACCTCTACATGGAAAAGACATGGGATTCCAAAGCATAAAGACATTTAAAGCCGGCCAGGATTACCAATAGCCCTCTGCTAAGGACACAGGCAGAGAGGGCAGATCAGTAATTACTGAGTATGTGTTGTGCATAGGCAAAGAGGAAGGTTTAACCTCCAGTATCATTTAACAATCAGATATAGTTAGGACAATTTCAGGTTCTCTAAAGTACACAACTTGACTGAATCTGAGTTAAAGGGACCTAACAAAGTGACTTACTGGTCCTATTGTCCCCACAATCCCTGTCTATCAGCAGAAAGTTCAAGATTTTCTAAGCCAATCAATTTCCTTGTCTAAGCTAGTCTTTAGTATATTTTTAGATCCTAAGGAAAGGTCTAAGTTTCCCAAAGTTTGATTAGTATTACAGAGCTTTCCTGCATCTACACAATATGTATTTATACACTACTCTTGAAAGATTAGAGCTTAAGAAACAATAAAAACACAGGAAAAAATGTGTAAACATACACACACAAAAACACATAATGCAAATTTGATTGTGGATATATCACCTGAGGACCCTCTACTGTCGTTCTCAGGAACTTTCTAATTTTTTTTGGCAAGGTCATTATTTGGGTGCATTTTCCCAGAGGCAAGTTAGGTGGCCAGCATATCCCATGATTCACTTGTCTTATTGCCTCCTTTGGACTGGATGACAAAGAAATACCTCGAGACTATTTTATTTTAGGATGGTGTTGTGGGAAGCACTTCAGTATTTAAACTCTTCCTCTAGCCCTATGCTAAGACTTCATTGCTACTGATGTGCTGGGAAAGCAAATCCTAATAAAATGAGGCCCTGGGGAATGGCTGATTAGGCAGAAACAATTGTTCTGTAAGTGTGAAGATCTGAATTTGATTCCCCACCCCCCACACAAAGAATCAGGCCAGTCTCACAATGCATGTGATACCCACATTGGGAACAGAGACAGGGTGGTCTCTAGAGCTGGCTGGGCAGACAGCCTCCACAAAATGCCAGGTGAAGCTTGAGTCAATCAAATGGGATCAATAGAAGAAAAAACACAATAATCACTGGAATGTGTTTGCAAATCTATAGAAACACAATCACACACTCACATCTCTGCATATCAAAATCCCTGGTGAACTTATGTACACAGGGGTCACAAGCACTCACAATCTCATTTTTCTACCTTCACATTGGAAGAGGCCCCATTCATATGACTCATCCATGAATGGACTGTAGATATGGTACAACGAAAAGCAATAAAGGGATTTTGGACACCAGGGGAGGCCAACGCTGAGGCACTTATTGGATTCCCTAAGTTACACCACAAGGACAAGTCCAAGCAATATTGTCTACTCTATACTGAGAAACCATTCTTCCCATTCTCTTTACACACCCTTAAAAAGACAAATCCCACCTTCCTGAAGATGGCCTGCTTGGCTTCAGAGTTGCTCAACTATGGAAAACTAGCTACACCAGTACTTAGAGGGCTCCCGAACCTAAAGAAAGTCTGGAATCAAACAGATTCCCACTAAGACATAGGAAATACTCCCCAGCCAGTAGAGACTCTGGTAATTCATGCCTAGGGCTATATGCCTCTGAATGTCAATTAGATCTTCTAGGTTGTTGTATGAGTCAGCAGTTTCTGTCCAAAACTTATACACACACACACACAATTTCAGATGCTATACATAGATATCTACACATTTATCCATGTAGATGTGGACTTGTTAAAATGACCTACCCTCTGTTGTCATTTAATCCAAGATGGCTTCTGTGAATGGAAGGGTCAAGTGTCAAATACTTTTTCAGTCCAACAGTCTGGATGTCTCAGCTGGTCTTTAGTAAATACCAGATTCCCAAAGAATAAACTCTGAGGACACTGGAGGAATGGACCTCTTACCAAGACAAGAACATCCAGGAAATGAACGGAGACTTCCGTTCTTGGGATCTTCTTTATGCTCTGGGAAGTGGGTGTGGCCAAGATAAGGGTAAACAACACCCAATCAAATCCACCTCAACAGATTTCAAACTAAGGTATTTTTACAACCTCAAGAATAATGATTAAAGCTAGTCTGACCCACAAAATTACTAAAATATCATCCAGAGGTTTGCACCTAACTTGAATGTCTAATATAATTTCAAGTGCAATCAAGTGGACATCCCAGAGCAGGCAGCAGTTGGCTCTAAATATTTCACATATGAAAAAGAATTGATGACAGTTAGTTTGAGTGAGCTTGACCTGTATATTTTCACTCTCTAGTGCTTTTTTCTGTGTGTTTGTGTGTGCGGGGGAAATCATTTCATTGCTTCATGAAAAAAAATATGGAGGTACAGGAAGATTTAGAGGTTGGTCAAAACCCAGATTTTTGTCCCACACTCTCCGATACTGAATCACCAAATCAACACACAATCACAGAGTGGACCTGGGTCTCTCTTTACATCTGTAAATATGCAGCTTGGTCTTCATGTGGGTCCTGTAATAATGGAACTTGGCATATTCCATATGCTGCTGCTTGAAAGTAAAATCGTTGGCTCCTTTGTCTGGCTGCAGGGACAAAGGAAGTGCCTAACCTCCCAGAGATTTGATGTTCTTGGTTGAAGAGTTACCTGGGGTGGGGACATTGGTACTTACAAAATAATAACGGTATGAATCATGGGTGAGGGATTGTAGAGATGTTGATTGGAAGAGAATGTAAGATGAGTAAATATAAAAAAAACTCCGGGAGGAAAAGGGGGAGGAGGAGTTGGAATTCTCAGTCTGGAGATCTAACCCCATTATAGGAGAAATACAGGCTTTGATTCTGAGCACCATATACAAGCTCAATTTCTGTTACTTGCCTCCAATTCTAGTTACCAGGAATCAAATTGAGGATATTCCCTACCAAAAAATATAATTACAAAAAACCTTGGACAAATGAATCCTGGCTGTGAAAATTATAGGACATTTCCCAGGGCTCATGGCTTCACACTTCCATGCTTTGATCGTTTCAGGAATGTTCTGGTCTGTAAAGATTAAATATATTGAATTTTAAATACCAAAACTTGCCACTAAGCTGGATTCTTAGCTCTTTTGTTTACATGTACTTTATGCTCATTGTAACTAGTAAGTTTTCAATGAATACTATCAAACCTTTAGAAAAAAATCAAGTACTGACTAGAAAATAGTCATAAAATTGTATGTAAAAATTGTTTTAAAATGTGTACATTATCTCTGTTTTTAAAAATAAATTTGTTTTATTTAAAAAAAGATCTTATGGCAAACTAGCAAAGACAATCACTCAAGACTGAGTGTTGGCATTGGTCAGGAGGAAACCTGCTAATTTTCAGTGAAATTAATTCTACAGAAGTTCTGCTAAACATAGGGAATGGAAAGCAGTTTAATCCTCAACTTCAGTACAGCTTCAACCAGCACATGATGGGAGCAGATGCCAAGTCCCACAAACAAACAATACCAAGATCACAAGATAAAAGTGGGAGGAATGATTATAGGAGCCTAAATGGTCAAGGACAACGAGAAACCAGTCCATATAATTAAGTACCAAGGGCTTATATGAGTTCACAGTGATTTAATCGAATATCAAGGATACTTATTGGGTCTAACTGAGGTCCTCTGCATGCATGTTAAGGCATATAGCTTGGGAATTATTTAGGATTCTTCACATTGGGAGCAGGATCAGTGTCTGACTCTGTTGCTTACTTTGATAACCCTTTTCTTCCTCCTGGACTCCCTCACCAAGCCTCAATCACAGGGAGGTGCCCAGTCTTACTGCAGTGTGATAAGTGTGTTTTGGGTTCGCCCTTGGAGGCTGGCCTGCCTTGAAGTGAGAGAGAGATTGAGTAGAATACACTTTGTGCAGGAGTGAGGAAGGATTGCAAGGTACATGACGAAATGTGGTTGGGTTGAAAGGTATAAGAGAACAAAAATACTCTAGTAAACACCAATTTCCCATACACACACACACACACACACACACACACAAGCTTCACATAATATATCTTCATTGGTCTCTTTTTTCATATCTGTCATGTGTTAAGGAGTTCAAAAGACCAGTACATCACCCATCTCCTGAAAGACCCTTTATGTAGAACCAGCACAAACCATTCCTCTAGTAAAAGGTACAACCTCAAACTCTTTTCCTAGAGCATTGTAACAGAATGATGTCTCACTCCCTCAACATCACAATCATTTTATGTTTGCCCCAAACATTTTCTTCTGAGATTTCTTGTTTTAAAGTAACTCCTTATTTATATTCTTTCCCATCTGTCTCCTTGTTTACCAACGATCTCATGCATATAAATATATGAATATAACCAGCTGAGTTCATTCTGAGCTGCTGGCGTGTGTATCTGTGTATGGCTGAGCTCTTGGGGTGGATGACCAATTAGGTGGCTTGTCCAGGAAGTGACATTCCTGTCCTTCTCAGTGTTAATGATTTGCCTGTAGCTGTTTCATCAAATGATGGGAAGTTGTGAGATTTCTACCTCAGTGTTGGATTGCCTTTTGTGGTTGTCAGCATCGAAAACTTGCTAAAGTACACAAGGTGTAAAAGTGTCATGGGTGTGGCTTTCTCTCCAATAGAGAAGATATAATGTCACAGCTGGGAACTGGGTCCTATTGCTCTTAAAAATCTCCTGACTCCTTTTCTTTGAGCTCCCTGGGCCTCATCTGTAGCAGCTGTGCTGAAGGTGTATCAGCTGGGCTGGGCCTCCAGGTCAGTTTGTCTCTGGGTTTTTACTGAGTAGTGCCTCACATGAATGGCTTCCGTTGAGAGAAACAAAGAAGGCTCTTTGTTGGGAGGTACACATACCTGAGGTATTGGTATTTACAACACAAATTTAAATCATCCTGTTTTGAAAAAGTGTCATGTTGGAGTCTTCTCTAGATTCCATTATTTCAGCAGCCATGGAAGCAGGCTAGGGGTCGGTTAGCAATTCCTTCAGTAGAGAAGGGCATCAACCTAATTACCTGATGTTGGTTCTCTTCAAGATTATAGGCTTATATTTTCTTTTTCATTTTATTGGATAATATCTGTAATTACATTTCAAATGTTTTCCTTTCCAGTGCCATAGTCTATGTCTTTTTATTGGGGAAATAGGACCGTTGATTTTAAATGATATTAAGGAATAGGTATTGCTGGTTCCTGTTATTTTTGTTTTTAGAATTAGAATAATGTTTTGAGATTTTCTTCTTTTGGGTTGGTTGTAAAAATATTATTTTGCTTTCCTTAGGGTGTACTTTTATCCTGGTTGGGGTGTTTTCCATCTGTTATCCTTTGTTGGGCTGTGTTTGTGGAAAAATATTGTGTAAATTCGGTTTGGTCCTGGAATATCTTGGTTTCTTCATCGGAATTACTTGACAGTGTTGCTGGGTATAAAATCCTCCGCTTAAATTTGTGTTCTCTTAGGGTCTATATGGCATCTGTTTAGGATCTTCTAGCTTTCAAAGTCTCTGTTGAGAAGTCAAGTGTAATTGGTCTGTCTGCAAATGTTACTTGCCCTTTTTTTTATTTCTTTTTTCTTTTTACTGCTTTTAGTATTCTATTTTTCTTTTCATTATTTGGTGTTTTCACTAATATAATTCTCCAGATCATTCTTTTTTGGTCTAATATATTAGGTGTTCCTGAGGCTTCTTGTATGTTCATGGTCATATCATTCTCTTGGTTAGAGAAGTTTTCTTCTATAATTTTGTTGAAGATATTTAGGTGGAAGTCTTCACTCTCTTCTACACTATTCTTTTTAAGTTTAGTTTTCTCATTGTGTTTTTACAGCCAATATCCAAATGTAGAAGAGGAAAGACAGTAAATAGGACAAGGTCTGTGGACTTCTGTAGGAAAAGTTGTAAAGAAGAGTAGCTATTCCAATCTCCTTTTGTCAGGATACCAGCTATCAATTTCAGTAATGTCAGGTGTCCTTACACAGATCAGTAAGGTAACATAATCTGGCAAGGCCTGCCTTCCCTGAAGAAAAGGGGTCTAGACAGCAGGAGTGACAGGGACCAGCTGGATCTCAATGAGGTGATATCTGCCATGCCTCTCTCAACAAAGTAAACTCCAGCCTAGATCCAGACCAAGGAAGCATTTTGTAGGTTGATATGCACACCATTCTCACTGTCTGTGAGTCCTATTTATATTCTAGTCAATCATTCCCTGTCCTTCTATCAGCCTTCTTCAGTAAAACACTATGTGAGTCTGAATCACATGATACCACAAGAGACTTCCAATTTTAGAGACATCTTGCTGTGCAACTTGTCTGTGCCAGGAAGAGAGAGAGAGGGATAGAGAGAGATTGAGAAAGAGAGAGACAGAGAAAGAAAGACAGAGATAGAGAGAAAGAGCAAGATAGAAAGAGAGAGAGAGAGAGGGAGAGAGAGAGGGAGGGAGGGAGAGACACACCCAGAGAAAGAAAGACAGAGAGAGACACTCAGAGAGAGACAGAAAAACAGACACGGTGAGAGAGAGAAAGAGAGAGAGAGAGAGAGAGAGAGAGAGAGAGAGATGGAAAGAGAGACAGAGGCAGAGAGAGGCAAAGAGAGACTACCCAGCACATTAAATGTTGTTTAGAAATATTCTACTGATTCCCAAATGTGCATTCATTTTTGAGAATAGATTTAGTTATCCTGAGATTCTCTTTTTATTCCAAATAATTGTGGAAATTGTTCTTTCTAACTCTATGAAGTAATTGTTAGATTTTTGATGGGGATTGCATTGAATCTGTACATAGCTTTAGACAACATGGCCATTTTTATTATGTTGACCAATCTAATTTATAAGCATTAAAGGTATTTCTATCTTCTGAGATCTTCAAACTTGTCTTCTTCAGAGATTTGAAGTTCCTGTCTTACAGATTGTTCAGTTGCTCAGTTAGAGAATCTACCCCACACTTTCCACACTGGTAAGAAATCTTCTGTTACTTTCTCTAGGGCATCAGTCATCAATTTGACTGTACATTTGTACCTGTGGACTCGCTGCTGCTAAGCTCCAGGTTCATATCCAACAACAGTCTCTCTCTTATCTTACAGCACAACCCTCATTTCCTTTCCTGTCCATTGGATCTTTAATCTGTACCTTCATTCAAACACCCAGCCTAGAATGTTCTCTGTGTTTAAGACAATGATGCTCTGTTGTGCTCCTTGCTTTCTGACTCTTCCTCACTCAAAGAACTGTGAGCACCTGTATTTCTCCTTTCGAGGGACTGCATCTAAAATTAATTACAAACAAAGCTGAGCATTCCGGAGAGGATTTTATTGGTCAGGTTAGTAGAAGAGGAATGACCCTCCCTTCATATGGGTGCTATCATTTAGTGGCAGACCAGTTAGACAGATAAGGAAGAAAGATAGGACTTTTTGCTTCCTTGCCCACTTCCAGCCTTCCCTCAATTCCCAGTTACCTGGTCAACCCTACTTTAAACATCTGTGGTAATACTACACTTCCAAGTGCGACAATCATCCAAATAATCCAGTTTCCCATAGCTCCCATAACAAATTAGTTCATGATGGACTCTGTGATCCCAGTTATCCTTATGACTTGCCATACCATGAATATAAGCAAAAACCACCTCCACCTTTAAAAGACACAGTTGGTTAGTGATTTATTTCTGTGTGTTTGTGAACACATGGGTGTAGGCAAATATAGTGAAGTCAGGGGAAAATTTTGGGAGGCAATTCTAATACTCAGTGAATCTTAGAGATTGATGTGAGGTGTGCAAACATTGCAAAAAGCTCCTTTATACACTAGTACAGCTCAAACACCAGCTTTTTTATACTGAGGTGAGATTTGGACTCATATCTACTTCCTTTAAAAGGAGGTATTTTCATTTTCTTATTTTTCTTTATTTTTTAACTTTACAAAACAAATACAGATGTACAGAATTTTAATCATGTTTGCATAAAAGTATAGGAATACATTTTTGTAAGGTTGTAATTAAGTATTTGTGGGTACATATATATACACATAAATATATATGTAACAATAATATGAGAAAAGAGGTTATTAATTTGAGGGGATAGGGGAGAAACTGAGAGGGTTGTAGGAAGGAAAGGGGGATGTGATACAGTTCTACTTTAATTTAAATATATTCATTTTTTTCTTGAACTTCACACAGTCTGTGAGTTGTTTCTGGAGTGTTCAGAGCTTTCTAGGGTTAGTATCCCATTATCAGTGACTGCATATTATGTCTGTTGTTTTGTGACTGAGTTATCTCACTCAGGATGATATTCTCTCGATGCATCCATTTTCTTAAGTATTTCATTATGCCATTGTTTTTCACATCTGAGTGGTACTCCATTGTTAAATGTACCACAATTTTTGTGTCCATTCATCTACTGAAAGACATCTGGGTTTTTTCCAGCTTCTGGCTCTTATAATTAAAGCTGCTATAAACATTGTGGTGCATGTATCTTTGTTGTATGTTGGAGCATCTCTGGGGTAAATGCCCAGAAGTGGAATAACTGGGCCTTCAGGCAGTAGTATGTCCATTTTTCTGTGGAACAGCCAGACTGATTTCCAGAGTCGTAGTATCAGTTTATAACCCCAGCAGCAGTGCAGAAGTGGTTCTCTTTCTCCACATCCTAGCCAACATCTATTGTCATCCGAGTTCTGGATCTTGGTCAATCTGACAGGTGTGAGGTGGAATTTCAGGGATGTTTTGATTTGCCTTTCTCTGATGGCTAAGGATGTTGAGCACTTTCTTAGTTGTTTCTGAGCCATTCGGTATTCCTCGATTGAGAACTTTTTGTTTAAGTCTGTACCCCATTTTTAATAGGGTTGTTTGATTCTCTGGTATCTTGCTTTTTAGGTTCTTTGTATACCTTGGATATTATGCCTCTATCTGATGTGGGGTTGGAAAATATCTTTTCCCACTCTGTTGGCTGCCGTTTTATTTTCATGATAGTGTCTTTAGCCTTACAGAAACATTGCAATCTCTTTAATACCATTTGTCAAATTTTGACCTTAGAGATCAAGCTATTGGTGTTCTGTTTAGGAAATTTTCTCCGGTGCCTGTGAGTTCTAAGGTTTTCCCTACTTTCTCATCTAATAGTTTCAGTGTACCTGGTTTCATGTGGAGATCTTTGATCCACTTGCACTTGGGCTTTGTACATGGAGATAAGAAAGGGTCTATTTTCATTCTTCTGTATGCTGAGTGCCTGTTGGACCAAAACCATTTGTTGTATAGGCTATACTTTTTCCATTGAATGTTTACAGCTCCTTTGTCAAACATCAGGTCACCATATACATAAGGGCTCAATTTTGGATCTTCTATTCTATTCCATTGATCTGCGTGCCTATTTCTGTACCAGTACCATGCAGTTTTCAGGACAATTGCCTTGTAATATATCTTGAGTTCAGGTATAGTTATTCCTGCAGATGTTTTCTTGTTGTTTAGGATGGATTTAGCTCTTCTAGGTCTTTTATCATTCCAAATGAAATTGCACATTGCTCTTTCCAACTCAGTAAAAAACTGGGTTTGAATTTTGATGGGGATTGCATTGAATCTATAGATTGATTTTGGTAAGAAGGCCATTTTAAAATAATGATCCTTCAAATCCATGAGCATAAGAGATCTTTCCATTTTCTGAGGTCTTCCACGATTTCCTTCTTTAGAGTTTTTAAATGCTTCTCATACAGATCCTTCACTTTCTTAGTTAAAGTCACGCCAAGTTATTTCGTAGGGTGACTATTGTGAATTGTATCTTTTCCCTAATTTCTTTATCTACATGTTTGTCCTTTGACTATAGGAAGGTTACTGATTTGTTTGAGTTCATTTTATATTGGCCAATTTGATGAACTTGTTTATCAGCTGGAGGAGTTCTCTGGTGGTGTTTGGGGTAGCTTAATTACACTATCATGTAATCTTCAAATAGTGATGATTTTACTTCTTCCTTTCCAATTTGTATCCCTTTGATTTTCTTTTACTGTCTAATTGCTCCAGCCAGGACTTGCAGTACTATGTTGAATAGGTAGGGGGAGAGTGGGCAGCCTTATTGAGTCCCTAATTTTAGTGGGATTGCTTCAATTTTTCCACTGTTAAATTTGATGTTGATGTTGGTTTGCTGTATATTGGGTTTATTATGTTTAGGTATGGGCCTTGGATTCCTGTTCTTTCCAAGACTTTTAACATGAAGCGGTGTTGAATTTTTTCAAATGTATTCTCAGCATCTAGTGATATGATTATGTGATTTTTTTGTTTTTTTTTTTTTTTTGAATTTGTTTATATGGTGGATTACATTGATGGACTTCCCTATATTAAACCATCTCTACATGCCAGTGATGAAGCCTACTTGATCTTGGGGAATGATCATTTTGATGTGTTCTTGGATTCAGTTTGCAAGGATTTTTTTTTTTTTTTTTTTTGAGTATTTTTGCATCAATGTTTATAAGTGAGATTGGTCTGAGGTTCTCATTCCTTGTAGAGTCTCTGTTTGGTGTAGGAATGGGGGTTATTTTAGCCTCAATAAATGAGTTTGGTAATTTTCCATCTGATTCTATTTTGTAGAATATTTTGTAGAGTATTGGTATTATGTCCTCTAAATGTCTAATAAAATTCTGTACTGAACCTGTTTGGACCTGGGATTTTTTGGGTTGGGAGTCTTTTGATGACTGCCTCTATTTCTTTAGGTATTAAGAGATTATTTAGATGGTTTACCTGGTCCTGATTTGACTTTATTATTTTGTATCTGTCTAGGAATTCATCCATTTCCTCCAGTTTTTCCACTTTGTTGAGTATAGGCTTTTGTAGTAGGATCTGATGATTTCTTAAATTTCCTCAGTTTTAGTTGTCATTTCTCCACTTTCCTTTCTGATTTTAGTAATTTGGATACTCTCTCTTTGCCCTCTAGTTTGTCTGGCTAAGGGTTTATCATCTTGTTGATTTTCTTAAAGAACTAGCTCTTGGTTTTGTTGATTATTTAAATGGTTCTTTTTGTTTTTATTTGGTCTATTTCTGCCCTAAGTTTGATGAGTTCTTGCCATCTACTCCTCTTGGGTCTATCTGCTTCCTTTTGTTCTAGAGCTTTCAGCTGTGCTGTCAAGTTGCTGATGTATGCTCTCTCCAGTTTCTTTTTGCAAGCACTCAGAGTATGAGCTTTCCTCTCAGTACTGCTTTCATTGCATCCCATAGGTTTGGGTATGTTGTGTTTTGGTTTTCATTAAATTCTAGAAAATACTTAATTTCTTTCTTTATTTCTTTTTTGACTCTGTTCTCGTTTAATAGAGCATTGTTTAGTTTCCATGTGTATGTGGGCTTTTAGTTTTCTCTGTTGTTGTTAAAGACCAGCATTAGACCATGGTGATCTAAGAGCATGCATGGGAGTATTTCATTCTTCTTATATATATTGAGGCTCTTTTTGTGACCAATTATGTGGTCAATTTTTGTGAAGGTGCCATGAGGTGCTGAGAAGAAGGTGTATTCTTTTTTTTAGGATGGTATGTTCTGTAGATATATTAATTCTAGTTGGTTTATAACCTCTGGTAGTTTTACAGTATCCTTGTTCAGTTTTTGTTTCTTTGATCTGTCCATTGGTGAGAGTGAGTTTTTGAGATCTCCCACTATTATTGTGTGGGGAGCAATGTATTTTTTGAGCTTTAGTAGGGTTTTATTTAATGGATGTGAGTACTATTGTATTTGGAGCATATATATTAAGAATTGATTGTTCCTCCTGTGAATTTCCCCGGTAACGAGTAAAAGGTGTCCTTCCTTATCCTTTTTGATAACTTTTGGTTGAAAGTCAACTTTATTTGATATTAGAATGGCCACTCCAGGTTGCTTCTTGGGGCCATGTGCTTGGAAGGTTTTTTCCCACCCATTTACTCTAAGATAGTGCCTGTTTTTGTCTCTGAGATGAGTTTCTTGTATGCAACAAATTTCTGGGTTTTGTTTATGTATTTATTCTGATAACCTATATCTCTATAATGGGGAACTGAGTCCTTTCATGTTAACAGATATCGAAGAATAGTGGTTTCTGTTTCCTGCTATTTTTGATTTAGAGTTTGAATTGTGCCTGTATGCCTTTCTTGTTATGGTTTTCTTGCTTAGGTGTTTTCTTGTTTTTATTAGGATGTAGTTCCCCTCATTTTAATTGGTTTTCCACATATAATTCGTTGTAGTGTTGGGATTGTTGTCAGATAATGTGTAATTTTAGTCTTGTCTTGCAATGTCTTAGTCTCTCCATCTATGGTGATTGAGAGTTTTGCTGGGTATAGCAGGTTTGGCTGGCTCCAGTGCTGTCTTAGGGTCTGCATGATGTCTGTCCAGGCTCTTCTAGATTTCATAGTCTCTGATGAGAAACCGGGTGTGATTCTGATTGGTCTGCCTTTATATGTTACATGGCCTTTTCCACTTACCGCTTTTAATATTTTTTCTTTATTTGGGCACTTGGCATTTTGACTATTATGTGTCAAGAGGAATTTCTTTTCGAATCCAATCTATTTGGAGGTCAGTAGGCTTGTTTTATGCTCATGGTCATCTCATTCTTAAGGGTAGGGAAGTTTTCTTTTATGATTTTGTTGAAGATATTTACTGTGCCTCTAATTTGATATTCTTCGTCCTCTTCTATTCCTATTATTCTTAGGTTTAGTCTTCTCATTTTGTCCTGGATCTCCTGGACATTTTGGGTTAGGGGCTTTTTGGTTTTTTGCATATTCTCTGACTGTTTTGTCTATGTTTTCAATGTTGACTTCGGCAACCGTGATTCTCTCTTCCATCTCTTGTAGTCTATTGTAAATGCTTGCATCTGTGACTCCTGATTGCTGTTTTAGGTGTTTTACCTTTGGATTGTCTCTTTTACTGTTTTCTTTATTGTGTCAATTTCCATTTTACATTCCTTCATCTCTTTGGTTCTGTTTTCCTCTAGTTCCTTGAGTTCTTTGAGTGTATTTCTTGTTTCTTCTTTAAAAGCTTCTAATTCTTATGCTTTTCCTCCCATTCTTGTTTGAGCATCTCTATTATCATCTTGAGGTATGATTTTAGGTCTGAGTCTTCTTTTTCTGGTGTGTTTGGCATTCCGCTGTTTGCTGTAATGGGAGAGCTGGGTAATGGTGTTACCAAGCTGCCTTGGTTTCCCTGGGGTACTTTTTCCCTTTCCTCTTGCCATCTTGTTGTTGTCAGTCTTGTGTCCCTGGATCACTGCTGGAACACCGCTGCCTCACTGCTGTTCCTGGTGGTGGGTGGTCTGAGTGCGGTTCTTCACTCTGTTTGTCGGCTGGCTCACCTCCAAAAGGAGGTATATTCTTATCAAAAAAAAAAAAAAAAAAAAACATTTAATCCTCTTCCCAATTTATTATCTCAAAGTAATCATATCTGAAAAATGAAATTAGCATATTTTTATGAATATCATTAATAATGTCTATTTTAATCTTCAAACTATTGTTGATCCAACCTCATTCTTGATATTATACATCATCTTTAATGTATAATAATTGGATCATAGGAAGAAAAATGTATAGTTGGACACAGATTGTACTGAGAGAAATTACTACCTACTATAGTAGAGGGAGTATTGTATTTGTATTGCAGAAATACCATTTCTACAGTGAATATAAGAGGGCGGAAGATCTGATACCAAACACTCCTGTTTCTTTTGTTTCTCTCTTATACTGGCTGCTTTTCTGTCAACTTCACACAAACTGGAGTTATCAAAGTGAAAGGAGCCTCAGTTGAGGAAATGTCTTCATGAGATCCAGCTGTAAGGCATTTACTCAACTAGTCCTCAAGGGCAGTGGATGGCCCAGCACATTGTGGGTGTGCCATCCTTTGGGTTCAATAAAAAGTCAGGCTGTGTAAGGCAGAGAAAGTAATTCAATTAGTAATATCCCTCCATGGCCACTACATCAGCTCCTGCTTCCAGACCTTCTTGAGTTCCAGACCTGACTTCCTTTGGTGATGAACAGCAATATGGTGGTGTAGGCTGAATAAACTTTTTTCTCCCCAACTTTCTACTTTGTCAGTATGTTTGTTGTGCAGGAATAGAAGCTCTGACTAGGCCACCACTTGTTTGTAGGATTTTTTCTGCAACATCCTGAATGGCCCAGCTTTAGTTTCTGGGTACTTCTCCATAGATTTGGACAAAGTGTTTCTTGTTTTAAATGAAAAAAGAGAAAGCCAAGAACTTCCATGCCTCCCAGTGGTTACTTTATGCACAGAGTTTAATACAAACCTGAAAAGTGCATCACCTGGCAGTTGTCTTGCTTGGAGATGAGCACTGTGATAATGACTGGGTACTGCTGTTCCTCAGGAGAGATGGAGGCTTTGTGGACCTGCCCTTCATAACCTATGACAGCCCCTGGATCAATGGTGAACACATTCTACAGTGACCTTTATGTGTAGCAATAACAGTACCAGATAAAATACTGCATCTCTAGATTCCTGAGTTCAATTGCTATGAACAATGTGATATATTTTCAAAAAGGTGAAGCTTCCTGCCTCTGTGACAATGGTGACTGGTTAATATGTCAATTGTGAGAATCCTTTGGTGCTTTATGAAGAGAATTTATCCAGTTATTTATGGTAAGTAGGTTAGATTTGCTTAATAAATGAGATCACTGACAATTTTGGGAAGGTAAAGAAATTTTAAAGTGAAAATAATCTTCACTATTAGTTATTGGATTTATTTAGAAAAACATGGTGAAATTACAACATTTCCTCTCTATTTGCTCATTTGGTGCCTTCAAACTACCCTCCTCTGAAACTCTCCAATGTCACCCCCAAACTGATGTCTGTTTTTCTTTTATTGATACATCCAAAAGATCCTGCTGACCCACCTGCTTAGAATATCCTTCATTCTTTATTGCCTTGTGAGCAGCAAAATCTTGACATCACAAGCAAAGGCTCTAAGAACCATGGAACTTGACTTGCTCCATCCTTCCCCACATAGTGTGGAGCAGTGCTGAATATCCAGAGGGAAGTAGAAAATGTCTTAGTACTTTAGAGAACTGGTTGCTTTCGCAGAAGACACAAGTTCAACTCACAAACCCATCTCATAACTGTCCATAAATCCAGTTCTCGGGGTGCAAAACTCCTTCAAAATTCTGCAGGTACCATAAATCCATGTGATGGACATAAAAACACCCATGCAAAATATTCAGTCATATGAAATAAAATAAACTAAAATACTATTTAAAATGTGTTGGCTGGAGAGATGACTCAGTGGTTAAATCTCTGACCGGTCTTCTAGAGGTTCTGAGTTTAAATCCAAAGAATGTCATGTTGGCTCATAACAATTTATAATGTGTTATCATGTCCTGTACTGTTGTGTCTAAAGGCAGATACAGTGTACTTATGTATTATTAATAAATTAATTAAAATGTATTAATTAGGAAGCCTTATACTTTGTATGCTAAATAAATATTTCATAAAATGAAAAACTAAAAAAAAGAAATAAAAATCAATCAAATAATATTTCTGAGTTTACCTAAAAATAAAGCTAGAATATGTGAAATTTTTCATGCTTTTTTGAAATTTCATAATCAAATTGATAAAAAATTTAATTTCTACATGGTTTTGACAGTTTTGAATAAATTAAAAATAACAACTTTCAAGCAATAACAAAATTTTGGTGAGGAAAATAGGAGACGCACAAAATAATTACTTTTTAAAACCTTGATAGTAGTATTGTAAAAATTTAAATCCGGCTATTCTATATTTGAACTAAAAAATAATATACATTGCATAGTTTCTCAAGCAAGAACTTGACAACACTAGCAACTACATATAAGTCCTCATGAACAACAGGACAATGATTTCACTGAAATATGATTTAGTTTCTCATACATAAACAGGCATCTATTTATTTTACTGGTTTCCTTAAAGACTATATATTTTAAATGATTTAGGTAATTAGATTCTTCAGGCCAAATACACAAAAGTGAAGCTAAGCTAAGTCTGATCATTTTTGACAAGAGAAACCAGACACTGTTGCAACCAACACTAAGGCAAGTTCTACTGAAGTGACTGCAAGATCCTGCAGGGTAATCACACCAAAATGATTTTGGTTTTCTTAAGACTCAGTAGTGAGACAATTGTCCATAAGCAACTGGACAGCCCCACCATAGTAATGTTCTTACCTTCACCCCAGAGACACAAGATGTCTATGCATCTAAGACAGTTTTCATATTTCTGTTGAAAACACTTGATGATAGTGATCCACAGTGAAACACATCATATATGATTATGATCTTGTGATGATGATACATGACTCAGAAGTAGGAAGAAAGAAAACAGTGCTTGTCCCAGAGGAAAAACCTTACTTTTCCTACCTTTTCCTTGCTCCCATGGTAGAATGTGAGCTTGCCATGTTTATAGGGATTCACACAAGTAGAGGTATGCTAGCCCATTCATGGGTAGTCCAGAGATCAATGCTCCTATTACATAAAGGGTACACATTTCTCCAGCTCTTCTGGACACCACTTTTTTCTATGATGCTGAACTACACTTATGTTCTTTAAAAACTTTAGATAGAGTTGCATGCAGAAGAGGTGCTCAGGCCATCTGCCAACAGGACCAGTGGAGATCCGGGGACACAGGCCTGGTAGAAGGCACTGAGTAGCCAGGGCACGGAGAGGTCAAGATTGACCATGGGGAACGCACCCCCCACGGTGGTTCAGGAGAGCAGGAACTCTGCCATAGGGTCTCAGTTTCCACCCAGCCTGCTCATGCATGCAGACCAGAGACTCAGGCTATCTGACACCAGAAACGTTGGAGATCCAGTGATGCAGGCCTGGTCAGACTCGCCTGGAGTAGCGAGGTGCAGAGAGATCTGGGTCAAGCACCTGGAAAGCAACCACCCCATAGTTTCAAGGGAGCAGTAACTCTGCCTTAGGGACTCGGTTTCCAACAAGAAGTCCGGAGCATGCAGAACAGGCACTCAGGCTATCTGCTACAAGGAACAGCAGAGATCTAGGGCCACAGGCCAGGTACTCCGGGAAGACAGTAACGAATCCCTGACAACAAGACCATGTATAAATACACATAACATGATGGAAAGAGGAAAGAAAAAGGACTTACCCCAAGGAAACCAAGACAACCTAGCAACACCAGAACCCAGCTCTCCCATCATGGCAAACAGCAGAATACCAAACACGCCAGAAAAAATGACTCAGACCCAAACTTATACCTGAAGATGATGATAACAATCCTTAAATAAGAACCAGAGGAAAAGCATGAAGAAAAAAGGTTTTAAAGATGAAACAAGAAAAACACTGAAAGATATCAAAGAACTAGAGGAAAACAGAACCAAAGAGATTCAGGAATTGAAGAAGAAATCTAAAATGTTAATGGAAACAATTTTTAAAAAAACACTAAAAGAGACAACCATAGAGGTAGAAAACCTGAAAAAGGAATCAGGAGTCACAGATATAAGAATTGCCAACAAACTACAAGACATGGCAGAAAGAATCTCAGGAGCCAAAGAGAACACTAAAAACATAGACAAAACAGTCAGAAAAGATGCAAAAGCAAAAATTTCCTAACTCAAAATGTCCAGGATATTCAGGACACAATGGGAAAAACAAACCTAAGGATGATAGAAATAGAAGAGTGCAAAAAATATCAACTAAGAGGCACAGTAAATGTCTTCATTAAAATCATAAAAGAAAAATTCCCTACCCTTAAGATAGAGAAGACCTTGAGCATAAAAGAAGACTACAGAACCCCAGATAGAGTGAACCTAAAAAGAAATTTCTCCTGACACAAAATAGTCAAAATGCCAAGTGCCCAGCAAAGAAAGAATATTAAAAACTGTAAGGGAAAAAGGTCATGGAACATACAAAGTCAGACCAATAAGAATCACACCTGACATCTCAACAGAGATTATGAAAGCTAGATGATTCTGGACAGACATCATGCAGACCCTAAGAGAACACACGTGTCAACCCAAGCTGCTATACCCAGCAAAACTCTCAATAAACATAGACGAAGAGACCAAGATATTACAGGACAAAACTAAATTTACACAATATCTGACCACAAACTGAGCACTACAACAAATTTTAAGTAGAAAACCCAATAAAGAAAGGAAACTACATCCTAGTTAAAACAAGAAAATACCTAAGCAAGAAAACCAAAAGAAGAAAGACACACAAGCACAATTCTATCTTTAAAAGCAAAAGTAGCAGGAAACAACAACCACTACTTTTTAATATCTATTAGCATAAATGGACTCAATTTACTAATAAAATATATAGGCTATCAGACTAGATACATAAAGAGAATCCAGCCTTTTGCTGCATACAGGTAACTCATCTCAGAGACAAAGACAGACACTATCTCAGAGGAAAAAGTTTGGAAAAAACCTTCCAAGCAAATGGCGAATAGAGGCAAGCTGGAGTGGCCATTCTGATATGGAATAAAGTAGATTTTCAAACAAAAGATATCAAAAAAGATGAGGGACACTTTTTACTCATTACAGGGGAAAAATTATCAGGAGGAACTTTCAATCCTCAACATATATGTTCCAAATGCAAATGACCTTATATTCATAAAAGAAACTATACTAAAGCTCAAAAAACACATTTCGCACCCACAATAATAGTGGGAGACCTCAACACACCACTCTCATCAATGGATAGATCATGGAAACAGAAACTGAACAAGGACACAGTGAAACTAGCAGTGGTTATGAACCAATTGGAATTAATAGACATCTGCAGAACATAACATATTAAACAAAAAATAGAACTTCTCACCACATCGTGCCACCTTATAGAAAATTAACTATATAATTGGTCTCAAAACAAGTCTGATAAGATGTAAGAAGAATGAAATACTCTCATGCAACCTATCAGATCACAAGGGTCTAAGGCTGGTCTTCAATAACAACAAAGACAACAAAAAGCCCATATACATATAAAAACAAAACAATGCTCTAATAAACATAGCATTGTCAAAGAAACAATAAAGAAAAAGTTAAGGACGTTCTAGAATTTTATGAAAGTGAAAACACAACATACCAAAACTTATGGGTCGCACTGAAAGCAGTACTGAGAGGAAAACTCAGAGCTCTGTGTGCTTCCAAAAAGAAAATGGAGAGAGCATACACTAGGAAATTTACAGCATAGTTGAAACTGTAGAACAAAAGGAAGCAGAAACAACCAAAAGGAGGAGATGTCAAGAATCAATGAAACTGTTTTCAGAATCTGACCAAATAAAAACGAATAGAACCATTCAAAGAATCAGCAAAACCAAGAGCTGTTTCTTGGAGAAAATTTACAGCATTGATAAATCCTTATTCAGACTAACAAGAGGGCAAAGAGAGAGTATCCAAATTAATGAATTCCGAAAGGAACGCTGAGACATAACAACTGAAAATGAGGAAATTCAAGAAATCATCAGATCCTACTACAAAAGCTCATGGATTGGAAAAGTAAATACATAAAATCTGGACATTTACCATTGATTTTTGAAAGAAAGTTGTAAAAAAAAAAAAAAAAAGAAAAGAAAAACTTGAGCCAGAGCAGATTTTCTCCCTAAAGAATTCTCTCTTCACACCAGGGGATGACAAAATAGTCACTATGTAAGATGCAAATGCACAGACAGTTTACATGACGAATCAACTCCCCCTTGGAATCTGCTGTCCATTTCTCAGACAACCTCAATATACCATGTAGGGAAAAGAAGGAAGCAGACATGACAATTCATTTTCAAACCATATTAAACTTTATTCACTCAAAACTTCACGAAATAAAAGCTTTACAATAAACAGAGAATGTAAATTCAAATTCTCTATGTAAAATATATTGCTATAACTTATACTGTATGTATGGACAGTGATTAAATAGTAAAGTAGGTAACATGGCAGAATATATTAATGGTGAAAATATTAATTACAGCTTCCTAAAAGCAAATATTTTTTAAAAAGTATAACGTGCCATGTTTTGTTTTGACTATGAAGTTCTAAACAGCATTCACAAAGGGTGAGGTTGTGTTCAAAGTCTTGAATTTAAATTTCATATTTAGCTGTACAGTCACATCACTCAGTTCCAGAGATAAGACAGATCTGCCTGAGTTGCAAGAAGAGAGCATCTTGACACGTCTATGCCAGGTTTCCTAACAGTATTTCATAGTCAGGCTCACAGAACACCATGGTCACAGTACAACATAAAAAAACAGAGAGAACAAAATAAAAACCTTTGAAAATATCCACTACTAGTAAGATAAATACTATTGAAAAAAAAACACAAAATTAAGGGAAATAGAGTGGTGACCACAACATTAACATGGGTCAAAATACAACCTTTAATACAGCATGCGTGTGAGCATATGCTGTGTGTTGAATAGTCTCTAACTTATACTGGGTCCATCTCTGTCACAGATGTCTTCAGATGAAGCTCTCCCTTGTTCCAGGTTATTATTACATGGATGGGTTTGGGATATCCCCCACTATTTCTGCCGAGAACATGCTTCAAGTCTCTTGGTTTTTAAAAATCAATTATTTCATATTTTTATATTAACATGTGAAATGTTATTACCATTCTCCTATCTCCCATATCCTACCCAGCTCCCCTTACTTTCAGGAAGATTCTCCTACTTCCAACAACCTACTCCAAACGCATTGCCCTGATGATCCCATATACTATGAAAACTAGCCTTCAATAACCCAAGTTCTTTCCTCCTATAGATGACAGACAATGCCATGCTCTTCTACATATGCAGCTGGAGCTGTGGGTCTCTCCATGTGTAAAAAAATCATTGGTTGCTCTTTTAGCTCCTAAGACCTCAGGTGCAGGTTTGGTCAATTGATATGTTGTGCTCTTCGTGGGGTTGAAAAGCATTCACCTGGCTCAGTTCTTTCTCAGGCTCCAACACTGGGGTCTCAGGGTCAGTCTGAAGGTTAGCTGCAAGCATACTCAGCTGTATGAGCAAAGCTCTGGCAGAGCCTCTGAACAGAGATCCAATCAGGTCCTCTCACCCTGCACATCTTGGCATCCGCATAAAGACTGGTTTTGGTGAATGAATGCTGAATGAACTACAGCTGTTGATGTATCTCAACGAAATCTTCTACAATCACTGTTACACTCTCTGTTCCTGTGTTTCCTCACATTAGTTTTTTATTCTTGCTTCTAAAAAGGACCGAAGCTTTCCCACTTTGGTCTTCCTACTTATTTATCTTCAAAGATCTGCAACACACCCTGCCTGAAGTCCTGGGCTACATCCACAAAAGACTTCAGAGCAGCCTCAGCAGCCATGTGGGTGGGGTTACAGTAAAGTCTGGTGCAGGATTTCCCACACCATCTTCTGCCTAAACAGAGGCATGTGCTGCTGAGAGAAGGTCATGGGTTGGCCTTTGGAGATGTAATCTGCATATTTACAGGTGAACATGCCACAATCACTGTGATTCCCCTGCTGAGGAATCTCTTCTGCTGGCATGCTAGACAGCTTCCATTCCAAAGGGTTCAGATCCACATTCCTTCTGGCTTTGCTCTCCTCCTGCAGATAGTGGAAAATCAGCTCAAGGACATCTGGTCTCTTGTGTCCCATCGAATCCAGGTAGACAATCCTCTTCTCTCTTAGGTCTGTCACCACCAGGCTCCAGTGCTCATCCAGGTGAACCGGCACCAGAAGCAGGTCCTTTACAAAGAGGTCCACTGCCTTGGTCCATCTTCTGACTGACCTGTAGCCCCCACTCTTTAACTTGCTGTAAAAGAAGGTACTAAATGCATAAAGTGCAGGGTATCCTTGACTTTGACTTCTGTCCATGAGCAGATTCATGTAAAAATTGATGACTGTGTCATTGAGCCACTGGGTGTCCCTCAGGGTGCGCATGTCTGCTCGAGTGATTGCCATATTGAAGGCACAACTCAAGATCTCATCTTGTGGCCCTGGGCCTAGAGCACTACTGATTTCCTTTTGCATGTGTGCTGTGAGCACAAGCCCATGGTCCAGCCCTGGGCTCTTCTTTTGGTCTTTAGAAGGCCTTCCTTTGGCCTCAGGCATTGGCATTTGTTGGTGGAGAATGTCATTGCTGACTCTGTCTGGGTGGATGAGAGGTGCCTGAGACACATGAATGTGCACACCCACACAGCCTTTCATCTTCTTTGACAAGTCTAAAGGGACCCTGTTACCTCTGTGAGAGTCAGAGTTCACAGGGACACTGGGTTGAAGGTGGAACAACAAGCCTGGGGATGGTCCATTGTGGTATTTCTGAACACCTAAGTCTTTGTAACTCAAGGGGCCTTTCGATCCTTTGTGACCATAAACTGACTTTGCCTCAGTCACAGCCTCTACATCAGGGCTTTCACTGTCCTCTGGGGGCTTTATATGGTATTGAGTCTCTTCTCCTGGGTACCTTCTATGATCATTGTTTGGCTCTTCACACCCAAGCTTTCTTTTCCACTCTTCCTGTTTGTGCCTCTTTAGAGGTTGTCTTGGCTCTTCAGCCCACACATCATTTCCAGCATCTGCATGGCATTTCCTCTTTTGGCCTTTCTGAGGATGTGCACAGTACACAGTCTCAAGATGATTGAAAGAATGACATGTTCTGGGGCTATTTGGACTCCCTTTGCTCACCAGTTGCCTCTCGGCCATGGTAGAACTTTCAGATTGGCCAGTCACAGTGCATGTCAGACAGACTGCTGGTGTGGGCTCCTGGGTTGTTTTATCCATGGCTACAGGATCAGTTATTGTACTTGTAGGTGTCTTATCCACACAGGACCTTTGCTTCAAGATGAGAAATCACAGCCTGATGAGCTCAGATTTCCTTTGTCCTTGAGATACCTGCAAGATAAAGTCAGAATGAGGCAACAGACTCCAAGAGTCCTTCTTCCTCAGCTGATAAATCTGACCTTGTCTTCAATGTGGGGATTCTCCTGTCTCAGTGTAGGAAAGATCATTGATATGACATAGTGTCTTTGACCTTGTGTGAGAACTGGTGTCTCTGGGAACAATGAGCCCCTGCACACCTCAAAACTATGGAAATTGCTATTGTTATCAGAGACAGGTGTTTGAAGACAGAAGGAACACTGCCCAATTTTTTCTATGAAACCACTACTATACTTATACCTAAACCACAGAAAGATTCCACAGGAAAAAAAAAAAGAAAATGGAAAATACACAATAAAATTGTGGCAAGTGGGAATTAGTGGTACAGAGAAGTCCTAGTACAGTAAAATAAGAATTTAAGTCCTACAGGTACAAAACTTAGGTATACACACACCGATACCGGTACAGGAATCTAGTAAGCACAAGTTGGAAAGAGAATAAAGTCTTGGTGTTGTGTTCTACCCTGCACATTTATGCCTTGGAACATGCCTGGTCACACATTGACACATATGCACACATATTAATTTAAAAAATAAATGTAAATTCTATGGTGTTCTCTAGTTTTAAGGCAAGCACCACCATCATGTAACTGTACAATCTCTTACCGATAAGTCAAAGAATTTACCTAGAAGTTCAGAGCAATTCTTTATCAGAAAACACCAACTATGTCCCTTGTCCTATACTGGCAGCTTACAGCCACATGTAATTCATATTCTAGGGTGCTCTGCATGCCCTTCTGACTTTAACAGGCACTGTACATATACACACAGTCACATATTCACACACTCACACACACAATGCAAATGTGTTTCTGGAGCTACCAGACTAAAATCTCTCAGTATTTGTTCCTTTAACTTTCTCTATTTTTTTATGGTAAGGAATCCATGGGTTTAATTCTCCTAGTGGCAAGGTAAGATGACCAGCAAATGCCCAATCAGCCCCAGGACTCAATGCCTGCCCAAAAATAAAAGACAACAAAATACCACCATGCTTTTATATTTCATGGTGGTGTCTTGAGAAGCACTTCACTATCTAAGCTCTTTCTCCTCAATATGCTCATGTTTCTTTGTTGTTGCTGTTGTTCTTGGAATGCAAATACTAATAACAGGAGGCCCTGAGGCAAGGGTGGTCAGCAACACTAGTTCCGGAAGCTTGAGGATATACATTGATTCCCCAGCTCAGGAATAATGAGTCAGACAAGGTTGACCATGCATGTGATACCCACAGGGAACAGAGACGCTCTGGTCTCTAGAGCTGTCTGGGCTGTAAGCCTATCCAAAAAGGCAGGTGAGGCTTGAGTCAATCAAGTGATCAATGAGAAAAACCTGTGATAATCACTGCTATTTTATGCAAATCTATGGAAACACACTCACACACTCACACCTCAGCATACTCTATCTCTATCTCTCTCTCTCTCTCTCTCTCACACACACACACACACACACACACATACACATACAAACACACATACACACACACACACATTGCAAAGATATTTCTCCATTTACCAGCCTGAGAACTCTCCAGTGCAATTCTGACTTAAATACCTTTTAAAAAATACAGATCTCTCATTGGCTTCCTTTTCCTATTGGCAAGGTTGGAGGAGACCAGATCCAGAGCTTAGGAACAGTTCTTGGTTGGATGATGGTGCCACACATTAAACCTATTTAAGAGTGAGTTCCTCATGATCTACTTGCCTTTTTGTCTCCACAGCACTGGTTTACAACAAAAGACATTTGAGAACCAATTCTTTGGATTCCCAGCACCATATAAAACTTTGATAAGTGCTCCATACCTCTACATGGAAAAGACATGGGATTCCAAAGCATAAAGACATTTAAAGCCGGTCAGGATTACCAATAGCACTCTCTGCTAAGGACACAGGCAGAGAGGGCAGATCCGTAATTACTGAGTATGTGTTGTGCACAGGCAAAGAGAAAGGTTTAACCTCCAGTATCATTTAATAATCAGATATAGTTAGGACAATTTCAGGTTCTCTAAAGTATACAACTTGACTGAATCTGAGTTAAAGGGACCTAACAAAGTGACTTACTGGTCCTATTGTCCCCACAATCCCTGTCTATCAGCAGAAAGTTCAAGGTTTTCTAAGCCAATCTATTTCCTGGTTTAATCTAGTCTTTAGTATATTTTTAGATCCTAAGGAAAGGTCTAAGTTTCCCAAAGTTTGATTAGTATTACAGAGCTTTCCTGCATCTACACAATATGTATTTATACACTACTCTTGAAAGATTAGAGCTTAAGAAACAATAAAAACACAGGAAAAAATGTGTAAACATACACACACAAAAACACATAATGCAAATTTGATTGTGGATATATCACCTGAGGACCCTCTACTGTCGTTCTCAGGAACTTTCTAATTTTTTTTGGCAAGGTCATTATTTGGGTGCATTTTCCCAGAGGCAAGTTAGGTGGCCAGCATATCCCATGATTCACTTGTCTTATTGCCTCCTTTGGACTGGATGACAAAGAAATACCTCGAGACTATTTTATTTTAGGATGGTGTTGTGGGAAGCACTTCAGTATTTAAACTCTTCCTCTAGCCCTATGCTAAGACTTCATTGCTACTGATGTGCTGGGAAAGCAAATCCTAATAAAATGAGGCCCTGGGGAATGGCTGATTAGGCAGAAACAATTGTTCTGTAAGTGTGAAGATCTGAATTTGATTCCCCACCCCCCACACAATGAATCAGGCCAGTCTCACAATGCATGTGATACCCACATTGGGAACAGAGACAGGGTGGTCTCTAGAGCTGGCTGGGCAGACAGCCTCCACAAAATGCCAGGTGAAGCTTGAGTCAATCAAATGGGATCAATAGAAGAAAAAACACAATAATCACTGGAATGTGTTTGCAAATCTATAGAAACACAATCACACACTCACATCTCTGCATATCAAAATCCCTGGTGAACTTATGTACACAGGGGTCACAAGCACTCACAATCTCATTTTTCTACCTTCACATTGGAAGAGGCCCCATTCATATGACTCATCCATGAATGGACTGTAGATATGGTACAACGAAAAGCAATAAAGGGATTTTGGACACCAGGGGAGGCCAACGCTGAGGCACTTATTGGATTCCCTAAGTTACACCACAAGGACAAGTCCAAGCAATATTGTCTACTCTGTACTGAGAAACCATTCTTCCCATTCTCTTTACACACCCTTAAAAAGACAAATCCCACCTTCCTGAAGATGGCCTGCTTGGCTTCAGAGTTACTCAACTATGGAAAACTAGCTACACCAGTACTTAGAGGGCTCCCGAACCTAAAGAAAGTCTGGAATCAAACAGATTCCCACTAAGACATAGGAAATACTCCCCAGCCAGTAGAGACTCTGGTAATTCATGCCTAGGGCTATATGCCTCTGAATGTCAATTAGATCTTCTAGGTTGTTGTATGAGTCAGCAGTTTCTGTCCAAAACTTATACACACACACACACAATTTCAGATGCTATACATAGATATCTACACATTTATCCATGTAGATGTGGACTTGTTAAAATGACCTACCCTCTGTTGTCATTTAATCCAAGATGGCTTCTGTGAATGGAAGGTTCAAGTGTCAAATACTTTTTCAGTCCAACAGTCTGGATGTCTCAGCTGGTCTTTAGTAAATACCAGATTCCCAAAGAATAAACTCTGAGGACACTGGAGGAATGGACCTCTTACCAAGACAAGAACATCCAGGAAATGAACGGAGACTTCCGTTCTTGGGATCTTCTTTATGCTCTGGGAAGTGGGTGTGGCCAAGATAAGGGTAAACAACACCCAATCAAATCCACCTCAACAGATTTCAAACTAAGGTATTTTTACAACCTCAAGAATAATGATTAAAGGTAGTCTGACCCACAAAATTACTAAAATATCATCCAGAGGTTTGCACCTAACTTGAATGTCTAATATAATTTCAAGTGCAATCAAGTGGACATCCCAGAGCAGGCAGCAGTTGGCTCTAAATATTTCACATATGAAAAAGAATTGATGACAGTTAGTTTGAGTGAGCTTGACCTGTATATTTTCACTCTCTAGTGCTTTTTTCTGTGTGTTTGTGTGTGCGGGGGAAATCATTTCATTGCTTCATGAAAAAAAATATGGAGGTACAGGAAGATTTAGAGGTTGGTCAAAACCCAGATTTTTGTCCCACACTCTCCGATACTGAATCACCAAATCAACACACAATCACAGAGTGGACCTGGGTCTCTCTTTACATCTGTAAATATGCAGCTTGGTCTTCATGTGGGTCCTGTAATAATGGAACTTGGCATATTCCATATGCTGCTGCTTGAAAGTAAAATCGTTGGCTCCTTTGTCTGGCTGCAGGGACAAAGGAAGTGCCTAACCTCCCAGAGATTTGATGTTCTTGGTTGAAGAGTTACCTGGGGTGGGGACATTGGTACTTACAAAATAATAACGGTATGAATCATGGGTGAGGGATTGTAGAGATGTTGATTGGAAGAGAATGTAAGATGAGTAAATATAAAAAAAACTCCGGGAGGAAAAGGGGGAGGAGGAGTTGGAATTCTCAGTCTGGAGATCTAACCCCATTATAGGAGAAATACAGGCTTTGATTCTGAGCACCATATACAAGCTCAATTTCTGTTACTTGCCTCCAATTCTAGTTACCAGGAATCAAATTGAGGATATTCCCTACCAAAAAATATAATTACAAAAAACCTTGGACAAATGAATCCTGGCTGTGAAAATTATAGGACATTTCCCAGGGCTCATGGCTTCACACTTCCATGCTTTGATCGTTTCAGGAATGTTCTGGTCTGTAAAGATTAAATATATTGAATTTTAAATACCAAAACTTGCCACTAAGCTGGATTCTTAGCTCTTTTGTTTACATGTACTTTATGCTCATTGTAACTAGTAAGTTTTCAATGAATACTATCAAACCTTTAGAAAAAAATCAAGTACTGACTAGAAAATAGTCATAAAATTGTATGTAAAAATTGTTTTAAAATGTGTACATTATCTCTGTTTTTAAAAATAAATTTGTTTTATTTAAAAAAAGATCTTATGGCAAACTAGCAAAGACAATCACTCAAGACTGAGTGTTGGCATTGGTCAGGAGGAAACCTGCTAATTTTCAGTGAAATTAATTCTACAGAAGTTCTGCTAAACATAGGGAATGGAAAGCAGTTTAATCCTCAACTTCAGTACAGCTTCAACCAGCACATGATGGGAGCAGATGCCAAGTCCCACAAACAAACAATACCAAGATCACAAGATAAAAGTGGGAGGAATGATTATAGGAGCCTAAATGGTCAAGGACAACGAGAAACCAGTCCATATAATTAAGTACCAAGGGCTTATATGAGTTCACAGTGATTTAATCGAATATCAAGGATACTTATTGGGTCTAACTGAGGTCCTCTGCATGCATGTTAAGGCATATAGCTTGGGAATTATTTAGGATTCTTCACATTGGGAGCAGGATCAGTGTCTGACTCTGTTGCTTACTTTGATAACCCTTTTCTTCCTCCTGGACTCCCTCACCAAGCCTCAATCACAGGGAGGTGCCCAGTCTTACTGCAGTGTGATAAGTGTGTTTTGGGTTCGCCCTTGGAGGCTGGCCTGCCTTGAAGTGAGAGAGAGATTGAGTAGAATACACTTTGTGCAGGAGTGAGGAAGGATTGCAAGGTACATGACGAAATGTGGTTGGGTTGAAAGGTATAAGAGAACAAAAATACTCTAGTAAACACCAATTTCCCATACACACACACACACAGACACACACACACACACACACACACAAGCTTCACATAATATATCTTGATTGGTCTCTTTTTTCATATCTGTCATGTGTTAAGGAGTTCAAAAGACCAGTACATCACCCATCTCCTGAAAGACCCTTTATGTAGAACCAGCACAAACCATTCCTCTAGTAAAAGGTACAACCTCAAACTCTTTTCCTAGAGCATTGTAACAGAATGATGTCTCACTCCCTCAACATCACAATCATTTTATGTTTGCCCCAAACATTTTCTTCTGAGATTTCTTGTTTTAAAGTAACTCCTTACTTATATTCTTTCCCATCTGTCTCCTTGTTTACCAACGATCTCATGCATATAAATATATGAATATAACCAGCTGAGTTCATTCTGAGCTGCTGGCGTGTGTATCTGTGTATGGCTGAGCTCTTGGGGTGGATGACCAATTAGGTGGCTTGTCCAGGAAGTGACATTCCTGTCCTTCTCAGTGTTAATGATTTGCCTGTAGCTGTTTCATCAAATGATGGGAAGTTGTGAGATTTCTACCTCAGTGTTGGATTGCCTTTTGTGGTTGTCAGCATCGAAAACTTGCTAAAGTACACAAGGTGTAAAAGTGTCATGGGTGTGGCTTTCTCTCCAATAGAGAAGATATAATGTCACAGCTGGGAACTGGGTCCTATTGCTCTTAAAAATCTCCTGACTCCTTTTCTTTGAGCTCCCTGGGCCTCATCTGTAGCAGCTGTGCTGAAGGTGTATCAGCTGGGCTGGGCCTCCAGGTCAGTTTGTCTCTGGGTTTTTACTGAGTAGTGCCTCACATGAATGGCTTCCGTTGAGAGAAACAAAGAAGGCTCTTTGTTGGGAGGTACACATACCTGACGTATTGGTATTTATAACACAAATTAAATCATCCTGTTTTGAAAAAGTGTCATGTTGGAGTCTTCTCTAGATTCCATTATTTCAGCAGCCATGGAAGCAGGCTAGGGGTCGGTTAGCAATTCCTTCAGTAGAGAAGGGCATCAACCTAATTACCTGATGTTGGTTCTCTTCAAGATTATAGGCTTATATTTTCTTTTTCATTTTATTGGATATTATCTGTAATTACATTTCAAATGTTTTCCTTTCCAGTGCCATAGTCTATGTCTTTTTATTGGGGAAATAGGACCGTTGATTTTAAATGATATTAAGGAATAGGTATTGCTGGTTCCTGTTATTTTTGTTTTTAGAATTAGAATAATGTTTTGAGATTTTCTTCTTTTGGGTTGGTTGTAAAAATATTATTTTGCTTTCCTTAGGGTGTACTTTTATCCTGGTTGGGGTGTTTTCCATCTGTTATCCTTTGTTGGGCTGTGTTTGTGGAAAAATATTGTGTAAATTCGGTTTGGTCCTGGAATATCTTGGTTTCTTCATCGGAATTACTTGACAGTGTTGCTGGGTATAAAATTTTCGGCTTAAATTTGTGTTCTCTTAGGGTCTATATGGCATCTGTTTAGGATCTTCTAGCTTTCAAAGTCTCTGTTGAGAAGTCAAGTGTAATTGGTCTGTCTGCAAATGTTACTTGCCCTTTTTTTATTTCTTTTTTCTTTTTACTGCTTTTAGTATTCTATTTTTCTTTTCATTTTTTGGTGTTTTCACTAATATAATTCTCCAGATCATTCTTTTTTGGTCTAATATATTAGGTGTTCCTGAGGCTTCTTGTATGTTCATGGTCATATCATTCTCTTGGTTAGAGAAGTTTTCTTCTATAATTTTGTTGAAGATATTTAGGTGGAAGTCTTCACTCTCTTCTACACTATTCCTTTTAAGTTTAGTTTTTTCATTGTGTTTTTACAGCCAATATCCAAATGTAGAAGAGGAAAGACAGTAAATAGGACAAGGTCTGTGGACTTCTGTAGGAAAAGTTGTAAAGAAGAGTAGCTATTCCAATCTCCTTTTGTCAGGATACCAGCTATCAATTTCAGGAATGTCAGGTGTCCTTACACAGATCAGTAAGGTAACATAATCTGGCAAGACCTGCCTTCCCTGAAGAAAAGGGGTCTAGACAGCAGGAGTGACAGGGACCAGCTGGATCTCAATGAGGTGATATCTGCCATGCCTCTCTCAACAAAGTAAACTCCAGCCTAGATCCAGACCAAGGAAGCATTTTGTAGGTTGATATGTGCACCACTCTCACTATCTGTGAGTCCTATTTATATTCTAGTCAATCATTCCCTGTCCTTCTATCAGCCTTCTTCAGTAAAACACTATGTGAGTCTGAATCACATGACACCACAAGAGACTTCCAATTTTAGAGACATCTTGCTGTGCAACTTGTCTGTGCCAGGAAGAGAGAGAGAGGGATAGAGAGAGATTGAGAAAGAGAGAGACAGAGAAAGAAAGACAGAGATAGAGAGAAAGAGCAAGATAGAAAGAGAGAGAGAGAGAGAGGGAGAGAGAGAGGGAGGGAGGGAGAGACACACCCAGAGAAAGAAAGACAGAGAGAGACACTCAGAGAGAGACAGAAAAACAGACACAGTGAGAGAGAGAAAGAGAGAGAGAGAGAGAGAGAGAGAGAGAGAGAGAGAGAGAGATGGAAAGAGAGACAGAGGCAGAGAGAGGCAAAGAGAGACTACCCAGCACATTAAATGTTGTTTAGAAATATTCTACTGATTCCCAAATGTGCATTCATTTTTGAGAATAGATTTAGTTATCCTGAGATTCTCTTTTTATTCCAAATAATTGTGGAAATTGTTCTTTCTAACTCTATGAAGTAATTGTTAGATTTTTGATGGGGATTGCATTGAATCTGTACATAGCTTTAGACAACATGGCCATTTTTATTATGTTGACCATTCTAATTTATAAGCATGAAAGGTATTTCTATCTTCTGAGATCTTCAAACTTGTCTTCTTCAGAGATTTGAAGTTCCTGTCTTACAGATTGTTCAGTTGCTCAGTTAGAGAATCTACCCCACACTTTCTACACTGGTAAGAAATCTTCTGTTACTTTCTCTAGGGCATCAGTCATCAATTTGACTGTACATTTGTACCTGTGGACTCGCTGCTGCTAAGCTCCAGGTTCATATCCAACAACAGTCTCTCTCTTATCTTACAGCACAACCCTCATTTCCTTTCCTGTCCATTGGATCTTTAATCTGTACCTTCATTCAAACACCCAGCCTAGAATGTTCTCTGTGTTTAAGACAATGATGCTCTGTTGTGCTCCTTGCTTTCTGACTCTTCCTATTTCAAAGAACTGTGAGCACCTGTATTTCTCCTTTCGAGGGACTGCATCTAAAATTAATTACAAACAAAGCTGAGCATTCCGGAGAGGATTTTATTGGTCAGGTTAGTAGAAGAGGAATGACCCTCCCTTCATATGGGTGCTATCATTTAGTGGCAGACCAGTTAGACAGATAAGGAAGAAAGATAGGACTTTTTGCTTCCTTGCCCACTTCCAGCCTTCCCTCAATTCCCAGTGACCTGGTCAACCCTACTTTAAACATCTGTGATAATACTACACTTCCAAGTGCGACAATCATCCAAATAATCCATAGTTTCCCATAGCTGCCATAACAAATTAGTTCATGATGGACTCTGTGATCCCAGTTATCCTTATGACTTGCCATACCATGAATATAAGCAAAAACCACCTCCACCTTTAAAAGACACAGTTGGTTAGTGATTTATTTCTGTGTGTTTGTGAACACATGGGTGTAGGCAAATATAGTGAAGTCAGGGGAAAATTTTGGGAGGCAATTCTACTACTCAGTGAGTCTTAGAGATTGATGTGAGGTGTGCGAACATTGCAAAAAGCTCCTTTATACACTAGTACAGCTCAAACACCAGCTTTTTTATACTGAGGTGAGATTTGGACTCATGTCTACTTCCTTTAAAAGGAGGTGTTTTCATTTTCTTATTTTTCTTTATTTTTTAACTTTAAAAAACAAATACAGATGTACAGAATTTTAATCATGTTTGCATAAAAGTATAGGAATACATTTTTGTAAGGTTGTAATTAAGTATTTGTGGGTACATATATATACACATAAATATATATGTAACAATAATATAAGAAAAGAGGTTATTAATTTGAGGGGATAGGGGAGAAATTGAGAGGGTTGTAGGAAGGAAAGGGGGATGTGATACAGTTCTAAATTAATTAAAATATATTCATTTTTTTCTTGAACTTCACACAGTCTGTGAGTTGTTTCTGGAGTGTTCAGAGCTTTCTAGGGTTAGTATCCCATTATCAGTGAATGCATATTATGTCTGTTGTTTTGTGACTGAGTTATCTCACTCAGGATGATATTCTCTCGATGCATCCATTTTCTTAAGTATTTCATTATGCCATTGTTTTTCATATCTGAGTAGTACTCCATTGTTAAATGTACCACAATGTTTGTGTCCATTCATCTACTGAGAGACATCTGGGTTTTTTCCAGCTTCTGGCTCTTATAATTACAGCTGCTATAAACATTGTGGTGCATGTATCTTTGTTGTATGTTGGAGCATCTCTGGGGTAAATGCCCAGAAGTGGAATAACTGGGCCTTCAGGCAGTAGTATGTCCATTTTTCTGTGGAACAGCCAGACTGATTTCCAGAGTCGTTGTATCAGTTTATAACCCCAGCAGCAGTGCAGAAGTGGTTCTCTTTCTCCACATCCTAGCCAACATCTATTGTCATCCGAGTTTTGGATCTTGGTCAATCTGACAGGTGTGAGGTGGAATTTCAGGGATGTTTTGATTTGCCTTTCTCTGATGGCTAAGGATGTTGAGCACTTTCTTAGTTGTTTCTGAGCCATTCGGTATTCCTCGATTGAGAACTTTTTGTTTAAGTCTGTACCCCATTTTTAATAGGGTTGTTTGATTCTCTGGTATCTTGCTTTTTGAGTTCTTTGTATACCTTGGATATTATGCCTCTATCTTATGTGGGGTTGGAAAATATCTTTTCCCACTCTGTTGTCTGCCATTTTATTTTCATGATAGTGTCTTTAGCCTTACAGAAACATTGCAATCTCTTTAAGTCCCATTTGTCAATCTTTGACCTTAGAGCTCAAGCTATTAGTGTTCTGTTTAGGAAATTTTCTCCTGTACCTATGAGTTCTAAGGTTTTCCCTACTTTCTCATCTAATAGTTTCAGTGTACCTGGTTTCATGTGGAGATCTTTGATCCACTTGCACTTGGGCTTTGTACATGGAGATAAGAAAGGGTCTATTTTCATTCTTCTGCATGCTGAGTGCCAGTTGGACCAAAACCATTTGTTGTATAGGCTATACTTTTTCCATTGAATGTTTACAGCTCCTTTGTCAAACATCAGGTCACCATATACATAAGGGCTCAATTTTGGATCTTCTATTCTATTCCATTGATCTGCGTGCCTATTTCTGTACCAGTACCATGCAGTTTTCCGGACAATTGCCTTGTAATATATCTTGAGTTCAGGTATAGTTATTCCTGCAGATGTTTTCTTGTTGTTTAGGATGGATTTAGCTCTTCTAGGTCTTTTGTCATTCCAAATGAAATTGCACATTGCTCTTTCCAACTCAGTAAAAAACTGGGTTGGAATTTTGATGGGGATTGCATTGAATCTATAGATTGATTTTGGTAAGAAGGCCATTTTAAAATAATGATCCTTCAAATCCATGAGCATGAGAGATCTTTCCATTTTCTGAGGTCTTCCACGATTTCCTTCTTTAGAGTTTTTAAATGCTTCTCATACAGATCCTTCACTTTCTTAGTTAAAGTCACACCAAGTTATTTCGTAGGGTGACTATTGTGAATTGTATCTTTTCCCTAATTTCTTTATCTACATGTTTGTCCTTTGACTATTGGAAGGTTACTGATTTGTTTGAGTTCATTTTATATTGGCCAATGTGATGAACTTGTTTATCAGCTGGAGGAGTTCTCTGGTGGTGTTTGGGGTAGCTTAATTACACTATCATGTAATCTTCAAATAGTGATGATTTTACTTCTTCCTTTCCAATTTGTATCCCTTTGATTTTCTTTTACTGTCTAATTGCTCCAGCCAGGACTTGCAGTACTATGTTGAATAGGTAGGGGGAGAGTGGGCAGCCTTATTGAGTCCCTAATTTTAGTGGGATTGCTTCAATTTTCCCACTGTTAAATTTGATGTTGATGTTGGTTTGCTGTATATTGCGTTTATTATGTTTAGGTATGGGCCTTGGATTCCTGTTCTTTCCAAGACTTTTAACATGAAGCGGTGTTGAATTTTGTCAAATGCTTTCTCAGCATCTAGTGATATGACTATGTGATTTTTTTGTTTTTGTTTTTTTTTGTTTGTTTTTTTTTTGAGTTTGTTTATATGGTGGATTACATTGATTGACTTCCCTATATTAAACCATCCCTACATGCCAGTGATGAAGCCTACTTGATCTTGGTGAATGATCATTTTGATGTGTTCTTGGATTCGGTTTGCAAGGATTTTTTTTTTTTTTTTTTTTTTTTTTTGAGTATTTTTGCATCAATGTTTATAAGTGAGATTGGTCTGAGGTTCTCATTCCTTGTAGAGTCTCTGTTTGGTGTAGGAATGGGGGTTATTTTAGCCTCAATAAATGAGTTTGGTAATTTTCCATCTGATTCTATTTGTTGAATATTTTGTAGAGTATTAATATTATGTCCTCTATATGTCTAATAAAATTCTGTACTGAACCTGTTTGGACCTGGGATTTTTTTTGGTTGGGAGTCTTTTGATGACTGCCTCTATTTCTTTAGGTATTAAGAGATTATTTAGATGGTTTACCTGGTCCTGATTTGACTTTATTATTTTGTATCTGTCTAGGAATTCATCCATTTCCTCCAGTTTTTCCACTTTGTTGAGTATAGGCTTTTGTAGTAGGATCTGATGATTTCTTGAATTTCCTCAGTTTTAGTTGTCATTTCTCCACTTTCCTTTCTGATTTTGTTAATTTGGACACTCTCTCTTTGCCCTCTAGTTAGTCTGGCTAAGGGTTTATCAATCTTGTTGATTTTCTCAAAGAACTAGCTCTTGGTTTTGTTGATTATTTAAATGGTTCTTTTTGTTTTTATTTGGTCTATTTATGCACTAAGTTTGATTATTTCTTGCCATCTACTCCTCTTGGGTCTATCTGCTTCCTTTTGTTCTAGAGCTTTCAGCTGTGCTGTCAAGTTGCTGATGTATGCTCTCTCCAGTTTCATTTTAGAAGCACTCAGAGCTATGAGCTTACCTCTCAGTACTGCTTTCATTGCATCCCATAGGTTTGGGAATGTTGTGTTTTGGTTTTCATTAAATTCTAGAAAATCCTTATTTTCTTTCTTTATTTCTTCTTTGACTCTGCTATCATTTAATAGAGCATTGTTTAGTTTCCATGTGTATGTGGGCTTTTAGTTGTCTCTGTTGTTGTTAAAGACCAGCCTTAGACCATGGTGATCTAAGAGCATGCATGGGAGTATTTCATTCTTCTTATATATATTGAGGCTCTTTTTGTGACCAATTATGTGGTCAATATTTGTGAAGGTGCCATGAGGTGCTGAGAAGAAGGTGTATTCTTTTTTTTAGGATGGTATGTTCTGTAGATATATTAATTCTAGTTGGTTTATAACCTCTGGTAGTTTTACAGTATCCTTGTTCAGTTTTTGTTTCTTTGATCTGGCCATTGGTGAGAGTGGGTTTTTGAGATCTCCCACTATTATTGTGTGGGGAGCAATGTATTTTTTGAGCTTTAGTAGGGTTTTATTTAATGGATGTGAGTACTATTGTATTTGGAGCATATATATTAAGAATTGATTGTTCCTCCTGTGAATTTCCCCGGTAACGAGTAAAAGGTTTCCTTCCTTATCCTTTTTGATAACTTTTGGTTGAAAGTCAACTTTATTTGATATTAGAATGGCCACTCCAGCTTGCTTCTTGGGGCCATTTGCTTGGAAGGTTTTTTCCCACACATTTACTCTAAGATAGTGCCTGTCTTTGTCTCTGAGATGAGTTTCTTGTATGCAACAAATTTCTGGGTTTTGTTTATGTATTTATTCTGATAACCTATATCTCTATAATGGGGAACTGAGTCCATTCATGTTAACAGATATCGAAGAATAGTGGTTTCTGTTTCCTGCTATTTTTGATTTAGAGTTTGAATTGTGCCTGTATGCCTTTCTTGTTATGGTTTTCTTGCTTAGGTGTTTTCTTGTTTTTATTAGGATGTAGTTCCCCTCATTTTAATTGGTTTTCCATATATAATTCGTTGTAGTGTTGGGTTTGTTGTCAGATAATGTGTAATTTTAGTCTTGTCTTGCAATGTCTTAGTCTCTCCATCTATGGTGATGGAGAGTTTTGCTGGGTATAGCAGCTTTGGCTGGCTCCAGTGCTGTCTTAGGGTCTGCATGATGTCTGTCCAGGCTCTTCTAGATTTTATAGTCTCTGATGAGAAACCGGGTGTGATTCTGATTGGTCTGCCTTTATATGTTACATGGCCTTTTCCACTTACCGCTTTTAATATTTTTTCTTTATTTGGGCACTTGGCATTTTGACTATTATGCGTCAAGAGGAATTTCTTTTCGAATCCAATCTATTTGGAGTTCAGTAGGCTTGTTTTATGCTCATGGTCATCTCATTCTTAAGGGTAGGGAAGTTTTCTTCTATGATTTTGTTGAAGATATTTACTGTGCCTCTTATTTGATATTCTTAGTCCTCTTCTATTCCGATTATCCTTAGGTTTAGTCTTATCATTTTGTCCTGGATCTCCTGGACATTTTGGGTTAGGGGCTTTTTGCTTTTTTGCATATTCTCTGACTGTTTTGTCTATGTTTTCAATGTTGACTTCGGCAACCGTGATTCTCTCTTCCATCTCTTGTAGTCTATTGTAAATGCTTGCATCTGTGACTCCTGAATGCTTTTTTAGGTGTTTTACCTTTGGATTGTCTCTTTTACTGGTTTTTTTATTGTGTCAATTTCCATTTTACATTCCTTCTTTCATTCCTTCATCTCTTTGGTTCTGTTTTCCTCTAGTTCCTTGAGTTGTTTGAGTGTATTTCTTGTTTCTTCTTTAAAAGCTTCTAATTCTTATGCTTTTCCTCCCATTCTTGTTTGAGCATCTCTATTATCATCTTGAGGTATGATTTTAGGTCTGAGTCTTCTTTTTCTGGTGTGTTTGGCATTCCGCTGTTTGCGGTAATGGGAGAGCTGGGTACGGGTGTTACCAGGCTGCCTTGGTTTCCCTGGGGTACTTTTTCCCTTTCCTCTTGCCATCTTGTTGTTTTCAGTCTTGTGTCCCTGGATCACTGCTGGAACACCGCTGCCTCACTGCTGTTCCTGGTGGTGGGTGGTCTGAGTGCGGTTCTTCACTCTGTTTGTCGGCTGGCTCACCTCCAAAAGGAGGTATATTCTTATCAAAAAAAAAAAAAAAAAACATTTAATCCTCTTCCCAATTTATTATCTCAAAGTAATCATATCTGAAAAATGAAATTAGCATATTTTTATGAATATCATTAATAATGTCTATTTTAATCTTCAAACTATTGTTGATCCAACCTCATTCTTGATATTATACATCATCTTTAATGTATAATAATTGGATCATAGGAAGAAAAATGTATAGTTGGACACAGATTGTACTGAGAGAAATGACTACCTACTATTGTAGAGGGAGTATTGTATTTGTATTGCAGAAATACCATTTCTACAGTGAATATAAGAGGGCGGAAGATCTGATACCAAACACTCCTGTTTCTTTTGTTTCTCTCTCATACTGGCTGCTTTTCTGTCAACTTCACACAAACTGTAGTTATCAAAGTGAAAGGAGCCTCAGTTGAGGAAATGTCTTCATGAGATCCAGCTGTAAGGCATTTACTCAACTAGTCCTCAAGGGCAGTGGATGGCCCAGCACATTGTGGGTGTGCCATCCTTTGGGTTCAATAAAAATTCAGGCTGTGTAAGGCAGAGAAAGTAATCCAATTAGTAATATCCCTCCATGGCCACTACATCAGCTCCTGCTTCCAGACCTTCTTGAGTTCCAGACCTGACTTCCTTTGGTGATGAACAACAATATGGTGGTGTAGGCTGAATAAACTTTTTTCTCCCCAACTTTCTACTTTGTCAGTATGTTGGTTGTGCAGGAATAGAAGCTCTGACTAGGCCACCACTTGTTTGTAGGATTTTTTCTGCAACTTCCTGAATGGCCCAGCTTTAGTTTCTGGGTACTTCTCCATAGATTTGGACAAAGTGTTTCTTGTTTTAAATGAAAAAAGAAAAAGCCAAGAACTTCCATGCCTCCCAGTGGTTACTTTATGCACAGAGTTTAATACAAACCTGAAAAGTGCATCACCTGGCAGTTGTCTTGCTGGAGATGAGCACTGTGATAATGACTGGGTACTGCTGTTCCTCAGGAGAGATGGAGGCTTTGTGGACCTGCACTTCATAACCTATGACAGCCCCTGGATCAATGGTGAACACATTCTACAGTGACCTTTATGTGTAGCAATAACAGTACCAGATAAAATACTGCATCTCTAGATTCCTGAGTTCAATTGCTATGAACAATGTGATAGATTTTCAAAAAGGTGAAGCTTCCTGCCTCTGTGACAATGGTGACTGGTTAATATGTCAATTGTGAGAATCCTTTGGTGCTTTATGAAGAGAATTTATCCAGTTATTTATGGTAAGTAGGTTAGATTTGCTTAATAAATGAGATCACTGACAATTTTGGGAAGGTAAAGAAATTTTAAAGTGAAAATAATCTTCACTATTAGTTATTAGATTTATTTAGAAAAACATGGTGAAATTACAACATTTCCTCTCTATTTGCTCATTTGGTGCCTTCAAACTACCCTCCTCTGAAACTCTCCAATGTCACCCCCAAACTGATGTCTGTTTTTCTTTTATTGATACATCCAAAAGATCCTGCTGACCCACCTGCTTAGAATATCCTTCATTCTTTATTGCCTTGTGAGCAGCAAAATCTTGACATCACAAGCAAAGGCTCTAAGAACCATGGAACTTGACTTACTCCATCCTTCCCCACATAGTGTGGAGCAGTGCTGAATATCCAGAGGGAAGTAGAAAATGTCTTAGTACTTTAAAGAACTTGTTGCTTTCGCAGAAGACACAAGTTCAACTCACAAACCCATCTCATAACTGTCCATAAATCCAGTTCTCGGGGTGCAAAACTCCTTCAAAATTCTGCAGGTACCATAAATCTATGTGATGGACATAAAAACACCCATGCAAAATATTCAGTCATATGAAATAAAATAAACTAAAATACTATTTAAAATGTGTTGGCTGGAAAGATGACTCAGTGGTTAAATCACTGACCGGTCTTCTAGAGGTTCTGAGTTCAAATCCAAAGAACGTCATGTTGGCTCATAACAATTTATAATGTGTTATCATGTCCTGTACTGTTGTGTCTAAAGGCAGATACAGTGTATTTATGTATTATTAATAAATTAATTAAAATGTATTAATTAGGAAGCCTTATACTTTGTATGCTAAATAAATATTTCCTAAAATGAAAAACTAAAGAAGAAATAAAAATCAATCAAATAATATTTCTGAGTTGACCTAAAAATAAAGCTAGAATATGTGAAATTTTTCATGCTTTTTTGAAATTTCATAATCAAATTGATAAAAAATTTAATTTCTACATGGTTTTGACAGTTTTGAATAAATTAAAAATAACAACTTTCAAGCAATAACAAAATTTTGGTGAGGAAAATAGGAGACGCACAAAATAATTACTTTTTAAAACCTTGATAGTAGTATTGTAAAAATTTAAATCCGGCTATTCCATATTTGAACTAAAAAATAATATACATTGCATAGTTTCTCAAGCAAGAACTTGACAACACTAGCAACTACATATAAGTCCTCATGAACAACAGGACAATGATTTCACTGAAATATGATTTAGTTTCTCATACATAAACTGGCATCTATTTATTTTACTGGTTTCCTTAAAGACTATATATTTTAAATGATTTAGGTAATTAGATTCTTCAGGCCAAATACACAAAAGTAAAGCTAAGCTAAGTCTGATCATTTTTGACAAGAGAAACCAGACACTGTTGCAACCAACACTAAGGCAAGTTCTACTGAAGTGACTGCAAGATCCTGCAGGGTAATCACACCAAAAGGATTTTGGTTTTCTTCAGACTCAGTAGTGAGACAATTGTCCATAAGCAACTGGACAGCCCCACCATAGTAATGTTCTTACCTTCACCCCAGAGACACAAGATGTCTATGCATCTAAGACAGTTTTCATATTTCTGTTGAAAACACTTGATGATAGTGATCCACAGTGAAACACATCATATATGATTATGATCTTGTGATGATGATACATGACTCAGAAGTAGGAAGAAAGAAAACAGTGCTTGTCCCAGAGGAAAAACCTTACTTTTCCTACCTTTTCCTTGCTCCCATGGTAGAATGTGAGCTTGCCATGTTTATAGGGATTCACACAAATAGAGGTATGCTAGCCCATTCATGGGTAGTCCAGAGATCAATGCTCCTATTACATAAAGGGTACACATTTCTCCAGCTCTTCTGGACACCACTTTTTTCTATGATGCTGAACTACACTTATGTTCTTTAAAAACTTTAGATAGAGGTGCATGCAGAAGAGGTGCTCAGGCCATCTGCCAACAGGACCAGTGGAGATCCAGGGACACAGGCCTGGTGAGAATGCACTGAGTAGCCAGGGCACGGAGAGGTCAGGATTGACCATGGGGAAAGCACCCCCCACGGTGGTTCAGGGGAGCAGGAACTCTGCTATAGGGTCTCAGTTTCCACCCAGCCTGCTCATGCATGCAGACCAGGGACTCAGGCTATCTGACACCAGAAACATTGGAGATCCAGCGATGCAGGCCTGGTCAGACTCGCCTGGAGTAGCGAGGTGCAGAGAGATCTGGGTCAAGCACCTGGAAAGCAACCACCCCATTGTTTCAAGGGAGCAGTAACTCTGCCTTAGGGACTCGGTTTCCAACAAGAAGTCCGGAGCATGCAGAACAGGCACTCAGGCTATCTGCTACTAGGAACAGCAGAGATCTAGGGCCACAGGCCAGGTACTCGAGAAAGACAGTAACGAATCCCTGACAACAAGACCATGTATAAATACACATAACATGATGGAAAGAGGAAAGAAAAAAAACTTACCCCAAGGAAACCAAGACAACCTAGCAACACCAGAACCCAGCTCTCCCATCATGGCAAACAGCAGAATACCAAACACGCCAGAAAAAATGACTCAGACCCAAACTTATACCTGAAGATGATGATAACAATCCTTAAATAAGAACCAGAGGAAAAGCATGAAGAAAAAAGGTTTTAAAGATGAAACAAGAAAAGCACTGAAATATATCAAAGAACTAGTGGAAAACAGAACCAAAGAGATTCAGGAATTGAAAAAGAAATCTAAAATGGTAATGGAAACAATTTTTAAAAAGACACTAAAAGAGACAACCATAGAGGTAGAAAACCTGAAAAAGGAATCAGGAGTCACAGATATAAGAATTGCCAACAAACTACAAGACATGGCAGAAAGAATCTCAGGAGCCAAAGAGAACACTAAAAACATAGACAAAACAGTCAGAAAAGATGCAAAAGCAAAAATTTCCTAACTCAAAATGTCCAGGATATTCAGGACACAATGGGAAAAACAAACCTAAGGATGATAGAAATAGAAGAGTGCAAAAAATATCAACTAAGAGGCACAGTAAATGTCTTCATCAAAATCATAAAAGAAAAATTCCCTACCCTTAAGATAGAGAAGACCTTGAGCATAAAAGAAGACTACAGAACCCCAGATAGAGTGCACCAAAAAGAAATTTCTCCTGACACAAAATAGTCAAAATGCCAAGTGCCCAGCAAAGAAAGAATATTAAAAACTGTAAGGGAAAAAGGTCATGGAACATACAAAGTCAGACCAATAAGAACGACACCTGACATCTCAACAGAGATTATGAAAGCTAGATGATTCTGGACAGACATCATGCAGACCCTAAGAGAACACACGTGTCAACCCAAGCTGCTATACCCAGCAAAACTCTCAATAAACATAGACGGAGAGACCAAGATATTACAGGACAAAACTAAATTTACACAATATCTGACCACAAACTGAGCACTACAACAAATTTTAAGTAGAAAACCCAATAAAGAAAGGAAACTACATCCTAGTTAAAACAAGAAAATACCTAAGCAAGAAAACCAAAAGAAGAAAGACACACAAGCACAATTCTATCTTTAAAAGCAAAAGTAGCAGGAAACAACAACCACTACTCCTTAATATCTATTAGCATAAATGGACTCAATTTACTAATAAAATATATAGGCTATCAGACTAGATACATAAAGAGAATCCAGCCTTTTGCTGCATACAGGAAACTCATCTCAGAGACAAAGACAGACACTATCTCAGAGGAAAAAGTTTGGAAAAAACCTTCCAAGCAAATGGAGACAAGAGGCAAGCTGGAGTGGCCATTCTGATATAGAATAAAGTAGCTTTTCAAACAAAAGATATCAAAAAAGATGAGGGACACTTTTTACTCATTACAGGGGAAAAATTATCAGGAGGAACTTTCAATCCTCAACATATATGTTCCAAATGCAAATGACCTTATATTCATAAAAGAAACTATACTAAACTCAAAAAAAAAATTTCGCACCCACAATAATAGTGGGAGACCTCAACACACCACTCTCATCAATGGATAGATCATGGAAACAGAAACTGAACAAGGACACAGTGAAACTAGCAGTGGTTATGAACCAATTGGAATTAATAGACATCTGCAGAACATAACATATTAAACAAAAAATAGAACTTCTCACCACCTCGTGCCACCTTATAGAAAATTAACCATATAATTGGTCTCAAAACAAGTCTGATAAGATGTAAGAAGAATGAAATACTCTCATGCAACCTATCAGATCACCAGGGTCTAAGGCTGGTCTTCAATAACAACAAAGACAACAAGAAGCCCATATACATATAAAAACAAAACAATGCTCTAATAAACATAGCACAGTCAAAGAAACAATAAAGAAAAAGTTAAGGACGTTCTAGAATTTTATGAAAGTGAAAACACAACATACCAAAACTTATGGGTCGCACAGAAAGCAGTACTGAGAGGAAAACTCAGAGCTCTGTGTGCTTCCAAAAAGAAAATGGAGAGAGCATACACTAGGAAATTTACAGCATAGTTGAAAGCTGTAGAACAAAAGGAAGCAGAAACAACCAAAAGGAGGAGATGTCAAGAATCAATGAAACTGTTTTCAGAATCTGACCAAATAAAAACGAATAGAACCATTCAAAGAATCAGCAAAACCAAGAGCTGGTTCTTGGAGAAAATTTACAGCATTGATAAATCCTTATTCAGACTAACAAGAGGGCAAAGAGAGAGTATCCAAATTAATGAATTCCGAAAGGAACGCTGAGACATAACAACTGAAAATGAGGAAATTCAAGAAATCATCAGATCCTACTACAAAAGCTCATGGATTGGAAAAGTAAATACATAAAATCTGGACATTTACCATTGATTTTTGAAAGAAAGTTGTAAAAAAAAAAAAAAAAAAGAAAGAAAAACTTGAGCCAGAGCAGATTTTCTCCCTAAAGAATTCTCTCTTCACACCAGGGGATGACAAAATAGTCACTATGTAAGATGCAAATGCACAGACAGTTTACATGACGAATCAACTCCCCCTTGGACTCTGCTGTCCATTTCTCAGACAACCTCAATATACCATGTAGGGAAAAGAAGGAAGCAGACATGACAATTCATTATCAAACCATATTAAACTTTATTCACTCAAAACTTCACGAATAGAAATAAAAGCTTTACAATAAACAGAGAATGTAAATTCAAATTCTCTATGTAAAATATATTGCTATAACCTATACTGTATGTTTGGACAGTGATTAAATAGTAAAGTAGGTAACATGGCAGAATATATTAATGGTGAAAATATTAATTACAGCTTCCTAAAAGCAAATATTTTTTAAAAAGTATAACATGCCATGTTTTGTTTTGACTATGAAGTTCTAAACAGCATTCACAAAGGGTGAGGTTGTGTTCAAAGTCTTGAATTTAAATTTCATATTTAGCTGTACAGTCACATCACTCAGTTCCAGAGATAAGACAGATCTGCCTGAGTTGCAAGAAGAGAGCATCTTGACACGTCTATGCCAGGTTTCCTAACAGTATTTCATAGTCAGGCTCCCAGAACACCATGGTCACAGTACAACATAAAAAAACAGAGAGAAAAAAATAAAAACCTTTGAAAATATCCACTACTAGTAAGATAAATACTATAAAAAAAAAAACACAAAATTAAGGGAAATAGAGTGGTGACCACAACATTAACATGGGTCAAAATACAACCTTTAATACAGCATGCGTGTGAGTATATGCTGTGTGTTGAATAGTCTCTAACTTATACTGGGTCCATCTCTGTCACAGATGTCTTCAGATGAAGCTCTCCCTTGTTCCAGGTTATTATTACATGGATGGGTTTGGGATATCCCCCACTATTTCTGCCGAGAACATGCTTCAAGTCTCTTGGTTTTTAAAAATCAATTATTTCATATTTTTATATTAACATGTGAAATGTTATTACCATTCTCCTATCTCCCATATCCTACCCAGCTCTCCTTACTTTCAGGAAGATTCTCCTACTTCCAACAACCTACTCCCACCGCATTGCCCTGATGATCCCATATACTATGAAAACTAGCCTTCAATAACCCAAGTTCTTTCCTCCTATAGACGACAGACAATGCCACGCTCTTCTACATATGCAGCTGGAGCTGTGGGTCTCTCCATGTGTAAAAAAATCATTGGTTGCTCTTTTAGCTCCTAAGACCTCAGGTGCAGGTTTGGTCAATTGATATGTTGTGCCCTTCGTGGGGTTGAAAAGCATTCACCTGGCTCAGTTCTTTCTCAGGCTCCAACACTGGGGTCTCAGGGTCAGTCTGAAGGTTAGCTGCAAGCATACTCAGCTGTATGAGCAAAGCTCTGGCAGAGCCTCTGAACAGAGATCCATATCAGGTCCTCTCACCCTGCACATCTTGGCATCCGCATAAAGACTGGTTTTGGTGAATGAATGCTGAATGAACTACAGCTGTTGATGTATCTCAACGAAATCTTCTACAGTCACTGTTACACTCTCTGTTCCTGTGTTTCCTCACATTAGTTTTTTATTCTTGCTTCTAAAAAGGACCGAAGCTTTCCCACTTTGGTCTTCCTACTTATTTATCTTCAAAGATCTGCAACCCACCCTGCCTGAAGTCCTGGGCTACATCCACAAAAGACTTCAGAGCAGCCTCAGCAGCCATGTGGGTGGGGTTACAGTAAAGTCTGGTGCAGGATTTCCCACACCATCTTCTGCCTAAACAGAGGCATGTGCTGCTGAGAGAAGGTCATGGGTTGGCCTTTGGAGATGTAATCTGCATATTTACAGGTGAACATGCCACAATCACTGTGATTCCCCTGCTGAGGAATCTCTTCTGCTGGCATGCTAGACAGCTTCCATTCCAAAGGGTTCAGATCCACATTCCTTCTGGCTTTGCTCTCCTCCTGCAGATAGTGGAAAATCAGCTCAAGGACATCTGGTCTCTTGTGTCCCATCGAATCCAGGTAGACAATCCTCTTCTCTCTTAGGTCTGTCACCACCAGGCTCCAGTGCTCATCCAGGTGAACCGGCACCAGAAGCAGGTCCTTTACAAAGAGGTCCACTGCCTTGGTCCATCTTCTGACTGACCTGTAGCCCCCACTCTTTAACTTGCTGTAAAAGAAGGTACTAAATGCATAAAGTGCAGGGTATCCTTGACTTTGACTTCTGTCCATGAGCAGATTCATGTAAAAATTGATGACTGTGTCATTGAGCCACTGGGTGTCCCTCAGGGTGCGCATGTCTGCTCGAGTGATTGCCATATTGAAGGCACAACTCAAGATCTCATCTTGTGGCCCTGGGCCTAGAGCACTACTGATTTCCTTTTGCATGTGTGCTGTGAGCACAAGCCCATGGTCCAGCCCTGGGCTCTTCTTTTGGTCTTTAGAAGGCCTTCCTTTGGCCTCAGGCATTGGCATTTGTTGGTGGAGAATGTCATTGCTGACTCTGTCTGGGTGGATGAGAGGTGCCTGAGACACATGAATGTGCACACCCACACAGCCTTTCATCTTCTTTGACAAGTCTAAAGGGACCCTGTTACCTCTGTGAGAGTCAGAGTTCACAGGGACACTGGGTTGAAGGTGGAACAACAAGCCTGGGGATGGTCCATTGTGGTATTTCTGAACACCTAAGTCTTTGTAACTCAAGGGGCCTTTCGATCCTTTGTGACCATAAACTGACTTTGCCTCAGTCACAGCCTCTACATCAGGGCTTTCACTGTCCTCTGGGGGCTTTATATGGTATTGAGTCTCTTCTCCTGGGTACCTTCTATGATCATTGTTTGTCTCTTCACACCCAAGCTTTCTTTTCCACTCTTCCTGTTTGTGCCTCTTTAGAGGTTGTCTTGGCTCTTCAGCCCACACATCATTTCCAGCATCTGCATGGCATTTCCTCTTTTGGCCTTTCTGAGGATGTGCACAGTACACAGTCTCAAGATGATTGAAAGAATGACATGTTCTGGGGCTACTTGGATTCCCTTTGCTCACCAGTTGCCTCTCGGCCATGGTAGAACTTTCAGATTGGCCAGTCACAGTGCATGTCAGACAGACTGCTGGTGTGGGCTCCTGGGTTGTTTTATCCATGGCTACAGGATCAGTTATTGTACTTGTAGGTGTCTTATCCACACAGGACCTTTGCTTCAAGATGAGAAATCACAGCCTGATGAGCTCAGATTTCCTTTGTCCTTGAGATACCTGCAAGATAAAGTCAGAATGAGGCAACAGACTCCAAGAGTCCTTCTTCCTCAGCTGATAAATCTGACCTTGTCTTCAATGTGGGGATTCTCCTGTCTCAGTGTAGGAAAGATCATTGATATGACATAGTGTCTTTGACCTTGTGTGAGAACTGGTGTCTCTGGGAACAATGAGCCCCTGCACACCTCAAAACTATGGAAATTGCTATTGTTATCAGAGACAGGTGTTTGAAGACAGAAGGAACACTGCCCAATTTTTTCTATGAAACCACTACTATACTTATACCTAAACCACAGAAAGATTCCACAGGGAAAAAAAAAAGAAAATGGAAAATACACAATAAAATTGTGGCAAGTGGGAATTAGTGGTACAGAGAAGTCCTAGTACAGTAAAATAAGAATTTAAGTCCTACAGGTACAAAACTTAGGTATACACACACAGTGTCACACACAGATACCCGTACAGGAATCTAGTAAGCACAAGTTGGAAAGAGAATAAAGTCTTGGTGTTGTCTTCTACCCTCCACATTTATGCCTTGGAACATGCCTGGTCACACATTGACACATATGCACACATATTAATTTAAAAAATAAATGTAAATTCTATGGTGTTCTCTAGTTTTAAGGCAAGTACCACCATCATGTAACTGTACAATCTCAAAGAATTTACCTAGAAGTTCAGAGCAATTCTTTATCAGAAAACACCAACTATGTTCCTTGTCCTATACTGGCAGCTTACAGCCACATGTAATTCATATTCTAGGGTGCTCTGCATGCCCTTCTGACTTTAACAGGCACCGTACATACACACACAGTCACATATTCACACACTCACACACACAATGCAAATGTGTTTCTGGAGCTACCAGACTAAAATCTCTCAGTATTTGTTCCTTTAACTTTCTCTATTTTTTTATGGTAAGGAATCCATGGGCTTAATTCTCCTAGTGGCAAGGTAGGATGACCAGCAAATGCCCAATCAGCCCCAGGACTCAATGCCTGCCCAAAAATAAAAGACAACAAAATACCACCATGCTTTTATATTTCATGGTGGTGTCTTGAGAAGCACTTCACTATCTAAGCTCTTTCTCCTGAATATGCTCATGTTTCTTTGTTGTTGCTGTTGTTCTTGGAATGCAAATACTAATAACAGGAGGCCCTGAGTATAGGGTGCTCAGCAACACTAGTTCCGGAAGCTTGAGGATATAAATTTATTCCCCAGCTCAGGAATAATGAGTCAGACAAGGTTGACCATGCATGTGATACCCACAGGGAACAGAGACGCTCTGGTCTCTAGAGCTGTCTGGGCTGTAAGCCTATCCAAAACGGCAGGTGAGGCTTGAGTCAATCAAGAGATCAATGAGAAAAACCTGTGATAATCACTGCTATTTTATGCAAATCTATGGAAACACACTCACACATTCACACCTCAGCATACTCTATCTTTCTCTCTCTCTTTCTGTCTCTCTCTCTCTCTCTCTCTCTCACACACACACACACACACACACACACACACACACACACACACACATACACACACACACATTGCAAAGATATTTCTTCATTTACCAGCCTGAGAACTCTCCAGTGCAATTCTGACTTAAATACCTTTTAAAAAATACAGATCTCTCATTGGCTTCCTTTTCCTATTGGCAAGGTTGGAGGAGACCAGATCCAGAGCTTAGGAACAGTTCTTGGTTGGATGATGGTGCCACACATTAAACCTATTTAAGAGTGAGTTCCTCATGATCTACTTGCCTTTTTGTCTCCACAGCACTGGTTTACAACAAAATACATTTGAGAACCCATTCTTTGGATTCCCAGCACCATATAAAACTTTGATAAGTGCTCCATAGCTCTACATGGAAAAGACATGGGATTCCAAAACATAAAGACATTTAAAGCAGGCCAGGATTACCAATAGCCCTCTCTGCTAAGGACACAGGCAGAGAGGGCAGATCCGTAATTACTGAGTATGTGTTGTGCACAGGCAAAGAGGAAGGTTTAAGCTCCAGTATCATTTAACAATCAGATATAGTTAGGACAATTTCAGGTTCTCTAAAGTACACAACTTGACTGAATCTGAGTTAAAGGGACCTAACAAAGTGACTTACTGGTCCTATTGTCCCCACAATCCCTGTCTATCAGCAGAAAGTTCAAGATTTTCTAAGCCAATCAATTTCCTTGTCTAAGCTAGTCTTTAGTATATTTTTAGATCCTAAGGAAGGGTCTAAGTTTCCCAAATTTGATTAGTATTACAGAGCTTTCCTGCATCTACACAATATATCTGTACACTCTACTCTAGAAAGATTAGAGCTTAATAAACAATTAAACACAGGAAAAAATGTGTAAACATACACACACAAACACACATAATGCAAATTTGATTGTGGATATACCACCTGAGGACCCTCTACTGTCGTTCTCAGGAACTTTCTAATGTTTTTATGGCAAGGTCATTATTTGGGTGCATTTTCCTAGAGGCAAGTTAGATGGCCAGCATATCCCATGATTCACTTGCCTTATTGCCTCCCTTGGACTGGATGACAAAGAAATACCTCCATACTATTTTATTTTAGGAAAGTGTGGTGGGAAGCACTTCATTATTTAAACTCTTCGTCTAGCCCTAAGCTAAGGCTTGATTGCTGCTGATGTGCTGGGAAAGCAAATCCTAATAAAATGAGGCCCTGAGGAATGGCTCATTAGGCAGAAACAATTGTTCTGTATGTGTGAAGATCTGAATTTGATTCCCCACCCCCCACACAATGAATCAGGCCAGTCTCACAGTGCATGTGATACCCACATTGGGAACAGAGACAGGGTGGTCTCTAAAGCTGGCTAGGCAGACAGCCTCCACAAAATGCCAGGAGAGGCTTGAGTCAATCAAATGGGATCAATAGAAGAAAAAGACACAATAATCACTGGAATGTGTTTGCAAATCTATAGAAACACAATCACACACTCACATCTCTGCATATCAAAATCCCTGGTGAACTTATGCACACAGGGGTCACAAGCACTCACAATCTCATTTTTCTACTTTCACATTGGAAGAGGCCCCATTCCTACTCATCCATATATGGACTGTAGACATGGTACAAGGAAAAGCAATAAAGGGATTTTGGACACCAGGTGAGGCCAACACTGAGGCACTTATTGGATTCCCTAAGTTACACCACAAGGACAAGTCCAAGCAATATTGTCTACTCTGTACTGAGAAACCATTCTTCCCATTCTCTTTGCACACCCTTAGGAAGACAAATCCCACCTTCCTGAAGATGGCCTGCTTGGCTTCAGAGTTACTCAACTACAGAAAACTAGCTACACCAGTACTTAGAGGGCTCCCGAACCTACAGAAAGTCTGGAATCAAACAGATTCCCACTAAGACATAGGAAATACTCCCCAGCCAGTAGAGACTCTGGTAATTCATGCCTAGGGCTATATGCCTCTGAATGTCAATAAGATCTTCTAGGTTGTTGTATGAGTCAGCAGTTTCTGTCCAAAACTTAAACACACACAGACACAATTTCAGAAGATATACATAGATATCTACACATTTATCCATGTAGATGTGGACTTGTTAAAATGACCTACCCTCTGTTGTCATTTAATCCAAGATGGCTTCTGTGTATGGAAGGGTCAAGTGTCAAGTACTTTTTCAGTCCAACAGTCTGGATGTCTCAGATGGTCTTTAGTAAATACCAGATTCCCAAAGAATAAACTCTGAGGACACTGGAGGAATGGACCTCTTACCAAGACAAGAACATCCAGGAAATGAACAGAGACTTCCGTTCTTGGGATCTTCTTTATGCTCTGGGAAGTAGGTGTGGCCAAGATAAGGGTAAACAACACCCAATCAAATCCACCTCAACAGATTTCAAACTAAGGTATTTTTTCCAACCTCAAGAATAATGATTAAAAGTAGTCTGACCCACAAAATTACTAAAATATCATCCACAGGTTTGCACCTAATTTGAATGTCTAATATAATTTCAAGTGCAATCAAGTGGACAACCCAGAGCATGCAGCAGTTGGCTCTAAATATTTCACATATGAAAAAGAATTGATGACAGTTAGTTTGAGTGAGTTTGACCTGTAGATTTTCACTCTCTAGTGCTTCTTTCTCTGTGTGTGTGGGGGGGGGGTAATCATTTCATTGTTTCATGTAAAAAAATATGGAGGTACAGGAAGATTTAGAGGTTGGTCAAAACACAGATTTTTGTTCCACACTCTCCGATACTGAATCACCAAATCAACACACAATCACAGAGTGGACCTAGGTCTCTCTTTACATCTGTAAATATGCAGCTTGGTCTGCATGTGGGTCCTGTAATAATGGAACTTGGCATATTCCAAATGCTGCTGCTTGAAAGTAAAATCGTTGGCTCCTTTGTCTGGCTGCAGGGACAAAGGAAGTGCCTAACCTCCCAGAGATTTGATGTTCTTGGTTGAAGAGTTACCTGGGGTGGGGACATTGGTACTTACAAAATAATAACGGTATGAATCATGGGGGTGGGATTGTAGAGATGTTGAGTGGAAGAGAATGTAAGGTGAGTAAATATAAAAAAATCTCCGGGTTGAAAAGGGGGAGGAGGAGTTGGAATTCTCAGTCTGGAGATCTTACCCCATTATAGGAAAAAAGCAGGCTTTGATTCTGAGCACCATATACAAGCTCAATTTCTGTTATTGCCTCCAATTCTAGTTACCAGGATTCAAATAGAGGATATTCCCTACCAAAAAGATAATTACAAAAAAGCTTGGACAAATGAATCCTGGCTGTGGAAATTATAGGACATTTCCCATGGCTAATGGCTTCACACTTCCATGCTTTGATCGTTTCAGGAATGTTCTGGTCTGTAAAGATTAAACATATTGAATTTGAAATGCCAAAACTTACCACTAGTCTGGATTCTTAGCTCTTTTGTTTACATGTACGTTATGCTCATTGTAACTAGTAAGTTTTCAATGAATACTATCAAACCTATAGAAAAAAATCAAGTACTGACTAACAAATAGTCATAAAATTGTATGTAAAAGTTGTTTTAAAATGTCTACATTATCTCTGTGTTTAAAAATAAATTTGTTTTATTTTAAAAAAGATCTTATGGCAAACTAGCAAAGACAATCACTTAAGACTGAGTGTTGGTATTGGTCAGGATGAAACCTGCTAATTTTCAGTGAAATTAATTCTACAGAAGTTCTGCTAAACATTGGGAATGGAAAGCAGTTTAATCCTCAACTTCAGTACAGCTTCAACCAGCACATGATGGGAGCAGATGCCAAGTCCCACAAACAAACAATACCAAGATCACAAGATAAAAGTGTGAGGAATGATTATAGGAGCCTAAATGGTCAAGGACAACGAGAAACCAGTCCATATAATTAAGTACAAAGGGCTTATAGGAGTTCACAGTGATTGAATCAAATATCAAGGATACTTATTGGGTCTAACTGAGGTCCTTTGCATACATGTTAAGGCATATAGCTTGGGAATTATTTAGGATTCTTTACATTGGGAGCAGGATCTGTGTCTGACTCTGTTGCTTACTTTGATAACACTTTTCCTCCTTCTGGACTCCCTCACCAAGCCTCAATCACAGGGAGGTGCCCAGTCTTACTGCAGTGTGATAAGTGTATTTTGGGTTCTCCCTTGGAGGCTGGCCTTTCTTGAAGTGAGAGAGAGATTGAGCAGATGAAAGTTTGTGCAGGAATGAGGAGGGATTGGATGGTACATGATAAAATGTGGTTGGGTTGAAAGGTATAAGAGAACAAAAAATACTCTATTAAACACCGACTTCTCATACACAGACATACACAAACACACAAAAACACACATACACACACACACACAAGCTTCACACAATATATCTTGATTGGTCTCTTTTTTCATTTCTTTCATGTGTTCAGAAGGACAAAAGACCAGTACATCACCCATCTGCTGAAAGACCCTTTATGTAGAACCAGCACAAACCATTCCTATAGTAAAAGGTACAACCTCCAACTCTTTTCCTAGACAATTGTAACAGAATGATGTCTTACTCCCTCAAAATCATAATCATTTTATGTTTGCCCCAAACATTCACTTCTGAGATTTCTTGTTTTAAAGTAACTCCTTACTTATATTCTTTCCCATCTGTCTCTTTGTTTACCAATGATCTCATGCATATAAATATATGAATATAACCAGCTGAGTTCATTCTGAGCTGCTGGCGTGTGTATCTGTGTATGGCTGAACTCTTGGGGTGGATGACCAATTAGGTGTCTCGTCCAGGAAGTGACTTTCCTGTCCTTCTCAGTGGTAATGATTTGCCTGTAGCTGTTTTATCAAATGATGGGAAGTTGTGAGATTTCCCCCTCAGTGTTGGCTTGCCTTTTGTGGTTGTCAGTGTCTCAAACTTGCTAAAGTACACAGTTGTCCAAGTGTCATGGGTGTGGCTTTCTCTCCAATAGAGAAGACACAATCTCACAGCTGGCAACTGGGTCTTATTGCTCTTAAAAATCTCCTGACTCCTTTTCTTTGAGCTCCCTGGGCCTCATCTGTAGCAGCTGTGCTGAAGGTGTAGCACCTGGGCTGGGCCTCCCAGTCAGTTTGTCTCTGGGTTTTTACTGAGTAGTGCCTCTCATGAATGGGTTCTGATGAGAGAAACAAAGAAGGCTCTTTGGTGGGAGCTACACATACCTGAGGTATTGGTATATATAACACAGAGTTAAATTATCTTGTTTTGGGAAAGTGTCATGTTGGAGTCTTTTCTAGATTCCATGAATTCACCACCCATGGAAGCTGGCTACATTCACTGGGTCAGGCAGCAATTCCTTTGGCCGAGAAAGGCTTCAACCTAATTACCTGGGTGTTGGTTCTCTTCAAGATTATAGGCTTATATTTTCTTTTTAATTTTTAATTGGAGATTATCTGTATTTACATTTCAAATGTTTTTTTTTCCGGTGCCATAGTCTATGTCTTTTTATTGGGGAAATAGGACCATTGTTGTTAAGAGATATTAAGGAATAGAGATTGCTGCTTCCTGTTATTTTTGTTTTAGGAAGTAGAATTATGTTTGTGAGGTTTTCTTCTTTTGGATTGGTTGTAAGAAGATCATTTTTTATTTTGCTTTTCTTAGGGTGTACTTTTTCCCTGGTGTTGGAGTTTTCCAACTGTTATCCTTTGTAGGGCAGTGTTTGTGGAAAGATATTGTGTAAATTTGGTTTGGTCCTGGAATATCTTGGTTTCTTCATCCGTATTACTTGACAGTGTTGCTGGATATAGAAACCTCGGCTGAAATTTGCGTTTTCTTAGTGTCTGTGTGGCATCTGTTCAAGATCTTCTAGCTTTCATAGTTTCTGTTGAGAAGTCAAGTGTAATTGGTCTGTCTGCAAATGTTACCTTTCCTTTTTCTCTGCTTTTTTTCCTGCTTTTAGTATTCTATTATTCTTTTGATCATTTGGTGTTTTGGCTAATATAAGTCTCCAGATCATTCTTTTCTGGTCCAATATATTTGGTGTTCTGGAGGCTTCTTGTATGTTCATGGTCATATCATATTCTTGGTTAGAGAAGTTTTCTTCTATAACTTTGTTGAAGATATGTAGGTGGAAGTCTTCACTCCCTTCTACACTATTCTTCTTAAGTTTAGTTTTCTCTTTGTGTCCTTACAGCAAATGTCCAAAGATAGAGGAGTAAAGACAGTAAATAGGACAAGGTCTGTGGACTTCTTTAGGAATAGTTTTAAAAAAGAGTATCTATTCCAATCTCCTTTTGTCAGGTTACCAGCTATCCAGTCCAGTAGTGTCAGGAGACTGAACACAAATCAGGAGAGTAATATAATCTGGCAAGACCTTCCTTGCCTCTAGAAAAAGGGCTCTTAGCAGCACCAATGACTGGGAGCAGCTGTATCTCAATGAAATGACACCTGCCATGCCTTTCTCAACCAAGTAAACAGCAGCCAAGATCCAGACAAAGGAAGCATTTCACAGGTAGATGTGCACACCCATCTCACTGTCTGTGAGTCCTATTTATATTCTAGTCAATAATTCCATGTCCTTCTATCAGCCGTCTTCAGGAAAACACTTTGTGAGTCTGAAACACATGACACCACAAGACACTTCAAATTTTAGAGACATCTTCTGTGCCACTTGTCTGTGCCAGACAGACAGAGGGGGGGGGGAGGGAGAGACACACAGAAAAAGAGGGACAGAGAGAGACACACACAGAGAGACAGAATAACATACACAGTGAGAGAGAGAAAGAGAGATAGAGATGGAATAAGAGACAGAGACAGACAGAGAGAGACAAAGACAGACTACCCAGCACTTTTAATGTTGTTTAGAAATATTCTTTTGATTCCCAAAAATGTTCATTCATTTTTGGGAATAGATTTAGATATCCTGAGATTCTTTTTAATTCCAAATAGTTGTGGAAATTTCTCTTTCTAACTCTATGAAGGAATTGTTGGATTTTTAATGGGGATTGCATTGAATCTGTACATTGCTTTAGGCCACATGGCCATTTTGATTATGTTGACCATTCTAATTTATAAGCATGAAAGGTATTTCTATCTTCTGAGATCTTCAAACTTGTCTTCTTCAGAGACTTGAAGTTCCTGTCTTACAGATTGTTCAGTTGCTCAGTTAGAGAATCTACCCCACACTTTCCACACTGGTAAGAAATCTTCTATTACTTTCTCTAGGGCATCAATTATCAGTTTGACTGTGGACATGCTGCAGCTAATCTCCAGGTTCATATACAACAAGGGTCTCTCTCTTATCTTACAACACAACTCTCATATCCTTTCCTGTCCATTGGATATTTAATATACCTTCCTTCAAACACCCAGCCTAGAATATTCTCTGTGTTTAAGACAATGATGCTCTGTTGTGCTTCTTGTTTTCTGACTCTTCCTCACTCAAAGAACTGTGAGCACCTGTATTTCTCCTTTCGAGGGACTGCATCTAAAATTAATTACAAACAAAGCTGAGTATTCCGGAGGGGATTTTATTGGTCAGGTTAGTAGAAGAGGAATAACCCTCCCTGCATATGGGTGCTATCATTTAGTGGCAGACCAGTTAGACAGATAAGGAAGAAAGATAGGACTTTTTGCTTCCTTGCCCACTTCCAGCCTTCCCTCAATTCCCAGTGACCTGGTCAACCCTACTTTAAACATCTGTGGTAATACTACACTTCCAAGTGCAACAATCACCAATATAATCCATAGTTTCCCATAGCTGCCATAACAAATTAGTTCATGATGGACTCTGTGAGCCCAGCTATCCTTATGACTTGCCATACCATGAATATAAGCAAAAACCACCTCCACCCTTAAAAGACACAGTTGGTTAGTGATTTATTTCTGTGTGTTTGTATACACATGTGTGTAGGCAAATATAGTGAAGTCAGGGGAAAATTTTGGGAGGCTATTCTAATACAGTGTTAGTCGTAGAGATTGATGTGAGATGGGAAAACATTGTGAAAAGCTTCTTTATACACTAGAACAGCTCAAAGACCAGCTTTTTTATATAGAGTTGAGATTTGGACTCATGTCTTCTTACTTTAAAAAAAAAGGTATTTTTTTTACTTTATTTTTTAACTTTATTTTAATAAACAAATATAAATGTACAGATTTTTAAGCATGTTTTCATAAAAGTATAGGAATATATTTTATAAGGTTGTAATTAAGTATTGTTACACATAAGTATATATGTAACAATAATATAGGAAAAGTGGTTATTAATCTGAGGGGATAGGAGGGAAACTGGGAGGGGCTGTAGGAAGGAAACGGGGTTGTGACACAGTTCTATTTTAATTAAAATATATTCTTTTTTTTTTTCTTGAACTTCACACAGTCTGGGAGTTGTTTCTGGGGTGTTCAGAGCTTTCTGTGGTTAGTATCCCATTATCAGTGACTACATATTATGTCTGTTCTTTTGTGACTGGGTTATCTCACTCAGGATGATATTCTCTAGATGCATCCATTTTCTTAAGAATTTAGTTAATCCATTGTTTCTCATATCTGAGTAGTACTCCATTGTGTAAAGGTACCACAATTTTTGTATCCATTCATCTGCTGAAGGCCATGTGTGTTCTTTCCAGCTTCTGGCTTTTATAATTAGGGATGCAATGAACATTATGGTTAATGTATCTTTGTTGTATGTTGGAGCGTCTCTTGGGTAAATGCCCAGAATCAGAATAACTGGGTCTTCAGGTAGTACTATGTCCACTTTTCTGAGGAAACACCCTACTGATTTCTAGAGTTGTCGTATCAATTTACAACCCCACCAGCAGTGGAGAAGTGTTCCTCTTTCTCCACTTCCTCACCAGTATCTATTGTCATCTGAGTTTGGATCTTGGCCAATCTGACTGGTGTGAGGGGGAATCTCTGTGTTGTTTTGATTTGCATTTCCCTGATGGTTAAGGATGTTGAGCACTTCCTTAGATGTTTCTCAGCCATTTGACATTCCTCAATTGAGAACTTTTTGTTTAAGTCTGTACCCCATTTTTTAATAGCTTTCTTTGATTCTCTGGTATCTCACTTTGTGAGTTCTTTGTATACCTTGGATATTACGCCTCTATCTGATGTGGGGTTGGAAAATATCTTTTCCCATTCTGTTGTCTGCCGTTTTATTTTCATGATAGTGTCTTTAGCCTTACAGAAACATTGCAATCTCATTAAGTCTCATTTGTCAATCTTTGACCTTAGAGCTCAAGCTATTGGTGTTCTGTTTAAGAAATTTTCTCATGTGCCTATGAGTTCTAAGGTTTTCCCTACTTTCTCATCTAATAGTTTCAGTGTACCTGGTTTCATGTGGAGATCTTCGATCCACTTGCACTTGAGCTTTTTTTTTCTTTCCATTTTCTGAGATCCTCCTCAATTTCCTTCTAAAGAGGTTTGAAGTTCTTGTTGTACAGGTCCTTAACTTGCTTAGTTAGAGTCACATCAAGGTATTTCATACTTTTTTTGTGACGATTGTGAATTTTCTCTAATTTCTTTCTCCACATGTTTGTCCTTTGAGTATAGGAAGGCTACTGATTTGTTTGAGTTAATTTTGTATCCAGCCACTTTGCTCAACTTGTTTATTAGCTGTAGGAGTTTTCTGGTGAAATTTTTGGGGTCACTTAAGTACACGATCATGTCATCGGCAAAGAGTGATGTTTTTATCTCTTCATTTCCGATTTGTATCCCCTTGATCTCCTTTTGCTCTCTAATTGCTCTCACCAGGACTTCCAGTACTATGTTAAATAGGTAAGGGGAGAGTGGGCAAACTTGTCGAGTCCCTAATTTTAGTGGGATTGCTTCAAGTTTCCCACTGTTGAGTTTGATGTTGATGTTGGTTTGCTGTATATTGCTTTTATTATGTTTAGGTATGGACCTTGAATTCCTGTTCTTTCCAGGACTTTTAACATGAAGGGGTGTTGAATTTTGTCAAATGCTTTCTCAGCATCTAGTAAGATGACCTTGTGGTTTTTTTCTTTGAGTTTGTTTATATGGTGAATTACATTGATGAATTTCCCTATATTAAACCATCCCTACATGCCAGGGATGAAGCTTACTTGATAGTGGTGAATGATCGTTTTGATGTATTCTTGGATTCGGTTTGCAAGGATTTTTTGAGTATTTTTGCATCAATGTTCATAAGTGAGATTGGTCTGAGGTTCTCATTCCTTGTAGGGTGTCTGGTTTAGGAATGAGGGTTCTTTTAGCCTCAATAAATGAGTTTGGTAGTTTTCCATCTGATTCTATTTTGTGGAATATTATGGAGAGTATTGGTATTATGTCCTTAATAAATGCCTGATAAAATTCTGCAGTAAACCCATCTGGACATGTTTTTTTTTTTTTTTTTTTTTTTTTTGGTTGGGAGTCTTTTGATGAATGTCTCTATTTCTTTAGGTATTATGGGATTATTTAGATGGTTTTCCTGGTCCTGATTTAACTTTAGTATCTTGTATCTGTCTAGGGATTCATCCATTTCCTCCCGTTTTTCCAGCTTTGTTGAGTATAGGCTTTTGTAGTAGGATCTAATGATTTCTTGAATTTCCTCAGTTTCAGTTGTCATTTCTCCACTTTCCTTTCTGATTTTGTTAATTTGGATATTCTCTCTTTGCCCTCTAGTTAGTCTGGCTAAGGGTTTATCAATCTTGTTGATTTTCTCAAAGAACTAGCTCTTGGTTTTGTTGATTCTTTAAATGGCTCTTTTTGTTTTTATTTTGTCTATTTCTGCTCTAAGTTTGATTATTTCTTGCCATATACTCCTCTTGGGACTATCTGCTTCCTTTTGTTCTAGAGCTTTCAGCTGTGCTGTCAAGTTGCTGATGTATGCTCTCTCCAGTTTCTTTTTGGAAGCACTAGAGCTTTGAGTTTTCCTCTCAGTACTGCTTTCATTGCATTTCATAGGTTTGGGTATGTTTTCTTTTCGATTTCATTGAATTCTAGAAAATCGTTAATTTCTTTCTTTATTTCTTCTTTGACCCTGCTATCGTTTAAAAGATCGTTGTTTAATTTCCTAATGTATGTGGGCTTTTAGTTGTCTCTGTTGTAGTTAATGAGCAGCCTTAGACCATGGTGATCCAAGAGGATGCATGGGAGTATTTCATTCTACTTATATTGATTGAGGCTCATTTTGGGACCAATTATGTGGTCAGTTTTTGAGAAGGTGCCATAAGGTCCTGAGAATAAGGTGTATTCTTTTTTTTTTTTTTTTTTTTTTTTTTAAGGATGGTATGTTCTATAGATATATTAATTCCAGTTGGTTTATAACCTCTGGTACTTTTATAGTATCCTTATTCAGTTTTTGTTTCCCTGATCTGTCCATCGGTGAGAGTAGGTTATTGAGATCTACCACTATTACTGTGTGGGGCACAATGTATTTGTTGAGCTTTAGTAGCGTTTTTTTATGAATATCGGTGCTTTTGTATTTGGAGCATATATGTTAAGGATTGAGAGTTCCTCCTGACAAATTCCACCTGTAATGAGTAAAAGGTGTCCTTCCTTATCTTTTTTGATAACTTTTGGTTGAAAGTCTACTTTATCTGATATTAGAATGGCCACTCCAGCTTGCTTCTTGGGGCCATGTGCTTGGAAGGTTTTTTCCCACCCTTTTACTCTGAGATAGTGTCTGTCTTTGTCTCTGAGATGAGTGTCTTGTATGCAACAAATTGCTGGGTTTTGCTTATGTATCCAGTCTGATGGCCGATATCTCTTTATAGGGGAACTGGGTCCATTTATGTTAACAGATATCGAGGAATACTGGTTTCTGTTTCTTGCAATTTTTATTTTAGAGTTTGAATTGTGCCTGTATGTCTTTCTTCTTTTGGTTTTCTTGCTTAGGTGTTTTCTTGTTTTTTATTAGGATGTAGATTCCCTCATTTTAATTTGTTTTCCACTTGTAATTCGTTGTAGTGTTAGGTTTGTTGTCAGATATTGTGTAATTTTAGTCTTGTCTTGCAATGTCTTAGTCTCTCCATCTATGGTGATTGAGAGTTTTGCTGGGTATAGAAGCTTTGGCTGGCACCAGTGCTCTCTTAGGGTCTACATGATGTCTGTCCAGGCTCCTGTAGATTTCATAGTCTCTGATGAGAAACCGGGTACAATTCTGATTGGTCTGCCTTTATATGTTACATGGCCTTTTCCCCTTACTGCTTTTAATATTTTTTCATTACTTTGGGCACTTGGTATTTTGACTATTATGTGTCGGGAGGAATTTCTTTTCAAATCCAATCTATTTGGAGTTCAGTAGGCTTGTTTTATGCTCATGGTCATCTCATTCTTAAGGGTAGGGAAGTTTTCTTCTATGATTTTGTTGAATATATTTACTGTGCCACTTAGTTGATATTCTTTGCCCTCTTCTATTCCTATTATCCTTAGGTTTGGCCTTCTCATTGTGTCCTGGATCTCTTGGACATTTTGGGTTAGGAGCTTTTTGGTTTTTGCATATTCTCTGACTGTTTTCTCTATGTTTTTAATGTTGATTTTGGCCCCTGAGATTCTATCTTCCATCTCTTGTAGTCTATTGGAAATGCTTGCATCTGTGACTCCTGATTTTTTTTTAGGTGTTTTACCTTTGGGTTGGCTCTTTTAGTGTTTTCCTTATTGTGTCAATTTCCATTTTACATTCCTTCTTCCATTCCTTCATCTTTTTGGATATGTTTTCCTCTAGTTCTTTGAGTTCTTTGAGTGTATTTCTTGTTTCCTCTTTAAAAGCTTCTAATTCTTTATGCTTTTCCTCCCATTCTTGTCTAAGGATCTCTATTATCATCTTGAGGTATAATTTTAGGTCTTCGTCTTCTTTCTCTGGTGTGTTTGGCATTCCGCTGTTTGCTGTGATGGGAGAGCTAGGTACTGGTTTTGCCAGGTTGTCTTGCTTTTCCTGGGATATTTTTCCCTTTCCTCTTCCCATCTTGTTGTTGTCAGTCTTGTGTCCCTGGATCACTGCTGGATCACGACTAGCTCACTGCTGTTCCTAGGTGGGTGGTCTGAGTGTGGTTCTTCACTCTGTTTGTCTGCTGTCTCACTTCTCAAAAGGAGGTATTTTCTTATCAAAAGAACATTTAATCCTCTTCCCAATTTATAATCTCAAAGTAATCATATCTGAAAAATGAAATTAGCATATTTTTTATGAATTCATTAATAATGTCTATTTTAATCTTCAAACTATTGTTGATCTAATCACATTCTTGATAATATACATCATCTTTAATGTATAATAACTGGATCATAGGAAGAAAAATGTATAGTTGCACACAGATCATACTGAGAGAAATGACTACCTACTATAGTAGAGGGAGTATGGAGTTTGTATTGCAGAAATACCATTTCTACAGTGAATATAGGAGTGTGGAAAATCTGATAACAAACACTTATGTTTAGTTTTGTTTCTCTTTTATACTGGCTGGTTTTCTCTCACCTTGACACAAGATGCAGTTATCAAAGTGAAAGAGCCTCAGTTGAGAAAATGTCTTTATGAGATTCAGCTGTAAGGCATTTTCTCAACTAGTCCTCAAGGGGGAGTGGATGGCCCAGCTCATTGTGGGTGTGCCATCCTTGTGCTGATAGACGTGGGTTCAATAAAAATTCAGGCTGTGTAAGGTAGAGAGAGTAAGCCAATTTGTACTATCCTTCCATGGCCACTGCATCAGCTCCTGCTTCCAGACCTTCTTGAGTTCCAGACCTGACATCATTTGGGGATGAACAACCATATGGTGATGTAGGCTGAATAAACTTTTTTCTCCCCAACTTCCTACTTTGTCAGGATGTTTGTTGTTCAGGAATAGAAATCCTGACTAGGCCACCACTTGTTTGTAGGATTTTTTTTCCTGCAACTTCCTGAATGGCCCAGCTTTATTTTTTGGGTACTTCTCCATAGATTTGGAAAAAAATGTTTCCTGTTTTAAATAAAAAAAGAGAAATCCAAGAACTTCCATTCCTCCCAGTGGTTACTGTATGCACAGAGTTTAATACAAACCTGAAAAGTGCATCACCTGGCAGTTGTCTTGCTTGGAGATGAGCACTGTGATAATGACTGGGTACTGCTGTTCCTCAGGAGAAATGGAGGCTTTGTGGACCTGCCCTTCATAACCTTTGACAGCCCCTGGTTCAATGGTGAACACATTCTACAGTGACCTTTATGTGTAGCAATATCAGTACCAGATAAAATACTGCATCTCTAGATTCCTGAGTTGAATTGCTATAAACAAGGAGATGGATTTTCAAAAAGGTATAGCTTCCTGCCTCTGTGACAATGGTGACTGGTTAATATGTCAATTGTGAGAATCTTCTGGTGCTTTATGAATAGAATTGATCCAGTTATTTATGGTAAGTATTCTAGATTTGCTTAATAAAATGAAATCACTGACACTCTTGGGAAAGAAAAGAAATTTTAAAGTGAAAATAATCTTCACTATAAGTTATTGGATTTGTTTATTTAGAAAAATATGATGAAATTACAACATTTCCTCTCTATTTGCTCATTTGATGCCTTCAAACTATCCACCTCTGAACCTCTCCAATATCACCCCCAAACTTATGTCTGTTTTGCTTTTATTGGTACATCCATGAATATCCTGCTGACCCACCTGCTTAGAATTTCCTTCATCCTTTATTGTCTAGTGAGCATCAAAACTTCGACATCCCAAGCATGTTTTTGCTGGAAAGATGACTCAGTGGTTAAATCACTGACTGGTCTTCTAGAGGTCCTGAGTTCAAATCCCAAGATCCTAATGTTGGCTCATAACCATTTATAATGAGGTATCATGTCCTGCACTGTTGTGTGTAACTGCAGCTACAGTGTACTTATGTATTATTAATAAATTAATTTAAATGTACTATTAAGGAACCCTTATACTTTGTATGCTAAATAAATATTTCCTAAAATGAAAAACAAAAAAATAAAAATCAATCAAATAATTTTTCTGAGTTTACCTAAAAATAAAGCAAGAATATGTGAAAATTTTCATTCTTTTTTGAAATTCCATATTCAAATTGATAAAAAATTTAATTTCTACATGGTTTTGACAGTTTTAAATAAGTTAAAAATAACAACTTTCAAGCAATTACAAAATTTTGGTTAGGAAAATAGGAGATGCACAAAAATAATTATTTTTTAAAGACCTTGATAGTAGTATTGTAAAAATTTTAATCCTGTGATATCATATTCGACCTAAAAAAATATACATTACATAGTTTCTCAAGAAGAATGTTACAACACTAGCAACTACATATAAGTCCCTATGAACAACAGGACAATAATTTCACTGAAATATGATTTAGTTTCACATACATCAACTGGCATCTATTTATTTTACCTGTTTCCTTAAAGACTAAATATTTTAAATGATTTAGATAATTAGATTCTTCAGGCCAAATACACAAAAGTGAAGCTAAGCTAAGTATGATCATTTTTGACAAGAAAAAACAGACACGGTTGCAACCAACACTAAGTCAAGTTCTACTGTAGTGACTGGAAGATCCTGAAGGGTAATCACACCAAAATGATTTTGGTTTTGTTCAGACTCAGTAGTGAGACAAGTGTCCATAAGCAACTGGACAGCCCCACCATAGTAATGTTCTTACCTTCACCCCAGAGACACAAGATGTCTATGCATCTAAGACACTTTTTATATTTCTGTTGAAAACACTTGGTGATAGTGATCCACATTGAAACACATCATATATGATTATGATCTTGTGATAATAATACATGACTCAGAAGTAGGGAAGAAAGAAAACAGTGCTTGTCCCAGAGGAAAAACCTTAGTTTTCCTAGCTTTGCCTTGCTGACTCATGGTAGAATGTGAGCTTGCCATGTATGTACAGGGATTCACACATGCACAGGTATGCTAGCCCATTCATGGGTAGTCCAGAGATCAATGCTCCTATTACATAAAGGGTACACATTTCTCCAGCTCTTCTGGACACCACTTTTTTCTATAATGCTGAACTACACTTATGTTCTTTAAAAACTTCAGATAGAGATACATGCAGAACAGGAGCTCAGGCCATCTGCCACCAGGACCAGTGGAGATCCAGGGATGCAGGCCTGGTCAGACTGGCTTAGAGTAGCCCAGGTGCAGAGAGATCTGGGTCGAGCACCTGGAAAGCAACCACCCCATTGTTTCAAGGGAGCAGGAACTCTGCCTTAGGACTTGGTTTCCAACCAGAGGTCCCGAGCATGCAGAACAGTCACTCTGGCCCTCTGCCACCAGGAACAGCAGAGAATCAGGTACATAGGCCAGGTACGGGAGAGACAGTAACCAATCACTGATAACAAGACCACTTATAATCACACACAACATGATGGAAAGAGGAAAGCAAAAGGACATACCCCAAGGAAACCAAGACAACTTGGAAACAGCAGAACCCAGCTCTCCCATCACAGCAAAGAGCAGAATGCCAGAAACACTCCAAAAAAAGGTCACTAAGACTCAAAATTATACCTCAAGAAGATGATAAAAATTCTTAAACAAGAATCGGAGGAAAACCATAAGATAAAGCTTTTAAAGAGGAAACAAGAAAAACACAGAAAGTAATCAAGAACTAGAGAAAAACAGAACCAAAGAGATGAAGGAATTGAAGAAGGAATTTAAAATGGTTATCAAACAATTTTAAAAAAACACTAAAAGAGACAACTCTAGAGGTAGAAAACCTAAAAAAGGAATCAGGAGTCACAGATACAAGCATTGCCAACAGACTACAAGAGACGGAACAGGGAATCTCGGGAGCCCAAACAACACTGAAAACATAGATAAAACAGTCAGAGAAAATGCCAAAACCAAAAAGTTCCTAACTCAAAATGTCCAGGATATTCAAGACACAATGAGAAAACCAAACCTAATGATAATAGGAATAGAACAGGGCAAAATATCACCTAAGAGGCACAGTAAATATCTCAAACAAAATCGTAAAAGAAAACTTCCCTACCCTTAAGATAGAGAAGACACCCGTTCATGTAAAGTCTTGAGAAGAGCAGGAATCCAAGGCCCATACCGAAACATAATAAAAGCAATATGTAGCAAACCAATAGACAACATCAAACTTAATGATTAGAAACTTGCAGCATCCCACTAAAATCAGGGACTAGACAAGGCTGCCCACTCACCCTCTACCTATTCACCATAGTACTGGAAGTCCTGGCCAAGCACTTAAACAGCAAAATCAAATCAAAGGCATACATATTAGAAAGGAAGAAGTACAAACATCACTGCAGATGATGTGATATTGTATGTTAGTGACCTCAAAAATTCCACCAGAGAATATTCACAGCTGAGAAACAAGTTCAGGAAAGTGGCTGGATGTAAAATTAACTCTAACAAATCAGTAGCCTTCCTCTACTCAAAGGACAAACATGCAGAGAAAGAAATTAGAGAAAACATACACTTCACAATAGTCATATACAATATGAAATACATTGGTGTGACTCTAAGCAAGTGAAGGACCTATGTGACAAGAACTTCAAATCTCTAAAGAAGGAAATAGAGGAAGATCTCAGAAAATAGAAAGATCACCCATGCTCATGGATTGGAAAAATAAATACATAAAATCTGGACATTTATCTTTGATTTTTTAAAGAAAGTTGTAAAAAACAGAAAAACTTGAGCTAGAGCAGATTTTCTCACTAAAGAATTCTCTCTTCGCACCAGGGGATGTCAAAATGGTCACTATCTAAGGTGCAAATGCACAGACAGTTTACATGACGAATCTCCTCCTTCTTGGTATCTGCTGTCCATTTCTCTCAGACAACCTCAATATACCATGTAGGGAAAAGCAGGAACCAGACATGCCAATACATCTTCAAACCATATTAAAATTTATTCACTCAAAACTTCATGGACAGAAATATAAGCTTTACAATAAACAGAGAATGTTAATTCAAATTCTCTATGTAAAATATATTGCTATAAATTATACTGTATGTATGAACAGTGATCAAATAGTAATGTAGGTAATATGGCAGAATATATGAATGGTGAATGTTGAGGGCTGAAGGCTGCGCCCTTACAAGATGGTGCTGGTTTCAGGTGCCATGAATCAGCTAAAGTGTGGTAAATAACCACTGGGCACATGTGCAAAGAGTGGTGCGAGCCAAGTCACCGACCATCCCGGAGCATCACCATAAGACCACTGGCGGGCAGTCAATCACACAGTGACACGCCACCCTTGGGGGGTATAAATTAGGCTGCCTTCTCCTGCTCGAGGTCTTCCTCTTCAACATACAATAAAGGTTGTTCGCAGAAGAATCCTGTTGTTGCACGCCTTTTCCTGCTGGCGGGAAGTGGGGCGAGCGACAAGTGGCGCCAAAACCCGGGCGCGATAAGTGGTGCCGAAACCCGGGCGTGACAAGTGGTTCCGAAACCCGGGATCAGACAAGTGGTGCCGAAAATCCCGGGAGCGCCGAGGGGACCCTTCAGTTCGCTGAAGTGGATTCAGAACTGCGAAAAAGTAAATGGTAAGCTCCGAGAGACATGTCTCTCTTTTGATTTTACAGGGTGCCAAAAGAGCATGCCAAAAACTTAGGCATGTCTCTTCTTGGATTTTTCTCTGGAAGTAGAAGGGTTATTGCTTGCATTTGTGGTAACTGTTGTAACATTACTGTTGTGGAAGTTATCTAGACAGAAAGTTATCATGCAGCACCAAGAGGGTGGGTCAGAAACGGAGTGTAATGAAAGAGGGATTGCGCAAGAAAAAAGTAAAAGAGGTAGGCTCCGAGAGACATGTTCAAACCATGTCAGAAACAGAGAGATGGCAGAAAAAATTAAAAGAGGTAGTCTCCCAGAGACATGTTCAAAACAAGTCAGAAACGGAGAGATGGTGGAAAAACCACCGAGAAAAGAGAGAATTGCGTCCGGGGAAACAGAGTGCAAGTTTCCCAGAGAGAATGCTTTGTATCCGTTAAAGGAACAAAAAGCCTTAGAGCTGGCAGAACAAGGGTCACAAACTGATTTTCAATCTGAAGAGGAAATTTTAGAAAAACAAGAGATAAAGGAATTTGGGGCAGAGCAGTTTCAGGGGAGACAAAAAACTTTAACAAAACAAAAGGCAGTCTCTGCCTTTCCACCTCATGCAGAGAGGAAGTGTGAATTCTCCTTTTGTCTGCCAGAGACACGCCATGCCCTCAGGCAAATGTTTCTCGTGTTCGAGGATGATCCCCGCCTCGAACATAAGCAAGTTAAAAGAGTTAGCAGAGTCAGTCCAAACTTATAGAGTCACTGCTAATTATACAAAAAACCTGGATAGGCTGATGCCACCTGGATTGCCGATCGCTGGCCTATTTCCCAGCCAAAGGGTAATTTGTTTATGATGTCCTCACTGGTAATTGGAAAGGCCCGGATCCTATTTTAATATGATCCAGGGGAGCTATTTTGATTGTTAACTAACGCCTCGACCTGGTAGAGGAAAGATTAGATTTTCTCTTAAAATTGGGCCAATTTAGATGTGAGAGAAAATTGGGGGCACTTTGCATTACCAGCGTAAAATATGAAAAGTTTACCCAAGCAGCTAATCTGTCTAGATTGTACCTTTCAGGAAATTGGTCAGCAGGATTTGACGAGACTCTCGAGTCTTTGAGGGCAGCAGTGTTGGCTATCAACTCAACACGAGTGGACCTGTCTTTGACAGAAGGCCTCTCCACCTGGATCTCTTCGATTTTCTCCTATTTTAAGGAATGGGTGGGGGTGGGTCTTTTTTGTGCAATGTTTTGCTGTGGGTTGGTGTTCCTGCTGTGGTTGGTTTGCAGACTCTGGTCTCAACAGAAACGTGACAAGGTTGTTATCACTCAAGCACTCGTGGCCATTGAACAAGGCGCCTCCCCTAAAATTTGGATATCTATGCTCAAGAATTAGTCGGCTTCTGAGTTCTCTGCTCTTGCACCCCACAGATTTATGGATCCATTGCACTGGGACGAAAGAGACTCAGTGGTCATTGATCAGCCCTTGCACATCGCTGAGGTTTCCTCATTGCACGCGATAGGGTGATCATGACTTCCCCACTAATTCATTTTTTGGCTGGCCTCTTTTGTAGAGTTCGCCCTAGGCCATTTAGCGGTTGTTGTCGCACAGCACTGTGGTATCCAGAGACAGGCAACTTTCCTCATGCACAGACCAATCTAAGACACGGGGCCCAGTGGCGATAGGGTCACCCTATGATGGATAAGGCTGCGACATTGGAGGAATGACCTAACACAGGAGCCACAGCAGATAGACATAACTACAGAGGCCTAGACCAGCCTTGTTCTAGTAAAACAAAAAGGGGGAAATGTTAAGGGCCGAAGGCTGCGCCCTTACAAGATGGTGCTGGTTTCAGGTGCCATGAATCAGCTAAAGTGTGGTAAATAACCACTGGGCACATGTGCAAAGAGTGGTGCGAGCCAAGTCACCACCCATCCCGGGGTGTCACGATGAGACCACTGGCGGGCAGTCAATAACACAGCAACACGCCACAATTGGGTATAAATTAGGGTGCATTCTCCTGCTCGAGGTCTTCCTCTTCAACATACAATAAAGGTTGTTCGCAGAAGAATCCTGTTGTTGCACGCCTTTTCCTGCCGGAGAGAAAATTGGGCGCGCGGCAGGTGAAATTATTAACTACACCTTCCTAAAAGCAAATATATTTTAAAAAGTATAACATGCCATGTTTTTTTGACTATGAAGTTCTAAACAGCATTCACAAAGGGTGAGGTTGTGTTCAAAGTCTTGAATTTACATTTCATATTTACCTGTAGAGTCACATCACTCAACTTCCAAAAATATGACTGATATGCCTGAGTTCCAGGAAGAGAGCATCTTGAAAGGTCTATGCCTTATATTAAACCATCCCTGCATCCCAGGAATGAAGCCTACTTGGTCATGGTGAATGATCATTTTGATGTGTTCTTGGATTTGGTTTGCAAGCATTTTTTTTTTTTTGAGTTTTTTGCATCAATGTTCATAAGTGAGATTAGTCTGAAGTTCTCTTTCCTTGTAGGGTCTTTGTGTGGTTTAGAAACGAGGGTTATTGTAGCCTCAAAAAATGAGTTAGGTAGTATTCCTATGATTCTATCTTATGGAATAGTTTGGAGAGTATTGGTTTTATGTCATCAATAAATGTCTGGTAAAATTATGCATTGAACCTGTCTGGACCTGGGATTTTTTTTTTTTTTTTTTTTTTTTTTTTTGGTTAGGAGGCTTTTGATGACTTCTTCTATTTCCTTAGGTGTTATGGGATTATTTAGATGGTTTACCTGTTCCTGGTTTAACTTTAGGGTATTGTATCTGTCTAGTAATTCATCCATTTCCTCCAAATTTTCCAACATTGTGGAGTATAGGCATTTGTAGTAGAATCTGCTGATTTCTTGAATTTCCTCAGTTTCAGTTGTTATGTCTCCACTTTCCTTTCTGATTTTGTTAATTTGGATACTCTCTCTTTGTCCTCTAGTTAGTCTGGCTAAGGGTTTATCCAGCTTATGGATTTTCTCTAAAGAACCAGCTCTTGGTTTTGTTGATTCTTTTAATGGTTCTTTTAGATTCTATTTGGTCTATTTCTGCCCTAAGTTTAATTATTTCTTGCCATAAACATGTTTTGGGTGTGTCTGCTTCCTTTTGTTCTATAGCGTTCAGCTGTGCTGTCAAGTTGCTGATGTATGCTCTCTCCAGTTTCTTTTTGGAAGCGCTCAGAGCTATGAGTTTTTCTCTCAGTACTGCTTTCATTTCATCATATAGGTTTGGGTATGTTGTGTTTTCATTTTCATTGAATTCTAGAAAATCCATAATTTCTTTCTTTATTTCTACTTTGACCCTCCTATTGTTTAACAGAGTGTTGTTTAGTTTTCATGTGTATGTGGGCTTTTTGTTGTCTTTGTTGTTGTTAAAGACTTGCCTTAGACCATGGTTGTCTGAGTGGATGCATGGGAGTATTTCAATCTTCTTATATCGATTGAGGCTTGTTCTGTGTCCAATTATGTGGTCAATTTTCAAGAAGGTGCCATGAGGTGCTGAGAAGAAGGTGTATTCTTTTACTTTAGGATGATATATTCTGTAGATATCTATTAATTCCAGTTGGTTCATAGTCTCTGCTAGTTTTACAGTGTTCTTGTTCAGTATCTGTTTCCATTATCTGTCCATTGGTGAGAGTGGGGAATTAACGTCTCCCACTATTACTGTGTGGGGTGAAATGTATTTTTTGAGCTTTAGTAGGGTTTCTTTTATGAATGTGAGTGCTATGGTATTTTGGAGCATATATGTTAAGGATTGAGAGTTCCTCCTGACAGATTTCCCCTGTAATGAGAAAAAAGTGCCCTTCCTTATCCTTTTTGATAACTTTTGGTTGGAAATTTACTTTATTTGATATTAGAATAGCCACTCTAGCTTGCTACTTGGAGCTGTTTGCTAGGAAGTTTTTTTCCCACCCTTTTACTCTGAGATAGTGTCTGTCTTTGTCTGTGAGATGAATTTCCTGTATGCAGCAAAATGCTGGATTTTGTTTATGTATCCAGTCTGATAGCCTATGTTTTTTGGGGGGGGGAGTTAAGTCCATTTATTTTAATAGATATCAAGGAATAGTGGATGCTGTTTCCTGCTATTATTGCTTTTGTAGGTTGAGTTGTGTCTGTGTCTCTTTCTTCACTTGGTTTTCTTCCTTAGGAGATTTCTGGTTCATACTAGAATGTAGTTCCCCAATTGTATTGGATATTCCACCTACAATTCGTTGTAGTGCTGGGTTTGTGGTCAGATATTGTGTAAATTTAGATTTGTCTTCAAATATCTTCATCTCTCCATCTATGGTGATTGAGACTTTTGCTGGGTATAGCAGGTTGGGATGGCACTTTTGCATGATGTTTGTCCAGGCTCTTCTAGCTTACATAGACTCTGTTGAGAAATCGGGTGTGATTCTGATTGGTCTGCCTTTATATGTTACTTGACCTTTTTCCCTTACTGCTTTTAGTATATTTTCTTTGCTTCGGGCACTTGGTCTTTGGACTATTATGTGTCGGGAGGAATTTCTTTTCTGGTCCAAACTATTTGGAGTTCTGAAGGCTTCTTTTATGCCCGTGTTCATCTCATACTTAAAAGTAGGAAAGTTTATTCTACAATTTTGTTGAAGATATTTACTGTGCCTCTTAGTTGGTATTCTGCTCCCTCTTCTATTCCTATTATCCTTAGATTTGGTCTTCTCATTGTGTCCTGGATCTCCTGGACATTTTTGGTTAGAAGCTTTTCGGTTTTTGCATCTTCTCTGACTGTTTTGTCTATGTTTTCAATGTTTTCTTCGGCTCCCGAGATTCTCTCTTCCATCTCTTGTAGTCTGTGGGAAATGTTTGCATCTGTGACTCCTGATTTCTTTTTTAGGATTTCTACTTCTTGGGTTGTCTTGTTTAGTGTTTTCCTTATTGCATCCATTTCTGTTTTAAATTCCTTCTTCCAGACCTTCATCTCTTTAATTCTGTTTTCTTCCAGTTCTTTGAGTTCTTTGAGTGTTTTTCTTGTTTCGTCTTTAAAAGCTTCTATTACTTTATTCTTTTCCTCCTGTACTTGTTTAAGGATCTCCAATATCATCTTGTGGCAGGATTTCTTGTCTGAGTCTCATTTTCCTGGAGTGTTCTGCATTCTGCTGTTTGCTGTGATGGGAGAGCTGGATTCTAGTGTTGCCAGGTTGTCTTGGTTTCGCTGGGATGTGCTCTTTTGCTTTCCTCTTGCCATCTTCTTGTCAGTGATAGGTTCTTGCCTTTCCCTTGTACCTGGTCTTTGTCCATGTATCTCCACAGGTCCAGGTGGCGGATAGTCTGAGCCCTGTTCTGTGTTCCAAAGCCACAGGGTGGGTACAAAAGACCCAATGCTGGGTTCCTAGTCCTTGGCTCAGGCAGGGCAGGGGCTTGCTTTCTGTGTGTGCTCAGCAGAGATCTCTCTGCACCCTGGCTACTCGGATCACCTCCTCTCCAGACCTTTATGTCTGGGGCTCTGCTGGTCCAGGTGGTGGATGATCTGAGTCCTGTTCTTCACCTAAAAGCCGCCAGGTGGGAACAGAAACCCCAATGCTGGGTTCCTGGTCCCTGGATCAGGCAGAGCAGGGGCAAGGTTTTAGAGCGTGCTCAGCTGAGATCTCTCTGCCTTCTTGCTACTCGGATCATCTCTCACTAGGCCTTTATCTCTGGGGCTCCACTGGGTCAAGTGGTGGATAGTCTGAGTAATTATAGCTTCCTAAAAGCAAATATTTTTTTAAAAAGTATAACATGCCATGTTTTTTAGGACTATGAAGTTCTAAAGAGCATTCACAAAAGGTGAGGTTGTGTTCAAAGTCTTGAATTATAATTTCATAATTAGCTGTACATTCACATCACTCAAATTCCAGGGATATGACTGATATGCCTGAGTTGCAGTAAGGGAGCATCTTGAAAGGTCTATGCCATGTTTCACAATAATATTTTATGGACAGGCTCCTAGAACACCATGGTCACAGTACAACATTAAAAAACAGTGAAAAAAAAATAAAAACTTTTGAAAATATCCACTACTAGTATGATAAAATCTATTGAAAAAAACACAAAATTAAGGGAAATAGAATGGTGACCACAACATGGCCATGGGTCACAAATACAACCTTTAATACAGCATGCGTGTAAGCATGTGCTGTGTGTAGAATAGTCTCTAACTTATACTGGGTCCATCTCTGTCACAGATGTCTTCAGATGAAGCTCTCCCTTGTTCCAGGTTATTATTACATGGATGGGTTTGGGACATTCCCCACTATTGCTGCCGAGAACATGCTTCAAGTCTCTTAATTTTTAAAAATCAATTATTGCATATTTTATATATTAACATATGAAATGTTATTACCATTCTTCTATCTCCCATATCCTACCCAGCTCCCCTTACTTTCAGGAAGATTCTCCCACTTCCAACAACCTACTCCCAACTCATCTCCCTGATGATCCGATATACTTTGAAAACAAGCCATCAATAACCCAAGTTCTTTTTTCCTATAGATGACAGACAATGCCACACTCTTCTACATATGCAGCTGGAGCTGTGAGTCTCTCCATGTGTAAAAAAATCATTGGTTGCTCTTTTAGTTCCTAAGAACTCACGTGCAGGTTTGGTCAATTAATATGTTGTTCTCTTCATGGGGTTGAAAACCATTCACCTGGCTCAGTTCTTTCTCTAGGTATTTTCATTTTCTTATTTTTCTTTATTTTTTAACTTTAAAAAACAAACACAGATGTACAGAATTTTAATCATGTTTGCATAAAAGTATAGGAATACATGTTTGTAAGGTTGTAATTAAGTATTTGTGGGTACATATATATACTCATAAGTATATATGTAACAATAATATAAGAAAAGAGGTTATTAATTTGAGGAGATAGGGGAGAAACTGAGAGGGTTGTAGGAAAGAAAGGGGGATGTGATACAGTTCTACTTTAATTAAAATATATTTATTTTTTTCTTGAACTTCACGCAGTCTGTGAGTTGTTTCTGGAGTGTTCAGAGCTTTCTACCGCTAGTATCCCATTATCAGTGACTGCATATTATGTCTGTTGTTTTGTGACTGGGTTATCTCACTCAGGATGATATTCTCTAGATGCATCCATTTTCTTAAGTATTACATTATGCCATTGTTTTTCATATCTGAGTAGTACTCCATTGTTAAATGTACCACAATTTTTGTGTCCATTCATCTACTGAAAAACATCTGGGTTTTTTCCAGCTTCTGGCTCTTATAATTAGAGCTGCTATGAACATTGTGGTGCATGTATCTTTGTTGTATGTTGGAGCATCTCTGGGGTAAATGCCCAGAAATGGAATAACTGGGCCTTCAGGCAGTAGTATGTCCATTTTTCTGTGGAACAGCCAGACTGATTTCCAGAGTCGTTGTATCAGTTTATAACACCAGCAGCAGTGCAGAAGTGGTTCTCTTTCTCCACATCCTAGCCAGCATCTATTGTCATCTGAGTTTTGGATCTTGGTCAATCTGACAGGTGTGAGGTGGAATTTCAAAGATGTTTTGATTTGCCTTTCTCTGATGGCTAAGGATGTTGACCACTTTCTTAGTTGTTTCTGAGCCATTCGGTATTCCTCGATTGAGAACTTTTTGTTTAAGTCTGTACCCCATTTTTAATAGGGTTGTTTGATTCTCTGGTATCTTGCTTTTTGAGTTCTTTGTATACCTTGGATATTACGCCTCTATCTTATGTGGGGTTGGAAAATATCTTTTCCCACTCTGTTGGCTGCCGTTTTATTTTCATGATAGTGTCTTTAGCCTTACATAAACATTGCAATCTCTTTAAGTCCCATTTGTCAATCTTTGACCTTAGAGCTCAAGCTATTAGTGTTCTGTTTAGGAAATTTTCTCCTGTACCTATGAGTTCTAAGGTTTTTCCAACTTTCTCATCTAATAGTTTCAGTGTACCTGGTTTCATGTGGAGATCTTTGATCCACTTGCACTTGGGCTTTGTACATGGAGATAAGAAAGGGTCTATTTTCATTCTTCTGCATGCTGAGTGCCAGTTGGACCAAAACCATTTGTTGTATAGGCTATACTTTTTCCATTGAATGTTTACAGCTCCTTTGTCAAACATCAGGTCATCATATACATAAGGGCTCAATTTTGGATCTTCTATTCTATTCCATTGATCTGCGTGCCTATTTCTGTACCAGTACCATGCAGTTTTCAGGACAATTGCCTTGTAATATATCTTGAGTTCAGGTATAGTTATTCCTGCAGATGTTTTCTTGTTGTTTAGGATGGATTTAGCTCTTCTAGGTCTTTTGTCATTTCAAATGAAATTGCACATTGCTCTTTCCAACACAGTAAAGAACTGGGTTGGAATTTTGATGGAGATTGCATTGGATCTATAGATTGATTTTGGTAAGAAGGCCATTTTAAAATAATGATCTTTCAAATCCATGAGCATGAGAGATCTTTCCATTTTCTGAGGTCTTCCATGATTTCCTTCTTTAGAGTTTTTAAATGCTTGTCATACAGATCCTTCCCTTTCTTATTTAAAGACACACCAAGTTATTTTGTAGGGTGACTATTGTGAAATGTATCTTTTCCCTAATTTCTTTATCTACATGTTTGTCCTTTGACTATAAGAAGGTTACTGATTTGTTTGAGTTAATTTTATATCGGCCACTTTGATGAACTTGTTTATCAGCTGGAGGAGTTCTCTGGTGGTGTTTTGGGGTAGCTTAATTACACTATCATGTAATCTTCAAATAGTGATGATTTCACTTCTTCCTTTCCAATTTGTATCCCTTTGATTTTCTTTTACTGTCTAATTGCTCCAGCCAGGACTTGCAGTACTATGTTGAATAGGTAGGGGGAGAGTGGGCAGCCTTATTGAGTCCCTAATTTTACTGGGATTGCTTCAATTTTCCCACTGTTAAATTTGATGTTGATGTTGGTTTGCTGTATATTGTGTTTATTATGTTTAGGTATGGGCCTTGGATTCCTGTTCTTTCCAAGACTTTTAACATGAAGTGGTGTTGAATTTTGTCAAATGCTTTCTCAGCATCTAGTGATATGACTATGTGATTATTTTTTTTTTTGAGTTTGTTTATATGGTGGATTACATTGATGGACTTCCCTATATTAAACCATCCCTACATGCCAGGGATGAAGCCTACTTGATCTTGGTGAATGATAGTTTTGATGTGTTCTTGGATTCGGTTTGCAAGGATTTTTTTGAGTATTTTTGCATCAATGTTTATAAGTGAGATTGGTCTGAGGTTCTCATTCCTTGTAGAGTCTCTGTTTGGTGTAGGAATGGGGGTTATTTTAGCCTCAATAAATGAGTTTGGTAATTTTCCATCTGATTCTATTTTGTAGAATATTTTGTAGAGTATTGGTATTATGTCCTCTATATGTCTAATAAAATTCTGTACTGAACCTGTTTGGACCTGGGATTTTTTTGGTTGGGAGTCTTTTGATGACTGCCTCTATTTCTTTAGGTATTAAGAGATTATTTAGATGGTTTACCTGGTCCTGATTTGACTTTATTATTTTGTATCTGTCTAGGAATTCATCCATTTCCTCCAGTTTTTCCACTTTGTTGAGTATAGGCTTTTGTAGTAGGATCTGATGATTTCTTAAATTTCCTCAGTTTTAGTTGTCATTTCTCCACTTTCCTTTCTGATTTTGTTAATTTGTATACTCTCTCTTTGCCCTCTAGTTTGTATGGCTAAGGGTTTATCATCTTGTTGATTTTCTCAAAGAACTAGCTCTTGGTTTTTTTGATTATTTAAATGGTTCTTTTTGTTTTTATTTGGTCTATTTCTGCCCTAAGTTTGATTATTTCTTGCCATCTACTTTTCTTGGGTCTATCTCTTTTTTTTTTGTTCTAGAGCTTTCAGCTGTGCTGTCAAGTTGCTGATGTATGCTCTCTCCAGTTTCTTTTTAGAAGCACTCAGAGCTATGAGCTTTCCTCTCAGTACTGCTTTCATTGCATCCCATAGGTTTGGGTATGTTGTGTTTTGGTTTTCATTAAATTCTAGAAAATCCTTATTTTCTTTCTTTATTTCTTCTTTGACCCTGCTATCGTTTAATAGAGCATTGTTTAGTTTCCATGTGTATGTGGGCTTTTAGTTGTCTCTGTTGTTGTTAAAGACCAGCCTTAGACCATGGTGATCTAAGAGCATGCATGGGAGTATTTCATTCTTCTTATATATATTGAGGCTCTTTTTGTGACCAATTATGTGGTCAATTTTTGTGAAGGTGCCATGAGGTGCTGAGAAGAAGGTGTATTCTTTTTTTTAGGATGGTATGTTCTGTAGATATATTAATTCTAGTTGGTTTATAACCTCTGGTAGTTTTACAGTATCCTTGTTCAGTTTTTGTTTCTTTGATCTGTCCATTGGTGAGAGTGGGTTTTTGAGATCTCCCACTATTATTGTGTGGGGAGCAATGTATTTTTTGAGCTTTAGTAGGGTTTTATTTAATGGATGTGAGTACTATTGTATTTGAAGCATATATATTAAGAATTGATTGTTCCTCCTGTGCATTTGCCCGGTAACGAGTAAAAGGTGTCCTTCCTTATCCTTTTTGATAACTTTTGGTTGAAAGTCAACTTTATTTGATATTAGAATGGCCACTCCAGCTTGCTTCTTGGGGCCATGTGCTTGGAAGGTTTTTTCCCACCCATTTACTCTAAGATAGTGCCTGTCTTTGTCTCTGAGATGAGTTTCTTGTATGGAACAAATTTCTGGGTTTTGTTTATGTATTTATTCTGATAACCTATATCTCTATAATGGGGAACTGAGTCCATTCATGTTAACAGATATGGAAGAATAGTGGTTTCTGTTTCCTGCTATTTTTGATTTAGAGTTTGAATTGTGCCTGTATGCCTTTCTTGTTATGGTTTTCTTGCTTAGGTGTTTTCTTGTTTTTATTAGGATGTAGTTCCCCTCATTTTAATTGGTTTTCCACATATAATTCGTTGTAGTGTTGGGTTTGTTGTCAGATAATGTGTAATTTTAGTCTTGTCTTGCAATGTCTTAGTCTCTCCATCTATGGTGATTGAGAGTTTTGCTGGGTATAGCAGCTTTGGCTGGCTCCAGTGCTGTCTTAGGGTCTGCATGATGTCTGTCCAGGCTCTTCTAGATTTTATAGTCTCTGATGAGAAACCGGGTGTGATTCTGATTGGTCTGCCTTTATATGTTACATGGCCTTTTCCACTTACCGCTTTTAATATTTTTTCTTTATTTGGGCACTTGGCATTTTGACTATTATGTGTCAAGAGGAATTTTTTTCGAATCCAATCTATTTGGAGTTCAGTAGGCTTGTTTTATACTCATGGTCATCTCATTCTTAAGGGTAGGGAAGTTTTCTTCTATGATTTTGTTGAAGATATTTACTGTGCCTCTTATTTGATATTCTTCGTCCTCTTCTATTCCTATTATTCTTAGGTTTAGTCTTCTCATTTTGTCCTGGATCTCCTGGACATTTTGGGTTAGGGGCTTTTTGGTTTTTTGCATATTCTCTGACTGTTTTGTCTATGTTTTCAATGTTGACTTCGGCACCCGGGATTCTCTCTTCCATCTCTTGTAGTCTATTGTAAATGCTTGCATCTGTGACTCCTGATTGCTGTTTTAGGTGTTTTACCTTTGGATTGTCTCTTTTACTGTTTTCTTTATTGTGTCAATTTCCATTTTACATTCCTTCTTTCATTCCTTCATCTCTTTGGTTCTGTTTTCCTCTAGTTCCTTGAGTTCTTTGAGTGTATTTCTTGTTTCTTCTTTAAAAGCTTCTAATTCTTATGCTTTTCCTCCCAATCTTGTTTGACCATCTCTATTATCATCTTGAGGTATGATTTTAGGTCTGAGTCTTCTTTTTCTGGTGTGTTTGGCATTCCGCTGTTTGCTGTAATGGGAGAGCTGGGTACGGGTGTTACCAGGCTGCCTTGGTTTCCCTGGGGTACTTTTTTCCCTTTCCTCTTGCCATCTTGTTGTTGTCAGTCTTGTGTCCCTGGATCACTGCTGGAACACCGCTGCCTCACTGCTGTTCCTGGTGGTTGGTGGTCTGAGTGCGGTTCTTCACTCTGTTTGTCGGCTGGCTCACCTCCAAAAGAGGTATATTCTTATCAAAAAAAAAAAAACATTTAATCCTCTTCCCAATTTATTATCTCAAAGTAATCATATCTGAAAAATGAAATTAGCATATTTTATGAATATCATTAATAATGTCTATTTTAATCTTCAAACTATTGTTGATCCAACCTCATTCTTGATATTATACATCATCTTTAATGTATAATAATTGGATCATAGGAAGAAAAATGTATAGTTGGACACAGATTGTACTGAGAGAAATTACTACCTACTATTGTAGAGGGAGTATTGTATTTGAATTGCAGAAATACCATTTCTACAGTGAATATAAGAGGGCGGTAGATCTGATACCAAACACTCCTGTTTCTTTTGTTTCTCTCTTATACTGGCTGCTTTTCTGTCAACTTCACACAAACTGGAGTTATCAAAGTGAAAGGAGCCTCAGTTGAGGAAATGTCTTCATGAGATCCAGCTGTAAGGCATTTACTCAACTAGTCCTCAAGGGCAGTGGATGGCCCAGCACATTGTGGGTGTGCCATCCTTTGGGTTCAATAAAAAGTCAGGCTGTGTAAGGCAGAGAAAGTAATCCAATTAGTAATATCCCTCCATGGCCACTACATCAGCTCCTGCTTCCAGACCTTCTTGAGTTCCAGACCTGACTTCCTTTGGTTATGAACAACAATATGGTGGTGTAGGCTGAATAATCTTTTTTCTCCCCAACTTTCTACTTTGTCAGTATGTTTGTTGTGCAGGAATAGAAGCTCTGACTAGGCCACCACTTGTTTGTAGTATTTTTTCTGCAACTTCCTGAATGGCCCAGCTTTAGTTTCTGGGTACTTCTCCATAGATTTGGACACAGTGTTTCTTGTTTTAAATGAAAAAAGAGAAAGCCAAGAACTTCCATGCCTCCCAGTGGTTACTTTATGCACAGAGTTTAATACAAACCTGAAAAGTGCATCACCTGGCAGTTGTCTTGCTTGGAGATGAGCACTGTGATAATGACTGGGTACTGCTGTTCCTCAGGAGAGATGGAGGCTTTGTGGACCTGCCCTTCATAACCTATGACAGCCCCTGGATCAATGGTGAACACATTCTACAGTGACCTTTATGTGTAGCAATAACAGTACCAGATAAAATACTGCATCTCTAGATTCCTGAGTTCAATTGCTATGAACAATGTGATAGATTTTCAAAAAGGTGAAGCTTCCTGCCTCTGTGACAATGGTGACTGGTTAATATGTCAATTGTGAGAATCCTTTGGTGCTTTATGAAGAGAATTTATCCAGTTATTTATGGTAAGTAGGTTAGATTTGCTTAATAAATGAGATCACTGACAATTTGGGGAAGGTAAAGAAATTTTAAAGTGAAAATAATCTTCACTATTAGTTATTGGATTTATTTAGAAAAACATGGTGAAATTACAACATTTCCTCTCTATTTGCTCATTTGGTGCCTTCAAACTACCCTCCTCTGAAACTCTCCAATGTCACCCCCAAACTGATGTCTGTTTTTCTTTTATTGATTCATCCAAAAGATCCTGCTGACCCACCTGCTTAGAATATCCTTCATTCTTTATTGCCTTGTGAGCAGCAAAATCTTGACATCACAAGCAAAGGCTCTAAGAACCATGGAACTTGACTTACTCCATCCTTCCCCACATAGTGTGGAGCAGTGCTGAATATCCAGAGGGAAGTAGAAAATGTCTTAGTACTTTAAAGAACTTGTTGCTTTCGCAGAAGACACAAGTTCAACTCACAAACCCATCTCATAACTGTCCATAAATCCAGTTCTCAGGGTGCAAAACTCCTTCAAAATTCTGCAGGTACCATAAATCTATGTGATGGACATAAAAACACCCATGCAAAATATTCAGTCATATGAAATAAAATAAACTAAAATACTATTTAAAATGTGTTGGCTGGAGAGATGACTCAGTGGTTAAATCACTGACCGGTCTTCTAGAGGTTCTGAGTTCAAATCCAAAGAACGTCATGTTGGCTCATAACAATTTATAATGTGTTATCATGTCCTGTACTGTTGTGTCTAAAGGCAGATACAGTGTACTTATGTATTATTAATAAATTAATTAAAATGTATTAATTAGGAAGCCTTATACTTTGTATGCTAAATAAATATTTCCTAAAATGAAAAACTAAAAAAGAAATAAAAATCAAGAAAATAATATTTCTGAGTTGACCTAAAAATAAAGCTAGAATATGTGAAATTTTTCATGCTTTTTTGAAATTTCATAATCAAATTGATAAGAAATTTAATTTCTACATGGTTTTGACAGTTTTGAATAAATTAAAAATAACAACTTTCAAGCAATAACAAAATTTTGGTGAGGAAAATAGGAGACGCACAAAATAATTACTTTTTAAAACCTTGATAGTAGTATTGTAAAAATTTAAATCCGGCTATTCCATATTTGAACTAAAAAATAATATACATTGCATAGTTTCTCAAGCAAGAACTTGACAACACTAGCAACTACATATAAGTCCTCATGAACAACAGGACAATGATTTCACTGAAATATGATTTAGTTTCTCATACATAAACTGGCATCTATTTATTTTACTGGTTTCCTTAAAGACTATATATTTTAAATGATTTAGGTAATTAGATTCTTCAGGCCAAATACACAAAAGTGAAGCTAAGCTAAGTCTGATCATTTTTGACAAGAGAAACCAGACACTGTTGCAACCAACACTAAGTCAAGTTCTACTGTAGTGACTGGAAGATCCTGCAGAGTAATCACACCAAAATGATTTTGGTTTTGTTCAGACTCAGTAGTGAGACAAGTGTCCATAAGCAACTGGACAGCCCCACCATAGTAATGTCCTTACCTTCACCCCAGAGACACAAGATGTCTATGCATCTAAGACAGTTTTCATATTTCTGTTGAAAACACTTGATGATAGTGATCCACATTGAAACACATCATATATGATTATGATCTTGTGATGATGATACATGACTCAGAAGTAGGAAGAAAGAAAACAGTGCTTGTCCCAGAGGAAAAACCTTACTTTTCCTACCTTTTCCTTGCTCCCATGGTAGAATGTGAGCTTGCCATGTTTATAGGGATTCACACAAGTAGAGGTATGCTAGCCCATTCATGGGTAGTCCAGAGATCAATGCTCCTATTACATAAAGGGTACACATTTCTCCAGCTCTTCTGGACACCACTTTTTTCTATGATGCTGAACTACACTTATGTTCTTTAAAAACTTTAGATAGAGTTGCATGCAGAAGAGGTGCTCAGGCCATCTGCCAACAGGACCAGTGGAGATCCGGGGACACAGGCCTGGTGAGAATGCACTGAGTAGCCAGGGCACGGAGAGGTCTGGATTGACCATGGGGAAAGCACCCCCCACGGTGGTTCAGGGGAGCAGGAACTCTGCCATAGGGTCTCAGTTTCCACCCAGCCTGCTCATGCATGCAGACCAGGGACTCAGGCTATCTGACACCAGAAACATTGGAGATCCAGCGATGCAGGCCTGGTCAGACTCGCCTGGAGTAGCGAGGTGCAGAGAGATCTGGGTCAAGCACCTGGAAAGCAACCACCCCATTGTTTCAAGGGAGCAGTAACTCTGCCTTAGGGACTCGGTTTCCAACAAGAAGTCCGGAGCATGCAGAACAGGCACTCAGGCTATCTGCTACTAGGAACAGCAGAGATCTAGGGCCACAGGCCAGGTACACGGGAGAGACAGTAACGAATCCCTGACAACAAGACCATGTATAAATACACATAACATGATGGAAAGAGGAAAGAAAAAGAACTTACCCCAAGGAAACCAAGACAACCTAGCAACACCAGAACCCAGCTCTCCCGTCATGGCAAACAGCAGAATACCAAACACAGAAAAAGATGACTCAGACCCAAACTTATACCTGAAGATGATGATAACAATCCTTAAATAAGAACCAGAGGAAAAGCATAAAGAAAAAAGGTTTTAAAGATGAAACAAGAAAAACACTGAAAGATATCAAAGAACTAGAGGAAAACAGAACCAAAGAGATTCAGGAATTGAAGAAGAAATCTAAAATGGTAATGGAAACAATTTTAAAAAAAACACTAAAAGAGACAACCATAGAGGTAGAAAACCTGAAAAAGGAATCAGGAGTCACAGATATAAGAATTGCCAACAAACTACAAGACATGGCAGAAAGAATCTCAGGAGCCAAAGAGAACAATAAAAACATAGACAAAACAGTCAGAAAAGATGCAAAAGCAAAAATTTCCTAACTCAAAATGTCCAGGATATTCAGGACACAATGGGAAAAACAAACCTAAGGATAATAGAAATAGAACAGTGCATAAAATATCAACTAAGAGGCACAGTAAATGTCTTCATCAAAATCATAAAAGAAAAATTCCCTACCCTTAAGATAGAGAAGACCATGAGCATAAAAGAAGACTACAGAACCCCAGATAGAGTGCACCAAAAAAGAAATTTCTCCTGACACAAAATATTCAAAATGCCAAGTGCCCAGCAAAGAAAGAATATTAAAAACTGTAAGGGAAAAAGGTCATGGAACATACAAAGTCAGACCAATAAGAATCACACCTGACATCTCAACAGAGATTATGAAAGCTAGATGATTCTGGACAGACATCATGCAGACCCTAAGAGAACACACGTGTCAACCCAAGCTGCTATACCCAGCAAAACTTTCAATAAACATAGACGGAGAGACCAAGATATTACAGGACAAAACTAAATTTACACAATATCTGACTACAAACTGAGCACTACAACAAATTTTAAGTAGAAAACCCAATAAAGAAAGGAAACTACATCCTAGTTAAAACAAGAAAATACCTAAGCAAGAAAACCAAAAGAAGAAAGACACACAAGCACAATTCTACCTTTAAAAGCAAAAGTAGCAGGAAACAACAACCACTACTCCTTAATATCTATTAGCATAAATGGACTCAATTTACTAATAAAATATATAGGCTGTCAGACTAGATACATAAAGAGAATCCAGCCTTTTGCTGCATACAGGAAACTCATCTCAGAGACAAAGACAGACACTATCTCAGAGGAAAAAGTTTGGAAAAACCTTCCAAGCAAATGGCGACAAGAGGCAAGCTGGAGTGGCCATTCTGATATGGAATAAAGTAGATTTTCAAACAAAAGATATCAAAAAAGATGAGGGACACTTTTTACTCATTCCAGGGGAAAATTATCAGGAGGAACTTTCAATCCTCAACATATATGTTCCAAATGCAAATGACCTTATATTCATAAAAGAAACTCTACTAAAGCTCAAAAAAAAAATTTCGCACCCACATTAATAGTGGGAGACCTCAACACACCACTCTCATCAATGGATAGATCATGGAAACAGAAACTGAACAAGGACACAGTGAAACTAGCAGTGGTTATGAACCAATTGGAATTAATAGAAATCTGCAGAACATAACATATTAAACAATAAATAGAACTTCTCACCACCTCGTGCCACCTTATAGAAAATTAACCATATAATTGGTCTCAAAACAAGTCTGATAAGATGTAAGAAGAATGAAATACTCTCATGCAACCTATCAGATCACCAGGGTCTAAGGCTGGTCTTCAATAACAACAAAGACAACAAAAAGCCCATATACATATAAAAACAAAACAATGCTCTAATAAACATAGCACAGTCAAAGAAATAATAAAGAAAAAGTTAAGGACTTTCTAGAATTTTATGAAAGTGAAAACACAACATACCAAAACTTATGGGTCGCACTGAAAGCAGTACTGAGAGGAAAACTCAGAGCTCTGTGTGCTTCCAAAAAGAAAATGGAGAGAGCATACACTAGGAAATTTACAGCATAGTTGAAAGCTGTAGAACAAAAGGAAGCAGAAACAACCAAAAGGAGGAGATGTCAAGAAACAATGAAACTGTTTTCAGATACTGACTAAATAAAAACGAATAGAACCATTCAAAGAATCAGCAAAACCAAGAGCTGGTTCTTGGGGAAAATTTACAATATTGATAAATCCTTATTCAGATTAACAAGAGGGCAAAGAGAGTATCCAAATTAACGAATTTCGAAAGGAACGTGGAGACATAACAACTGAAAATGAGGAAATTCAAGAAATCATCAGATCCTACTACAAAAGCTCATGGATTGGAAAAGTAAATACATAAAATCTGGACATTTACCATTGATTTTTGAAAGAAAGTTGTAAAAAAAAAAAAAAGAAAAACTTGAACCAGAGCAGATTTTCTCACTAAAGAATTCTCTCTTCACACCAGTGGATGAAAAAATAGTCACTATCTAAGATGCAAATGCACAGACAGTTTACATGATGAATCGCCTCCTCCTTGGAATCTGCTGTCCATTTCTCAGACAACCTCAATATACCATGTAGGGAAAAGAAGGAAGCAGACATGACAATTCATTTTCAAACCATATTAAACTTTATTCACTCAAAACTTCACGAATAGAAATAAAAGCTTTACAATAAACAGAGAATGTAAATTCAAATTTTCTATGTAAAATATATTGCTATAGCTTATATGTATGTATGAACAGTGTTTAATAGTAAAGTAGGTAACATGGCAGAATATATTAATGGTGAAAATATTAATTACAGCTTCCTAAAAGCAAATATTTTTTAAAAAGTATAACATGCCATGTTTTGTTTTGACTATGAAGTTCTAAACAGCATTCACAAAGGGTGAGGTTGTGTTCAAAGTCTTGAATTTAAATTTCATATTTAGCCATAGAGTCACATCACTCAGTTCCAGAGATAAGACAGATCTGCCTGAGTTGCAAGAAGAGTGCATCTTGACAGGTCTATGCCATGTTTCCCAACAGTATTTCATAGTCAGGCTCTCAGAACACCATGGTCACAGTACAACATAAAAAAAGAGAGAGAAAAAAATAAAAACCTTTGAAAATATCCACTACTAGTAAGATAAATTCTATTGAAAAAAAAACACAAAATTAAGGGAAATAGAATGGTGACCACAACATTAACATGGGTCAAAATACAACCTTTAATACAGCATGCATGTGAGCATATGCTGTGTGTTGAATAGTCTCTAACTTATACTGGGTCCATCTCTGTCACAGATGTCTTCAGATGAAGCTCTCCCTTGTTCCAGGTTATTATTACATGGATGGGTTTGGGACATCCCCCACAATTTCTGCCGAGAACATGCTTCAAGTCTTTGGTTTTTAAAAATCAATTATTTCATATTTTTATATTAACATGTGAAATGTTATTACCATTCTCCTATCTCCCATATCCTACCCAGCTCCCCTTACTTTCAGGAAGATTGTCCTACTTCCAACAACCTACTCCCACCGCATTGCCCTGATGATCCCATATACTATGAAAACTAGCCTTCAATAACCCAAGTTCTTTCCTCCTATAGACGACAGACAATGCCACGCTCTTCTACATATGCAGCTGGAGCTGTGGGTCTCTCCATGTGTAAAAAAATTATCGGTTGCTCTTTTAGCTCCTAAGACCTCAGGTGCAGGTTTGGTCAATTGATATGTTGTGCTCTTCGTGGGGTTGAAAAGCATTCACCTGGCTCAGTTCTTTCTCAGGCTCCAACACTGGCGTCTCAGGGTCAGTCTGAAGGTTAGCTGCAAGCATACTCAGCTGTATGAGCAAAGCTCTGGCAGAGCCTCTGAACAGAGATCCAATCAGGTCCTCTCACCCTGCACATCTTGGCATCCGCATAAAGACTGGTTTTGGTGAATGAATGCTGAATGAACTACAGCTGTTGATGTATCTCAACGAAATCTTCTACAATCACTGTTACACTCTCTGTTCCTGTGTTTCCTCACATTAGTTTTTTATTCTTGCTTCTAAAAAGGACCGAAGCTTTCCCACTTTGGTCTTCCTACTTATTTATCTTCAAAGATCTGCAACCCACCCTGCCTGAAGTCCTGGGCTACATCACCAAAAAGACTTCAGAGCAGCCTCAGCAGCCATGTGGGTGGGGTTACAGTAAAGTCTGGTGCAGGATTTCCCACACCATCTTCTGCCTAAACAGAGGCATGTGCTGCTGAGAGAAGGTCATGGGTTGGCCTTTGGAGATGTAATCTGCATATTTACAGGTGAACATGCCACAATCACTGTGATTCCCCTGCTGAGGAATCTCTTCTGCTGGCATGCTAGACAGCTTCCATTCCAAAGGGTTCAGATCCACATTCCTTCTGGCTTTGCTCTCCTCCTGCAGATAGTGGAAAATCAGCTCAAGGACATCTGGTCTCTTGTGTCCCATCGAATCCAGGTAGACAATCCTCTTCTCTCTTAGGTCTGTCACCACCAGGCTCCAGTGCTCATCCAGGTGAACCGGCACCAGAAGCAGGTCCTTTACAAAGAGGTCCACTGCCTTGGTCCATCTTCTGACTGACCTGTAGCCCCCACTCTTTAACTTGCTGTAAAAGAAGGTACTAAATGCATAAAGTGCAGGGTATCCTTGACTTTGACTTCTGTCCATGAGCAGATTCATGTAAAAATTGATGACTGTGTCATTGAGCCACTGGGTGTCCCTCAGGGTGCGCATGTCTGCTCGAGTGATTGCCATATTGAAGGCACAACTCAAGATCTCATCTTGTGGCCCTGGGCCTAGAGCACTACTGATTTCCTTTTGCATGTGTGCTGTGAGCACAAGCCCATGGTCCAGCCCTGGGCTCTTCTTTTGGTCTTTAGAAGGCCTTCCTTTGGCCTCAGGCATTGACATTTGTTGGTGGAGAATGTCATTGCTGACTCTGTCTGGGTGGATGAGAGGTGCCTGAGACACATGAATGTGCACACCCACACAGCCTTTCATCTTCTTTGACAAGTCTAAAGGGACCCTGTTACCTCTGTGAGAGTCAGAGTTCACAGGGACACTGGGTTGAAGGTGGAACAACAAGCCAGGGGATGGTCCATTGTGGTATTTCTGAACACCTAAGTCTTTGTAACTCAAGGGGCCTTTCGATCCTTTGTGACCATAAACTGACTTTGCCTCAGTCACAGCCTCTACATCAGGGCTTTCACTGTCCTCTGGGGGCTTTATATGGTATTGAGTCTCTTCTCCTGGGTACCTTCTATGATCATTGTTTGTCTCTTCACACCCAAGCTTTCTTTTCCACTCTTCCTGTTTGTGCCTCTTTAGAGGTTGTCTTGGCTCTTCAGCCCACACATCATTTCCAGCATCTGCATGGCATTTCCTCTTTTGGCCTTTCTGAGGATGTGCACAGTACACAGTCTCAAGATGATTGAAAGAATGACATGTTCTGGGGCTACTTGGATTCCCTTTGCTCACCAGTTGCCTCTCGGCCATGGTAGAACTTTCAGATTGGCCAGTCACAGTGCATGTCAGACAGACTGCTGGTGTGGGCTCCTGGGTTGTTTTATCCATGGCTACAGGATCAGTTATTGTACTTGTAGGTGTCTTATCCACACAGGACCTTTGCTTCAAGATGAGAAATCACAGCCTGATGAGCTCAGATTTCCTTTGTCCTTGAGATACCTGCAAGATAAAGTCAGAATGAGGCAACAGACTCCAAGAGTCCTTCTTCCTCAGTTGATAAATCTGACCTTGTCTTCAATGTGGGGATTCTCCTGTCTCAGTGTAGGAAAGATCATTGATATGACATAGTGTCTTTGACCTTGTGTGAGAACTGGTGTCTCTGGGAACAATGAGCCCCTGCACACCTCAAAACTATGGAAATTGCTATTGTCATCAGAGACAGGTGTTTGAAGACAGAAGGAACACTGCCCAATTTTTTCTATGAAACCACTACTATACTTATACCTAAACCACAGAAAGATTCCACAGGAAAAAAAAAAAGAAAATGGAAAATACACAATAAAATTGTGGCAAGTGGGAATTAGTGGTACAGAGAAGTCCTAGTACAGTAAAATAAGAATTTAAGTCCTACAGGTACAAAACTTAGGTATACACACACCGATACCGGTACAGGAATCTAGTAAGCACAAGTTGGAAAGAGAATAAAGTCTTGGTGTTGTGTTCTACCCTGCACATTTATGCCTTGGAACATGCCTGGTCACACATTGACACATATGCACACATATTAATTTAAAAAATAAATGTAAATTCTATGGTGTTCTCTAGTTTTAAGGCAAGCACCACCATCATGTAACTGTACAATCTCTTACCGATAAGTCAAAGAATTTACCTAGAAGTTCAGAGCAATTCTTTATCAGAAAACACCAACTATGTCCCTTGTCCTATACTGGCAGCTTACAGCCACATGTAATTCATATTCTAGGGTGCTCTGCATGCCCTTCTGACTTTAACAGGCACCGTACATACACACACAGTCACATATTCACACACTCACACACACAATGCAAATGTGTTTCTGGAGCTACCAGACTAAAATCTCTCAGTATTTGTTCCTTTAACTTTCTCTATTTTTTTATGGTAAGGAATCCATGGGTTTAATTCTCCTAGTGGCAAGGTAAGATGACCAGCAAATGCCCAATCAGCCCCAGGACTCAATGCCTGCCCAAAAATAAAAGACAACAAAATACCACCATGCTTTTATATTTCATGGTGGTGTCTTGAGAAGCACTTCACTATCTAAGCTCTTTCTCCTCAATATGCTCATGTTTCTTTGTTGTTGCTGTTGTTCTTGGAATGCAAATACTAATAACAGGAGGCCCTGAGGCAAGGGTGGTCAGCAACACTAGTTCCGGAAGCTTGAGGATATACATTGATTCCCCAGCTCAGGAATAATGAGTCAGACAAGGTTGACCATGCATGTGATACCCACAGGGAACAGAGACTCTCTGGTCTCTAGAGCTGTCTGGGCTGTAAGCCTATCCAAAACGGCAGGTGAGGCTTGAGTCAATCAAGTGATCAATGAGAAAAACCTGTGATAATCACTGCTATTTTATGCAAATCTATGGAAACACACTCACACACTCACACCTCAGCATACTCTATCTCTATCTCTCTCTCTCTCTCTCTCTCTCTCTCACACACACACACACACACACACACATACACATACAAACACACATACACACACACACACATTGCAAAGATATTTCTCCATTTACCAGCCTGAGAACTCTCCAGTGCAATTCTGACTTAAATACCTTTTAAAAAATACAGATCTCTCATTGGCTTCCTTTTCCTATTGGCAAGGTTGGAGGAGACCAGATCCAGAGCTTAGGAACAGTTCTTGGTTGGATGATGGTGCCACACATTAAACCTATTTAAGAGTGAGTTCCTCATGATCTACTTGCCTTTTTGTCTCCACAGCACTGGTTTACAACAAAAGACATTTGAGAACCAATTCTTTGGATTCCCAGCACCATATAAAACTTTGATAAGTGCTCCATACCTCTACATGGAAAAGACATGGGATTCCAAAGCATAAAGACATTTAAAGCCGGTCAGGATTACCAATAGCCCTCTCTGCTAAGGACACAGGCAGAGAGGGCAGATCCGTAATTACTGAGTATGTGTTGTGCACAGGCAAAGAGAAAGGTTTAACCTCCAGTATCATTTAATAATCAGATATAGTTAGGACAATTTCAGGTTCTCTAAAGTATACAACTTGACTGAATCTGAGTTAAAGGGACCTAACAAAGTGACTTACTGGTCCTATTGTCCCCACAATCCCTGTCTATCAGCAGAAAGTTCAAGGTTTTCTAAGCCAATCAATTTCCTGGTTTAAGCTAGTCTTTAGTATATTTTTAGATCCTAAGGAAAGGTCTAAGTTTCCCAAAGTTTGATTAGTATTACAGAGCTTTCCTGCATCTACACAATATGTATTTATACACTACTCTTGAAAGATTAGAGCTTAAGAAACAATAAAAACACAGGAAAAAATGTGTAAACATACACACACAAAAACACATAATGCAAATTTGATTGTGGATATATCACCTGAGGACCCTCTACTGTCGTTCTCAGGAACTTTCTAATTTTTTTTGGCAAGGTCATTATTTGGGTGCATTTTCCCAGAGGCAAGTTAGGTGGCCAGCATATCCCATGATTCACTTGTCTTATTGCCTCCTTTGGACTGGATGACAAAGAAATACCTCGAGACTATTTTATTTTAGGATGGTGTTGTGGGAAGCACTTCAGTATTTAAACTCTTCCTCTAGCCCTATGCTAAGACTTCATTGCTACTGATGTGCTGGGAAAGCAAATCCTAATAAAATGAGGCCCTGGGGAATGGCTGATTAGGCAGAAACAATTGTTCTGTAAGTGTGAAGATCTGAATTTGATTCCCCACCCCCCACACAATGAATCAGGCCAGTCTCACAATGCATGTGATACCCACATTGGGAACAGAGACAGGGTGGTCTCTAGAGCTGGCTGGGCAGACAGCCTCCACAAAATGCCAGGTGAAGCTTGAGTCAATCAAATGGGATCAATAGAAGAAAAAACACAATAATCACTGGAATGTGTTTGCAAATCTATAGAAACACAATCACACACTCACATCTCTGCATATCAAAATCCCTGGTGAACTTATGTACACAGGGGTCACAAGCACTCACAATCTCATTTTTCTACCTTCACATTGGAAGAGGCCCCATTCATATGACTCATCCATGAATGGACTGTAGATATGGTACAACGAAAAGCAATAAAGGGATTTTGGACACCAGGGGAGGCCAACGCTGAGGCACTTATTGGATTCCCTAAGTTACACCACAAGGACAAGTCCAAGCAATATTGTCTACTCTGTACTGAGAAACCATTCTTCCCATTCTCTTTACACACCCTTAAAAAGACAAATCCCACCTTCCTGAAGATGGCCTGCTTGGCTTCAGAGTTACTCAACTATGGAAAACTAGCTACACCAGTACTTAGAGGGCTCCCGAACCTAAAGAAAGTCTGGAATCAAACAGATTCCCACTAAGACATAGGAAATACTCCCCAGCCAGTAGAGACTCTGGTAATTCATGCCTAGGGCTATATGCCTCTGAATGTCAATTAGATCTTCTAGGTTGTTGTATGAGTCAGCAGTTTCTGTCCAAAACTTATACACACACACACACAATTTCAGATGCTATACATAGATATCTACACATTTATCCATGTAGATGTGGACTTGTTAAAATGACCTACCCTCTGTTGTCATTTAATCCAAGATGGCTTCTGTGAATGGAAGGTTCAAGTGTCAAATACTTTTTCAGTCCAACAGTCTGGATGTCTCAGCTGGTCTTTAGTAAATACCAGATTCCCAAAGAATAAACTCTGAGGACACTGGAGGAATGGACCTCTTACCAAGACAAGAACATCCAGGAAATGAACGGAGACTTCCGTTCTTGGGATCTTCTTTATGCTCTGGGAAGTGGGTGTGGCCAAGATAAGGGTAAACAACACCCAATCAAATCCACCTCAACAGATTTCAAACTAAGGTATTTTTACAACCTCAAGAATAATGATTAAAGGTAGTCTGACCCACAAAATTACTAAAATATCATCCAGAGGTTTGCACCTAACTTGAATGTCTAATATAATTTCAAGTGCAATCAAGTGGACATCCCAGAGCAGGCAGCAGTTGGCTCTAAATATTTCACATATGAAAAAGAATTGATGACAGTTAGTTTGAGTGAGCTTGACCTGTATATTTTCACTCTCTAGTGCTTTTTTCTGTGTGTTTGTGTGTGCGGGGGAAATCATTTCATTGCTTCATGAAAAAAAATATGGAGGTACAGGAAGATTTAGAGGTTGGTCAAAACCCAGATTTTTGTCCCACACTCTCCGATACTGAATCACCAAATCAACACACAATCACAGAGTGGACCTGGGTCTCTCTTTACATCTGTAAATATGCAGCTTGGTCTTCATGTGGGTCCTGTAATAATGGAACTTGGCATATTCCATATGCTGCTGCTTGAAAGTAAAATCGTTGGCTCCTTTGTCTGGCTGCAGGGACAAAGGAAGTGCCTAACCTCCCAGAGATTTGATGTTCTTGGTTGAAGAGTTACCTGGGGTGGGGACATTGGTACTTACAAAATAATAACGGTATGAATCATAGGTGAGGGATTGTAGAGATGTTGATTGGAAGAGAATGTAAGATGAGTAAATATAAAAAAAACTTCGGGAGGAAAAGGGGGAGGAGGAGTTGGAATTCTCAGTCTGGAGATCTAACCCCATTATAGGAGAAATACAGGCTTTGATTCTGAGCACCATATACAAGCTCAATTTCTGTTACTTGCCTCCAATTCTAGTTACCAGGAATCAAATTGAGGATATTCCCTACCAAAAAATATAATTACAAAAAACCTTGGACAAATGAATCCTGGCTGTGAAAATTATAGGACATTTCCCAGGGCTCATGGCTTCACACTTCCATGCTTTGATCGTTTCAGGAATGTTCTGGTCTGTAAAGATTAAATATATTGAATTTTAAATACCAAAACTTGCCACTAAGCTGGATTCTTAGCTCTTTTGTTTACATGTACTTTATGCTCATTGTAACTAGTAAGTTTTCAATGAATACTATCAAACCTTTAGAAAAAAATCAAGTACTGACTAGAAAATAGTCATAAAATTGTATGTAAAAATTGTTTTAAAATGTGTACATTATCTCTGTTTTTAAAAATAAATTTGTTTTATTTAAAAAAAGATCTTATGGCAAACTAGCAAAGACAATCACTCAAGACTGAGTGTTGGCATTGGTCAGGAGGAAACCTGCTAATTTTCAGTGAAATTAATTCTACAGAAGTTCTGCTAAACATAGGGAATGGAAAGCAGTTTAATCCTCAACTTCAGTACAGCTTCAACCAGCACATGATGGGAGCAGATGCCAAGTCCCACAAACAAACAATACCAAGATCACAAGATAAAAGTGGGAGGAATGATTATAGGAGCCTAAATGGTCAAGGACAACGAGAAACCAGTCCATATAATTAAGTACCAAGGGCTTATATGAGTTCACAGTGATTTAATCGAATATCAAAGATACTTATTGGGTCTAACTGAGGTCCTCTGCATGCATGTTAAGGCATATAGCTTGGGAATTATTTAGGATTCTTCACATTGGGAGCAGGATCAGTGTCTGACTCTGTTGCTTACTTTGATAACCCTTTTCTTCCTCCTGGACTCCCTCACCAAGCCTCAATCACAGGGAGGTGCCCAGTCTTACTGCAGTGTGATAAGTGTGTTTTGGGTTCGCCCTTGGAGGCTGGCCTGCCTTGAAGTGAGAGAGAGATTGAGTAGATGACACTTTGTGCAGGAGTGAGGAAGGATTGCAAGGTACATGACGAAATGTGGTTGGGTTGAAAGGTATAAGAGAACAAAAATACTCTAGTAAACACCAATTTCCCATACACACACACACACAGACACACACACACACACACACACACAAGCTTCACATAATATATCTTGATTGGTCTCTTTTTTCATATCTGTCATGTGTTAAGGAGTTCAAAAGACCAGTACATCACCCATCTCCTGAAAGACCCTTTATGTAGAACCAGCACAAACCATTCCTCTAGTAAAAGGTACAACCTCAAACTCTTTTCCTAGAGCATTGTAACAGAATGATGTCTCACTCCCTCAACATCACAATCATTTTATGTTTGCCCCAAACATTTTCTTCTGAGATTTCTTGTTTTAAAGTAACTCCTTACTTATATTCTTTCCCATCTGTCTCCTTGTTTACCAACGATCTCATGCATATAAATATATGAATATAACCAGCTGAGTTCATTCTGAGCTGCTGGCGTGTGTATCTGTGTATGGCTGAGCTCTTGGGGTGGATGACCAATTAGGTGGCTTTTCCAGGAAGTGACATTCCTGTCCTTCTCAGTGTTAATGATTTGCCTGTAGCTGTTTCATCAAATGATGGGAAGTTGTGAGATTTCTACCTCAGTGTTGGATTGCCTTTTGTGGTTGTCAGCATCGAAAACTTGCTAAAGTACACAAGGTGTAAAAGTGTCATGGGTGTGGCTTTCTCTCCAATAGAGAAGATATAATGTCACAGCTGGGAACTGGGTCCTATTGCTCTTAAAAATCTCCTGACTCCTTTTCTTTGAGCTCCCTGGGCCTCATCTGTAGCAGCTGTGCTGAAGGTGTATCAGCTGGGCTGGGCCTCCAGGTCAGTTTGTCTCTGGGTTTTTACTGAGTAGTGCCTCACATGAATGGCTTCCGTTGAGAGAAACAAAGAAGGCTCTTTGTTGGGAGGTACACATACCTGACGTATTGGTATTTATAACACAAATTAAATCATCCTGTTTTGAAAAAGTGTCATGTTGGAGTCTTCTCTAGATTCCATTATTTCAGCAGCCATGGAAGCAGGCTAGGGGTCGGTTAGCAATTCCTTCAGTAGAGAAGGGCATCAACCTAATTACCTGATGTTGGTTCTCTTCAAGATTATAGGCTTATATTTTCTTTTTCATTTTATTGGATATTATCTGTAATTACATTTCAAATGTTTTCCTTTCCAGTGCCATAGTCTATGTCTTTTTATTGGGGAAATAGGACCGTTGATTTTAAATGATATTAAGGAATAGGTATTGCTGGTTCCTGTTATTTTTGTTTTTAGAATTAGAATAATGTTTTGAGATTTTCTTCTTTTGGGTTGGTTGTAAAAATATTATTTTGCTTTCCTTAGGGTGTACTTTTATCCTGGTTGGGGTGTTTTCCATCTGTTATCCTTTGTTGGGCTGTGTTTGTGGAAAAATATTGTGTAAATTCGGTTTGGTCCTGGAATATCTTGGTTTCTTCATCGGAATTACTTGACAGTGTTGCTGGGTATAAAATTTTCGGCTTAAATTTGTGTTCTCTTAGGGTCTATATGGCATCTGTTTAGGATCTTCTAGCTTTCAAAGTCTCTGTTGAGAAGTCAAGTGTAATTGGTCTGTCTGCAAATGTTACTTGCCCTTTTTTTATTTCTTTTTTCTTTTTACTGCTTTTAGTATTCTATTTTTCTTTTCATTTTTTGGTGTTTTCACTAATATAATTCTCCAGATCATTCTTTTTTGGTCTAATATATTAGGTGTTCCTGAGGCTTCTTGTATGTTCATGGTCATATCATTCTCTTGGTTAGAGAAGTTTTCTTCTATAATTTTGTTGAAGATATTTAGGTGGAAGTCTTCACTCTCTTCTACACTATTCCTTTTAAGTTTAGTTTTTTCATTGTGTTTTTACAGCCAATATCCAAATGTAGAAGAGGAAAGACAGTAAATAGGACAAGGTCTGTGGACTTCTGTAGGAAAAGTTGTAAAGAAGAGTAGCTATTCCAATCTCCTTTTGTCAGGATACCAGCTATCAATTTCAGGAATGTCAGGTGTCCTTACACAGATCAGTAAGGTAACATAATCTGGCAAGACCTGCCTTCCCTGAAGAAAAGGGGTCTAGACAGCAGGAGTGACAGGGACCAGCTGGATCTCAATGAGGTGATATCTGCCATGCCTCTCTCAACAAAGTAAACTCCAGCCTAGATCCAGACCAAGGAAGCATTTTGTAGGTTGATATGTGCACCACTCTCACTATCTGTGAGTCCTATTTATATTCTAGTCAATCATTCCCTGTCCTTCTATCAGCCTTCTTCAGTAAAACACTATGTGAGTCTGAATCACATGACACCACAAGAGACTTCCAATTTTAGAGACATCTTGCTGTGCAACTTGTCTGTGCCAGGAAGAGAGAGAGAGGGATAGAGAGAGATTGAGAAAGAGAGAGACAGAGAAAGAAAGACAGAGATAGAGAGAAAGAGCAAGATAGAAAGAGAGAGAGAGAGAGAGGGAGAGAGAGAGGGAGGGAGGGAGAGACACACCCAGAGAAAGAAAGACAGAGAGAGACACTCAGAGAGAGACAGAAAAACAGACACAGTGAGAGAGAGAAAGAGAGAGAGAGAGAGAGAGAGAGAGATGGAAAGAGAGACAGAGGCAGAGAGAGGCAAAGAGAGACTACCCAGCACATTAAATGTTGTTTAGAAATATTCTACTGATTCCCAAATGTGCATTCATTTTTGAGAATAGATTTAGTTATCCTGAGATTCTCTTTTTATTCCAAATAATTGTGGAAATTGTTCTTTCTAACTCTATGAAGTAATTGTTAGATTTTTGATGGGGATTGCATTGAATCTGTACATAGCTTTAGACAACATGGCCATTTTTATTATGTTGACCATTCTAATTTATAAGCATGAAAGGTATTTCTATCTTCTGAGATCTTCAAACTTGTCTTCTTCAGAGATTTGAAGTTCCTGTCTTACAGATTGTTCAGTTGCTCAGTTAGAGAATCTACCCCACACTTTCCACACTGGTAAGAAATCTTCTGTTACTTTCTCTAGGGCATCAGTCATCAATTTGACTGTACATTTGTACCTGTGGACTCGCTGCTGCTAAGCTCCAGGTTCATATCCAACAACAGTCTCTCTCTTATCTTACAGCACAACCCTCATTTCCTTTCCTGTCCATTGGATCTTTAATCTGTACCTTCATTCAAACACCCAGCCTAGAATGTTCTCTGTGTTTAAGACAATGATGCTCTGTTGTGCTCCTTGCTTTCTGACTCTTCCTATTTCAAAGAACTGTGAGCACCTGTATTTCTCCTTTCGAGGGACTGCATCTAAAATTAATTACAAACAAAGCTGAGCATTCCGGAGAGGATTTTATTGGTCAGGTTAGTAGAAGAGGAATGACCCTCCCTTCATATGGGTGCTATCATTTAGTGGCAGACCAGTTAGACAGATAAGGAAGAAAGATAGGACTTTTTGCTTCCTTGCCCACTTCCAGCCTTCCCTCAATTCCCAGTGACCTGGTCAACCCTACTTTAAACATCTGTGATAATACTACACTTCCAAGTGCGACAATCATCCAAATAATCCATAGTTTCCCATAGCTGCCATAACAAATTAGTTCATGATGGACTCTGTGATCCCAGTTATCCTTATGACTTGCCATACCATGAATATAAGCAAAAACCACCTCCACCTTTAAAAGACACAGTTGGTTAGTGATTTATTTCTGTGTGTTTGTGAACACATGGGTGTAGGCAAATATAGTGAAGTCAGGGGAAAATTTTGGGAGGCAATTCTACTACTCAGTGAGTCTTAGAGATTGATGTGAGGTGTGCGAACATTGCAAAAAGCTCCTTTATACACTAGTACAGCTCAAACACCAGCTTTTTTATACTGAGGTGAGATTTGGACTCATGTCTACTTCCTTTAAAAGGAGGTGTTTTCATTTTCTTATTTTTCTTTATTTTTTAACTTTAAAAAACAAATACAGATGTACAGAATTTTAATCATGTTTGCATAAAAGTATAGGAATACATTTTTGTAAGGTTGTAATTAAGTATTTGTGGGTACATATATATACACATAAATATATATGTAACAATAATATAAGAAAAGAGGTTATTAATTTGAGGGGATAGGGGAGAAATTGAGAGGGTTGTAGGAAGGAAAGGGGGATGTGATACAGTTCTAAATTAATTAAAATATATTCATTTTTTTCTTGAACTTCACACAGTCTGTGAGTTGTTTCTGGAGTGTTCAGAGCTTTCTAGGGTTAGTATCCCATTATCAGTGAATGCATATTATGTCTGTTGTTTTGTGACTGAGTTATCTCACTCAGGATGATATTCTCTCGATGCATCCATTTTCTTAAGTATTTCATTATGCCATTGTTTTTCATATCTGAGTAGTACTCCATTGTTAAATGTACCACAATGTTTGTGTCCATTCATCTACTGAGAGACATCTGGGTTTTTTCCAGCTTCTGGCTCTTATAATTACAGCTGCTATAAACATTGTGGTGCATGTATCTTTGTTGTATGTTGGAGCATCTCTGGGGTAAATGCCCAGAAGTGGAATAACTGGGCCTTCAGGCAGTAGTATGTCCATTTTTCTGTGGAACAGCCAGACTGATTTCCAGAGTCGTTGTATCAGTTTATAACCCCAGCAGCAGTGCAGAAGTGGTTCTCTTTCTCCACATCCTAGCCAACATCTATTGTCATCCGAGTTTTGGATCTTGGTCAATCTGACAGGTGTGAGGTGGAATTTCAGGGATGTTTTGATTTGCCTTTCTCTGATGGCTAAGGATGTTGAGCACTTTCTTAGTTGTTTCTGAGCCATTCGGTATTCCTCGATTGAGAACTTTATGTTTAAGTCTGTACCCCATTTTTAATAGGGTTGTTTGATTCTCTGGTATCTTGCTTTTTGAGTTCTTTGTATACCTTGGATATTACGCCTCTATCTTATGTGGGGTTGGAAAATATCTTTTCCCACTCTGTTGGCTGCCATTTTATTTTCATGATAGTGTCTTTAGCCTTACAGAAACATTGCAATCTCTTTAAGTCCCATTTGTCAATCTTTGACCTTAGAGCTCAAGCTATTAGTGTTCTGTTTAGGAAATTTTCTCCTGTACCTATGAGTTCTAAGGTTTTCCCTACTTTCTCATCTAATAGTTTCAGTGTACCTGGTTTCATGTGGAGATCTTTGATCCACTTGCACTTGGGCTTTGTACATGGAGATAAGAAAGGGTCTATTTTCATTCTTCTGCATGCTGAGTGCCAGTTGGACCAAAACCATTTGTTGTATAGGCTATACTTTTTCCATTGAATGTTTACAGCTCCTTTGTCAAACATCAGGTCACCATATACATAAGGGCTCAATTTTGGATCTTCTATTCTATTCCATTGATCTGCGTGCCTATTTCTGTACCAGTACCATGCAGTTTTCCGGACAATTGCCTTGTAATATATCTTGAGTTCAGGTATAGTTATTCCTGCAGATGTTTTCTTGTTGTTTAGGATGGATTTAGCTCTTCTAGGTCTTTTGTCATTCCAAATGAAATTGCACATTGCTCTTTCCAACTCAGTAAAAAACTGGGTTGGAATTTTGATGGGGATTGCATTGAATCTATAGATTGATTTTGGTAAGAAGGCCATTTTAAAATAATGATCCTTCAAATCCATGAGCATGAGAGATCTTTCCATTTTCTGAGGTCTTCCACGATTTCCTTCTTTAGAGTTTTTAAATGCTTCTCATACAGATCCTTCACTTTCTTAGTTAAAGTCACACCAAGTTATTTCGTAGGGTGACTATTGTGAATTGTATCTTTTCCCTAATTTCTTTATCTACATGTTTGTCCTTTGACTATTGGAAGGTTACTGATTTGTTTGAGTTCATTTTATATTGGCCAATGTGATGAACTTGTTTATCAGCTGGAGGAGTTCTCTGGTGGTGTTTGGGGTAGCTTAATTACACTATCATGTAATCTTCAAATAGTGATGATTTTACTTCTTCCTTTCCAATTTGTATCCCTTTGATTTTCTTTTACTGTCTAATTGCTCCAGCCAGGACTTGCAGTACTATGTTGAATAGGTAGGGGGAGAGTGGGCAGCCTTATTGAGTCCCTAATTTTACTGGGATTGCTTCAATTTTCCCACTGTTAAATTTGATGTTGATGTTGGTTTGCTGTATATTGCGTTTATTATGTTTAGGTATGGGCCTTGGATTCCTGTTCTTTCCAAGACTTTTAACATGAAGCGGTGTTGAATTTTGTCAAATGCTTTCTCAGCATCTAGTGATATGACTATGTGATTTTTTTGTTTTTGTTTTTTTTTGTTTGTTTTTTTTTGAGTTTGTTTATATGGTGGATTACATTGATTGACTTCCCTATATTAAACCATCCCTACATGCCAGTGATGAAGCCTACTTGATCTTGGTGACTGATCATTTTGATGTGTTCTTGGATTCGGTTTGCAAGGATTTTTTTTTTTTTTTTTTTTTTTTTTTTGAGTATTTTTGCATCAATGTTTATAAGTGAGATTGGTCTGAGGTTCTCATTCCTTGTAGAGTCTCTGTTTGGTGTAGGAATGGGGGTTATTTTAGCCTCAATAAATGAGTTTGGTAATTTTCCATCTGATTCTATTTGTTGAATATTTTGTAGAGTATTAATATTATGTCCTCTATATGTCTAATAAAATTCTGTACTGAACCTGTTTGGACCTGGGATTTTTTTTGGTTGGGAGTCTTTTGATGACTGCCTCTATTTCTTTAGGTATTAAGAGATTATTTAGATGGTTTACCTGGTCCTGATTTGACTTTATTATTTTGTATCTGTCTAGGAATTCATCCATTTCCTCCAGTTTTTCCACTTTGTTGAGTATAGGCTTTTGTAGTAGGATCTGATGATTTCTTGAATTTCCTCAGTTTTAGTTGTCATTTCTCCACTTTCCTTTCTGATTTTGTTAATTTGGACACTCTCTCTTTGCCCTCTAGTTAGTCTGGCTAAGGGTTTATCAATCTTGTTGATTTTCTCAAAGAACTAGCTCTTGGTTTTGTTGATTATTTAAATGGTTCTTTTTGTTTTTATTTGGTCTATTTATGCACTAAGTTTGATTATTTCTTGCCATCTACTCCTCTTGGGTCTATCTGCTTCCTTTTGTTCTAGAGCTTTCAGCTGTGCTGTCAAGTTGCTGATGTATGCTCTCTCCAGTTTCATTTTAGAAGCACTCAGAGCTATGAGCTTACCTCTCAGTACTGCTTTCATTGCATCCCATAGGTTTGGGAATGTTGTGTTTTGGTTTTCATTAAATTCTAGAAAATCCTTATTTTCTTTCTTTATTTCTTCTTTGACTCTGCTATCATTTAATAGAGCATTGTTTAGTTTCCATGTGTATGTGGGCTTTTAGTTGTCTCTGTTGTTGTTAAAGACCAGCCTTAGACCATGGTGATCTAAGAGCATGCATGGGAGTATTTCATTCTTCTTATATATATTGAGGCTCTTTTTGTGACCAATTATGTGGTCAATATTTGTGAAGGTGCCATGAGGTGCTGAGAAGAAGGTGTATTCTTTTTTTTAGGATGGTATGTTCTGTAGATATATTAATTCTAGTTGGTTTATAACCTCTGGTAGTTTTACAGTATCCTTGTTCAGTTTTTGTTTCTTTGATCTGGCCATTGGTGAGAGTGGGTTTTTGAGATCTCCCACTATTATTGTGTGGGGAGCAATGTATTTTTTGAGCTTTAGTAGGGTTTTATTTAATGGATGTGAGTACTATTGTATTTGGAGCATATATATTAAGAATTGATTGTTCCTCCTGTGAATTTCCCCGGTAACGAGTAAAAGGTTTCCTTCCTTATCCTTTTTGATAACTTTTGGTTGAAAGTCAACTTTATTTGATATTAGAATGGCCACTCCAGCTTGCTTCTTGGGGCCATTTGCTTGGAAGGTTTTTTCCCACACATTTACTCTAAGATAGTGCCTGTCTTTGTCTCTGAGATGAGTTTCTTGTATGCAACAAATTTCTGGGTTTTGTTTATGTATTTATTCTGATAACCTATATCTCTATAATGGGGAACTGAGTCCATTCATGTTAACAGATATCGAAGAATAGTGGTTTCTGTTTCCTGCTATTTTTGATTTAGAGTTTGAATTGTGCCTGTATGCCTTTCTTGTTATGGTTTTCTTGCTTAGGTGTTTTCTTGTTTTTATTAGGATGTAGTTCCCCTCATTTTAATTGGTTTTCCATATATAATTCGTTGTAGTGTTGGGTTTGTTGTCAGATAATGTGTAATTTTAGTCTTGTCTTGCAATGTCTTAGTCTCTCCATCTATGGTGATGGAGAGTTTTGCTGGGTATAGCAGCTTTGGCTGGCTCCAGTGCTGTCTTAGGGTCTGCATGATGTCTGTCCAGGCTCTTCTAGATTTTATAGTCTCTGATGAGAAACCGGGTGTGATTCTGATTGGTCTGCCTTTATATGTTACATGGCCTTTTCCACTTACCGCTTTTAATATTTTTTCTTTATTTGGGCACTTGGCATTTTGACTATTATGCGTCAAGAGGAATTTCTTTTCGAATCCAATCTATTTGGAGTTCAGTAGGCTTGTTTTATGCTCATGGTCATCTCATTCTTAAGGGTAGGGAAGTTTTCTTCTATGATTTTGTTGAAGATATTTACTGTGCCTCTTATTTGATATTCTTAGTCCTCTTCTATTCCGATTATCCTTAGGTTTAGTCTTATCATTTTGTCCTGGATCTCCTGGACATTTTGGGTTAGGGGCTTTTTGCTTTTTTGCATATTCTCTGACTGTTTTGTCTATGTTTTCAATGTTGACTTCGGCAACCGTGATTCTCTCTTCCATCTCTTGTAGTCTATTGTAAATGCTTGCATCTGTGACTCCTGAATGCTTTTTTAGGTGTTTTACCTTTGGATTGTCTCTTTTACTGGTTTTTTTATTGTGTCAATTTCCATTTTACATTCCTTCTTTCATTCCTTCATCTCTTTGGTTCTGTTTTCCTCTAGTTCCTTGAGTTGTTTGAGTGTATTTCTTGTTTCTTCTTTAAAAGCTTCTAATTCTTATGCTTTTCCTCCCATTCTTGTTTGAGCATCTCTATTATCATCTTGAGGTATGATTTTAGGTCTGAGTCTTCTTTTTCTGGTGTGTTTGGCATTCCGCTGTTTGCGGTAATGGGAGAGCTGGGTACGGGTGTTACCAGGCTGCCTTGGTTTCCCTGGGGTACTTTTTCCCTTTCCTCTTGCCATCTTGTTGTTTTCAGTCTTGTGTCCCTGGATCACTGCTGGAACACCGCTGCCTCACTGCTGTTCCTGGTGGTGGGTGGTCTGAGTGCGGTTCTTCACTCTGTTTGTCGGCTGGCTCACCTCCAAAAGGAGGTATATTCTTATCAAAAAAAAAAAAAAAAACATTTAATCCTCTTCCCAATTTATTATCTCAAAGTAATCATATCTGAAAAATGAAATTAGCATATTTTTATGAATATCATTAATAATGTCTATTTTAATCTTCAAACTATTGTTGATCCAACCTCATTCTTGATATTATACATCATCTTTAATGTATAATAATTGGATCATAGGAAGAAAAATGTATAGTTGGACACAGATTGTACTGAGAGAAATGACTACCTACTATTGTAGAGGGAGTATTGTATTTGTATTGCAGAAATACCATTTCTACAGTGAATATAAGAGGGCGGAAGATCTGATACCAAACACTCCTGTTTCTTTTGTTTCTCTCTCATACTGGCTGCTTTTCTGTCAACTTCACACAAACTGTAGTTATCAAAGTGAAAGGAGCCTCAGTTGAGGAAATGTCTTCATGAGATCCAGCTGTAAGGCATTTACTCAACTAGTCCTCAAGGGCAGTGGATGGCCCAGCACATTGTGGGTGTGCCATCCTTTGGGTTCAATAAAAATTCAGGCTGTGTAAGGCAGAGAAAGTAATCCAATTAGTAATATCCCTCCATGGCCACTACATCAGCTCCTGCTTCCAGACCTTCTTGAGTTCCAGACCTGACTTCCTTTGGTGATGAACAACAATATGGTGGTGTAGGCTGAATAAACTTTTTTCTCCCCAACTTTCTACTTTGTCAGTATGTTGGTTGTGCAGGAATAGAAGCTCTGACTAGGCCACCACTTGTTTGTAGGATTTTTTCTGCAACTTCCTGAATGGCCCAGCTTTAGTTTCTGGGTACTTCTCCATAGATTTGGACAAAGTGTTTCTTGTTTTAAATGAAAAAAGAAAAAGCCAAGAACTTCCATGCCTCCCAGTGGTTACTTTATGCACAGAGTTTAATACAAACCTGAAAAGTGCATCACCTGGCAGTTGTCTTGCTGGAGATGAGCACTGTGATAATGACTGGGTACTGCTGTTCCTCAGGAGAGATGGAGGCTTTGTGGACCTGCACTTCATAACCTATGACAGCCCCTGGATCAATGGTGAACACATTCTACAGTGACCTTTATGTGTAGCAATAACAGTACCAGATAAAATACTGCATCTCTAGATTCCTGAGTTCAATTGCTATGAACAATGTGATATATTTTCAAAAAGGTGAAGCTTCCTGCCTCTGTGACAATGGTGACTGGTTAATATGTCAATTGTGAGAATCCTTTGGTGCTTTATGAAGAGAATTTATCCAGTTATTTATGGTAAGTAGGTTAGATTTGCTTAATAAATGAGATCACTGACAATTTTGGGAAGGTAAAGAAATTTTAAAGTGAAAATAATCTTCACTATTAGTTATTAGATTTATTTAGAAAAACATGGTGAAATTACAACATTTCCTCTCTATTTGCTCATTTGGTGCCTTCAAACTACCCTCCTCTGAAACTCTCCAATGTCACCCCCAAACTGATGTCTGTTTTTCTTTTATTGATACATCCAAAAGATCCTGCTGACCCACCTGCTTAGAATATCCTTCATTCTTTATTGCCTTGTGAGCAGCAAAATCTTGACATCACAAGCAAAGGCTCTAAGAACCATGGAACTTGACTTACTCCATCCTTCCCCACATAGTGTGGAGCAGTGCTGAATATCCAGAGGGAAGTAGAAAATGTCTTAGTACTTTAAAGAACTTGTTGCTTTCGCAGAAGACACAAGTTCAACTCACAAACCCATCTCATAACTGTCCATAAATCCAGTTCTCGGGGTGCAAAACTCCTTCAAAATTCTGCAGGTACCATAAATCTATGTGATGGACATAAAAACACCCATGCAAAATATTCAGTCATATGAAATAAAATAAACTAAAATACTATTTAAAATGTGTTGGCTGGAAAGATGACTCAGTGGTTAAATCACTGACCGGTCTTCTAGAGGTTCTGAGTTCAAATCCAAAGAACGTCATGTTGGCTCATAACAATTTATAATGTGTTATCATGTCCTGTACTGTTGTGTCTAAAGGCAGATACAGTGTATTTATGTATTATTAATAAATTAATTAAAATGTATTAATTAGGAAGCCTTATACTTTGTATGCTAAATAAATATTTCCTAAAATGAAAAACTAAAGAAGAAATAAAAATCAATCAAATAATATTTCTGAGTTGACCTAAAAATAAAGCTAGAATATGTGAAATTTTTCATGCTTTTTTGAAATTTCATAATCAAATTGATAAAAAATTTAATTTCTACATGGTTTTGACAGTTTTGAATAAATTAAAAATAACAACTTTCAAGCAATAACAAAATTTTGGTGAGGAAAATAGGAGACGCACAAAATAATTACTTTTTAAAACCTTGATAGTAGTATTGTAAAAATTTAAATCCGGCTATTCCATATTTGAACTAAAAAATAATATACATTGCATAGTTTCTCAAGCAAGAACTTGACAACACTAGCAACTACATATAAGTCCTCATGAACAACAGGACAATGATTTCACTGAAATATGATTTAGTTTCTCATACATAAACTGGCATCTATTTATTTTACTGGTTTCCTTAAAGACTATATATTTTAAATGATTTAGGTAATTAGATTCTTCAGGCCAAATACACAAAAGTAAAGCTAAGCTAAGTCTGATCATTTTTGACAAGAGAAACCAGACACTGTTGCAACCAACACTAAGGCAAGTTCTACTGAAGTGACTGCAAGATCCTGCAGGGTAATCACACCAAAAGGATTTTGGTTTTCTTCAGACTCAGTAGTGAGACAATTGTCCATAAGCAACTGGACAGCCCCACCATAGTAATGTTCTTACCTTCACCCCAGAGACACAAGATGTCTATGCATCTAAGACAGTTTTCATATTTCTGTTGAAAACACTTGATGATAGTGATCCACAGTGAAACACATCATATATGATTATGATCTTGTGATGATGATACATGACTCAGAAGTAGGAAGAAAGAAAACAGTGCTTGTCCCAGAGGAAAAACCTTACTTTTCCTACCTTTTCCTTGCTCCCATGGTAGAATGTGAGCTTGCCATGTTTATAGGGATTCACACAAATAGAGGTATGCTAGCCCATTCATGGGTAGTCCAGAGATCAATGCTCCTATTACATAAAGGGTACACATTTCTCCAGCTCTTCTGGACACCACTTTTTTCTATGATGCTGAACTACACTTATGTTCTTTAAAAACTTTAGATAGAGGTGCATGCAGAAGAGGTGCTCAGGCCATCTGCCAACAGGACCAGTGGAGATCCAGGGACACAGGCCTGGTGAGAATGCACTGAGTAGCCAGGGCACGGAGAGGTCAGGATTGACCATGGGGAAAGCACCCCCCACGGTGGTTCAGGGGAGCAGGAACTCTGCTATAGGGTCTCAGTTTCCACCCAGCCTGCTCATGCATGCAGACCAGGGACTCAGGCTATCTGACACCAGAAACATTGGAGATCCAGCGATGCAGGCCTGGTCAGACTCGCCTGGAGTAGCGAGGTGCAGAGAGATCTGGGTCAAGCACCTGGAAAGCAACCACCCCATTGTTTCAAGGGAGCAGTAACTCTGCCTTAGGGACTCGGTTTCCAACAAGAAGTCCGGAGCATGCAGAACAGGCACTCAGGCTATCTGCTACTAGGAACAGCAGAGATCTAGGGCCACAGGCCAGGTACTCGAGAAAGACAGTAACGAATCCCTGACAACAAGACCATGTATAAATACACATAACATGATGGAAAGAGGAAAGAAAAAGGACTTACCCCAAGGAAACCAAGACAACCTAGCAACACCAGAACCCAGCTCTCCCATCATGGCAAACAGCAGAATACCAAACACGCCAGAAAAAATGACTCAGACCCAAACTTATACCTGAAGATGATGATAACAATCCTTAAATAAGAACCAGAGGAAAAGCATGAAGAAAAAAGGTTTTAAAGATGAAACAAGAAAAGCACTGAAATATATCAAAGAACTAGTGGAAAACAGAACCAAAGAGATTCAGGAATTGAAGAAGAAATCTAAAATGGTAATGGAAACAATTTTTAAAAAGACACTAAAAGAGACAACCATAGAGGTAGAAAACCTGAAAAAGGAATCAGGAGTCACAGATATAAGAATTGCCAACAAACTACAAGACATGGCAGAAAGAATCTCAGGAGCCAAAGAGAACACTAAAAACATAGACAAAACAGTCAGAAAAGATGCAAAAGCAAAAATTTCCTAACTCAAAATGTCCAGGATATTCAGGACACAATGGGAAAAACAAACCTAAGGATGATAGAAATAGAAGAGTGCAAAAAATATCAACTAAGAGGCACAGTAAATGTCTTCATCAAAATCATAAAAGAAAAATTCCCTACCCTTAAGATAGAGAAGACCTTGAGCATAAAAGAAGACTACAGAACCCCAGATAGAGTGCACCAAAAAGAAATTTCTCCTGACACAAAATAGTCAAAATGCCAAGTGCCCAGCAAAGAAAGAATATTAAAAACTGTAAGGGAAACAGGTCATGGAACATACAAAGTCAGACCAATAAGAACGACACCTGACATCTCAACAGAGATTATGAAAGCTAGATGATTCTGGACAGACATCATGCAGACCCTAAGAGAACACACGTGTCAACCCAAGCTGCTATACCCAGCAAAACTCTCAATAAACATAGACGGAGAGACCAAGATATTACAGGACAAAACTAAATTTACACAATATCTGACCACAAACTGAGCACTACAACAAATTTTAAGTAGAAAACCCAATAAAGAAAGGAAACTACATCCTAGTTAAAACAAGAAAATACCTAAGCAAGAAAACCAAAAGAAGAAAGACACACAAGCACAATTCTATCTTTAAAAGCAAAAGTAGCAGGAAACAACAACCACTACTCCTTAATATCTATTAGCATAAATGGACTCAATTTACTAATAAAATATATAGGCTATCAGACTAGATACATAAAGAGAATCCAGCCTTTTGCTGCATACAGGAAACTCATCTCAGAGACAAAGACAGACACTATCTCAGAGGAAAAAGTTTGGAAAAAACCTTCCAAGCAAATGGAGACAAGAGGCAAGCTGGAGTGGCCATTCTGATATAGAATAAAGTAGCTTTTCAAACAAAAGATATCAAAAAAGATGAGGGACACTTTTTACTCATTACAGGGGAAAAATTATCAGGAGGAACTTTCAATCCTCAACATATATGTTCCAAATGCAAATGACCTTATATTCATAAAAGAAACTATACTAAACTCAAAAAAAAAAATTTCGCACCCACAATAATAGTGGGAGACCTCAACACACCACTCTCATCAATGGATAGATCATGGAAACAGAAACTGAACAAGGACACAGTGAAACTAGCAGTGGTTATGAACCAATTGGAATTAATAGACATCTGCAGAACATAACATATTAAACAAAAAATAGAACTTCTCACCACCTCGTGCCACCTTATAGAAAATTAACCATATAATTGGTCTCAAAACAAGTCTGATAAGATGTAAGAAGAATGAAATACTCTCATGCAACCTATCAGATCACCAGGGTCTAAGGCTGGTCTTCAATAACAACAAAGACAACAAGAAGCCCATATACATATAAAAACAAAACAATGCTCTAATAAACATAGCACAGTCAAAGAAACAATAAAGAAAAAGTTAAGGACGTTCTAGAATTTTATGAAAGTGAAAACACAACATACCAAAACTTATGGGTCGCACAGAAAGCAGTACTGAGAGGAAAACTCAGAGCTCTGTGTGCTTCCAAAAAGAAAATGGAGAGAGCATACACTAGGAAATTTACAGCATAGTTGAAAGCTGTAGAACAAAAGGAAGCAGAAACAACCAAAAGGAGGAGATGTCAAGAATCAATGAAACTGTTTTCAGAATCTGACCAAATAAAAACGAATAGAACCATTCAAAGAATCAGCAAAACCAAGAGCTGGTTCTTGGAGAAAATTTACAGCATTGATAAATCCTTATTCAGACTAACAAGAGGGCAAAGAGAGAGTATCCAAATTAATGAATTCCGAAAGGAACGCTGAGACATAACAACTGAAAATGAGGAAATTCAAGAAATCATCAGATCCTACTACAAAAGCTCATGGATTGGAAAAGTAAATACATAAAATCTGGACATTTACCATTGATTTTTGAAAGAAAGTTGTAAAAAAAAAAAAAAAAAAAAGAAAGAAAAACTTGAGCCAGAGCAGATTTTCTCCCTAAAGAATTCTCTCTTCACACCAGGGGATGACAAAATAGTCACTATGTAAGATGCAAATGCACAGACAGTTTACATGACGAATCAACTCCCCCTTGGACTCTGCTGTCCATTTCTCAGACAACCTCAATATACCATGTAGGGAAAAGAAGGAAGCAGACATGACAATTCATTATCAAACCATATTAAACTTTATTCACTCAAAACTTCACGAATAGAAATAAAAGCTTTACAATAAACAGAGAATGTAAATTCAAATTCTCTATGTAAAATATATTGCTATAACCTATACTGTATGTTTGGACAGTGATTAAATAGTAAAGTAGGTAACATGGCAGAATATATTAATGGTGAAAATATTAATTACAGCTTCCTAAAAGCAAATATTTTTTAAAAAGTATAACATGCCATGTTTTGTTTTGACTATGAAGTTCTAAACAGCATTCACAAAGGGTGAGGTTGTGTTCAAAGTCTTGAATTTAAATTTCATATTTAGCTGTACAGTCACATCACTCAGTTCAAGAGATAAGACAGATCTGCCTGAGTTGCAAGAAGAGAGCATCTTGACACGTCTATGCCAGGTTTCCTAACAGTATTTCATAGTCAGGCTCCCAGAACACCATGGTCACAGTACAACATAAAAAAACAGAGAGAAAAAAATAAAAACCTTTGAAAATATCCACTACTAGTAAGATAAATACTATAAAAAAAAAAACACAAAATTAAGGGAAATAGAGTGGTGACCACAACATTAACATGGGTCAAAATACAACCTTTAATACAGCATGCGTGTGAGTATATGCTGTGTGTTGAATAGTCTCTAACTTATACTGGGTCCATCTCTGTCACAGATGTCTTCAGATGAAGCTCTCCCTTGTTCCAGGTTATTATTACATGGATGGGTTTGGGATATCCCCCACTATTTCTGCCGAGAACATGCTTCAAGTCTCTTGGTTTTTAAAAATCAATTATTTCATATTTTTATATTAACATGTGAAATGTTATTACCATTCTCCTATCTCCCATATCCTACCCAGCTCTCCTTACTTTCAGGAAGATTCTCCTACTTCCAACAACCTACTCCCACCGCATTGCCCTGATGATCCCATATACTATGAAAACTAGCCTTCAATAACCCAAGTTCTTTCCTCCTATAGACGACAGACAATGCCACGCTCTTCTACATATGCAGCTGGAGCTGTGGGTCTCTCCATGTGTAAAAAAATTATCGGTTGCTCTTTTAGCTCCTAAGACCTCAGGTGCAGGTTTGGTCAATTGATATGTTGTGCTCTTCGTGGGGTTAAAAAGCATTCACCTGGCTCAGTTCTTTCTCAGGCTCCAACACTGGCGTCTCAGGGTCAGTCTGAAGGTTAGCTGCAAGCATACTCAGCTGTATGAGCAAAGCTCTGGCAGAGCCTCTGAACAGAGATCCAATCAGGTCCTCTCACCCTGCACATCTTGGCATCCGCATAAAGACTGGTTTTGGTGAATGAATGCTGAATGAACTACAGCTGTTGATGTATCTCAACGAAATCTTCTACAGTCACTGTTACACTCTCTGTTCCTGTGTTTCCTCACATTAGTTTTTTATTCTTGCTTCTAAAAAGGACCGAAGCTTTCCCACTTTGGTCTTCCTACTTATTTATCTTCAAATATCTGCAACCCACCCTGCCTGAAGTCCTGGGCTACATCCACAAAAGACTTCAGAGCAGCCTCAGCAGCCATGTGGGTGGGGTTACAGTAAAGTCTGGTGCAGGATTTCCCACACCATCTTCTGCCTAAACAGAGGCATGTGCTGCTGAGAGAAGGTCATGGGTTGGCCTTTGGAGATGTAATCTGCATATTTACAGGTGAACATGCCACAATCACTGTGATTCCCCTGCTGAGGAATCTCTTCTGCTGGCATGCTAGACAGCTTCCATTCCAAAGGGTTCAGATCCACATTCCTTCTGGCTTTGCTCTCCTCCTGCAGATAGTGGAAAATCAGCTCAAGGACATCTGGTCTCTTGTGTCCCATCGAATCCAGGTAGACAATCCTCTTCTCTCTTAGGTCTGTCACCACCAGGCTCCAGTGCTCATCCAGGTGAACCGGCACCAGAAGCAGGTCCTTTACAAAGAGGTCCACTGCCTTGGTCCATCTTCTGACTGACCTGTAGCCCCCACTCTTTAACTTGCTGTAAAAGAAGGTACTAAATGCATAAAGTGCAGGCTATCCTTGACTTTGACTTCTGTCCATGAGCAGATTCATGTAAAAATTGATGACTGTGTCATTGAGCCACTGGGTGTCCCTCAGGGTGCGCATGTCTGCTCGAGTGATTGCCATATTGAAGGCACAACTCAAGATCTCATCTTGTGGCCCTGGGCCTAGAGCACTACTGATTTCCTTTTGCATGTGTGCTGTGAGCACAAGCCCATGGTCCAGCCCTGGGCTCTTCTTTTGGTCTTTAGAAGGCCTTCCTTTGGCCTCAGGCATTGGCATTTGTTGGTGGAGAATGTCATTGCTGACTCTGTCTGGGTGGATGAGAGGTGCCTGAGACACATGAATGTGCACACCCACACAGCCTTTCATCTTCTTTGACAAGTCTAAAGGGACCCTGTTACCTCTGTGAGAGTCAGAGTTCACAGGGACACTGGGTTGAAGGTGGAACAACAAGCCTGGGGATGGTCCATTGTGGTATTTCTGAACACCTAAGTCTTTGTAACTCAAGGGGCCTTTCGATCCTTTGTGACCATAAACTGACTTTGCCTCAGTCACAGCCTCTACATCAGGGCTTTCACTGTCCTCTGGGGGCTTTATATGGTATTGAGTCTCTTCTCCTGGGTACCTTCTATGATCATTGTTTGGCTCTTCACACCCAAGCTTTCTTTTCCACTCTTCCTGTTTGTGCCTCTTTAGAGGTTGTCTTGGCTCTTCAGCCCACACATCATTTCCAGCATCTGCATGGCATTTCCTCTTTTGGCCTTTCTCAGGATGTGCACAGTACACAGTCTCAAGATGATTGAAAGAATGACATGTTCTGGGGCTACTTGGATTCCCTTTGCTCACCAGTTGCCTCGCGGCCATGGTAGAACTTTCAGATTGGCCAGTCACAGTGCATGTCAGACAGACTGCTGGTGTGGGCTCCTGGGTTGTTTTATCCATGGCTACAGGATCAGTTATTGTACTTGTAGGTGTCTTATCCACACAGGACCTTTGCTTCAAGATGAGAAATCACAGCCTGATGAGCTCAGATTTCCTTTGTCCTTGAGATACCTGCAAGATAAAGTCAGAGTGAGGCAACAGACTCCAAGAGTCCTTCTTCCTCAGCTGATAAATCTGACCTTGTCTTCAATGTGGGGATTCTCCTGTCTCAGTGTAGGAAAGATCATTGATATGACATAGTGTCTTTGACCTTGTGTGAGAACTGGTGTCTCTGGGAACAATGAGCCCCTGCACACCTCAAAACTATGGAAATTGCTATTGTTATCAGAGACAGGTGTTTGAAGACAGAAGGAACACTGCCCAATTTTTTCTATGAAACCACTATTATACTTATACCTAAACCACAGAAAGATTCCACAGGAAAAAAAAAAGGAAAATACACAATAAAATTGTGGCAAGTGGGAATTAGTGGTACAGAGAAGTCCTAGTACAGTAAAATAAGAATTTAAGTCCTACAGGTACAAAACTTAGGTATACACACACAGTGTCACACACAGATACCCGTACAGGAATCTAGTAAGCACAAGTTGGAAAGAGAATAAAGTCTTGGTGTTGTCTTCTACCCTGCACATTTATGCCTTGGAACATGCCTGGTCACACATTGACACATATGCACACATATTAATTTAAAAAATAAATGTAAATTCTATGGTGTTCTCTAGTTTTAAGGCAAGTACCACCATCATGTAACTGTACAATCGCAAAGAATTTACCTAGAAGTTCAGAGCAATTCTTTATCAGAAAACACCAACTATGTTCCTTGTCCTATACTGGCAGCTTACATCCACATGTAATTCATATTCTAGGGTGCTCTGCATGCCCTTCTGACTTTAACAGGCACCGTACATACACACACAGTCACATATTCACACACTCACACACACAATGCAAATGTGTTTCTGGAGCTACCAGACTAAAATCTCTCAGTATTTGTTCCTTTAACTTTCTCTATTTTTTTATGGTAAGGAATCCATGGGCTTAATTCTCCTAGTGGCAAGGTAGGATGACCAGCAAATGCCCAATCAGCCCCAGGACTCAATGCCTGCCCAAAAATAAAAGACAACAAAATACCACCATGCTTTTATATTTCAGGGTGGTGTCTTGAGAAGCACTTCACTATCTAAGCTCTTTCTCCTGAATATGCTCATGTTTCTTTGTTGTTGCTGTTGTTCTTGGAATGCAAATACTAATAACAGGAGGCCCTGAGGCAAGGGTGGTCAGCAACACTAGTTCCGGAAGCTTGAGGATATAAATTGATTCCCCAGCTCAGGAATAATGAGTCAGACAAGGTTGACCATGCATGTGATACCCACAGGGAACAGAGACGCTCTGGTCTCTAGAGCTGTCTGGGCTGTAAGCCTATCCAAAACGGCAGGTGAGGCTTGAGTCAATCAAGTGATCAATGAGAAAAACCTGTGATAATCACTGCTATTTTATGCAAATCTATGGAAACACACTCACACACTCACACCTCAGCATATTCTATCTTTCTCTCTTTCTCTCTCTCTCTCTCTCTCTCTCTCTCTCTCACACACACACACACACACACACACACACACACACAAACACAAACACACACACACAAACATACACAGACACACATTGCAAAGATATTTCTCCATTTACCAGCCTGAGAACTCTCCAGTGCAATTCTGACTTAAATACCTTTTAAAAAATACAGATCTCTCATTGGCTTCCTTTTCCTATTGGCAAGGTTGGAGGAGACCAGATCCAGAGCTTAGGAACAGTTCTTGGTTGGATGATGGTGCCACACATTAAACCTATTTAAGAGTGAGTTCCTCATGATCTACTTGCCTTTTTGTCTCCACAGCACTGGTTTACAACAAAAGACATTTGAGAACCCATTCTTTGGATTCCCAGCACCATATAAAACTTTGATAAGTGCTCCATACCTCTACATGGAAAAGACATGGGATTCCAAAGCATAAAGACATTTACAGCCGGCCAGGATTACCAATAGCCCTCTCTGCTAAGGACACAGGCAGAGAGGGCAGATCAGTAATTACTGAGTTTGTGTTGTGCACAGGCAAAGAGGAAGGTTTAAGCTCCAGTATCATTTAACAATCAGATATAGTTAGGACAATTTCAGGTTCTCTAAAGTACACAACTTGACTGAATCTGAGTTAAAGGGACCTAACAAAGTGACTTACTGGTCCTATTGTCCCCACAATCCCTGTCTATCAGCAGAAAGTTCAAGATTCCCCAAGCTCATCAATTTCCTTCTCTAAGCTGGTATTTAGTATATCTTGAGATCCCAAATACTTTGATCTAAGGCAGCAGAGGATTGTCTCAGCAGTGGGAAAGAGCATTTTTCCAGAGACAGAGATTGAGCAAGCAAAACACAAAGGCTTCCTTCCCCATTTCATTTTAAGATGCTATTTACGTATTTTATATTTTTGAGTGCTCTATTTGCATGACATGAGAGGACATCAGGTCCCACTCTGGAGGGTTTTGAGCCACCATGTGTTTGCTGGGAATTGAACCCTGGAACTCTGAAAGTGCAGCCAATGCTCTTAACCTCTGAGCCATGTCTCCTGCCCCTCCTAGGATCTAGGCTGGGTCTTCTAAGGTTAAAGAATCCACTTTGACAGCCAGTCTTTCCATCTTACATAATCTTGTCAAGAAAGACTCTCCTCCTCCCCCGTTTTTTTTTTTAAGAAAAAATTCTCTTGAGGGTAGATAGCTGCATGAAACACACACCAATTAGTTGTCCAGTGGTCATCTCTAAAACCGTACATACAGGGGTTGTTACATGCACTGAGCCTTTACAGTTATGATTATAGGTGTCCATGTTCACATCTGCCGACCATAATGATTAAAGGAAGAAAAGGACATGAATTTGAAAGAGAGTAGGTGAGAGAAGGCTTTGGAGGAGGGAAGGGGACGGTAGATATGCTGTAATTATATTATAATCTCATAAAAAACTTTTTTAAAATGTTAAAAAATAAATAGCAAGAAAAAAAGCCACAAAAATACAATCCTTTGAAACCATTGTGTTGCCGCCAAACCCTTGTGAAATCCTATGGAATATACGACACAGTGTACAACCCAGTGCATTCTGGGATCCTCCGTCAGAATCTGTGCTAGCAGGGCTAAGGGCTCCCGAGCTCTTGGTCTCTTCAAGAATGAACTAATGAACACAGAGATGATAAACTAGCAAAGACACATCACTCAAAAGCTCGTGTTTGCACTGGTCAGAAGGAAACGTGCTATCAAAAGTGACAGCCGACTGTAGTGATGAGGGCAAAGAGTGTCCCCAAAGTTTGGGTCTTTCTTTTCTGGGGTCCTGATGAGGAGTTAGTACTGTATTTACTGACCACAGACTCTTTCTTGTGCACATATCCACGCATCAATTGAAGACTAACTCCATAGCCTGCGTCTCTATGGTAACAGTGAGAAAACCAGGCCACCTCTAAGTACCCCCTACCGAAGTACAAGGAAAAGGAGCCCTTGCTTCCTAACACATGGGCAGAGAGATCTGCGTCCGCTAAGGCATCTTTCTGTCTCACTTGGCTCTGAGTACTTACTATACCACCTCTCATTCTGACCCTCGAATGCGGCTGACACTTCCACTCTGGCCTAACTTTTGCTGTTCCCCATTGAGTGCTAATACAGTCTTCTAAAAATGAGAGCTGGGATTTCGTGTTTTCATCCATACCGCCCCAGGGAATATTCATATCCTGACTGTGTTGAGCAGCAGCACACAGAGAAAGCTGCAGCGGGATTCTAAGGGCAGATAGAATGGAGAGGCCCACAGGTGTAGGTGTTTGGAAGCTACAGATTTGAGAGGCGGGAAGGCAGACTCTTCGATTAACTGGGAGTTTGTGCCGAATGCAAACAGATGATTTTGAATGCCTGCCTGAAGTTCTGAGAGAGAAGTTTCTAGTCAAACGAAGCAAGTGCGTTTAAAATCCTGGTTATTTTAACTTTCTGTACTTCTCTTGAATACCAGACTGAAGGTTTTGGCAGGAAGACAGAGCTAAACTATCTAACTGAACATTTTAGATAACTATTCACTTTCTCCTTGTCTTCTGCCTGTCCCCTGATATGGTTTATTTCCCCTTTTCTGTTCCTTCCTCCTGCCTCCCAGCAGGTCTCCACTAACACCAAATCAGAGCGTCACTCAATCCCCACTTTATTGGGTCCCCTGTGCTGGCCAGTATATCAGAATATGCTGCTGCCCAACTTGGGGGGGGGGGTACATAGCTTGTTTAACTATGCTGTTACTGTGATCCAAACATATTTCAAGATTCATTTTATCTATCATATGTAAGCACGCTGTAGCTGTCTTCAGACCCAAGAGGACTTCATGTGCCATTACGGATGGTTGTCAGCCACCATGTGGTTGCTGGGATTTGAACTCAGAACCTTTGGAAGAGCAGTCAGTAACTCTTAACCACTGAGCCCAGTCCCAAACATATTTTAAAACTGAGATAATTAGTACAAGTTCCATATGACCTGACGGAGCCGGAACTAGCGTGGGAGCAAACACTGGGGTCAGAGAAAGCCAGGGGCAGCACCAAGTGGTAAGCGGTAAGGTGCCGGAACAGGTCCCGCCGCCCTTTTTATTTTTTACTGCAACATAAAACACCGATTTACATTCCTGTGTTGGGTACCTAGATAAGCACACTGAACTAATCCAGCCTGAGAGAATCGGTTTTCTTTAAATCTGGGCAGGAGTGAGCAGAGCTTCCATTTGGCTACTCAACAGATGGCCTTGAAAGTTTCATTTTTATAGCCGCCAGGGGGCGCAGGACCCATAGTTCTTTCTGCCGAACTACAGCATTTTCAGGTTCAGAAACGGTCAAGTGGCAGTGTCCTGTGGTCTAGCCTCAGAACTTCTCAGTAAATATTATTTATTACAGTTGAATTGAAGAAGTTAGACAAAGGTATTAAGGCCTGAGATACTAGCACTTGGGAGGATTGCTTCAATCCTAGGTCATTCTGGCCAGGTCTCGAGCACCAACAAGGGCTACATAGCAACACCCTGTCTTAAACAACAATAAAACAAACAAACAACGAAAGAAAGAAAGAAAGAAAGAAAGAAAGAGAGAGAGAGAGAGAAAGAGAGAGAGAAAGAAAGAAAGAAAGAAAGAAAGAAAGAAAGAAAGAAAGAAAAGAAAGAAAGAAAGAAAGAAAGAAAGAAAGAAAGAAAGAAGAACGAGGGAGGGAGGGAGGGAGGGAAAAAGGAAGGAAGGAAGGAAGAAAGAAAGAAAAGAATAAATTATAACTCTCTAGACAAAGGTAATAAATAGACTTTAATAAGCAGAATACGGCATAAAGAAAAGGCACGAACATTTATAAAAGAAATATGTCACATGAAATAAATGATGAACTATCTTCAGAAGTTCCCAGATGAAGTTAATGGGATAGGGAAGCAGGCTCTGAGGTCGTCAAAGTTCAGGCCTCCTCCCCGTGCATCGGTAACCGATGTTCAGCGCCGGTCCGGAACAAGTGGAGCGGGGGCTGTCCCAAAACATGCGGGTCCGGAACAAGTGGAGCGGGGCTGTCCCAAAACATGCGGGTCCGGAACAAGTGGAGGGGGGGGGGCTGTCCCAAAACAAGCGGGTCCGGAACAAGTGGAGGGGGGGGCTGTCCCAAAACATGCGGGTCCGGAACAAGTGGAGCGGGGGCTGTCCCAAAAGCTGTTGCCTGTATGTGGGATATGTCCTTCTAGCTGGACTGCCTTCTCTGGTCTCAGTGGGAGAGGAAGCGCCTAGTCTGGCAGAGACTGGAAGTACCAGGGTGGGGAGGTTTTGGGGGGGCACCCCCTCGGAGGAGAAGAGGAGGGGGATTGGTTGAGGGCGGTAAGTGGGAATGTAAGGTGAATAAATACAAAAACATTTTTAGAAAGTTCAGGTCTTGACCTTCTTTCTCTATGAACATAAGGATGGTGACACCGGGCAACAACAGCCTGTGTTTACGTGACACTTAGTGTGGGACCAGACAGCCGTCAAGTGCTTTAGATACATGTTGCATTTGATCCGAATCACAAACTCCTGAGGATTATTGTTTTAATCTTACATATGAGAAGGTTAAGATGAAAACCTTACTGAGAAAACAATTCTTTCTTAGAGACCCATTATATTTTTTTTTAAAAAAAAGCAGGCCTTACAACTTCTTCACTATCACATAAGTAGTAAATGCTTTTATAAGGATATTCTTTTAATGTACATTAGTTTTGAACAAAGATTTTTCATGAACAGAATCCCCTGGAGAATTTCTTCCCACTCAATATTTTGACCTTATGGTTTCTTTGCCCTTCAAAAATGGCTTTTATGCCAGGATCCCTGACACAGCCTCCTGAGATCTTATTAGAAATTTAGGATCTTTGGCTTCCCTCCATAGGCACCTCAGATGCATTAGGACTAGATATTCAGGTGGCCCATATGTCCTTTGTCCTTGAGAAATCGCTTCTTTTAGTATAGAGTGTCTGAATTTTAAAAAGACTCTAAAGGGATTCTGATGTTGGTGGTCAACAATAAGACCACCCATTAGAAAAATGTCTGAGGACTTGATCCCAAAATACAATCCACTTGAAGTATAAGTGCAGGTAGCTTGTGACATCAGAGATCTTGGGGAGTCCAGACAGTACAGGGTATGTGTTCAGAGCAGTGTGTGTCCTGATCCTCTGGTCTGATCCATGATTATAACCCACCATACCAGGAGGGTTTCATCTACTTCATTTGTAACCCCCCCCCCCTGGGGTACAAGTATATACCCTTTCACTTAAGGGAGTCCCAGAAGGGCCCATCAGATATAGAATTAACTGAAGCCAAAATGATAGCTAAAAATTATATGTTGAACTTGGCACTGACTGTACATTTTCATTTACTATTTTAAAAAGTTGTTTCAGATTCTGGGAAGATAGATTAGTTGATCAAGTGCCTAGTATTCAAGCATAAGTTTGGATCTTAAGCAAATGTAAAAACTCCTCAGTCGATGCCGTGTGTCCATAATCTCACTACTGGGAAGGCTGAGTCAGGAGATTACCCAGGTATAGATTTATATTAAGGTGATACATGATTGGACAGTAGAGAGGTGGGCGGGGAAAAGTCTAGGAAGCAGAAGAGGAGGCAGGAGGCCGGGATTGATGGAGGCAAAATGGAGGCCGACCGGTATGTTTCTTTCAGTGCATCTCTAGCTTGATGAGGTTGTTATGATTATTTCTAAAGGTTTCTATGGGTTTAATTTATCTTTTCTGGATGGGCAGTTTGTTGGTTGTAAGCTTATTGTGTAGAGGGTTTATGGATTGAGAATTTAACATATAAACCTGTTTGATAAGTTAATGGATGTGGAGTCATATTTCTACAGGGCAACGGAGAAAAGTGAGTGAAAACAACATGCTAGGGTAGTTGTATCCACCTGGGACAGAAGCAACAAGGGCAGTGGAGTGAACCATTCCCGAGTTCTTCAAGGTGGCATAAAGCTGCCAAGTTAGAAATCCCCACAGTGTCAGATGGCCCCATGGGAGCTGGCACTAATGCCGGATAAGAGGTTTCCATGTTTTAATATTTTCCACAACACCCGCGCTTTACTATCTAATCAGTCTGGCGAAATGGGTGAACTTCAGGGTCCAAGAGAGACTCTGTATCAAAAAAAAAAAAAAAAAAAAAATGAAATAGATGGAGCTGGAGAGATGGCTCATCCATTAAGAGCACTGTCTGCTCTTCCAGATGTCCTGAGTTCAATTTCCAGAAACCACGTAGTGGCTCATAATCATTTGTAACGGAATCTGATGATACATACACACCCTCTTCTGGTGCATGTGTACTCACGTACATAAAATAAATAAATCTTTTGAAAAAATGAGGTGGAAGGGGATGAAGAAAGATACCAGATGTCAACCTATTTCTTTCACATGTGTAAGTGCATACATACACTCATGAGCATGTGAGTGCACACACACACAGATAGACAGAGACAGACAGACAGAGAGAGAGAGAGAGAGAGAGAGAGAGAGCTTTAATTATTTACCACTAGACCAAAGTAATACTTCAGCAAGTGATGCTTTATGCCTACAGCGTACCTGGTGAATACTCACTTCTGTTTGCTCCAAGTAAAAATAGTCAGATGGTATATCAAGTGTGGCTTATGGAAACTTGGGTCATCTAGAAAGGGTAGAAATCTCACCATCATGCAAAGTACTTAGACCATTCCTCTGAAGAGTGAAACCATGTAGCTTAAGAGGGAGTTAAGAGAAGCATAGTGCTAGGACAATTCTCACCACCAGGGGGAGCACAGTCACAGAAAACAATTCCCAGCACCAGGGGGAGCACAGTCACAGGGGACAATTCCCACCACCAGGGGGAGCACAGTCACAGAGGACTGCTGTGAGAATCAATCTTCAGGTGACCATCATCTAAGGCACTCCTTTTGCTTCCCAGGAACCTGCTTCCCAGTGGCAAGATTTGCAGGTCCACAGAATAGAGCAGACAGTGGGGAAGAATATTCAGTCTGGATTCATGAAGATGTGCCCTGGAATTTTGTCCGTATTACACCTCAGTGAAACTTTAGTCTCCAGATTCTCTTTCGGAATATTGGGGAGGTAGTGTCCACCTTGTGGGGTTCTTGTGAGAATGTTTGCAAAGTCCTCACTGAACATACCAATGCTCAAATTTTGTAAGTTAAGCCATGGATGTTCAGTGTGTTACATTGACTGTTCACTGGGCCCTGTGATAGTTACTGTTGTCAGCTTCCTGGGATCTAGAAGCATCAGGAAACAAGTCCTTAGGCATGCCTGTGGGGTTTATCTATATTACAATAATTAAATGGGAAAACCTACCCTAAGCTTCTATGGGTCTATGTCATAGGCTGGGGTCCTGGGCTAAACAAACCAAACATAGGCATTCATATCTCTCTCTCTCTCTCTCTCTCTCTCTCTCTCTCTCTCTCTCTCTCTCTCTCTCTCTCCTCCCTTTGGACAAAACACCTCAGGCTTCCAAGGAAATGCCTAGCATCAGGATAGCCCTTCCCACTGAGAATCAGAATAAACCCTTTATCTCTTGGGTTGCCTCTGTCAGGATCTTACCGCAGCAGAGAGTTTGCAATACAGATACCGTGAAAGATTTGAATCAAAGACACAAGAGCATTGTCTCTGATTATTAAGATGTTTTCTGTTGATTAAATCTGGGTGTGGTGGTGGAGGCAGGAGGTCCACCATGAGTGTGTGGGCAGCTGAGCCGAATGGCAAGACTCTCAGAAACAAGAACAGTAAAAGGCAGACGGATTAGAACAGACCATAATATGTACTTGGCGTGCAGAAGCTCGGCCACTAGTGCTGTATTGCAGGCCAGGGCTTCCTATACTAGGCAGGGTGGTCTCAACCTTCTGGGAGAAAGATATCCCCTTTACTAGCCTTTAGATAGCCTAAGCTATGGGCCTCTCTGGTAGTTTGAATGAGAACAGTCTCCATAGGCTCTCACATTTGCATGCTTATTCCTCTCTGTCCATCTGTCTGTCTCTTGGTTGGTGTCTCTACATGTAAGTTCTTGGATGCGGCTCCACCCCCATGCCCGCCTGCTACCACGCTAGATGCCAGAATGGTCACGTGCACAGCCTCTTCTAAGCTCAGGCAGCAATGCCTTTCCAGTGGTTCATTCTCTTCTCCTACGTTGCCTCGCTCAGGAATAAATATGGAATAAATATGGAATAAACCCCAATCACACAGGCTGTCAATCACACAGGCTGCCCACCTCGGGTCTCACTGTCTCCAGGCTGACCCATCTTTTCTGTACCAGTTCTCGTACCAGAAACAAAACCATGTCAAACGTGGCCCTTCTGTATTTAAAAGGCTTCCTGGTGTTCAAGGGCTGTGTGCAGCATCTCCGCACAGCACAGGAGGACTCTCCTGAGTGCTGGTGACTCTGACCTTCCTGTCCAGCTTCTGCACTAGGCAATCTGGAGTCCCTCTGTGTCCTGTTTCCTAAGTCAGATGTACTAGAAATCAGGACAGCCCAGAACCAAGTTCCAGACACAAAGGGCTCAGCGGTGAGTCCAAACCCGTCTGCTTCCTTAATATCAAAAAATCATAGTGAATCCTCCTGCGGAGTAAAAGAGAACACAAATCTCAGCTAACAGAGTGCTCAGCTAGAATGCACTATAGCCGAGATTTAGTCTCTGGAACTACGCAAAACCGGTGTGGTGGTATCTCAGCATCTAGTGGGTAAACCAGGGGCACCGAGAGCTCAAGGTCGTCTTCTCTGACATAGCTAATTTGAGGGCAGGATGTGCTGCAGGAGGTCTTGTCTCAATAAACAAATAAACAAGTTCAAGGCCAGCCGGTCTATGTGAAACCCGGTGTCCAAAATAACAGAGCCCTAATCTTTCATTGTATTCTGTGATAGGACAGAACATTGTTAAAAAATTAAATTGATGCAATTTAAAAATGCCAACCCAGCACACATATACTGAATATGTTTAAAATTTTGAAGTACTTTTGCCGTCTATCATACCTAACATGTGAGTGAATCTCTGAATAAGTTGTTTCCAATTACCCAACCCTTTAACTCAGGAACGGGGTGGGGGTGGGGAATGGGGCGTTGCTCAGGGACAATCATGCCTGTATGAGGACATCGGCTAACACTCCATCACTGCAAACTAGCCATCAATTGTTGAAATATGTCCCCAAACAGCCTCGAACGCATTGTCCTTTCTTCCTTCCCTCTGTCTCCCCAGCCCTGTTCTTGGATGAGACTTATTATTTCTACAGCATTGTCTCAGTGTCTGTAATTTTTTATGGCGAGATTTACGGTAAGATCCTTTAGGTCAGGTGCCTAAGGCTGATTCCCTCACTTCTAGCTTGTGTCGGCACTAGAACCTAATGTTATCCCGAAAAGAGGAGTCTAAACCTTTCTGTGGTTTTTGTATCTCTCAGTGTAAACACTCTGGCCTCGGGCACCCCTTTGCCATAATCACTTTGATAAATCAGGACCACAGCGTTTGGAAATTATTGAAGAGGAGCCAGGAAAGGTAAACCCTGCTGAACGAAATCTAGCAACATCCTAAATGCAACAGACTCCTACTACACACGCTTTCCCTAAGGGAACAGGAAAGAGAGCCTCCGAGTGTTCAAGAAGTTGCCCTCCCTGCCTCCACGGTAGAGTTTCATCCTCTTTGATTGTCAACCGGCAGGTCCTTCACAATCCAATGTTCAGTTTTCTTCCTGGAGTACGGTGTCCTAGGGTGACACACCCAACTCAGGACTTCAGCCACGAGGGAAGTCCATCCTCCAGGACGATCTCAGAGCGGGGGGAGGAGCCAGGGCCAGGACAGAGAAGACGTCGTCCCAGGAACACCTTCTTCTCAGGGGCGACAGGTCCCCCGCCTTGCCTAAGTCCCAGGGCCAGCAGCACAAGGTTCTCGGGGCGAGCAAGATCTGGGCTCCCAGTGGGCGGGGGCGCGGCTCCGGGTGCGCGTGTCGCCGCGGCCGCCAGGGGGCAGCAGCGGCCAGTGGGCGGCGGAGAAAGAGCCGAGGCGCCGGCGACCGAGGCAGCGGAGAACCCTCGCGGCGCCGGCTCCAGATCCGCCAACTCCGCGGGGCTGAACCGGGCGCGTCCGACCCTCGCCGCCGCCACCCTTCGGGTCCCGCCGATCGCACCCGCGTGGGGACTGCCATCCCTTCGGCCTGCCGGGCGGCGGCAGCATCCCAGTCCCGGGAGCCGGCAGGAAGGGAGGCGGCGGCGGCCGGCGGGGCGCGACCCCCGCACGGGTCTCAACAATGGTGCGCCGCGCTCCCGCGATCCCCGCGTCCGCCCCGCGGCCGTAGAGGAAGCGGCCGGGAGACGCCCCCCGACCCTGCTCGCCCGAGTTTGCACGGCCGGCCTCGTGGGCTGGGGCTCCCGCTCGCCAGCGCCCAGGGCGGCTCAGCCCGGAGCAGGGTGCCGGCGCCCGGCTCGCTCTCGTCGCTCTTCTCCCTCCTCCTCCTCTCGCTCCTCCCGTCCCTCCGGTCCCTCCCGTGGGTGCTGCCTCTGGCTTCTCTGCGAGAGGGAGTACAACTCTCTGCTTCTCCACGGAGACTGGCCGGTGACCGCCCGGCAAGAACTTGCCCATTGAACGCAAGCCGGGAACAGCCGGAGAATGTCCACCCCGAGCAGATTCAAGAAGGACAAAGAGATCATAGCCGAGTATGAAAGTCAAGTCAAAGGTAAGGGTGGGAGCGGCCGCCTCGCTCCTTTTGTGTGCCTGCTTGTCATTGTGCTCCTGGAGTTCCGTGTGTAACTTGGTGTCTGCGTGGGCGGAAGGTGGTAGGGGACAGTTCTGCTCCTGGCCGAGCCCCCGGGGCCTCCTCTAAGCCGGTCCTAACCTGATCAGACCCACCGGGGCAGGCTACCAGGTGGCTTCCCGGGCTGGAGCTCCTGTCTCCCAACAGGCTGGAACTTAATCACCTTCAGCTGGCGATTTACTGGGGGCAGGAAGGCAGCGCCCAGAGTTCCTGCCCAGTTGTCATATCACACCATTCTTTTTATGGGAAATCATTGTCACGGCATTTTTTCCCCCTCCTATGGAGTCGTTTTGTAAAGTCTGGATACTCAGTGGTCGAGCGTTTCATTGAGAGAAGGCTGTTTCAGACATGCACGCTTTCCCGTGTTATAATTTAGTAGGGCGAGTCTGCTTTTGTAAAATAGCTCCCTCCGAGCCCTGGCAGTTAACCTACAGCGACTACTGGAATCTGACTCCTCCTTTATAGCTGGAATTCGGTGCCGTCCTTAACACGGGAGGATATTGCTTTATCATTTGCTGGAGGGCACTTGCATATGAAATGAAGGCTTGAATATATGAATAAGTAGTTTCAGTCCCTTTACATAGTCAGGAGGCAACCTAATTAAGGTTGATTAAGCCCTTTTTACTTTCGGTGCTTTGCACTTTAAAAAAATATTTTTCCCTCCAATTCAAGTGTTTTGTTTTGCACTGGGGTGCTTAATAAACCTCTGTGGGTTAGCTGCCCTACCCCCACCCCGTGTGGTCTCTGCTTTTCCCGATGAAGACAATGGATGGGTGTGAAGATCGCAGGTGTTGAGTGGTGCATTTAATGCAAAGTTCATACAGATAGCTATATAGACACCTGCAGTTACTTAGAGTTTTGTGACAGGGCTGAGCTGACGTGAACTGTGAGGGCTTGCCTTGGGAAAGCCTAGAGCCTCCCAGGTGTCCTTTTGTGTGGTCAAGTTGTGAAAATGCCTGCAGTTCTGAAGAGGACCTGGGGCCTGGCAATCCTGGGTCACCTGAGCCTGAGGGTGACTCAAGACCAACTCATCGTCAAACTCCACAGGAGTTCAGGCTGGCCTTTACAGGGCGGTTGGGCTGAGCATTTATTGAAACTCAGTTTCCTTTCTGCCTGTCATGAAGATCAGTCCATACTTCTAGGAACTCCTCACATGGATGTCAAAGTTATATTAGCAGAGAAGTTATTATTTCCTTAAGTCGGGTAAACTTTCTAATGAGAATAACGCATTTTCCCCCCCAATATGTCTTGTGTAGTCCCAAACTGTTCACAGGACTCCTGATGACAGTCACCATATCCCTGTGTGCGCGCGTTGTCCACATGGCTCTTTGTGGCGGGTTCTCCAGAAGTGGCAGTCTGGTTGTCTTATTGCTTGGAGCACCTCCTGGCACAATTCATATTCAGAAAGGTCTGCTGGTGTGGGTATCTCCCTGTAAGCCACTTGGATCTTTATTTGAAAAAGGACAGGACTCACAGGAACGAAAGGTTTGAATATTATCTTAATTTCCTTAGGGTGTAAGTTCTGTAATATGAGGATAGGCCATCTTTATTTATTAAAGGTGAGACAAATGGGGTTGGTTAGAATACAGCTATCAAATATAAAATTAAGAAAAATTTGTGGACATGGTATAAGCTATTTCTGAAACAATTCAGTCCACAAAAAGTGACCTTTGCTTAGTCCTGTCCACTGCCCACACCCAGTTCTTAGGTTTAGGACGTCGGTGAACCTACTTGGCCCTACCCTGTGGCCTGACTTCAACTAACACACACACACACACACACACACACACACACACACACACACACGGAGGGGGAGTTGGGGGGGGGGCTAGGATCACTCTATTCATATGCAAATATGGGGATTGGTTATTTTAATTCAATGAGTCTAACCTAGCCAAGATACACACGGGATTTCACTTGTGCTCAGGGGCACAACCTAGAGAGTGAGAAAGGACAGCTCAGGGTGTGTAAAGCCAGCTGTCCTGAGCAGTGACGTGGTCCCTCTGAAGGAGAGCCTGGGGGACCAGCTCTGGGTTCCTAACCATATAACTACCCTGCTCCCTCCTGGAGGTCTGTGCAATACTCCCTTGCTCAGGCCAATCCAGCATTTAGATGTGTAGTTTGGGAATAACTCCTCTTACTTCCAGCTATAGCTACTCTATCTGACACCAAACAAAAGAAACCCACCTTTTCTGTTGCTGAAGGGAAAGCCTGGCTTTGCTGGATGCATTAGGTGTGTTCCCAGTGAATAAAGCCACGTGTGTGAATTCTAGCTTGGGCCAGAGAATGTGTGGCTCTGAATCATTCCCATTAGAGGTGATTCTTTTTCCACCTTCCAATTTAAAGTCCAACACTCTGGGGGTATTGTTCTTTCTTGCTGTCTCCCATTTCCCTGACAACAATTGCTTTTACCTTAGAATTCCAGGGATAGTATTTTGATCTGACAAAATAACTCAAGACCTTAGATTTTTATCTCCGTGGCTGCCTGCAAAGGTTTGAGAGCAAGACTACCTGGGGCTATTGTCAGCCTCTGATAATAATGTGTAATTTCATGTGTGAGGCCATAACTCCATTTAGTTCCATGATTCAGATCGGATAGGTCTCTCTCTCTCTCTCTCTCTCTCTCTCTCTCTCTCTCTCTCTCTCTCTCTCTTTCTCTCACTCTCTCTCTCTCTATCTATCTCTCTCCTCACTCTCTATCTTGGGCGTGGTTTTTCTTATCTAACAGAAATTTAGATTTTCTCAGTCCCAAGAGTCTTTGATCAAATTGAAGATGTCATGAAAATTCATATTAATTGCTTCATAAAATGTTCAGACTTTTCACATTTTTTTTTCTTGGCTAACCTGATGTGGATGAAAATCATCTTTGCCTTTAATTTTTTTCCATAGCAAGCCAACTGAGTTCTTTAATTAAATTAGAATTGAATAAAGAGTATAGAAAAATGAAATCATGGTCATATCAATATAGAAGAAATTTGTAATATGGAGGAGGAGTTATCCAAATAGGTGTAGAACAGTTTAGTCATGGACAAACCATACCACGCATGTCACCACTGAAGGGCACATGTCTGGTCATGTGTGTTAGTCAGCATCTCACACAAAACCAAGAGGGCACTTGGAGAGGCTGAGGCAGGAGGTTGGGAAGTTCAAAGTCAGTCTGACAACATACTGAGAAGGGAAATAAAAAATGGCAAGGAGGAAGGAGGGGAAAGAAGGAAGGAAGGAGGAAGGAAGGAAGGGGGGAAAAGGGAAGGAAGGGAGGAAAAAGGAGGAAATAAGGAAAGGAGGGAGGGAAGAAGGGGAAAGAAGGAATCTAGAGAAATACACCATTTTGTAGGCCATTAAGAAATACTCATCTGGGTCTGAGATTCTAAACAGTAGTGTCCACGTGTTCTCTTCTCTGGAAAATGAGCAATGAAGGAGCTCTGGGAAACAGGAGGGGTGTGGGTTATCCAAGGGTCCTTGAGCAATCTGGGGAGCCCCTCTCTGAGGACCTGGAGCAGTGAGAGGTGCATCTTCTGAGGTGAGATGAACAGCACACGTCGACTTTAAATAGCACACATCCACTGTTCCGAATGGACAGCTATTATTTGCAGTATATCCTGGGAGGTACCCTCCTCCTGTCATACCATTGCATTTTAAAGTTTTTTTACTTTATATCCCAGTATCAGCTCCTCCTCTCTTCCCAGTTCACCCTCACACAGTTCCTCCCTCCTTTCCCCACTTCCCTTCTCACTCCACCCCGCCCCATCAACTAACCCCTCTCCACTCCACACCATCAAGTCACTGCATGATTAAGTGCATTCCTCCTCAACTGAAGCCATACAAAGTGTCCCAGTTAGGAGAACGGGATCCGCAGACAACACATTCAGGGACAGTTCCTGCTCCTGTTGGTGGGGGACCTGCAGGAAGACCAAGCTGTACTTCTGTTACAAATATATGTGAGTGGCCTAGGTCCAGAGTATACTTGCTTTGGGGTTAGTGGTTCAGTTTCTGGGAGCCCCCACTGGTCCATGTTAGTTGACTTTGTCGGTCTTTCTGTGGAGTTCCTGTCATCTTCTAGGCCCTTAATTCTTCCCCCAACTCTTCTCTAAGACTCTCGGAGCTCCATCTAATGTTCAGCCGTAGGTCTCTGCTTTCCATCCGTTTCCTCTGGGCTGCTCAGAGCTCAGTTATGTCAGTCTCTGTCTTTGCTGGTAGTGCTCTGAGCAGACCAGACTGGGAAGGGATTGGTGGGGCAGGGTTCCAGACTTGTTTTCTGGAGGTTCACGCAATCCTCCATGGAGAGGTAGGATGCTTTTGGGGTCCTGCAAGACTCCTCAGGTTTCTCTCAAAGGTGGAGGCAGAATACTTATCCACTTAGAATTTATTCATCAAAGGACTCACAGTTTAATGAAAAGATAAATAACTTGTCATTAAATTATCTGTAACTGGGTTGGTTGGTTTGTTTGTTTTCTCCTTGACAAGATCATCTCAGGAAGCCACAGTTCTTGGTGGTCTTGTGATCAAGGAAAATAGCCTGGTGACTGTGTGTGCTCACTTTGCTTGCTGTTGTGTTGAAACTAATTTCAGCTACTGCAAGGAGCTCGTTTTCCTGGATAATGTAACTACAAAATACCCCGGGGTTGACCAGAAGGAGCCACAGGGTTGAGCCCACAGACAGGTTTCAGAGCTGGTTGTGTTTGACCCCAGATTCTTTTCTTTTTCTTTCTTTTTCTCCTTCTCTTCTTAGAAACAGGCTGGCCTTCTGTTAATGAGGATGACTTTCACCTCTTGACCTTCCTACTTTCACCTCCCAGGTGGTGAGGTTACTGATCTTGCCTTTTTCATTCTACCTAGTTGATACATTTAAAAAATAAGTAACCCATGTTTCTAATTTGTTGGGTTTTGATAGTTTGAGGGCAGATGTTGGGATGATAGGTAATTATGTGAAGACATTGTTACTTCTGGATGTTTAGTTACTTTCTAATTTATTGACAACCTACACCTGCTGCCCTGTTGTCATCTCTTGGGAAGAGATGGGACGCAGTATTTAAGTGTATGCTTTGGTGTTAGCTCAATGCCTTGCTACTAATTACACGTGTGACATCAAAGGTGCAATTTCTTCATCCACAAGACATGGATAATAAGAGTAAGACCTTGTCTCTGTGAGGTTGCCATGAGGTGGTTTGTGAGAAACATTTTGCACAGGCTTGGCACATAATACATGCTCAATAAATGTTAGTCATTATATAATTATTTCATTTGTGTCTCATCTACCTCCTGTTATATTCTGATTTAGGTAAGTCTTTTGAAATCCAGATGCCTAATCTTCAGTCTTCCTGAGTAGATGTGCATAGGGTAGATCTTGAATCAGCCACAGAAAGTATAGGGATCTTAGATATAGGGACCTTAGACTGGAATTCGTTTCCTGGTGTAGTTGAAAATAGGAATTCTATGGGCATGGATGAAAGACAGGTCTTTAAAAAGATTTGTTTTTTTTATATGTGCGCATTGTGTGTGCTTGCATTGAGTTAATGTATATAGTGTGTAGGTGCCTGCAGAGGTCAAAGGGGAGTTAATTAACCTGGAGCCGAGGTCATGGGCCATCCAGTGTGGGTGCTGTAAACTGAACCTGAATCCTGTGCAAGCTCACTAAACATACTTTTTAAAAAATGTATTTTATTTTATGAGAACAGGCTTGCGTCTTTGTCTCGTGCTTGTAGTGCCTGCCATTGTCAGAAGGGGGCGCTGGATCCTTGGGAACTTGAGTTGCAGATGCTCGTTAGTCACCTTGCAGGTGCAGGGAGACTAACCTGGGTCCTCGGTAAAAACCATGAGCCTCCTTCTCTCTACCCCCACCCCACCCTTGCCAGAAGGTGCACTTTGTTCTTTCACCCAAGCACAAGGTACTAAGTCTAAAGTGATTTTTCTGAGACTGGGTGGCCATGTTTGCTTGAGTTTGTTTTAGGTTTTCTCTATTTTCGTATAATGATGATACATGGAAAAATAAAACCATAGACCACTCCCTGAGTTTATCTCTGAGTTAAAGCATTCTTATGATGTCAGTAAAGTCAGTGATTTAATTCCATACTGTCTGAGACAGGGCCTCACTCTGTAGCCTAGGTTGGCCTTGAACTTCCTCTGTATGACACATGGCTTGGAACCAGGTGTACATCCAAGCGCACAACCACAGCCAACTACTTACGCAGCCTCCCCCCATCTATATGTGTGTGTGTGTGTGTGTGTGTGTGTGTGTGTGTGTGTGTGATAGTATATATAATATATTCACATATGGTATATATAATATATACACATATGATCTATAATTTATATATTTTATATAAAACATATAATCTATAGATATAATTTTAGGTTTAAATACATATATAAATATATTTATAAACTTAAAATTTAATTCACAAACTATATTGTATAAGTTAATTTAGAAATGAGAATTTCACTTATTGCCAGTTTGCTGCTGATCCCCATGAAAGCAACTTGACTGTGTAGCCCCACCCCCTTGTACAGGGCTTCACTAAACATTTATTGACTGAAGAGAGCAGAGTATAGGATGAAAATTCATCTGTAGTGATCACTCACAATTATTCACAGTGATACATGGAGAACGTTCACATTACTGTCCTTCACCAAGTATGGCCACAGCGTTAAGTAGAGGTAAGATTGTAGCGTCTTTTGAAAGTCTGGAAACAGTGACAGTGTCTTAACAGTAAATAAAGGCTGGCTACGTCTCTTTGGAGAAAGGTTGGCTAGCTTGCACACGTGCTTGCACACATGGAGTGTTCTGTAGTTGTTAACAATGGCTTTAGAATAGTATTTATTACATGGTGAATTAGAAGTGGAAAGCGAAGGTCTAAAAAACAATGGTGGTATTAATTACACATCACCATAACCAGAGCTGACATGATTGGGTGTTCAGAGTGTGTGGCTGTCAGGTGTGGCCTCCTCCCGTGGGGAGACAGGCTTCACATGCTCACAAGAGATATGCCCTTGTTTGATGTGGCTCTTCCTTCCTGTTTCTGATCCTGCTGTACCTGGCCCTTAGCAAACTTTGAGGCTTAACTGCTCGAATCTCCTGTTCAGCCTCATTGTCCTGCAGGATGAGGGTAGGCAAAGGAAATCCGAGCAAAGTATAGTCTGTGTTGATCTGGTGACAGTGGAACTTGGCCACAGGCTGTTCCACGCATGCGTAGTTGGAACTCGGAGATACATTGTAGCTTTTCCTAAGGTTGGGTTTAGATTTCAGGAGCTGGAGGGAGGCGGGATAGGGAGGGTAGACTGGGAAAATACTCTCCTTTTTCTCCCTCCCTTCCATCTGAAAAAAAAAAAAAAGAAAAGACATGGAGGTTACAGAAAGTTATTTACAGTTCAGGAAATACAGTGTAAGATGAGCTGTGAGTACCAGTTGGCAGTGTCTTAGAAATTTCTATGCTTGCGTCTTTGGGGACATAGCTCTCTTCCCATTCTTACCCCCCCAGTTTAGAATTTACTGTTATTAATCACTCATTTGCTTTCTTTAAAGTTTCACTATAGTTTTTCTAGTCTTTTTTTTTATATCTTCGATATGTGATATGTTGATATGTGAAGAATATAGAGCTGTTTGAATATGTTCTGGGTTTTTAATGGTATTGAGAAAATATTAAAATTTAAAAGCGGAATAATAAAAGTTTGATCTATCTAACGACTCTTTTATCTTTTAAGGATGCATGCTGCGGTATTTGTGCTTGAAAATGACATGTGGAGGTTTGTTGATGCTGTTGTTTGTTGGTTTGTTTTTTATCGTACCCATGGAGAGACAGGAAACAGACTAAACTCTAGCTAAAATAAGATTTCTATGAATTGATGACTATTGTGTATATGATTCCTGTGTGTGTGTATGTAATTTTACTAATATGAAATGTAAAGATTGCTAAGGCAAAGTGTTTATCTGTTCTGGACAAGTTTTCATCTCTAGCACTGGGAAAAAATCAGTATTTATTCTTATGACTTTGATCTTTTTACTTTAGTATAATGTCAATACTAAATTAATATCAATAGCTATAATTTTAAATACTATACCACATATTCTCTGATATGTAATATTCCAGTTCATGAAGATACCACAAGCTACTTCCTCTTTCTGTTTTAAGTTTGAGTTATTTGCAGTTTTGGCTGTCCAGCATAACACAGCATCCAAATGCTCTAAGTGTCTGTTGCATCTCTGGTATTTATGTTCTTACCAGTGGAGGATGGAACTTCATATACATTATGAAACGCACATAGAATTGACCAGTATATTCGCCAAGACACAGTCTCCACTGTTGTGATAAGGAGAAAGAAAGCTGGCTGTGGTGGCACAGGCCCTTAACTCAGCATTCAGAGGCAGAGGCAGACAGAACTCTCTGAGTTTGAGGCCAGTATGGTCGACATAGCAAGTTTCAGGACAGCCAGGGCCGTCTCAAAACAAAACCCCACAAACCTAAATAACAACAATAATAGTAGAAGATAGAAGTAGTAATAATAATTATGTCAGTGACTGAAAATATAGACTTATTAATATTATTACTACTACTATTATTGTTATTATTGTGATTTTGAGACAGCCTCGCGGCAGCTCAGGATGGCCTAGAACTCACTCAGTGGCCCAAGCTGGTTTTGGACTCACAGCAGTCTTCCTCCTTATGCTTTGGTAATGCTGAGATTAGAGATGTACTTTCCCCACACCTTGAATGCCTCACTAAAATCTCTTCCTGCTCATCTAACTGTGGAGGTGTGCAGTCTTGGCCGCCAGGATCTCTGTGCTCCGGTAGATTATTCAGGCTGTCTCTACTTTGCGGTGCTACCAGGGCCTCGAGGATTGAACATGATCGCCTGTCTGAAACCCAGTCTTGAATTTGTTCATATTCTGGCTTGTGACAAGAGACAAGCAGGTACAAGGTTTTGAAATCCAAGAGCTCAAGGAATGTGTAAATTCCATCGATGTAACTGGTGAGACCCTGATGAGTCATGTGATCACACATTGCTGCAAAGGAGGCTGGGAAATGTAGTCACCCTTCATAGCTGGGTATAGTACAGTAACCTCAAAAGGAGAGAGCAGACTTAGTGTGTGATTGGCAGTTGCCATGAAGACATGCTTTTGGAAGTGGTCTTTTGAGTGAAATGGTACTTTTCCTTAATTTGCTTGATTCCAGTTGCTAATGGGAGAAAATCTTGTCAAATATTCACTGGGTTATTTTTTTAAATAACTAAAGTCCTTACTCGTGTCTTTGCCCCCTTAATGATTTGTGCGTTTTTATTTTTAGTGTGTTCTTTGTATTGGCCTATTGTGTGTTATATTACAGACATAATTCTCTCAGTTTATAGCTTGTGTTTTGACATTTGAAAATACTGTTGCTTGGCAAACCAAAGTGATTTTGATTTGTTCATGTCTAGCAAATATTTTTGTTTATGCTGCTGAGGCAGGGTCTTACTGAGTAGACTCAGCTGCCCTAGAACTCAATATGTAGACCAGGCTGGCCTCAGAATTACAGTGATCTTTGTACCTCTGCCTTTCTAGTGCTTCTATAGAAGATAGGCCTGCAACAAGGTGCCTAAGACACTTACTTATGTTGGTGTTCAAGTAATCTTCCCCTTCTCGACAGTCAAAGAAACATGAACCCTCTTCATCATTTCCCAAATGCTCCTGGTTTTGCTTTGGATATAGAGGGGTTTTGTTCTTGTTTTTGAGACAGGGTCTCACTGTGTAGTCCTGGATGTCCTGGAACTCACTATGTAGACCAGGGTAGCCTTGAACTCACAGAAATTTGCCTGCTCCATATCTCTCTAGTGCTGGAATTTAAGTTATGAGCCATCAAGTCCCACAAAGATGGAAGATTTTAATTAATTATAGACTCATCTTTGGCATTGTGGATATTAAGGATACATTTGTAGTTTTAAAAACAGCTGCAGCTTTATTCATTTCTTAAATAGACATGTTTAAGGACTTTTTCTATTTTTAAAAATTAGATGTATGCATTAGTACATGTGTGTGTGAAGGTATGATAATTTGAGAGTCGAATGAACTAACCCTAGACAGAGTAACAGCAACAAGGAATCTACAGGAGCCAAGCACATTCAGCATGAGACCCAGCTAGGAGCTAGGTGCTAAACCCTACCTGAGGTAAACCAAGGGATGGGGCTTGGGCTTCTAGGGCAAGGGAGGTGTTGTCAGAGCATGGGACAGTGCATACAAGGACAGGTGCAGTGGACATGAAGTGTCCTAGAAGCCTGTGACTGTCCTTCCTGGGCCAGTCAGACTCCTAACTCTGCTTCATGTGAATGGGCCTTTCTGGCCAGAAAAGGGTGTGTCTGTGGGAGGAAACTCTTTCTTTTCTCTTTCAAACATATTTATTTATTTGTTTGTTTGTTTGTTTGTTTGTTTATTGTATGCAAATACAGTGTCACTGTCTTCACACACATCAGAAGAAGGCAATGGCTCCCCATTGGTTGTGAGCGACCATGTGGTTGCTGGGAATTGAACTCAGGACCTCTGGAAGAGGAGTCAGGGCTCTTAACCTCTGAGCTACCCCTCTAGTCTGGAGGAGCTCATTCATAGTCACGTTATTAAGGCACCTACATTTCCCTCATAGTCATGGTTTTCTCTTCCTTCTGGGCTTATCCTGTGTCAGTAGAGGTCTGTTGTTTTTCTGAATAGCGATCTTGAAGTATGTCAAGAAAGGTGGTTTGGGCGTGACATATTAAAGCATCCAGCCTCCTACAAATTCAGATTTGGGTAAATCAGAAAGTAAGACCAGGTTTCATATTCCAAATCACATCATCTGTATTTGTTTACTTATTTATTATTTATGTATTTATATTATTTATAGGCCAGGTATTTGTTTATCTATTTATAGACCAGGTCTCACATTGTACTCCAGGTTGTTCTTGAACTCACAGCACAGTACACTCACCATAGACCTTCTGCCTCAGCCTCCATCAAATGCTGGAATAGCAGGCATACGTTTTCACAGCTGGCTTGAACTGTATATATACTCTATTTGTAGTGGCTTGAATGAGAAAAGTCCCTATACACTTACGTGTTTGAATAACTAGTCTCTCGTGAGTGGAACTGTTTGGGAAGGATTAGGAGGTGTGGCCTTGTTGACACAGATGTGTCAGTGGGAATGGGCTTTGAGGTTTCAAAAGTTCACACCAGGCTCAGCCTCACAATTTTTCTCCCTGCCACCTTTGTATCAGAAATGAGCTCTCGGTTACCATTCCTGTGCCAGGCCTGCTTGCTAAACCGTGACAGGACTAACTCTCTGAAACCATAAGCAAACCACACACACACACACACACACACACACACACACACACACACACACGCACGCACGCACAAAGAGTTAAATGCTGCATCATTTAAAAGTCGCTTTACTCATGTCTTTCGTTGCAGTGGTGGAAGAGTAATTAAGGTGTGTTTATTAAATAGATAAGATCCTTTCAGGCTATTGAACATTGACAGTCCTTGTATTTGTCTCCTTTTCTTCTCAAGACTATATCACGCATCCTGGCGCCACTCAGACATGGTCAGTAGTCCAGTATTGGTTAGCAGGCTACTTGTTCCCCAGTGTGCGCGAGGAGAAATTACATTATGACACGGAGTCCCCAGAAAGTCTTGCTGGCCCAGATGAGCATGGGCCAAATCAAGCATTACGGAGGGATCCAATATTCCAGTGCAGGTTCCCAGCAGAAGGAACGGTTTCCTGGCCCATCTGTACCATCCAGCTTCTAATGGGGTGGTGCTGGCCACCTTCCCATCCGACTCTGCAAATCTCCATCCGTTCCTGCGCACAGACTTCCTGTAACAAGGCGGCACGCTTGTCAGTTGAGATCTCAGACGACCCGTTTTTCCCTTCATGGAATCTCAGCCTTTCAATCTGAATATTGAGTCTGGGGAGCAGCTTTGTTTCCTGAGCTTACTGTGAGGCTGAGGTCAGGACCACCATGGCAGTGGAGGGAGCCCTGGGTTTCAGTAAGTGCTCAACAACTATCAGCTGCCACAATCTTGTTAGTGTTTGATCTCATCAGAAGCTATGGTCCAAATGAGTGACAAATTAACTTCCTTAATTATGACCTGCTCATCTCTAAGAAGTTGGTATTTGCATATGTACGCTTTTTATAAAGCAGGGTACTGTGTTACCTGGCTAGCCCCCAAATCAGAGACAAACCCAGCCCTGCCGTCCGTGTGTCCTCATTAAAGCCATGTGCTACTGGACCTGTTAAGTGACACATTTAAGAAACTTTAGTTTCTGTTTGTTTCATTTTTCTCCCTGTTTGTTTTGTCCTGTTCACGGTGCTAGGGAGGGGACCCAGGGTCTTGAACATGCTACACAAGTGTCCTGCCAGCTACATCTTGAGCCCAAGACCCACTCCTCTCTAAAGAACTTGGGATTACTTACTGGGGCTTCAACTTTATGAAGAAAACATTAAAGATGCAGATTTTAACGATCCCTCATGAATGTAATGGGACCCAATTAGCCATCAGCAGAATCCACACTGAGCCAAGCTTCAAAAGGGGTTGTTAGTCTTTCTGTGACTTGTACCTATAAGGGGACACACTTTACAGCTGCCTGCGTCATTATTAGCGGAGAGCCAGAGAGCTAATGAATGTTATTTTCTCCGTGTGTGTGACCCGCAGCGATAGATAGAAATGGCTCTACCAGAAATCTCTAGCTGTTCATTCACTACAAGTTGCCAAAAATAAAAGGGCTGCCAGACAGACAGAGGGAAGCTCTCATCCAGCCAAATGTCCATCAAAGGCACAGTCTTCCTTTGCTTCTAGGTGGGGTGCACATGTGGGGAATCCTAGTGCTGCTCTTACAGGAACAGCACAGAACAGCAACCCATAGGAAACAGACTCGCTGACTCGTGGGGTTTTTTTGGGGGGGGCAGATGTGGGTCAGCATTTGATGGGAGCCTTCTTATCAGCTTATCCTGTGCTGGTGCTGGTGCTGGTGCTGGTGCTGGTGCTGGTGGAGGCTGAGCTAGGAGGAAGAGGGGAGGGGAAGGAGATAGGAATAAACAGTGCACAGGCTGAGGAGTGAGAGTTAAAAGTCACCTTTGTGTAGAAACTCACTCCACCTCCTCAGGAGGATTCACTTCCCACCCCCTAACCCCTGTGGACCTGTTGTCAGTATTTTGTTGAAGCTTTGCCCCACAGTTACCTGGCAACAGCTGGGTGTTCCCGACTCACTATAAAAGGGGTTTGCCCCCTCCTCTCTCTCTCTTGCTTTCTTCCTCCTGCTCTATCCTCTTGCCCCTTCCTCTCCTCTTCCCCATTCCCCTCCCCCACCACTCTTCCCATGCTCATGGCCAGCCTCTACTCCTCTTCTCTCTCTCTCTCTCTCTCTCTCTCTCTCTCTCTCTCTCTCTCTCTCTCTCTCTCTCTCTCTCTCTGCCTTTCTCTGCCTCTACTACCCTTTCAACTATCTTTTTATAAAACAAAACACCAGTTATTTCTTAGATGTCCAACCCTTGCATTTGGAGACAGGGAAGGAGTCTTTGCTTGTTAACAAGTCCACAGTGACCTGAGGAGCTGGACCTTACCTAAGTCCCCAGAAGTGTCCAAGTCCTGCTGTCCTGGTGAGTCCAGGACTAAACTTTGAGAACCTTTGCTCTAAATATCAAAGCAGTGGTATGTTTTCCTTAAAGTAGTCAGTTTAATCCCCTCTTGTGTTCCTTGAGTTCAAAGCTGCCCTGTAACAACCACTCTAGCTAGATATGGAAGTCAGCAGTTCTCGACCTTCCTAACGCCATGACCCTAACCGCAGGTCTTCCTGTGGTGACCCCCAGCCGTAAAATTATTCCCCGTTGTTACTTTGCAGCTTGTAATTTTGCTACTACCGTTGTGACTTGGAATGTAAGGTTGAGAAGTTACAAGTTGCGAGTGCAAGCCCAGTCCCGGCAGGTTGACGAGGGGTGCAGTGCCTCTCCTGGCCTTCTCCAGCCTCCCGTTCCCCCCTACATTCCCATGTATTGCTTCTTCTCATGCTGAGGATTCAGCCTGTAATCTGCGCATCCCTGGACACAGGCAAGAGAACGCAGTGTGTTCTTTATGAGCGGCTTAAGTGTTTGCTCCTCCGGACTCCTATCCCCCAAGGACTTTCTGTTATCCCGGATATATTAGTATATAAGATAGAAACACTGACCAAATGATGGTATCTTAGTCTATAAAGGAGATACACAGATTTACTACCAGCAGTAAATTGTAGATAATTCTTAGGTATGTGTATAGTTCTATATTCTGTTAATCATGGGCTGAAATATTCACACCAGTGAGATAGATGTGAATGTTGGTTTTTACACACAGAATTAGAGCTTGGCTGAAGATTTGATGCTTCAGGATGTAGGACACTGGCAGTGTTTCTTAGCTGGATAAATATTTCTATTTTATAATCACTGGTCTGAGATGGTTGCTTGGCATAAATATAGCATACAAAATGGCATACGAATATTTAGGACAATCAAAATTGTTGTGAATTCTGTACTTACCCCAAGTCAAAATTCATTTAATACTTTCTTTTGTGAAACTCAAAGCCAAAACTTCAGAAAGCAATTTTTGAACTCCCCGTTCCCTTTAATGAGATTTTTTTTTCCAAATTGTCTTATTTTTGAAGATATGAGTCTTTTTATTTTATGCATATGGGTTTTTGCCTGCATTTATGTATGTGCACTAGCATGCTTCAAACCCACAGAGGCCATAGGACTTCTTGGAACTCAAGTTACAGATGGTTCTGCCCAATATTGGTTGCGGGGCTTGAACCTGGGTCCCCTGCAAGAGCAGCAAGTATTCTTAACCTCTGAGGCATCTCTCCAGCCCCCACAGAAACACTGTCTAGAAGCAAACATCTTAAACAGCACAACCTGAAGCTGCACTGCTTTGGTACTCACATGCTGGGGGACAGTAGGAAAACTGTCCGTAATTAAACCATTGTGTTTGTATAAGCACACCGACGGCCACAGCAATCAATAGCTTATAGTTGTCTGGCATTTGCATTGGCATGTTTCAGGCAGCATTTGTTGGTGCTGTGTATGTTGTGTGTACAGAATGCAGTGGACTATGTCGGTGCTCATAGGAACACACCCTGTCCTTCACCATGCTGTTTTTGGTGTATTTCGGCTCAGAAACCTCTCGTTGTTGCCAGATGTTCAAGCTTCCCCCAGCTCTGCTCTGCAGCCTTCATGGGGTCATGACCCACAGTTTAAGAAGCCGGTTCCCCCGTGCGTTCTGCTCTCCTGCTCTAGCCGCTGCTCCGAAGAGACACCAGACTTGAGACCAGCTAGAGCGAAGTGCTTTGTGGGCTATGGCTCATTGGAGGGGTGTTGTTCTAGAAATGGGCAATTTTATTTCATTTCACGAGAGCTCTTGTTCATTTGCTTTTCAAATCCTGGGTCTACGGCGATTCATGAAATTGCTTTAGCAGTAATTGCATGGGAATAACAGTGTATATGAGGGCAAGCTCTCAAGTCTCAGAATAAGAAACATTTCAACAAAGGGGTCCTTGAAAATTCTCAAGTCAGCTGCGCACCATGGCATGCCTTTGGTCCCAACTACTCAAGAGTCCTGAGACAGGGGGCTTGCTTTAACTCTGAAATTCAAGACCAATCTGGGTGACATAGTGAGACCACCACATACACTAAAGAGAAGAATGGGGGGGGAGGGACAGACAGACAGACAGAGGGGCAGAGAGAGACAGAGAGGCTTAGAGAGGGAGGAAGAGAGACAGATGAAACTCACCAAGGACAGCATCCAGGAACACTCAAAAGTCAGACGTGAACTCATGGTTCACCTCATACTTCTACATGGCCAATTTCCAGTTGGAAGAAGAAGTAATTCTAATCCCTTCCCCTCCCCAATTCCAAATAAACACAGTTAATCCCAGTCAATTAAGTGTGCTTATGACATAATTCCATTATATAGTGAACTGGCCCAAAGTTCTTTAGTTATGCCACAATGAGGTGCCACCCACTCATCCTGCCATTCAGCCATTGTCCACCTGGTTAGGCTCCTTGAGGGTGTGTCTCGGCCGAGCTGATGATCCACCGAGCAGGCCTCCTATAGGGTCTTCTCATTTCCCTAGCAATGCAACCCTCTCCCAGATGTAAAAGCCACTCAGGGCACCCGATTTGGCTTTTAGTATTTGTGAGGCAGTGTTTGTTGAGTGAGGAGTTAGTAAGGGATGGCAGGCGCTTTTCTGGTTCATGTCCTAGCTTTATAAATGAAGGGGCAAACAGTTCAGCTGCACGGCCTGTTAGAAGGGTCTTTAAGCTACCCTAGGAAGGTTGTCCTGCTGTGGGAGTGCTCAGCACACTCGAGGCAGAGACAGCTGATCTGACTTTGATAGATGAGTAGGTGCTCCCCTGAAAAGGGGGTGGGAGCATTCCAGGTAAAGAAGAGGCTCCAGGGACTCCCGTGCGTTTCCTTTTTAGGAATCATCAGCTGAGCATTTTAAATGCGTGCAACCGAGGTGAACCTAGAACGTCAGTCCTGTACTAGCTAATAGTCACTGCGTGTGAGCTATGTGCCTGGCTGTCAGGTGTCCTTCATACACACGCTTACATCTCCCAAGAACTGCAAGAGATGGTGCATGCAGACCCCACTTCCCAAATCCGAGTGTAACTGAGGAACCTTTAATTTGCCAGAGGTGACACAGTGAGGACCAACCATGACGAGGCATGTGCACTCCAATGCCACAGAAGTGGTTTCGGTTTTGATGTGGTTGTGAGGCAGTCAGGGGCCAGTAGGAAGGATGGAGTCAGATAGGAAAGTGTGTGGGATAGACTCAGAACTCCAAGCAGAGAGAGGCCAATTATAAAAGGTCACATATATATATATATATATATATATATATATATATATATATATATATATATATATATATATATATATATATATATATATATGTACTCTTCATTAACATGTTGGAAGGTTCATGGAATTACAGAGAAGTGAAATCTATCAGGTTTACGGATTGTAGCACGACCCAGTGTGGTGCTGGAATGACATACTGATGTGTATATATGTACTGTGCACACATGTATGTGTACATGTACACACATGTACGTGTGCATGTAGAGGTTGGAGCACTGGGTGTCATTCACCAGGAATGCCATTTGCCTAATGTGTATGTGAGGGTAGATCTCTCACTGGCCTGGGGCTTGCTGATTGGGCTATGCTGGCTGGCCGGTTAGCCCCAGGGATCTTCCCTCTCAGTCTCTTTCACAATGGAGTTGCAAGGACTGGCTGCTTGCCCTTTATGTGGGTCAGGGAGTCAGGCTCAGGTCCTCTATTCCTGCAAAGCAAACCTTTATTGACTGAGCCATCTTCCCCACTAAGAGCATAGTATGATGTGTTTTTATCCTTTATTTTAAACTTTTTGGGTGCCGTGTGTGTGTGTGTGTGTGTGTGTGTGTGTGTGTGTGTGTGTGTGTAATATAAAAGAATACAGAGCTGGTTTTGTAGCTCAATTTAGAGTGCTTGTTTTGTGTAATCAAGGCCCTGGGTTCAATATCCGGAGTATCTTAACATATTTTAAAGAAAGAGACTAGTGTAATCTAGACTAGCATAAATAGCTGGCTTACCAATAGAAATACATACAGATAGGGTATCCATATAGAAAGACGTACAGAGATGGTGTCCATTTCTTCTTGATGTGACGTGAGCTGGGTTACCTGTCTGCACCATGGGCATATGTTGGTGGCCGAGTGGCAAGGATGGGGGTTGATTTCCTTTTTAACTTTTGGTTGTCCCTTGTGGAGTCACATGATAGATATGTATGCTTTTGGAATTAAACACCTGAAGAGGAAGCCTTCCTTCCATTGAAGCCTTTTTCATATCTTCTCCTGTTCTGTCAGAAAGGAAAGTCTTTTTGCCACAAAAAGCCTGCCACTTTGAGGTGATCTAAGTCTGGATAGAAGCAAGGGGTCCTTTGATTCTTGCAAACTGACACTCGTGTGTGTGTGTGTGTGTGCACTCTTCCAAACTGTGAGTTTTCAGATGATTGGGAGGGATCCAGGCAGAACTGTTCAGTGATGTAGGTGCATGAAGCTTGTGTTTACAGCCAGTTACTCTAACTTGATGGGTAAGATGCTGACGGCCGCTGCATCCCATGAAATACAGTGAGTGTAGACTTACTAGTACATCTTGGGGATCTACTGCTCTGTCTTTGGTTTTCTGAGTCTGGGTCTCATGTAATTCAGTCTTATCTCAAACTTGATATGCCTCATGTACCTGAGGCTGGACGTGAACTCCTGATCCTCCTGCCCCAACCTCTAGCGTGCTAGGATTATAGGTGTTAGTCAGCCACCACACCCAATTTATTGTTCCGTTAGCTAAAAATATAGCAGATGAAATCTGTGAGTCCAAGAGAAAGTTGATTTTCGGAAGTACATAGAACCATGTTGCATAACTTTGTTTACATGGAAACATCGAGCATGAGAGAGACACGTTTTTGGAGACCACGGTGGTTCTTCAGAAAATGGCATATTTTCATTGTTTCATAGCCCTTTGGTGTCATTGACTGATTGTTATTAATTGGTCAGGTGTCCCGATCGATCTCAGTCAACACTATGCACATGGAATTCTAGCTGAGCAGCCACCAACCTTGTGTGCATGCATGTATGAGCGTGTGTGTGTGTGTATGTGTGTGTGTGTGTGTGTGTGTGTGCTTGTTGCATAGATCCTTTTATATCTTGTTTAGATTTCTTCCTACATCACATTTCTTTAAAGATAGTAACTTGCTCAATATCTCTTCTTTTTAATTTTCCTCACAATAAGACCAGTGACTCAGTTTCTAGCAGCTTCCTTGGCTTTAAGTTTACAAGAACTCAAGGCCAGACACAGTATGGGCATCTTCACTTTGGACTCTGGAATTTCCCCAAAAGCAGCGATGAATCACTTGGGAATGACGGGTCATGCATGGGTTTGATTCTTCCTCTTCCTCATGGTGGTTTTGTATCCCATCTGTTATGATCGGATCTTCGTAAGGTCTTCCTTCTGTCTCTCCTTAGTTACCATGTCTAATCACCACACTCTTGTTTGCCAAAGCACTTCTACCATATTAGCACTTTGGTTTTCAACACACAAGTAACCCGAGGCAGAAAGGCTTCGGGTTCACACTTCCATAAGGGTTTGCATTAGAGGACTCCACTTTTGTTCGTTTTTTTTTAGAAAAATGTCAGTTCGACACATGAGATTTGTTAAATATAAATCCTATTTAATGTAATTGAGCTGTCTCTTTAAAACAAAACAACAACCATTTGATGGTTAACCGTAGCCAGGAGCTCTTTGCTTCACAGGTTGACTGTACACCATGAGCCAAACGTGGGAGGATCTCACCATTTCTCATTAGGAGTGGAGGCAGAAGCTGATAAAACCTTGGAATTCCATTAGAACATTCAGAGATACCTGACCCAGGGCTGATGGGGTAGTGGTAGAACATGCCCTTGGCATGAATGAGGCCCTGGATTCGAGTCCTCCACCCCAGCACATAAACTCTATCCAAAAGAAATAATCAAGGATGAATATAAGAATTTATACATAATCTGGCTCACTATGGTTTCATTAAACCAAGGAAGTTATAAATATAAATACATCTATAAACACTTACAAGTTATAAATACCAGAGTCAGGAAATAATCAAGACAGGCATGGTACGTAAAAGGGTTAGAATTATTATATGAAGTTACTAAAACCCGTCGTGTTCTAATTTTTTTTGTTTGTTTGTTTGTTTTGACTTTTTGAGGGTGAGTTTCCCTGTGTAGCCCTGTCTGACCTAGAATGACCTCTGTAGAGCAGACAGACCTCAAACTCAGAGCTCCGCCCACCTCCGCCTCCTGAGCGCTGGGATTAAAGGTGCCTCTGGCTGACCTCTCAGATACTTGTTTTATCTGTTGCCATAGCGCCATGCTTTACAATAAGGAAGACATTCTTAAACCCACTCTAAACTGTAATTATTTGTGTAGCTACTTTGTTTAATCTCTGTTCTCCATAGACTTAAAGACCCTATCTGCCGTATGCACGCCAGCTTCAGGACTGAGCAGGGCACCAAGCAAATAGTAAGCGTTCGGTCAATATTTGTTTCAAACCACAAAGATCAGATTTCTCTTATTTCAGTTTCTTAGCAGGAAGGTCACCTGTGAGAAAGCTGCTGGAGCGCTGGCTGCTCTGGGTGGGAATCCATGCTATTGATGCCAAGTGGGTGTAAATGTAGAGATGTCGTGGTGTCAAGTAGTATGTAGTTGAACCGGAAGTGTGAGTGTGTGTTTGTGCACGCATGCATGTTTTTATGGGTTTGGGTTTTTGACATATTAATAAGTACAAGAGTACTGCTATTTCTTTAATTTTTTTTTAAGTTGGAATTCTCAGGTTTTAGAATAAGAGTACCATAGATTATGGCAGCGGCACCCCAGATACCCTGTTTTAAAAGTCAGGACTTTAGGCAAGAGTATGCAAGCTTGTAGTCATCTGGAAAGGTATTTTGGACAGGACAATAGAAGAACCCCAAATCCTTTGAAAAGGCAGTCTATGACTGACCTGAAACCTGCGCATGGTCTGAAGTTTCTTACTGGTGTGTAGTTGCATCCTAAAGCCCTCTGAGAACCAAGTTCAAAGCTCAGTTGCCAGCTGCTGTTTACGAAACCAAATGATAAAAATCCCCTTAATGAAAATAATGTGCTGACAGTAGTAGTTCTTGTTTAAAAAACAACTCTCGTGTTTACTGTGTCTCCCTAGGACCGCTTTGCAGCGTAAGTTTCAGTCACTGCAAAGTCGGGCAAAACATGCTTCTGGAAAGAAGAAACAAAAGACACAGAAACCACCATAAAATCTTAGAAGAGTTTTTTTTTTTTTTTTTTTTTTTTTTTTTTACCAAGGTCTAGAGCTAAACCGGGAGGGCTGAAGACATGGGAAGTATCCCCACCCCCATTCTCCCCAAAACACAAGAAATTTCAAGTGCAGGGTTAGAATGGGCACTTGGGGAAGGTGGTGTCAGGAAACCCCGGGCTGTGCACACCTCGAGATCCTCGAATCCTATTGATAGCGGCCTGTGGCGTCTCAGAATGAGGTTTAAACCATCCTAGGATAGAAGAGACTAATCAGGAACTTAATGCAGTCAGAGGCTTGGAGCACCGTTTGACAAAGCCCACAACCCTCCTATAGATGAATGCTAATCGCGTCCATTGGTCACCTGTGCTGTCTTTGTACACAATTTGCTTACTTATGACCCCATAAATAAGTTTAGTGGTAAAATGACAGTGTTTATGGGACTCGGCTTCCAAAAGGATGCGCCCCTTTGATGGAGAAAAAACCTATGAGATTCCAGACACTTCTACCGGCCAACAGTAGTTCATGTCCTGTGGGACAGGGGTCTCCAAAGACCAGAGTCCTCTGGCAAGAAACAGGATGTGTGAAAAAACAAATAAAAAACTTCAAAGACAAATGTGGTTTAGATAGTCTTTGTGCAAAAAATATATCACCAGCTGGAGCGACATTAGCTTTTTAGGGCCAGGTACAATTTAGCTACATCCTCTGATTGGATCGAATCGCCCCATCTTGGTGAACTGTACCCTTATCTGCTTGGATACTGCAGTGCTTAGGCTGTCTCTTCTCTTCAACCCAAAACACAAACAAGAATCACCTGCAGAAGAAGGAACTTCAGCTGAGGAATTGTCCCCTGCAGGCTGTCCATCTGACATGCCTGTGTGGCATTTCTCAATTAACAGTTCGTGTGGGAGGGTCTAGCCCCCAGTGCATGGGCCGCCCATGGTCAGGTGGACCCTGGGTTTTATAAGAAAGCAGGCTCCATTAGACAGATGTTCCTCTGTGGGATTGATTACCTTGCTATCACAAGGTCTCTGCCTCGGCTTCCTTCCCTGGCTTCCCTGTGATGATGATCTGCAGCTTGTAAGACATAAACCCTTTTCTGTTCAAGTTGTTTTCATCAGTGTTTTATCCAGGCAACAGAAAACAAACTAATATAGATACTGTTTTTTTTTTTATTTATATTTATTTCTTTATTTGATTGTGTATATATGTGTATGTGTGGAGATCAGAGGACAACGAGAGGGAGTCAGTTCTCTCCTTCCACCGTGCAGGTCCCAAACCTGGGCCACCGGGCTTGGCAGCGAGCGCCGTTCCCACTGATCAGCTCACCAGCACGGCTAGGGAACTATTGAGTCTTGGCTATTCTCGTATATGTGAACCAGACTTTCCAACTGAATGGCTCTTCTTAGAGGAAAGTAACGTGTATGAAAATATCTTTTTAGTTCTGTAACCTGTATGTGTGTGTATGTGTTAGGAAGATTTGCTTTGCTGTTTTCTGTTTTGCAAATGAAAAGGTATTAAAGGTATTTTCCTTCCCCTATTGGAAGGATTTTTAAATACACTCGTTGTCCTGGAGAATATAATGCAATAGGAAAATACAGCTTTTATTAGACCCCCCCCCCACAAAGCTGTAACTGAGATGTGTCTCAGTCATTATTTCCCCTCCCTGTCCTTTGTTAAAGTGCACACAGGACTCATTCATGTAAGTAGGTTAAGGGACAGGTGCAGCCTTGTTCTCAGAAGTGTCCCTGTGTCTCTCCCATCCTCTGGTCACTTCCTTCGAATTCCCTATAATATTAAAAAAGAACTTGTCAGTTCATAAAAACTGGGTATAGCGTTTTAAGAAGTACTTTTTCTCTGGAGTCAATTCAGATGGCTGGTTTCAGCTGAGGACTTTCCAAAGGCTCCTGGGAGGGTGAGCTTTGGGACACTGTGTGGAAGCCAAGCCCTGTTAAACAGTGGTCAGTCAGGATTTGGATAGTCAGGTAAAGCCTCAGGGCCTGACTGCCAGTGAATAGGAAACCAACTCAAAGGTACCAGAGCCACTCACCAGGCCCCCTTTTGGAAGTGGACAAGGAGGAGTGTTGGGATGTCTTGCTGTAACAAGGTCAGAGATTTGCTCTGCCGGGTGCTCAGTCCTGAGGCTGCCATGTGGTGGGTCCGTGGATAGGGCTGTCATGGCTTCCATGTAAAGCGGGGGCCCACAAACTGTGAAGAGACAGAGCTAATCATTGAGGACTTATTGGCTACTCTGTCACAACTACTCAAACACTATTGTCAAGACCAGGAGTAGATGATACATAATTAGACGGTGGCCATGTTCTTTCTAGCAAGGCCTATTTTTGCGGAAACAGACTCCAGCTTGCTGATCCCCGGTGCAGAACAGCCCACGTCAGCATATCCCCTTTTAAAGGCGATGATAATTCTTATCCCCAGAGTCGTAACTGTGTTATTTGGTTCCTTTATTCACTTAAAGTACCGAGCTTAGCTGCTGAATTAGATGAACCCAATCAACTGTAAGTCTGAAAACTTACAGGAGGCCTCTGGGCATGCACCTGCTATCCCAGCGCTGGTGTTACTGAAGTGTGAGGATTGTTAGGAATTGAAGACAAGCCTGGAGCACACGGAAGACCCTTTCTTAAGCCAAATAAAACAAAACAAAGCCTGGATGGAGAATCATCTTGATGTCTGTTCAAATCTCTTTACTGGGATTTTTGTTTGTTTGCTTTGAAAAAAAAGTTAATTTACGTTATTTAGACGGGGTCTCATGTATCCCAGGCTTGCATGGAATTTTCTGTGTCTCTGAGAATGATTTTGAACTTCTGATTCTCCTGCTTCTAATGCCTGCTGGGATTACAGGTATGATTTGTCTTGTGGGAGATCAACCCCAGAGCCTCATGCTAGGTGATACACCCCTCAGTCTTGTGTCTTGTTTATTTTAGACAGAAAAATATATTTCCACATACTTATATACTAAAAACTATTTTGACTTGTGCCTTTTAGACTTCTCTTATAAATGATGTTTCCATAAACTATAGTAAAAATTAATACAAAGATTATTACAACTTTTACAATTGTCATTAATTCAAAATTTATTACAAAAATTATTAATTTTACAAAATTAGTTACAAGTTTAAATTAATAAAATTACCATTTTATTATTACAGTTATTACAAATGAATGCAAACATTAAATAGGCAAAGATACTCAAGTAAACAAACCCTTAGTGTTTTTCAATAAAACACACATGCCCCCACAGGTTTCTTTTAAAAATATTTTTGTGACTTTTATTCATCTTGTGTATATACAGGTGCCCACGTGGGGATCAGAGGGCAGTGGACACCGTTCCTCTCCTGACACAGAATACTGGGATCTCAGTTTTTCTGATTTCCTTAGCAGCCTTGTCCTGGTCACGGGCCACACTTGTAGCACTGGGATAGCAGGAAGCAAGTTCATGTGTCTTAAGTTCATGTATCTCATGGAGAAGGGAGAACCAGGCATCCCATGGGTTCCTGGCCTCAGAGCCCATTCCTCACAGGGTGCAGATCTGCAGGTCCTTCCCACCCGCCCCCTACCCAACAGCATCGTTAGCTCCAGTAGCATCTCCTATAACCTCTGCTAAGCCTTGGATTCTATCGCTGTTATCTTCTGTGGCACACCCATAGATCTTTGCAAGAATGGGGGACACCTTATCCCGTTCTTGGCTCCGTGACTAGACCTTGGGTACGCCCCGAAGAGGTGTTGATGTGTGAGTGACGAGTGATATTCTCCAGGCCTCTCACTGGCACCACATTCTTTATCAGCGTGCTCTTTAGTTCCTGAGGGTCCCTCTCAAAAATATAACCAGATTGGATTTGGGGAGGGGAGGGGAAGGGAGTCACTCCAGGAGAACACATTGCTGTCAACACTTTATGGTACCAGAACCCAAACAAGGGCTGTGTATCTTGGGAAGGAAAGTGTTTTTCTCTTCTCTTGGTAGCATTTTGTTGCTGACTGCTTGACAGTGTTGGAGGAGAGCAGCCAGCCTGGTGCCATCACCCAAGGGACTGTCTTTCTGGAAACTCTCGATGCCACACCCTAAGTTAGCTGAAATCCACAGCCATTGAGCCCTTCAGATTATACATGGTAGTTTTGTGGGACAGAGGGATGTGCACAGGCTGGGCTGGGACCTAGGCAGTATGTGTGTGACTATAAAGCATTGTTGGTGTAGTGTGCGGCTCTCTGTGGCTATTTTATGACACACACACACACACACACTGAATGAGAACTGTGAGGGACCATAAGAGAGTTGTAGGATTTAATTTTTGTCATAAAAGACATTTGAAAGGGGAAAAAAACGTCTGTGGTATACAATTCTTAATTTCTTCAAACCTTATTTTAATGATGGTTCTTAAACACTCTAACCTCCCTGCTAGCCCACCACCCACCAGAGGTAGTGGGAAAGAAAGGACACAGGGAAGTGAACCTGTTTGGGAAGGTTCTTTGGAGCAGCTCCTGTCAGTGTTGTCTGGAAATCAGCAGTTCTGTTCACAGGTCAGCAGCGGCAGCTCCATCCACTCACAAACACTTCCCAGATGCACCAGCCGTCCAGTTTGGTAGAGTGGGGATGGCCAACAGGAATCGGAAGGGACCAGGCCTCAGCCTGAGTCAGCAGGAAGTACCAGGAGGGACTCCTGATCTCGGCTGCACCTCTCTCAAGGGAGTGAAGGTCAGTGAAGACGTGAGGTCTACAAGCATTGCTGTACCTCAAGCCAAGCTCTGTCGCCCTCATTCTGTAGGTTCCTAGTTATACCCTCCAAACGTCAGGTGTCCCCCACGTGTCTCTCTCAGCTGGCATCACTCTGCCAATCAGCCCAAGTCCAAGGAAGTGGCAAGAAACCGCAGCACACCACAAGTATTTTGGTGTCTGTGTCTCTGTGGAGTCCTGACAAATGCAGCTCAACTACGCAATGCAAGGTGGACAACATGGTGTTAGCAAAGACTCCTTCATCGAGTGTCCTTTCACATGCTTGCTTTAGCAGGACATCCTCTCTCCTGTGTCTGCTTCAGTGAGACATCCCTTCAGGACTCTGCCTGAGCCTTTCACACCTGTGTCCACTTCAACGAAATGTTATGTTTCGGGAAGAATGGGAAAGCTAACAGCATTGGTTAAACTCGGGCTTTGATAGGGTTGTCTAGATTTTTGTCTCCTCTCTCTGACCTTGCTTAGGTTACTAACATATTTGGACCTTATTCTTCTGACCTGTAAAATGAGACTGGTGATAGTGCTGTGGTGGAAGTTACTAGGACGTTAAACATGTTAATTCATTGAAAGCCATCAGCCGTGTCGATGCCTTAGCATGTTTTGTCCTCACTCGGTGTGTGTAAATTGCCAGTGTGCCTTTGGGAAGAAATCAGTAACAGATGCACTTGGAAACTACTTATATGCACAGAATCCAAACCTGCCATATTTTTTCTTTTCATTCTCACAATCTTTACATGTGTTAGCATCTTCTCTGGGAAATTAACTATTTTAAATATTTAAAATGAAAAGGTGGTTGGTTGCTTTACAGTTTACAAGATAAGTTACTTGCAGGACATGGCCTCACACTGTAACTCACTGGAATTGCAGTAGAGGACTGGTGGGAATTTAAGGCCAGCTTGGGACTTCATAGTGAAACCCTGACTCAACACAACAAGATTACCCCGAACTTTAGTAAACTAAGAAACAAATCTCACAGGAGTTTTAATTCAATGGAGTTACAAAACTTTAAAAATGAAGTGTGGGGGACAGGGAGATGTCTCAGTTGATAAAAACTTACCTTGAGAAATTGTGAGACCTATTAATATAAAAAGTGAAGACTAATTAGTATAGTACATAGAGTTGGAAAGTTAGCGTAAGCATAACTGAGCGAATACATATTTCTGATGAATAGATAAATGCAGTGTTGGAGTGCTATGGTTCATGATTTCTCCCATTTCCCTCCACTTCCATTGTGATATTTTTACAGCTGAATAATTTAAAAGACCAAACATAGGTTATTCTCTCCAGTTGGTTAAATAATAAAACAGTAACATCATACCCAATCTAAATGTACCCAGTCAATATTGATTTGGAAATTAATTTCCTAAATGGCTAAGAACAAGCAGAGACCCCACCCAGCACTGCTGATTGCCCAGATATATTACACAGGACCAGGAGCAGGTTTTTGGATGTGCCTCATTCCCACACTTTAAGTTTTTTTCACAGGACTTTCTAAAGCCAGTGAGGAGGTAGGAACACGAGCCTGTCCTGTGCTGGGCTTTGAGGGGAGCACCGGCGCATGTGCAAGCCATCTAGTTCCAGCCCGGGGACAGGCAGATGTGGTTGATCAGGTCATCAGTAGCTTCCTGCACACCTGCCTGCAGGGTATGCAGGCCTCTCTGCCAACCATTATTCCTACTTGGGGTCAGTCCATACGCACTTACCTCATTCTGCCCCAGATGTCTGTGACAGGATAGAACAGGACTCCGGGAGGCTGGGACTGAGTCCACCTCCACTTTTAGACTGCAGTGTCGTTTCTGTGTTAGAGGTGGGTGTGTCCTCTGCTCATCCCAGGCCACCCCCAAAGCCCCTCTTCACCCTACACACTACTACAACAAAGTAGTTTACCACGCTACGTTGTTTCACAAGAAAACCTGGCTTTTGTTTGAAGGCTCCTGGCTGGTAGGCTCTCTTGTTCTGATGACCAGGCACCTTTCTAAATAAACATTTCAAAGCAATTCTGTCTAAAAGTAAGCGGCATGTTGCACATACAGAGCTGTTGAGCATGTAAGAAAACCTGCAGTACCAGCACATGTCCCCTACATTGGTAGCCCTCCCTGGGACCTGCTCATTGATCAGCAAGCATGCTTCTGTGACATTTCCTTGGATGCATATGTTCAGGAACATAGGGCGTATCAATTGCCAAGAGTTTTACATTGCCTAGTTTAGTATTACTGTCAGGTTTGATCCTGCATTATTCTGGTAGACTTTAAAGAACTATTAGAAATACTTAAGAAAAAAGTTACACACACACATAGGATGTGTGGTGGGGTCCACATGTCACAGCTTATGCATAGAGGAAAGAAGCAGACCTTCAGGAGGCTCCTACCCACTTAGACTCCATCCAGGTCATTAGGTTTGTGTTGCCAAAACTTTACCTGAAAGCCATCTTGCTGGCCCTCCAGCAGATTTATTAAATGTGTGTTTTGTTTTTTATTACATTTATTTTCTTGGTTCTCTGTGTGTATGTACACGTGCACATGCATGTGTGTTTGTAGTCTTCCTGTGTGTGCATATGGTTTGCAGAAGTTGGTCCTCTCTTTTCACCACATGGCTCTGAGGGATTAAACTCAGGTTGTCAGGCCCAAAGGCAAGTCTTTTTATTCCATGTCTTAGGGTTTTACTGCTGTGAACAGACACCATGACCAAGGCAAGTCTTATAAAAGACATTTCCTTGTGGTTGGCTTATAGGTTCAGAGGTTCAGTCCATTATTCAAGGTGGGAGCATGGCAGCATCCAGGCAGGCATGGCGTAGGAGGAGCTGAGAGTTCTACATCTTCATCTGAAGGCTGCTAGCAGAATACTGATTTCCACTTGGCTAGGGTGAGGGTCTTAAAGCCCACAGTCACAGTGACACACCTACTCCAACAAGGCCACACCTGATAGTTCCACTCCCTAGATAAGCATGTATCACATTTTAGTGAGCCATTTTACCAGCTTTCCAGAAGACTTTTTTAAAATCAGCTAAGTTTCCAGCTTTCTCTCGATACTATGCCATGAGTAATAATTTGGCAGGGAAAAACCAAAGATTTGTGATAGAAGGAAACATTTTACTATTTTAAATGCCACAGGATCCAAAATACTAGAGATTACGTATGGTTTAGGGAAATGCTCTGGCCCATCCAAATTAAAATGAGTCAACTCTGTTTTCCTAGGTATATAATAACATTGAAAATAATCTAAACCTCATTTCTCCAAGACATGTCTAAATTTTATACTATTGTGATTTGGGGAAAAGTAAGAACATTCCCTTTTAAGTATGTTTAATTAAGTAGAAATAACCCACAAATCCTTCAGGAGAAAAGACTTGACGGGAAGTGACTGGAGGCCTCTCCTTAAGGATATTGACCAGTAAGGTTATGTGGAGACCTCAAGATCCGGGAAGGCAGCACACCCCCATTTTCTATATGGAGTTGTCCCAGGCGAGCCCAACCCCTCCCCCAGCCCCACCCTCAGGAAGGTAAGGATAAGAACTTGTTGGTATGGAGTCATCGGGTGGCAGGAAATGAGAGCATCCGGCAGTGGTGGACGAAGAGAAGGACGAGGAAATCTTTAAGGAAAAGCCTTGCTTAGGTCCTCTGGAGACTGTGGATTTGACAGTGGAGAAGACAGAATAGCTAGGTAGCAAGAAGGGAGACTGGAGTAGGTGGCATGCGGCCTATCTGCATCAGAAGCAGTCGACCAAACGTCCACATCCCTGCAGCTGCTACCCGCTGTCCCTTGGGGCTGCTGCCCGCTGTCCCTTGGATCATCAGATGCTTAGAAGCCACACTTACAACAAGCCAGTTTGTCTCACTCAGAACTCAGGTGATCATGAGCTCTTGTTCCAACCTTTGATCCTGCTCTTGAGACAAGCGGGCATTTTCCCAGCCTTTTTTGAAGGTCCCGGACGGATGGCCTTTTAAGACGTCCAGACCTTCATCCTGACGACTCTTCTTCTACTTTAGAACTTGAAGGTCAGGCCCCCAAGAAACTCCAAGTGTTCTGAGAGAGAGATCTGCCATTTGTTCTCATAAAAGATCTCACTTCCAATGAGGCTTGTTTGGTGCAAACACTTTTACAGTGACCCGTCAGGTCAGCTTTCGTGTCCTCTTTAGATACGTTAGACGGTCTTGGTCTCAGCTTCGGCTTTGGGTGAAGAGATGTACACCAACATTGCTGGCTGACTTCCTTCTTTCTTCATCTGCTGGTCACAAGTACCATGGTAACCTTCTGGCTTTCCAGAGACGGTGAGCTTCTCTGTGGAGATGCTGAGGTGTTTCCTGCTGCCCTCAACACCGTGCAGTTAATGTAGCCCTTTCCACATGTCTTTATGGATTTAGTTTCTGCCTCCGGAATTGGCAGTTGGCTACAGAGTTAGACACCAGGTCATCTTAACCAGAAGGTTCCCGTTTTCTATTCCCAAGTTGGTTGGTTCAATATAAGGCATGGTAGACCAGATCACAGACCTGGCTATATGGGACACGTCTGGTGTTCTGGGATTTCATATTCTCCCACGTGACAAAAACTTGGATAAAAACATGACAAAAGCTTTGTGTTTTTACTAGAACTTCCTTCCTATATAGAAAGGAGGTTTTTGTTCCCTGACAGTAGTGTAGCTGCTGGTCTATCGGCTTTCCCCATCCACACTTCTGCCTCTCAGTATGATTGGTGGACAGCAAGACTTGAATTCACATAGTTGAGAAATCCTGCGGCAGAACCCTAACATTTCACATGGTCCACACTGCAGTTCGTGGCCAGACCTTGTCCTGAAGTCCCTACTGTCTTTATGGCCAGATGTACTGTACCACCATGAACAGCAGACCCTCGTGATGGGATGTGAATGGAGAAGACCCCTGAATCACAGGCCTGGTGGGGAACAAAATGGAAGCCAACCTACTTACATATTATTCTCCTCTCTTCCTAGGCTTTTGGTTTCTTTGTCCTCCAGCCCACAGCCCTCCTCTGAACATAGTCTCTTCTGTCTAGAAGGCGTTCCCCTCAGTGTACACACAGAGACAGGGGGATGGCAAGGTCCACCCTGTGCTCATGGTAGCATTCCAGTGCCCAGGCCAGAGCCGGGCACAGAGTGGGTGGTCAGGGCTCCCACCCATGTTCATGTAAAGAAAGAACATGCAACAGACAAAGCCACAGTTGTGGTCCCAGAGACTCACGAGTTACACCCTGTGGATCCTCAGAATGTCCAGCACGAATGCTTTGAACTCCTTCCAGAATTCTTCTGGAAGCACTTGTGGCCTGAGCTCAGATCCCCGCCCCACCCCTCTACTCCAGCAGATGGGGAAGCGGTGTGTCTTGTGAGAATTCTCTGGCCTAGGTTGTAAGTCACGGGAACAGCTGCTCCTAGAGCTGGGAACTGTGACGCCATTCAAGTTTGGAAAGAGTTGCTGTGTTAGAAATGATGACGTCATACAGCAGTGCTTATGCTGGGAGTGGAAGGTCAGGAGCCTGTGGGTTAGCGAGAACCTTAATTGTCTGAGATTGGGAAGGGTGGCAGAGAGCAAACCTGGATCTTCCCTATGAGGACAGTAGAGCTTGACAGCAGAAAGCCATGTCCCATGTAAGCAACCAACCTGTGCCTGGCATACAGGCACTTTATATATTTACTGAATAAGTAAATGCAGATGCTACAGTTCTTAACTAGGAGGAGATTGAAATTAAAAGCTTAAGAATACCCACTGGTCACTGAGTTTTTTCTAGTTTCTTCATTGGCCTTATTTGCTAGTTCCTGACTTGACAGTTCTTCCTGATTGCTTCTGTCCCATTTATTTCTTTTCCAAATGACTTCGGACTCAGATTTCTGTTTCTCGGCTTTGCTGACTCTCACTTCAGCATCTGCTTCCTGGGCCACAGGTACTCCCAGACCCTCTTCCCTCTGAACCTGAAGGCAGAGTTGTGTGACCATAAACAGAGGGAAGGACCTGGTTTGGCAGGAGCCATGTTGACAAACGTTGACAAAGCAAGAGGCCAAGGTCCAGGGAGAGTGGACAAGTTAGCAGAGGAGCTGCTGCCCAGGTCTGAGTTTCTCTTCAGGGCCGTGGTTCTCAACCTCCCTAATGCTGGGACCCTTTAATACAGATCCTCATGCTATGGTGACCCCAACCATAAAATTAATTTTTGTTGCTACCCCATAACTGCAATTTCGCTACTGTTATTAATCGAATGTAAATATCTGCAGGATCTGATATGCGACCCTCCTGAAGGGGTCGTTAGACCCCCATGTTGAGAACCACTGCTTTAGGGTGTCCTTTTCCCCTCCTCCCCTCAGTTGCTTGCTTCAGGACCCAGTAGCAGACATTTGAATTCCATAGTAGGAAAAAAAAAAAAAACCAACATGTTAATTGAAAAGACTGTGGCTTTTTGGTTGAGGGAAGCCAGAATAGTGGCTGACCATTGACACTGGAGCTATTTAAAGGACTGAAAGTTTCAGCTGTGTGTGCTTAAAACCCAGGGTGTGTCTTCTATTCCCTTGCCCCCAACAGCAGCCAGCTGCAGCTTGGATGAGGGGGAGGAGAGCAGAGCCTTTCTGAGTGGCAACAAGTCGCTCTTCACTAGGGCTGCACCAGGTCCCACCCAGCAGGCACCTGTGCTCTTGGAGGCTTTCTGCAGGGTCAAACATTTCCTGCCCTCTTGGGGCCCTATGGAGAACTGGTTACATTTTCCCTTGGGTGGAAACCGGCTATGGAGAACTGGCTACATTTTAAGCATTTCTACCTTTTTGACGCTCTTCACAAACCCTCCTGTAGAACTTGGTTTCCACCTGGAGTCACCAGCCCTAAAACTCTGCCTTTTCTAGAGGGAGCTCTGAGCTCCCCTGCTAGGATGGGCAAAGCATCTCTCTAGGCCCCCAGAGGCTGTAACCTGCCACTTCTTATATGACAGAAGCCCTTCCTTCACCAGGGAACCAGGCCTCACGTGGCTGGTTCTTTTCCGCTCTCATGGGCAAGGTTTTGGTTTCTTATCCACACTTTGGTATGTCTCATGGGCATCCTGACAGCCAAGTCCTGTGCCCTTCACCTCTACCCCTGAGCTGCTATCAGAGGGCACTGGCCCTGCTGGGTTAAAGAGCAGTGGACAGTGCTTGTCACAGCTGCTTCTCTGTACCCTTCGATTGCCTGGCTCCAGAGAACCTGGTCTCCTGTCTCCTCTTCCTCGTCATCCCAAAGCTTTTCGCTCATTAGGCCTCTCTCTCCTTTCTCATGACATGTTTTTGGGACTCACACCAAAGTTGATCAACCTTTCTTTTGCATCTGACTGGGTCTGGCTCACTTTTTTCCCCAGTACAGATTGATGGGATTCCCACACCTCTTTGGTATGTAGTGAGTCTCTTCATTTTGAATTTCTGTGGAGGGGGATGCATGTTCAACTTATTAAACTCATCGATCGGTTAATATTTGGAGCATCTTCAGGAAAAACATGTTGGCAGTAGGGGGAACCCTGTAAGCGCCCCACCCTGAAAACTGTCAGCCAGAGTCACGGAAGTCATGGGAAGAAGCTCATTCCAGAAATTCTGACAGATGCTCTTCCCCCAAACTTAACATCCTCACAGAACAAAAACATCATTCTCACAATAAGATGCTTGCATAATTGTGTGTGTGCGGGTGCAAGTGTGCATGTGTGTGAGTGTCTGTGTACCTGTGTGTGGAGGCCAGAGATCAGTACTGTACAATTTAGAAAAAAAATTTTTTTGAGACAAGCACTGGCCTAGATCTTTCAATGGAGGCAGCTGGCCAGAAAGCCCTAGGGATCTGCCTGTCACCTCAGCATGGGAATTGCATGTTAAGAATTACACACACACACACACACACACACACACACACACACTTGCATTTTCATGAGATCCAGCCTCCAACTCTTCCACTCAGCCCTTACCACTGTTCACTCCCAAAGGCTGTGCCTTAAAAACAGATGAACAAACAAACAGACACTGAGTCCTCTTGCTACCCACACACACCTGGCTGTAAGGCCATCTGCAGGAGCATAGGTAGCCTCTGAGGGGCCATGAGGTCCTTCTTCCCAGAACCCATTAGTGACTGATAACTCTACAGCCAGCCAGGGGTGGGACACCAAGATCGCCACCCCCCAGCGCTGACTCCATCTTGTGCGCAGTCCCAGCGGCTGTGAGTTCCTGCGGGTGACTGTGCTATGTCTGGAAAACATGACTTTGCCACAGCGGTTCTGGTCTTGTCAGTCATTCTGAGCCCCTCGAAGCTTCTCATTGATCTCAGCAACCCTTGAGCCTGGGGAGGAGGGGTCCGATGTTAGTGCTCCACTTAGTGGTGCTGAGGATTGAACTTGGGTCTTCATGCCTGCAAGACAGTTTATCAGCAACACTGTCTCCCCGGCATGATCTAATAGTAAATAATCACATAATGAGAAAACAATTGTTCCTTCCCTCCTTGCCTCAAGCCCTGAGCTACGGTGCCAAGCATGTTGTAATGGTTTTTAGTCCTGGTGGTGGCGGTCACGTGGTGGTGGTGGTGGCGGTGGTCATCGTATCTCTGAATTCTGTGATTTAATCTTTAGTACGGCTACCGAAAAGCAGCCTCAGAGTGACGGGGAGGGGTGGGGTTGGGTATGAAGGAAGGAATAAGGCTGAGCATATTGCATTTGATCATATGCAATGGGGCATGCATATGATCAAAATACACAGGATAAACTTCCAAAAGGACTAATAAAGGTCTGCGATTAAAATCTATGTCACAATCTATGCAATACTGAATTAGTGTTATGTTGCAAATTTTTTACTGATTTCATATATTTCATTATTTTGGAAAAGTATTCTTGACAAATTCCTTTAAGCTAGCATATTGGGTTTTCCTTTTTTTTTTTAAATTATTATTATTATTATTATTATTATTATTATTATTATTATTATTACAATACTGAGGGTTGAACCCAAACCTTTGTACCCATGAAGCAAATTCTTTACCCGAGCCAAAGCCCCAAGTCCCCCTTTTTCTTTTTCCTTTGAGGTAGGGTCTAAGGTACCCAGGCTAACCTTTAATTTATAATCCTCCTGCCTCAGGCTTTTGGATTGATAGGCTTGCAGGCCTGTTGAATCTAATGTTTACTTTTCTGTATTGTCCAGAGGTCTTAAAGGAGTGTCTTTTGATATGTGGTTCTGAGTGTGCTGATCTTACCTCCTCACGCCCTTCTCACGTTCTTGCTTTCTTATAGGTATGAAATTTTATCGAACTAGATAAAACACACACACACACACACACACACACACACACACACAATGCCCTCACTCTTCAGGGGACTCCGTAAACCTAAAGCTTACTCGCTCTGAAGGTGGACCTCAAAAGCCACTGTGTCCCTCCCCTGGGCCATCATTTTCAACCTGGAAATGGGGTTGAAAAGAGACATGGTTTTTAAAGGGGGGAGCACCATCTACACGCTTTAATTCTGAGAGCAAAATGGCTGCCTGTGGTAAAAAAATAAGTTGGTAGGTTGAGAATTTAATGCATTTAATTAAAAGTGCTGCGCTAAAAGAAATTGCAGCAATTATACATTATTAAGGTAAGTGGTGCCGGGGCTTTGAAGTTGTTTGCCACGTCCCATTATTTTCCTTGATTGCGGGCCATCCGAGGAGGAGCCCAGCCACCAGTTACTCGGCAGGTATTTTAAAGAGCAATACAGGAAATCCTGGCATAAAATTAGAATCTTTGGGATTCTTTGCTACCCACCCAAACTATGGCTAAGTGAGTCCTGTCGTTCAAAGTGAACAATATTTTCACTGTGAATGAGCTGTTTTCTGTCCCACCCCCACCCCCAGCCCCACCCCCACCCAGAGTCAGGCACTACTTAGCCTATTTTAAAAAATGCATGGTATATATTCAGCTTTTAAAAATGATGTATCTCTCTTTTTTTTTCTAGTTTAAATGGGGTCTTCTGTTTCAAGCTGAAGCAGATGAATAAGGAGATTGGAGATCTGAGATAGTCCTGTGTGTATTGTCCTAAGAAACCCAGACTTGACCATATGGAGCTTAGAGCACTTGGAGGGTGACAGACAGCAGGGGAATGTCTCTGGTTAACAGTACAGAAGTGCATGTTTCTGTATTAGTGTCCCGGTAAGCCACAAGGACTGCGGGGACAAGAATAAGACCTCTGGCTATGAATTCTCATTTCTGAGCTTTCTCGGTGTCAGTTCTGGAGTTGAAAAGGTTTATGGAGTGCCGGTGGCACAGCTGACGACTAGACTCTGACAGATGAAATGGGCCAGCAGTGAATAGCTATCCGTCCTCTGTATTCTACAAAACAGAAGCCAGATATTACAGAGGCTAAGAGACTTCCAGGAAAGGCATTGCTCTGGCTAGTTTTCTGTCAACTTGATACAAAGTATCCCTCAGAGAGGAGGGGCCTCAGTTGAGAAAATGCCTCCATAAGAGCAGGCTGGAGGGAAGCCTGTGGGGTATTGTCTTTAGTGATTGCTAGAGGGTCTCATCCCATTGTAGGGTCGCCTTGGTCTGGTCGTCCTGGGTTCTGTGACAAAGTAGGCTGAGGAAGCCTTGGAGAAATAAGCCAGTAAACAGCAGCACATGGCCTCTGCATCAGTTCCTTCCTTCAGGTTCCTGCCCTGCTCAAATTCCTGCCCGGACTCCCTTTGATGATGAACTTTGTGTGATGGGGAAGTATAAGCCAAACAAACCCTTTCGTCCCCAGGCTGCTTGCTTTGTTCATGGTGTTTCATCTCAGCACTAGTAACCCTAACTAGGACAGTCACCCACTATGTGACTTTGGCCCTGCACATCTGTCTGCAGCATTTAAAATATACCTGAATATTTCTGTGTGTTTTAATAGCCATCCTTCCTTAGAACTTTGTTACTCAGATAAATCTGACATTATGGTGGGGTCTTCCACACAGTAGGAAACAGCCATTTGTCCATCGAAGTAAACATTTATTGAGCACTTGCTGTGCTACAAAATTCTCTCTTCTTTTAAAGGCATTCTTGGATAGAGTGGTTTTTAAAAAGCCGATGTTCGGGCAAAGACTAAAGTCCTTCTTTGGCTGTTTGTAATCAGTAGCTTATCCCATATGGACATTATCAGAGAAAATATATTTCGTGATGTACAACTTGAATGGATTAAGGAACTTTTGGCCCTGTGCAATCCAGTGAGGTAGCAGTTAGCTAAATTTGACTATTGAGGTTGGGATGTCTGCCTCAGCTATCCCCCCTCCCTCTCCCCCTCCCTCCCTCTTTACTTATTTTTGCTACAAGTCCTTTCACTGAACCTGAAACTTTCCAGCTCAGCTTAGGCTGACTAGCCAATAAGCCCCCAAAATCTAGCTGCCTTTGCCCCACACTGATGTGACTGGAACTCGCTGCTGTGCCAGGCTTTTCCCATGGGTTCCAGGGATGAGAACTCGGGTCCTCATGCTTGCTTGCACAGCCGTTCTGCAGCTCGATCCAGGTTTATTTTATCAGGCTTACATTTCAGTGTGCCCAGCAGTTAAGCCTGTCCTTCACACACTCCTGATGCCACCGCTGTGAACCTCTCATTTCTCATCCATAAATGAAGAAGTGGAAAATGGGGCTTATGATACTGAGGTGCTAGAGAGGTCACATGATATACTAGCCTTGTATAAGACCTAGTTCCTGAATACAGTATATACTCAGTTCATTCTTGTTAATAGTAATGGAATAACAATTCAATGATGGTTCAGATAATACCCACACATAATGCCTATTTACAGTATGCAGAACATACCACAGAACATTCTAGTTTAATTATTGGCTGAGTAGAAAACTCAGGTATAGATTCTGAGGATTTCTCACTGTGCTACACTTGACAACTCTGGAGGGGGGGATGGGAACGCACGTCACTATTTGAGTTTCCTGTCCTGGACACGAAGTCTTAAAAGAAGCTGTCAGGTAATGCCTACACAAAGCAGGCTTCAGGTATACGTTGCACTATGAGAAGGGCAGTGTGAGCTCCAAGGCACCTAAGCTAAAGCCTAAGCTAGTAATTACTGTGGGGAGTCCCAGATTGTTTCAGACACTCAGAATGTTTATGTGACATCTCCAAATGTCCAGCATTGGCTTTGTTTTTGTTTAATACTCTGTGTGTGGCAAAGAAAAACTCATGCATGGAGACAAGAGGCAGTCTACGTATAAACCACTGTTCTGTGGTTTCTTGTTTAAAGTAGCATGTCCCAGGCTGTTCCTAAGAGTGCATTAGGATTCTGTTGTTAATTCGGAATTACTTTAATGGGAGCATCTACAGTTAAACTTAGTTCTGTGACCAAATTTGTAGAGGAAATACTTTGTTGTGGATTTGATTCTCAAATTGTTAGTTGAGTTAGCTGATCACAGAATCCCGTGTCCAGAAACATCCCAGAGGCTCTTCAGGGGACACACTTGACAGTGTCAGTGTTCTGCACCACTGGCTTACCTCTTGGCTCTTCCTCTCATAACTGGGGTGTATGGGTTAGAGAGGGGGTTCAGTGGGTAAGCGTGCTGGTTGTTCTTGTGCAGGGAAACTGGGATTGGTTCCCAGCACTCAAATTGCAGCTCACAGCTGCCCGTAACTCAATTTTCAGGTTATCTAGCGCCCTCTTCTGACTTCAGTAGGCACTGTGTGCACATGGTACAGGTACATACATGCAGGCAAAACATCCATATGCAAAAATCAGAAAAATACTTTAAAAAGGGAGATCTTAATTAATATTGGGAAGGAAAGCATAATGGTAAGTTACTAATAATCCTTTTTAATCTAAATGACACACTTGAATTTTGCATGTTGACAGTGTCAGACTTTCCACATTCATTCATTCTTTTTTGAGACAGTTCCAGGCAAGTTTGGGCAAGAGTGAGATCCTAACTATGTAGGCCAGGCTATCCCTAAACTCATGGGTGATCTTCCTGCCTCAGCCTCCTGTGCCATCATGCCCAAATTGTGACTTTCTGTTTCAAAATGGAAGACCTTAGTACCCTGGAAGCTTCTTGCTGGAGCAGAGATGTTATTTGGCTTCCTGTGCTGGCGTAAGGCAGCTGTAGTGGGATGACCGTGAGAAGCCTCGAAACTGCAGAGTCAGTTAGAACACGGCATGGATGTCTCTCCAGTGCCTCTACTTCTCCGGTGTCGTAACAGCTTGGTTGTTTAAAACAAAAAAACAAAAACAAAAAAAAAAAAAAAAGATGCCTCTTCTTTATCATCGAAACCAGTGCATGGTCTATGACAGAAAAAAACTTTCTTCAGGGGAATGCAGGGCCTTCTATTTGCACAGGAACTCATACCTGCTCTCAAGAATTCCTTTTGGTAGCACACTGAGTTTCCATGGCCTACTATTTTCCAACTTTTCCAACGTGTCTTAAACTAGCATGATTCCCCACTGTCCTATAAAATCGGAATGCTTCACCACCTCATCAAACGTTTCTGCGGTAGATTTATTTAATTGCATTTTCAGGTGTCTGTGTTCAGAGGCTTAACTTGAGGACATAGTTAACCAACAGGGATCTCCTGGGAATTTCAGTTTGTTTAGCATTTGGATCTGGGGGAGGAAAATTCACTTTTCTCCCCAAAGGTACTTCAAGATGTTAATATAGAAATCAGAGAAAGAGACGTGGTACAAAAGATGCACTCACTGGAAGCTGAATATGTCTGAGACACTCAGGAAGTGAACGACTTGTGTCGGGGGCGGCAGCTGACACTCAGCCCAGCTGCTTCTCTCTGATAAGAATGCTAAGCTCAGTTTATGCCAATCTTGTTTTCAACCAAAGCTTACTCCACAAACTTGATGGGGGTAGGGTGGGAGGAGGAAGAACTTCCTGTGACATACAGCTGAGGTTGGTCTTTCCCAGGGACAGATGCAAAGCCTGGTTTGTGTGACACATGATTACCAGGGGGTCAAACAGGATTTCCTGCACCAGGGGAGGAAGCTGGTTGGAAACCTTTTAATTTATTCAGAAATGTAGAGGCCAGGATGACAGAGAACTGGACCCTCAGCTGTGGCATCCAGCTCTCTATGATCACATAGTACAGACAGCCCCAGATTTCTCCTTGCTAACTTCTAGATTGGGCATTCTGTGTCCAGTAATGTAAAAAGAATCTTTTTGTTGGATTTATATATTTTACTTTATGTGAGACTGTTTTAGCTGGGCTTGGTGCCAGGCGAGGTCAGCAAAGGGTATTGAATCTGCCTTGAACTGGAGTTATGGGTGATCGTGAGCTGCCGTGTGGATGCTGGGGAACCGAATGTCAATTAAGAGCAACACAAACTCTGAACCACTGAGCTATCTGTCCCCTGTGCTGGCTCTGGAGCTGAAATGTTGTTACTCTAAATGAGAATGTTTCCTTGGACACTGTTTCTATTCTGATAATTTCAAAATGCAGTTCTGACAGATGAACGGACACCTTACTGGACCCTTACAATCTCTTCGAAATTCTGGGTTCTGACCGTAAAGCTGAGAATGTCTGGAGTTTCCCATCACATGGGCAATGTAGAGATAAAGGAACAGTTACCAAAGCTGCAGTCTGGGATTATCTGAAAGAACTGTGAACTAAGACACACAGAAAAAAAATGGATAGGATATTGAAATATGTGTCGATGTGCGTTAATTTCTGCTATTGGTACCGTTTTTGGAATTTTCTTTTTAAAAATTTATCAGGCCATTTTGTTTTATTTTAAATGGAAAGAAAACAGAAATAAATTCAGATCCATGCTCACTTGATCTCTTCCCTTTATAGTGTGCCAACGTAGACTTATTAGAAAGAAGTGTTGGAAGATGTTGATGGTGACACATTTCCTTCCTCCTTCACCGCCAAAAAACTGATGACGTTTAGCTGCTGACGTCATCCCCTGGTGACATTAGACATTACCCCTTACCTTTCGCTGGGACGTGTACGTGGCTTTTATTAATATCTATATTCTATGTGCTTATGCAGTCCCAGTAAGGATCTGTGAAGTGACTTCTTACATAATATATCTAAAATATCTTTGTTCTGGTATGTCAGGCTTTGGAGAAACTCATTAATAAATGTGAGTCACTGAATTCCATGCAGAGACAGTATTAGTGACAAAGGACTTCTGAATTCTCCATTCAGCTCACTTCCAGCTCCCAGCAGAAACCAGGAGACAGGTGGGAGAAAACAGACCATAATCTGGTCTAAAAGAAAAAAAAAAGTCCTGAAGGAGGCTTAGAAGAATAAAGAGCCACAGTAAACTTTCATTCTCCCCAGCTCCCTAACCTGTAAGCCCCCTTTGCTAAGTTCTACTGTCTGTCTCCCTGTGGTCCACAGAAGACTCTCCTGTTCTGTTGTCCTTTCCTGTGGTACTGGTGCATGCTTGGAGGCTGGGCAAGCTCTTTCTGTGTCTCTGCATCTCCCTGTTTCTTCCTGCTTGTTCCTGTTCACCTGGACTCCCGTAACTCGCTACAGTGTGTGGTTGACATCACCAGGTTCAGTACTTACCACAGGCTGCGAGCACAGTTACTTTGTTTCAGCTTTGTTGAGAGCTGTAGAGCCTGGATGCTACTGCCCCGGGGGAGAAAGCTGGACTCTGACATTGAGTGAGTGGCGAGCAAAAACCTGAGAACTTACGAATTATCAAGTGGGGGGGGGGTACACCCACATGAGGAATCATCAAGCCTAGATGTATGAGAAGTATTTTGACTTGTAACTTGCCAAGGTTTATTTGAACACTATCTGTCATGCAAGGAGTCACTTGAAGCTGTCTTCTATAAAAAGAACAAAACAATTGAAATACAGAAACTGTAACAATAGCTCAGTGGTTAAAAGCACATCCTGCCCAGGGCCTGAATGCAGTTCCTAGCACCTTGGCTCTTAACCAACTAAAGGTGAGGTTCTAGGGGATCTATCTGCCTCCACTGGTGTAAGTGCTGCCTCATGGAAACATATACATAATCAAATATAAAATCTTAATATGCAGCAGAGGATGGGCTGGCCTGGCCTCGGTGAGAGAAGATGTACCTAACCCTTGAGAGACTTAAGGCTCCAGGGAGGGGGCAGGTTTGGTGGGGTAGTAGGATGGTGGGTACATCCTCCTGGAGACAGGGAGGAGGAATGGGATGAGGAGCTGTCGGAGGGGGCCAGGAGGGGGATAACAACTGGACCATTTTATTATTAATTAAAACATATTAAATCATGGATTGGTAGCTCAACTGGAATCAACTTACAATCCTACCTTGGCTAGCCCTTACAGTTTTTAAAAAATCAAGAAATACCCCCAAATTATCAGAAGTGTAGTTTGTCTGAGACAACCATCTCCAGCCTCCAGTGAGCTCTTGGGGACAGGAAATACAGAAAGAGCCATGGAAGAAGCAGATAACACAGGCAACCTACTGAATGTTTACTGTAGTCAGGGCACCGTTCCAAGAGCAGTCTTAACCCTTGAAGAGCCTGTCTGGGATCCCTTCTCTAGAGACGAGGAAGCGGAAGCTGCAGGCGGTGACACAACCTGTTCTGGGTGGCGCATCATGCAGTTCCAGAAAGATGTGCAGCAGGGAAGTGGGCTGGTCACCTCACCCAAGGTCACTGTTCTCTGCTGTCTCTTCAAAGGGATCAGAGGCACTTGTTCAAGGAGAGCCTTAACATGACAACTAGACATGACCTTAAAGGGAGGTAGGGTGGGGCTGCATTCAGAATGTAAACTGAATGAGGGAGGGATGGATGGATGGATGGATGGATGGATGGATGGATGGATGGATGGATGGATAAATGGGGTAAAACAGAGCAAGGGCTTCTTTTTGTTTGCTCCGTTTGCGTTTAATTTGGCCCCAAGCTCTGAAACAAGGCCACAGCTGCACCAAGACAGTGTGTGCGACAAATCCAATCACTAGAAATTAGTTTGCCTATTTATGAAGACTTTGAGCTGCTTACTGTCTCTGTCACATTTGCTCATTTCCTAGGGATGTGACAGCTCCTAAGCCATAGTTTCTCCTTTCCCTGGATGTCTGGACTTGTCATTGCACTTTGTGGCTACGTTAGAATAGACTTGATTTCCCAGTCAGATTTTAAACACTTTAAAGATGGTGCAGCCTTTGTTTTTCAAGGCAGTGGGATGTGGCATTTAGGACTTTTATGTTACTTGTTGTCTGACACAAGGTCTCAGCTCAGAACAACCTTGAACTCATCATCTTTCAGACTCCACCTTCTGTAGTAGATTTACAGACATGTGCCATGTCTGGCTATCAGGACATTGTCGCCACCTCCTGCTCCTCCTCATCCTCCTCTTCTTCTTCTTTTTTGCAAAGTAGGATTTTAATAAATACCAGTGACGGAAGGAACATTAAGGTAAAAATCATAAATACATGTATGTGGGGAAAGCTGAGCATGCAAAAAAGTAGAAAAAAATAATACAACAAATCCCTGGGAGCTTAAACAAAATTAAGAGCAGATTTTAAAGTTATGAAATATACATGGTATGCATATATGTGCATTTGAGTATTTGTGCATGTTTCTGTCTGACTGCCTGCGTATATGCCTGTGGATACATGTGCACATGTGCTTGTGTGCACCAATGGCCGGTTAGGAACAACAGGATAGAAGTGGAGCTTACACTGACATCACCTGGCTAACCACACATCAGATGCTCCTGGGGTGCTCTCCTGCCCCTCCTGCTCTGGATTTTCTATTAATCAGTGTCAGGGGTCATGTACCAACACCCTTGTTTCCTTTTTCCTTTATCACTACAACCCCCCTGTCCCCGTTGTAGCAGGAGGAGACATATCTTTTTCTAGACCCCATTTCTCGGGTTCCTTTGGCAGTTGTACAAGATCTTCTAACTCAGGCTTGGCCACTGTGGTATGCATAGAAACGAGATGCGCTGTGTCCTTGAGTTAGCTGGGACCTTCCATCTTTGACTTTCTTCTCTCCCTCTCTTTCTCCCATTGGCTGGAATACAGACATGACGTAGGTACTGAGACATGGTATCCAAGGTCAGGAGACACTAATGACAGAAATTTAAATCTATGAGTGGCTACGTCCTTCAGCTCCAGAGGGTACCTATTTATGGGGTGCCCTGGTCATTTGGCTTGTCATCTGCCTGGGTGACATGTGCTCAAAATAAAGGCATTATGGTACAGAGGGCACATTTTCTGTACCCCTGCCTTCTGCCACCCTGACTCTGTGGAAGTGGTTCTCATGGGTCATGACCTCTCTGAAGATCTAATGACCCTTTCACAGGAGTGGCATATCAGATATCCTGTATATCAGATATTTTATGATTTTTACAAGTAGCAAAATTACAGTTACCAAGTAGCAACAAAGATAATTTTATGGGGGTGGGGGAACTGTATTTGAGAGTCACAACATTAGGAAGGCTGAGAGCCACTGCTAAAGCAAAAAGTCCCCAAATCCCTTTAAAATACTTCAAGTGAAATTTCTGAAACAAAATTTTAATACAATTAGATAATAGAAATTATAGACTAGCTATAGCACCTAGATAGAAATAGAGATTCTGCTTTGGGTGGTGCTCTCGAGTTTTAATGACAATTCTAATATTGTTGATATCTTACCATAGGGCTGTCTAAAAGACTTCTGAGATATATCATATGCAGTTATAGAATAAATCATCCTGGTCATTTGTCAGAGTCACATGAAAGGGATAGTGACCACATGTGTCCAGGTTATTGGATAACTAAGATCTCAATCTCTCTCTTGACCCCACCCTAACGTCAAGATGAGGTGTTGAGTAGCCGAGGCAGCCTCAGTGTTGCTATGTAGCCGAGGATGGCCTTAGCTCCGGACCCTCCAGCTTCTACCTCCCCAGAGTGGGAATTACAGGTGTGTACTACCGTGTCGGATAATGTAGAGTCAAGGCTTGCATCCAAGGTCTCGAGGATGCTAGACAAGCACTCTACTGAGTCTTCTGAGCACTGAGCAGGAAACAAGCCAGTGCAGAGGTCCCATGATCCACCTCCAGGCTTTGTGGGTGGTCCATCATCGCCTGCTAGAGAGGTGGATCATGGCGCACACAATTCACAAAGCCAGACATTTTCTATATGGAAACATGTACCTGAGGTCTCCTGTGGTTGGCTTCCTGTCATTTTGCTTCCTGTCCTATTTGTATACTGAATTAGTGCTTACTTCACTTCTTTTTTCTTATAGCTGAATGATAGCCCATTGTATACAGATACTACGTTTTTCTTGTTAGCAGTTGATGGACATTGTTGTACAAGTGTCTGTACAGAGACATTTTTTCACTTTTCTCAAACACACATGCTGCAGAAGAGCTTCTGACTTAAATTAGTAACTCTGCATCAGGGTTTTGAGAATTGCTGCACAGTTTGTCCACACACAACCTCATGTTCTCAGCAGCAATATGTGTGCTCTCTGCGTTTTCACCAACACTTGTTATAATGTGCCTTTCTATTTAGCCTCCCACATAAGTGTGAAGTGGCCTTTGATTATGTCTGTGTGGCATTTCCCTGGTTGTTCTTAGACATATTTCATCATTGTGTGTGATCATTGGTCATCTGTATCTGTATGGAAGCTTTTCTATTATCATTATTTTGTCCATTTTAAGCTAATATATCTCTGCTTATTTTTGAGTTGTAAGGAAAATTCTAGATACAGATTCCTTCCTAGATATTTCCTCCCAATCTTTGGGTTGTATTTTTTCTTAGTGATACCCTGTTTTGAATTCTAATGTACTGGCTGGTTTTGTGTCAACTTGACACTAGCTAGAGTCATCAGAGAGGAAGGAACCTCAATTGAGAAAATACCTCCATAAGATCCAGCTGTAGGTAGGCCTGTGGGATGTTTTCTTGATTCGTGATGAATGTCATGGATGCAGGAGGGCCCAGCTCACTGGTGCTACCGGTGGTACTGGGCTGCACGTAAAACATGCTGAGGGAGCCATGGAGGGTAAGCCGCTAAGCGGTGTTCATGGCCTCTGCTTCAGGTCCTGCTACAAAGTTCCTGCCTTCAGCTGTTGCCCTGAGTTTCCCTCAGGATGGCCTGTGAGCTGTTGGGATGAAATAAATCCTTCTGTCCCGGGTTGTTTTCGGCAGTGGTGTGTATACTAGCAATAGTGAACACACAAGAACAAGTGTCCTTCCATTCATTTTGACTTGTGTGCTAACTAGTTTTCAGCAATGGCTTTGGTGTTCCTGTTTAAGGGCACTTCTCCCTACTTCGTAAATATTATGTGTGAGATTATTCTCCTGATTTCATTGTTAGGATTGCACATCATTATTAGCATACAGGAATCAGATTCATTCTCATAATCTAATCTTGCATTCCAGCATTCACGTCATTCCTCCTTTTGGACTATACACCTTTGCAATGGGAAACTTAACGGAAACCTAAAGTACTTGTATATCTGTGTACTCAAGGCATCAAGAAGAAAATAATTAGAGTACTTTGAAATATATAAAACCCCCTACACCTCGGCCTTAGGACCTGGATCTTACTGATTTCAAGGTATACTACGGCCCTGCCTCTTCTGCATCCTACTGGTACTCCGTAAGAGTGTGCTTAGCATCACCTTCAAATTGTATTTGATTTCTTCTCCCTTTCACTGTACATTCCTAACTCTTTTCTTACCCCCAGGCACATGCTCCACTCTTCCATGGCCCCACCATCTTTTGTGTCTGGCTTCCCTATAGCAACTATACTAGAATAGGCTGAGAGTCTTTGCTGTCATGGGCACGATTTTCAAAGGCACTTTGTCAAAATATTAGCTCACCAGAACTAGCCCTGAGTCTTAACTTCTGTAAGGAAGATATGTGTTCTCTCTCCCTCCCCTTTAACTAATAGGAGTCTGGTATGATAGCACTTAATAGAAGTTTCCATAAAGGTGTGTTTAAATGGTTAACTGACTTGTATGAGATTAAGCCCCAAATCCAACCAGACTACTTGAGGGTGATAAATTTGGACAAATTATTTCTTCTTAGCCGGTATTTTTTTATTGTTACATGTTACTAGCTGGGAAGTGTTCTTCCCATCTCTCTCCAGGGCCACTTGTTTTGACTAAATATGGCGAGCCTTCTGTCCTGGGTGTGGTTTCCCATATGGCACTGGTATATACACGCTCCTGTGGTATTTTCTTTAGCTGACTGGCCTCCAGCTCTGCACAGATAATAACAATGTGACAATATGGTAGCCATTCCCTTCACAGGCTCTCTGCCCCGTCTTGAATTTGCTAGCATCTCCTGCTTGATTGTGTCTCCAGGAAGGGCAATACTGGCGTTGTGACAATGGTGATGTCATGATTTGCGGTCGTTAGCGGAAAATCTTTTCCCATTCTGTTTTAATCATGTCTGTGAGACAGGGCAGCAAAGCAAAATGAAGCCGTCAAGGAGCAGAGCAGGAGCAAGTCTGGGTGGAGAGGTCTGTAGCCCTGTTCCCGAGCGCTGGACTCACAGTTCCTCCTGTGCTTTTAATCTCCACAGGTTTCGGTCAACAAATATAACTTTTGTGTTTAATGGACACTGTCTTCTGGAATAATTCCTCCCTGTCCATTTAGGGTGGATCCTTATCTCCCCCATCTGTCCTAACTGCTCTGTAGTGGCTATGGAAGTGCTTGGAGTGCAATGGTCACAGGTATGGGTCAAAAAGCATCTTTGACCACACCTAAAGTCAAAGGAAAAGGGAAACCTTAATAATCACAAGTTTTTTTTTCATAAATCATGTTTTTGCTGAGCTTCTGGCAGCCTTAGCCTCAAAACCACCACATCCTCTGGTACCTGGGAATGCCTGTGCCCTGCATGCACTGGGGTGTGGCTTTGTGTACCCTTCTGTACCCTATGCTGATCTCCCCAAGAGACTTTGCTAGATGTGACTGCTGCCAACTTTACAGCTGCTTAGTTAAGATCAACCCTGACATTTCCAGCCCAAATCACTAGCCCTGTCCCCAACCCCCTCTGAGCTTTCAGTGCTCCTTCTGCAGCCCTCAGGAGTCACACTGCCTGTGAACTCCCTGTAGCCATCTCAGACTTTAAAATATTTAAGCATCTCACTGATCATATTTCTAAGAGGTGCTGAATGTTTTAGAAGCCTGCCTAAACAGTCCTGTCTAATTCTGGTTTCCTCTCTCGGAGGGTGTGTCTATCAATAACCCTAAACTACTGGTTTCTAATTTTAGGGATAACCAAGGTGGGATCAGCAGAGGAAACACAGACTTTCCCATTGATGTCCTCCCTGTCATTTTGCCCTGGAGGCCTATAATTAGCTCTATTTTCTCCACCTGTAATACCTGCTTAGATTTAAAGCGATGCTGGTAAGATAGTGGGTAATGGGCTGAGCTGGGAATTAGAGGTTCAGTAGATCCTGCTTTTGGATACTCGGATGAATGAAATTCTAGTGGAAAGAGAGGGGAGCCCAGCAGTCTGCTTCAATCTGGGGGCCCTCATCCCCCAGTGGATGTCTGAAATGGCAGGTATTGCTGAAGGCTGTGTGTGCGCCTCGCTCCTTGCTGTACATAGCTGCTGGTGGCTGTGTCCTTTACAGCCCAGGACAGTCAGCAGCAGTGAGTGAATAGCATAATTGTAACATTCCACTGTAACGGAAGCGATATGAGCGTGCACATGCACACATACTCAAAATATCTTACCACACTTTCCAGTTGCACCCCGGGGCCATTATTTAAGTAAACGAAAGGCTTCTAGAACACGCAGAGCCTCTACCCAGAGGATTAAATTCTCCTGTGAGAGGCTCTCCAGTTGTTGCTTGTAACACTATCTTAAATGCCCTGTAGGAGAATTAACTGCTTCTCTTTTTTAGTTCTCTATGAAGTCTCAGCAGATTGGGGCTGGGGTTAGGAGTTGGTGCTAATTCTCCTTGATCTGCTGTTTTTCTTCCCCCGGGATGCAACTGTGTGGAAATTCTTACCTTTGCTACCTCTGGGTTATCTACCTGGAATGCTGTTCCTGCTGCCCTTGAGTATATTTTTATAGTAGGTTTTTCCCTTGTGTACTGAGAGAGTCCTCCTCTGTGACAATAACCTATTTAGTAGAATTTTAGCACCTGTCCTACTTGTCTGGTTGATCTACTTTGTTTCTCTGTTGCTATGAGAAACAGAATAACCAAATCAACTTAGGGAAGGGTTTATTTCCCTGTTACAGTCCACCATGAGCCATGGCAAGAGCGTAGCAGGAACCTACCTTGTTTGCTCTCTGCCAGCTTCCTTATGCAGCCCAGGGATTGCCTAGGGATGATACTGCCCACAGTGGAACCACCCACAGACACACCCACAAGCCAATTTGAAGGCAGCAACTCCTCAATTGAGGTTCCTTCTTCCCAAATAAACCTAGTTCATGTCAGATTTACAATAAAAACCAACTTGGCACTGTTCCTTGGTGAAATAGGCATGAGTTTTAATTCAGAATTTTATAGCAACTTGACAGGAATTTTACAAGCGATTACATCTTATGCCTTTATTCTTATTTCAACTGAAGCTTGAGAAATACTGTCGGCTAACCCACTCTGCCTTCTCTGTCTCCTGTTCTAGACTGTAGGCTCCATGGTGGTAGACTTTGTTTGGGAAGTACTTTTCAGTTATTATGACTTTGGTGTCCAAAATAAGGACGCTGTTGTCTCATCCAGCTGCTGCCATGGGTGTCACTTGTCATTTGTAAAGACTAAGCTGCACCTTACAGTGGCTGCTTCCTCATGCTGCTCACGGTTCTGTGTCCTACTAAATCCTTTAGGGTCGTTGACACCAGCTCTTGACCACTTTCTGGTCCCAAGGGTCAATGCTATTGTCCGGGTGTAATGAGTGCTTACCACAAGCCTTTAGCTTGAACAAACAGGTGGATTCCATTTATCCATCCATTCCTTTATTTAGTAACCCCTGACCCTGACCATTGAATGAAATGTTCAAAGAGAAATAAGCTCCTGTGTCCATCAACAGAACCTGAGAGATGTAATCGTTTGTAAAACCATGAGCTCTTAGCACCAGCTTAGGCAGAACAACACACGGTTCACATTCATTTACTTCTGACTGACCCTGCCTTTGGGTCCCCAGGTCACTGACATGATTGATTGTCAGTGCTGTGGCTTGGCTGCTGTAGACACACTTCCTTCACAGGTTTCAATTTCGGCAATTACTCCCAAGCTACTCCTTGCTCCCCAAAATAGAATCACTAACGAAAAACTCAACAGGTCTCTAATTCATAGAAATATATGATTTATTCACTACGTATGTCATTCTTCCTTATGTTAAACTTTTTATTATTCCCCAGATCTACATAATTAGGAAGAGGGTCACTTCAGAGCATAGTTGAATTCTACATCCTCTTTAACTAAGAGCTTGTTACATGAGCCATGTGAACCAGATCAGCCAGGTCGGATGTCTTTGCTGTCTGGGGTTCGTTTCTTTTAGGGCAGACTGGGGTTTTGAGGGGAGAAAGTGGGACCAACTTCCATATGAATAACTTGCTTTTAGAGAGCCAGGCAATGTAAGAATATAGATGGCATTCCAAATGTACTGGGCTGCCTGATGTATTCTGTTTATAGGCAGAATAAGTTGATTTTAAAAATGTTAAAACTGAGCTACATTCATGAAGAAATCAACCATGAGGCAAAAGCAGCTAACAGAGGAAGCAAGAGCATAAAAGCATTGATCCACAGTTTGAAGAGTTTTAGCTGGAGACACCAAGAGGTCATAGCAACCATCACCAAGGAGACCCATGCAGATACCCGGAGACGTCCCATATTGATTAACAATTTGGAGGTGCATCTTTCTCTCTTCCCTCTGATGCCTCCAACCTTTTAAGCAGCATTTATTAGGAAGATAAAGGAAAAACGAAATGGAGCTGGCCCTGAAGAGAAAAAGTATTCTCAGAACAGAAGCTCCATTGAAAACACTGTGTGCAGCCTTTTATAAACCTTCCAGTGCTGTTGAGAAGCTGGAGGATTAATGAAGTTGAGAAGCCCCAGGACTGAAAGCTCGCCTTGGTTGTAGGTGGTAGCGCCGCAGCAGTTGTTTCATTGAAACGGATGCAAAGTTAGCTTTTGGAGCTGGGAGCAAGCTTGCAGAGAGGGCTCTCTCAAAATTCCTTCATTAGAACTCTGTGTTCCACCAAAATGCAAGCCTTCTTCCTTTTTCTATTTTTATCTGCCATCTGTTCAGGGGCATTTTTCAGGTGGATGGTGAGGGACCTCGTGGCATCCACAAGCAACAGAGATAAATGGCCCCCATGGCCCAAGAAGAGAGGGATAAAATAGAATTAAAAAAAAAAAAAAAAAGATCCAGGGCTGGCAAGAAGACAAAGCCAGAAGAGGCATTTGTTGAAAAAACTAGAGACCTGAGTTTAATCTCTGGAACCCACACGAAGGTGGAAGGGGAGAATCAAGTCCACAGAGTGTCCGTCCTTTGGTCTCCAACAAGTGCCTCCCCCACAAAATAGTAATTAAGAGATTAACGCAGTAATTAAATGGGAGTAGGGAGTGTGCCAGCTGTGAGCATTGAGGGGTCCAGAGGAGGTGATGTGGAGGCATTAGAGTCACTAAATTCCAAAAGAACTGTGTCCACAGGGAATGCTGAGGAGACAAAGAACACCAGTTGGTAGGAAAGATGGGGGTCGGAGAAATGCCTAGGAATTGGTGCAGTCTGACGGATTTAAGTAGTCGGGCCTAGGATGTGACCCATCGTGACCTCTTCTGTGTGACCCACCCCTTCTCATTTATTTCTGCCTACCTAATTCTGGAGATTGGAGAAGGTGGTGCCCATAGTCAGGAAGCCAGACTACTGGGAGCAGCGGACTCTCTTAGTTGTGACTGTTTAGACATTAATGTAGACATTAGACCGCTGGTTTCTGGTCTGACCTTTCCCTGCCAGGTTTGGTCCCATCCAGATGTCACATACTCACTTTCAGGGTCTTCACTTGCATAAAACTTGGTTATGTTGCAGGCTTTGTACCTACCCCACAGATTGCCTAAATCAACAAATGTCCATCTATTCATCCATCCATCCATCTATCATCTGTCTGTCTATCTATCTGTCTGTCTGTCTGTCTGTCTGTCTGTCTGTCTATCTATCTATCTATCCAGCCAGTCATCTATCATCTATTATCTGTCTATTATATATCTGTTATCTCTATCATCTAACTAATCTATCAACTATCTAATCTATCATATGTCAACTGTGTATCATCAATCACTATCTGTCTGTCATCTCTCTGTCTATCTGTGTGTGTTATTAGAATAAATACTGCCAGATACATATCACTGTCTGGCCAATGACATTGTTGATATGTCATTATCATTCTTAATCTGGAGTCATCCCAAGTTATTGGAAACTCTACAGTGTTCTCTGGGCCTGAGCTGATGAGAAGCACAGCTCTTTCAGAAGTATGTAGAGTTCTTCAAGAGCGTGTGTTTCATCTGGACGGAGGGATTCCAGTGTTGCTGGCTTGGGTCCTGGGTTGAGAATACACAGGTCAGTTCATAGGGAGAAGGATTTCTGCTGTGAGCACGCTAGCCACATATGGTGCAGCCAGTCTGAGGGCTGGTGCTGTGCTAGTGATTTCTTAAAGGAGAGCCTCAGGCTCTGCTGCTAATTAAATAAGATGTTAGTTATGGAGGATTGTGCTTTGTGTGTGTGTTGTGTGTGTATTTGTGTGCGAGCACATGCACATGCATATTACGGTTGAGTACATAACTCTGAAGACATTCTATTTCTTATTTGAATACAGTCTCCATTCTAGACCCTGCTTAGGCCCAAGGTTGTGCTTTCTGGAATTTCTTCACATATGCTCTCCCCTGGCACCTTGGGAAACCACTGAGACCTGTGGCGTTGGTTGTGTAGCAGGCCCTCAGGAAGGAGAGGGGCTGTCCCCCATTTCTTGTCTCTCTCCTCTCCGTAGCTTACCAACTAGGGACGATACAAGATGGCATTGTGCCATCCCTGGAAATGTGTGGTTACAAGACTTTCCCGGCACCTCTGACCAGACTACAGAGCTAACTATAGCATTCCAAATTGCTTGAGAGTTGGCGTGGAAGAAATGGATCAGGGGGAAACTCCTAGAAGAATTCAGATAGCTCAAAGTCACCAAGTACAGGTATCTTTCATGGAAGGGAGGTTACGTTATTATTGTAGAATACTAATACTAATAATAAAAACCATGAGCAAAGTGATAAATTCTTTAATGACAATAACCATCCCATTCCCTAGTTTTATAGGCGAGAAGACATTCGAGTGGAGATTTCACTGAATGTCAAGGTTTGTGACCAGAGAAGCCCATAGAGAGTGTGTTGTGTCCTGTTGCCCTCTTTGGGCTGGCGGACCAAGCATCTGTCTGTTTATCCCTAAGTATCGATTGTATACGCCATGTATGCTTGTGACCTGTGTACACTGTGGTGGACGAGAATATCACAGACACCACAGCTGGGAGTTTATGTTCTGGGAGAGGCAAAACAAACCAGAAAATGACCAAGCCAGCATGACAGACTCAAGAGGGGAGGAGAAACAAATATTTTTTCCATATATACCTCACAGATTGATATACACTATAATGAAAATAAAATTCCTGGAAAAGGTGCTGTAATTTTAATGTATTCAAGGGGAAATTAACCTAAATCTCACCTATGACTGTAATGTTTTACTCATATTGATTCAACTATTACTTTTTGGGGCTTTCTTTTTTTTTTTTGCATTATTATTCAATGCAGATGTGTTTAAACTATAAAGCACAACAATGTAACATCTATGTGTCTACCACCTAATCTAAAGTGTGACCACTTCTGATGCCCTTTACTGAGTCCAGCCCTTCCCATAGGGCAACAGCTACCTAAGCTTTTATAGTTCTCCTTTCTCTTGCTTTTAATCTTAAAAAAAATTAAAAATACAAACAAACAAACAAACAAACAAACAAACAAAGAAAACCAACTCATGCCACCAAGCCTTGATTTTGAAAATAGCATCACCCTTCCATGTTGCTAAGGATCCTCCATCAATTCATTGTAACAGCTGGATTCTGTTCATTGGGCGAACATGAAAAATCAATTGACTTGTTGGCTTGTTGCTGGATATTTGGATCGTTTCCAGTTCTTAGCTGTCTGAATTGGACTGGTGAAGTTTGGAGACATGTACTCAGGAGCTACTCCATGGTGTGTTTCTGGGAATGGAATTGCTAGGTCATATGATAACTTCACTTGAGGTTATCAAATTGTTTTCCAAATGGGTGGTACCAGTTTGCCTTCCCACAGGTGTATGACTAAGCATTCAGACTGGTCCACTGATGCCAGCTCTTGATAGTATAATACTTTCTGTATCCAATCTGTTGGATGTCAGATCAGTGTTGACTGTGTACCTCACTGACTTTCCCAAGTAACTAATGAGATGGAGCTTCTGGGGTGACTTTGGACAGACAAGAGGATGAGGTGGAAGGGGAATGAACGCAACTCATCGGAGATGTCCATAGAGCAGTGAGACAGCTATGGTGACCAGAGAGGAGACCAGGAAGATGATGCTGGGAGGGAAAGGAGAGGTCTTCTGTCTCCTAGGCTCATCTTTAGTTATTCTTTAGATGATAGACACATAGATACATAGATACATATAGATACATATATATGTTGATAGATATATACATAGATAGGTAGATAAGTAGGTAGAAAGATATTCATGATAAATAAATGACAGACATTGAATAGATCAATGGTAATTGACAGATGGTAGGTAGGCATTGACTAACAGATGCTAGATGACGGACCATGATCATTTTATCCATGTACTTTATCGTATTCCATACTTACAAAAGCTTCCAAACATCTACACAACACAATAAGCCAATTCAAACCTAGTTAAAAATATAAAGGCAGGTTTATTGGGAGCAGCTCTTGAGCAGGTTCACCAAACCCAAGAGATGGGGCCAGGGAAATCACCATGCTGAGAGGAAGATGGAATGTGGGGGATGGGGGACAAGAAAGGGAGATTGTAGGCAGGGAGAGAGAAATGCAGAAAGAGAGAGACCAAAATGTCTGGATTTATGTAGGAAAGGGCTGCTAGGGGAAGGTAAGTACAGCCCCTGGGCTGGAAAGTTCAGGGTAGAAGGTGGGGGTTGGGTGGGGCAGCCAGACCCTACAGCAGGTAGGGAAGGAGGGAGGGATGCCGGGGGAACCTGGAGGCCAGCTCTGATTTGGTATGTTAAATACACATCTCAGCTGTTTGTTCTAGGTCCAAATCCAAAACTAGTTTATATTTTAGTATTTTAATTTGTCACTTACAAAATTTAAGATGTGATTAGGATGAGGAAATAGTTCTGATAATCTTTTTAAAGAAATATGATTTTACATAACAGAAAAATCTTAAGATTATAGCTACATAATTAACGTAGTATTTAATTGCCAATGTTATTCTGTCTCTGTAATCAAAATCATCTGCCTCCAAATGCTCATTTAAAGATTCCTTGATTGCATGATATAAAGATAATCTCCTCTTATTCGGCTATGTAACTAACTTACTACGGATTTCTTAATCTTATCTGAGAGCTAGAGAGATGGCCCTGAGAGGTAAGATCACTGCTCAGCAAGACAGCCTGGGTTCGATTCCCAGGACCCACCCTGCAGGTCACAACCATCTGTAACTCCAGTCCTAGGAGATTTGAGACCTTCTAACAGCCACAGGCACCAGGCATGCACTTGGAGCACAGACACTCCTCCAGACAAAACATCCATACACATAAAAGTAAAAAAGTCTTACATGATGGCAGTCAATATTTTGTTAATTCCACTAGGCAGACACTTGAAAAGAGGCCCCTCCAGTTGTACCACTGACTCTTAATAAACTGAAGTTAGTTAATTGGTGCATTGAACACTAACTTCCGGTGTCATTTGTACAGTTTGATACAGAGCCACAGGAAATCTCTGGCCTGGGACACTGTCTTTGGGTTTCAACAACTATATTACTTTTTATATTATATTATTCAATTAAGAGCGTCAAAACACCAGCATGGTGGTACATGGCTTTAATCCCAGTACTCAGGGGACAGAGACAGGGGGATTTCTGTGAGTTCACATAGGGAGCTTCAGGGCTACTTAGAGAGACCTTATCTCAAAAAATTGTGCTGCCTCTTAAGGAAAGATTGGACCCACAGGCTAGAAAGGGTTTGCATAGAGTGAAATCAGGAGGACAGAGGGGTCCACTGGTCCAAGCCTGGAGGATGTGTTCAATCTGGCACATTGGATGTGGTGTGGAAGAGACTCTGGTTAGATCCTGTTGAAGGTTGTATTGTGGGAGATCTTGCTGTATGGGAGTGGGTAGCTATCCCAAACCCTCTTATTTTCGTGTATGCTTGGTTCTTCTGGGACTTTCAGAGGCCCCACTGGTGGTTTCATGATAATGACACAGAGGTATCACAGTATAAGGCTGTTTGCCCGTTTGCTGGGGCAGTCTCTCAGCTTGCCTCTGACTTAACCTGACTTCCCCACCGCTGTGTCCACATGCTCCTCTCTGCTCCTCTGCCTCTGTCCTGCCTCAGCTCTTCTTCTGTGAAGACTGACGAGGGAGAAATGTGGGAATTTCTAAGGGAACACCTATACTTCTCTTACTAGATTGGTTTCTGTCTTAGTCCTTGATAGCCAGCCTTGTTGACGTGTTGATGTGAGATCTTTTCATGCAGGACTGTCTCCAACAGACCTTGTCTTTAGGCACCCTGCCCATCTGTATAAAGGTGATATTCAGAAAGGAATGATTGAATTAAGAAATTAACCTGTTATCAGAATTCTGGCCCAATTTATGCCATCTGGTTGAAGACTATTTATAGCCCTCAAGTGGTATTGTTTATTGTTGTTGTTGTTGTTTTGGGGTTGGGTTTTGGCCATGGCAAGAGGGAAAGCTTGACTTACTGAGTGGGCTGCTTCTTGGATGGCTGTGATGCTTTTAAGAGCAGATGGCTTAAAATTGGTGTGATGTGTTACCCAGATCCTGACTTAGCAGAGAAAGTAATAAGTGATTCCTTAATAACTGGCTCACTTCTGTCACCTAGAACTAAAGACCACTGTGTTGGGTGCAAGTGACACCTCAGTCAGTGTGGATCTATTGCTGATAAATGTTCCTTTAATTATAAACCATTTACTTAGCACGTTAGTGGTCTAGTCCCATTGGGACAAGTAAATGCCAAGCCTTTACATCTTACAGCGATTTAGAAAACTACACAGAGACACAGGATATCTTCATTTACATCAGGGTTGTGCCAATTGGCGACCATGTTTGCAGCAAAATAACTGAGATCCATAAGTGACATGGACACTCCATTCTCTGTGTCATAGAATTCAAATCTCCTGGAAAAGTGTCACAGAGCTAAAATGCAGGGAAGGGAATTTTCAGTTAGAATTTATGCTACTTAATTTGCGTGGTGCATGAGCATTAGAAGTAGAAAAAACTACCTGAGGGGAACAGAGAGACGAGGAAAACAAAGCGAGAAAAGGCAGTGATATGTATGATTTTAAAGCAAAAACATTTACGCATGTAATCCCCCCAAATCCCATGATATGTAGTAACTAAATCAACACCACAGGCATGCACCATTCCTACAATTTTTCTGTCATTGTGTGGGAAAGCTGGTCCTTTCTCCTGGCTAATTTGAAAGGTACAGTTAACTGTTTCCAACTATGGTTACACAACTGTGCTACAGAGTATCAGAAATCACACTGCCTCTATCCCATACTTGTTGTCAGGAGTCCTTCCCCACCCCCACCCCCCATTCCTGATGTGCCTTCAGCCTTTGGTCACCACTAGCCTTTATTCATCACTCCAAAGAGTTAGGTGAAAGGATGAGTCTCACTTGGCTTATTTCTCTTAACGCAGTTGCATCCATATGGCATTGGCAAATAGGATTACATTCTTTATTTCGGCTAAATAACACAGAATTGTATGTATGGCATATTCTTTACCCATTTGCCCCACACTGGACATCAAGGATTATTCCACATCTAGTCTAAAGATCGGTAATATATACCTAAGAAAGTACTGATTTCTCTTTGATGTGATTTCTTGACTGTGGGTATATGCTATGTGTTAGTCAGTCTCCCTCCGCCATAACAAAGACCTGAGGTAAATCGACTTCAAAGGAGGAAGATGAACATCATAGTAGTGAGTGTGCGGTGGGGTAAGAGACACCCACTTCATTCTGGCCAAGAAGTTTTAATGCCCAAGTCACAGGGACCAAAAAGACCACTGAGGAGCGCCAATTCTGATGCAAACACATAAGGGTCTTTATTAGGAGCTCATGAAGGTCTCTCGTCATCACCATCATAGAGGGTCAGGAGGGAGAGCCTCGAGTCTAAGGGTGCAGGGTAGCTATTGTGGTTACAGCAAGCTTGGGAAATTCCCATATGTGTCAGCAAGTTAATATTTTAAAAACTGCATTTTCAGTGTAATTTCCAGGAACCAAACACAGGAGCCAAACTACCTGACAAAGAGGATGGCCAGGTTATGTATTTTCTGCAGGTTGTCTTAGGTTCTTTCTTTCTGTTGGGCTTTGCAGAAGCCAAAGAGAGACAAAGAGGCTGGAGTTCTAATGACTCCTTCAAGGACCAGCTTTCCGTGAGCTCCCTTAAAGGTTCCACCATCTAGTGGCACGGACTGCCAACCAAGCATTTAGCATAAGCCTTTGGGGGACACTGAAGATTCAACTACACACCCAGCAAAGAAATTGCCTAATCCTATGAAAGTTCTACTTTTAGGTTTTAGGAGGCTTTCCACACCTTTGCATAAAGGCCTGCTAGCTACTCTCCCAAGGACAGTTCACAACAGTTCCCCTTCTGCTCTTCCTCCCACTGCCCGAACTTCTACCTTTTGTCCCTGTGATAATAACCATCCCTGTGGAAACGAGGTGGCAGGTCATTGTGGTTTTGGTTTGTGTCTTCCTAGTGATTAGTGGTATCTCCCATGGAGTAGAGAAAGGTATGTTCCCATGGGTTGCTCATTCACACATCAGATCCGATTTCGATGCCAAGATGTTTGAGTGCCGCCTTCTTATTCAGGATGTCTAGAACCCTTGCTGCGGAGTCTTCACGGCCAGCTCCATCTTGTAGCTTGTCTGCTTACTCTGTGGTCAGTTGCTCTGCTTACTAGAAGCTCTCACAGGTAGAAGTGATTCTTTGGTCAGTTGAGAACTAGGTTTATCTGTGATTTGGAGACACTAAAGGAAGTCCTTGCTGTCTAGTCCCCTTGCTGACCTCCTGCAATGCTTCCCCTGAGTTTTCTTCAACAAACTCCATGGTCTGGGCTCTTACATGCAGGTCTTTGTTCCACTTTGAGAACATACTGAGAGGTAGGGCTCTGGTTTCATTCTTATACATATTCATGTTCAAGTTTCCTGGTAAAGGCTGCTGGGAAGTAGCTAGCCTCTGCTGGGTGTTCTAAGAGTCTCTGCAAAGAATCCATTGTAAGTGCATAGTTTTATTTCTGTGTTCCCTGTTCTGTTCTATTGTCTGTCTGGCTGTTTGGTTTTCTTTTGATGAAGAAGGCAGCGAGGGAGCTTACTATCTTGTTTTGATTACTTTAATTTTATTTAATTTAAATTTAATTTAATTTAGTATGCTTGACAGTGAGGTGTCACTTTGTCGTCTTTGCTGGGGTTAACTGTTATTCAGGACCTTTTTCGGTTTGACCATGAAGTTTAGGCGTTTTCTATTTCTGTGAGGAATATCATGTTTCTAGGATAGTAATTATCTTTTTTTTTTTCTTTTGGAATGAGACTCCTTTAGACAGTCCTTATAAGGCAGGTCTGGTGGTGGCAGTTTCCCTCAGTGTTTGCTCCTTCTGAGGGACACACTCTAGTGGTGAACCCAGCTTCAAACTGGTGCTGAGTTTCCATTACTTAGGTCATAGTTGGCTGTGAATGTACAACACAGGTCTCTACTCTCATATATCCACATATGCCATACACACACACACACTCATATGTGTGTGTGTGTGTGTGTGTGTGTGTGTGTGTGTGTGTGTGTGTGTATATATATATATATATATATATCTTAAAGTGTGTTTAGTCAGTTGAGGGTTAGGAGATACCTTATAGGAGTCTCCAGGAGTAAAGACTGAATGTGTTATATGGGCACAGTGACATACACTTTTAATCTCAGCTACTTGTAGAGGCTAAGGCAGGAGGATTGTAACCAGCCTTGGCTATACAGAGGATCTAAAGCTAACCTGGCATATTAGAATACCCAAATTAGGAAGACTGAGCAGAATGCAGGGATGAAGTTCCTTCCAGTGCCTGGAGAAGTATATGCCTATTCTATATCAATGCTCATCCTGGAGAGGAGACAGACATACTGCAGAACCCTGTAATAGCCATGAAGACAGCTCAGGGGCTCCAGGTTATTGTTTGCTCCATAAGAACAAACCTACCTGAACTCTGGACAAATTTGAGCTGTAGAGACAGGAGGGAAAGGCGGACTGCCCTCCTATTTCTATGGGAGGTGTGACTCCCATTTCTGTGGTACGGTCTTTAGCCCTTAATGGGAAACACACCTGTTCCCTATTAATCCCTAGGTGGGTAGGGGTGTTGCTGGGGGTGTTCTTCAGTCAATATTATAAGAGTACACTTGTTTCTTCTTTATCTGGTTGAGATTTTGCGACAGGCAACTCAGTGCCTTCCTTTCGAACATCACTCAAGAAGTTTCTCCAGGGCAGATGGGACAACTCAGCAGTAAAAGTGCTTGGCTTGCAAGCCGGATAACCTAAGCTTGATCCCTGGAAAGTTGTTCTCTGACCTCCACACACACTGTGGTAGCCCTTTTAGCAAGTGAAAAATTAATTTGACCCAAGGAGGACCACAGCTTAGCTGAAATTATGATGTGATTTCCTTTTTGCCCTTTTCTCCAAATCTACAGTTTTACTACATATTCTAAAAATGATTAGAATGTCTGTTTTTATACTTTGATAATATACCAGTGGCTTTGATTCTCTGTTTATACATTTAGGAGCAGTTACTCACACTCTTTGGATGTTCTGAAACTATCTTTCTAATATATTCTCTTAATAAGAAGGAAATATGAAGCTTGTTTGTCTGTCTGTCTGTCTGTGTACTTTGTTATCCTGCGTCACCAGGGTTTGTACACGCATCACATGATAAAGTGAGGCTCAGAGAGAATATTTTCTTTGTTAACATCACCCAAGTTGCAAGCGGTCCAGGGGGAGTTCTGATCCATTTTGTCTACCTACTTAGGCTCTGCGCTGCCAGTGTGAGTCTCATTTACATTGCCTGACATCGTCCTCGCTTTCCTGCATCCTAAGAACAGTTTTTAAAATAATTCTAAAGTCATTTCTTTTGCTGTATTAAGTATTTATGAACTCAGCCTTTCTAGAACTTCATCCTGTCTCCTTGTTGTTTCCACCTGTGTTTCAAATTCTCCTCCGTCCAGTCCAGTTGTACAAAGTTTACATTTGAGGGGAGAGTTTTTTTTCTAAGTAAACAGAGGGGGTGATGTGTAGGTTGATGTCAAGGTGATTCATGATTATACAGTGGAGAGGTAGGCGGAAAAAAGTCTAGGAAATTGGAAGTGGAGGAGAGTAGGAGGGATTCTGGAGGAGGAGATGGAAGCAGGCGTTAATGTTTCTCGTGGTGCATCTCTAGATTCATAAGATTGTTATGATTATTCTAAGGGTCTCTATGGGTCTATTTATCTTAAGAACATGGGCAGTTTATATCGTTGTCCACTGGTTGTAAGCTTATTGTGTAGAGGGTTTGTGGATTGAGAATTTAACATATAAACCTGTTTGATAACTTAATGATTGTGGAGTCATGTTTTTACTGGGAGATGGAAGAAGAAAGTAAGTGAAAACAACACTCAGGGGCAGTGAAACCGCATCTGAGTTCTTAGAGGCTGCCTGGAGATATCTCACAGTGCCATGGGGCCCCACGGGGGCTGGCCCTAGCATGGGATAAAAGGTTTCCATCTTTTTAATATTTACCACAACAAACCCTGTGCTACTAATAACCAGTAATGAGGGCAAACAGTTATTTTACATGTCTCCCTTTATATCTGTGTTAATATTATCTTCTGAAATTCCCGTGGAAGCTCTGTCCCTGTGGCTGAGGGGATTTGGGATTGCCCATCTATTCCTGTATTGGAATTTTCTCTTGGAAAGTGACAGCACATCCATGCCAAATCCTAAGCTTTGCCAGAGCGGACACTTGTGCTGATTAGCATTTATGTCAACCATATGTAAGTTAGAGTCACTTGGGATGCAAGAGTCTTCATTGAGAAAATGCATTCATAGGTTGGCTTATATATATGCAAGTCTGTAGGTCACTTTGGGGGCGGTGTGCTGATGATTGATGTGGGACATCCCAGCCCAGGTGGGCAGTGACAGACCTGGGCAGGTAGTCCTGTGATATTTCAGAGAACAAACTAAACAAGCTATGAGGAGCAGGCTAGCAAGCAGCACTCCTCCAGGGCTTCTGCACCAGCTCCTGCCTCTAGGTTTCTGCCTTGCTTGAGTTCCTGATCTAACTCCCCTGGATGATTGACTACAAGCTTTAAGATGAAATAAACCCTTTTCTCTCTGGGTTACTTTTGGTTGTGGTGTTTTAATCACAGCAATTAAGCCCTACGATAACATTGTATCTGTTACTTTAGTCCTTAAGTCTGGTGCTGATTCTGGCTGGCCCAAATTAGGTTCTTTGCAAATATTTACTGACCAGCATTGCAGCCCTGGTGTTCTTGCAAGCTGTCAGGCAAACTAATCAATAGGCAGAGATGGCAGATAGAGATGGCAGAGGCAGATTCCTTCAGCCTGACCTCTTATGTCCCTTTACCCAGCCACAGGTCCAGTAAATAAATTGGTATTTCTGCCTTTCACACTTCTCAGTTTAATTGGGGTTGTTTGTTTCTTTGTTTGTTTTTGTTTTTTCCTCCCACTATAGTTATATCTCTTGTAGCTTTGCTAGACTTGGAGTCACAGTGTAGCTGAGGATAATCTTGATCCTTCTGCCTCTGTATTCTGTGTGCTAGTCTTACAGTCCGAAGCACTGTGTCCCACTTCTCAGGCTGTTCATTCTGTTTTAATCCTGAAGTGGAAGCCTCCTTTCTCTATCTGCATCTCAGGCTTACAGCCTCACTCTCTAGGAAGAATGAGCCATTTAAAGTTCTTTCTCTTTGATGAGCCTGTATCTGTCTTGGGGATATTTCTTCGCCATGGGTATGCTACAAATGCTGAGGCATCGCTAAGACCGCAGCATAGTTGTTGTTTGGTTTGGTTTTTCTCTCATTCTGGAGAACTGGGCACCTCTGAGAATATCCGGGTTAAGCCTGATTCAGGAGCTTGACAAAGCTCCCATAGAATCTTCATTGACTTCGCAGCACCCGACTCTGTTTAGTCTTCAGGTCGCCTTCACAACTCCCCCTGGTGAGCCAGTCTTTGACAAATTTCAAACTTTACCTTCTTATTAATGTACCATAACTATGGCAGGCAGCATGTTCTTTCTACAAGGCAACCTTGGGGTATACACTGCAGGCAGGAGGCACGGGGGGGGGGGGCTATAAAGTAGCAAACCACTGGCTTTTTATAAAGTTACATATATGTATTCTCTATGATCCAGCCAGCACCTTCTCTTTCTTAAATTCAAATGAGAGATGAAAATACACACCCTGCAGAGCCTCAAATATGACTATCCTCAGCAGCCTTCTTCGTGATAGCCCCTCAGTGTAAACAGTGTAATTGCACATCAATTATTGGCAAGGTATACAGATATTTTTGAATCTGTACTAGCCTGCTTCTAGCTGAGAGAAACGCACAGACCAGACAGGACAGACAGAAGGCTCTAGAACAGCACTCTTGTACCAAAACAATGTGGACAGATCTCAGTATTCTTTTGAGCGGTGGCTTTCACATGTGTGTGCACATAGCTACCAAAGCCAGCAGAATTACCAGCATCAAGAACTGGCATTTTATGGACCTTCATCTGTCTCTAGATCTCAGTGAAGAGACCAGATTTGAAACGAGATACCAACGGTCCCTGTGTCTCTGGAATCCTCATCTACTGGGTGGGAAGGAAATCAGCATCTACCACATAAAGCTGTTGGGAAACTCACGTGCATTTGTCTGTTTGGGTTACATTTGTATCCATTAGAATGTTAGAGTAAAGCATGCTGCTCTTCAAGACAATAACTCACCCACCCTCATCACCACTGCACAGAAGTCTCCAGGACAGAATTTGTAAATGACAATACTTGGGCACAAGGAAATTAACCCGAAGCAGGTTCCTATCTTAAGGATGATTTTAAAGTTCTTACACAAGTGGGACCCCTCTGTCCCCCACTGCTGCCTCCCCATTTTCTCTTTGTCGTTTTGTGGAGTAATCATCCTGTATGGTACCATAATTATTTTCTCTTTTATCATCATTATAGTGCTTTGCAGCAGGTGCAGTGTATTCCTACATTCCCAATAGCATTAGAAGCCTTTGCAGGGAAATTTTTTTTAAAGACAGTTTAGTAATGAGGGCTCACAGAATTGTCGATATTCATTTTATGTTCGCAGAGAGCTAACGGAACACCTTAGCGCTCAGAGGGGACGGGGCATCAGATCACCCCTCTTTATTCAGATCATTCTTTTCTTTTATGTGAAGAAATTATAAATGACCTAAAGTTTTTTATTCGGGGAGGGAGAACAGCACTGCTCAGAGCTGGGATGACAAAGACACTCGAGAAAATGGGAATGACAGGCAATGTGCAGACCATGGGACTCCTGACCCTGCTCATCCGCGCTGTCTGTCGGATGCCATTTTTCTCTCTATAGTTAGGCATTCAAGCAGGGTGGAAAATAGGATCTTTGATTAATGAGTAGACATGGGTTACAGCAACTGGGGCTTGGAAGGGAGAAACCCAAGGGGCCTCCCATTTGCTGAGAGGCTTGATGAGGTGTTTGGGCTTGCATTGGTGGAAAGGATGATCTTATTCATTGGGGGATCAAAAGGGAAAAATTCAAGATTGTCAAGTGTGTCACGAACAAAAAGGGCGCAGATGGCTCCGGCCTAACTTGGTTATTTTCCTAGTGCTATTCTTACACTGGAAGATGAACATAGCCCGATGCGCTTTTGCACAAACATGCGATGTGTGGCTTTTTATTGGAATATCTTTATTTATATGCTTGTGCCCCTTACCAGTAGTGGCTTGCTAGTGGTTTTTGCTTTGCCAGTTCATCTCGGTAGCCGGCACACCCCCCACCCTCACCACCTTTGTTTTTCAGCAAGAAGAAACCCAGGCATGTCAAGGAAGTGTTCAGCTGTTACCACAGTGCATTCCCTCAAGAGTGAAGTCATGTGGGGAGGTTTATTTTTGTGGCTTTTATTGGATGATTCCCATGTGTGCTGTCTTGGCTCACTCAAAATTCTGTCACCAGTGGCCCAGAAGTGATGAAATAAGATCAGAGCATCCTTCTTACTTTTCTTCTTTTCCCTGGGACTCAGTTTACATGTCGATAAAATGGACCCACTAGCTTATATCTTGAGCAAAAGGAGACACAGTGATGATCTAAGCATTAGTGATCAGTTAATAGAATTCTTTTTCTTTTAGCAACAAATGTGCTCAGTGTTTGGATACATTTTCAGGGTACATTTAAGGGATAAATTAAAGTTTCTTTTGTTTTATTTCCTTCCGATAACAAACATTTCTTAAATATCCATACATAATTCTATGTGTGGATAAAGTATGACAGAATGTTGCAAACAGGACATAATCAATTGTGAGACTTTTCTGTTCAAGTCACCTGAACTGTTCTCTGTTCAGCAACTGTTTCACTGTGACTCACAGAGACAGGACATGATGCCTGATGTGATGGAACTCAGCTATGTGAATAAATCCAAAATCCTGTGTCTTGAAAGTCAGAAGTGACACTTCATTGGAGAGCGTCCAACATTAACACCTTTCTTATAAGAGAAAATTTGAAATCCCCGCATGAGGGAGGTCGAGACAAGAGAATCAGGAACTCAAGACCAGCTTTGGCCACACAGGGACCTTGAGGCTAGCTTACCACTGTCCCTGTCTCCAAGTCACTGAAAACATAAACATGTGAGCAGGACAAACGTGTGCTGTGCCTGAGGATGAGGTAGGATCTTTATTAGGTGCCCATGGAAAGTGAATTCTGGGAGGGTACCTGTCCGGGTGTGCATGCCAGCTTGGGAAGGTCAGTTGTCTTCCACATGTGTGATCTGGGGTGGATTTCATCATCTCGTTTGGGTTTTATTTTGAGTCTTGCTTTCAGCCTGGCTTAAGTCATGGTTCCCTGTTCCATCTCCCAAGTGGTAATATAACAGACGTTCACCTCTGTACCCTGGTGGAATGTCTTAAATGTTGGCTCCTCAAACAGTTGTAATGTCTCCTGCCCAGGACAGGAGAATTCTCTGCAAGTAGGAGAGCAAATGGGAGGGGCCCTCCCCAGAGCAAGCAGTTGCTTATGTGGAATATTCTAGCTGCATGCACTATGGGAATTTATTTTTAAGATTTTTAAATTTTATTTTAGATTGGCAAGAAAAAAAAAAACTACCAAAAAAATACTCAGTAGATTGGAGTGTGTTTTTTTTTTTAACATATCTTTTGCAAAGTTAAATAGAGTTTCAATCTGTAGCAGATACGTACGGTCGTCCAAGAATACTTGACTAGGAAGTATTCAGCACGGCTCCTTTCTTACCATGGAGATGAGTAAATATAATTTTAAATTCATTTTCTTAAAGACTGTGTTTGTGCTCTTTTGTGTTTTCCCCTCTGTCCTGATCGGAGGCTGGTTGAAGTGGGCAGTTAGTCCCTGAACAGATCTAACAGCTAACCCCTGGCCAAGCTCTTATTACTTGGAAGGGTAAAACTTACAGAAAACACCTGAATTTTCCAACCCAGAGAAGCCACAAAATGGAACATAGGTTCAGCCTTCAGAGCCTAAGAAAGAGGTAGCTCGGAGGGAAGGAGCACTCACTGCTCTCTGGGAAGCACACATACATGTTCAGTTCCATGTAGTTGGCTCACAAACATGGGATGGAACACCAGTCCCAAGGTTTCTGATGTCATCGTCTGAGCTACTGAGACTCTTTAACACACATTGCCTACATATATTATCTCCAGTCACAGACCTATAAAAAACAAATCCTCAACCACACCCCTTAGCATTTAAACTTACTGCCACATACCGCCCTCTCTCACTGCTATTTTAATGTTAATTCCTTGTTTTTCAATTTGTCATTGTATTTGGTTGATTGGTTGGTTGATTGGTTGGTTGGATGGTTGGATTTTTTGAGACAGGGTTTCTCTGTGTAGCCCTAGCTGTCCTGGAATTCATTCTATAGACTGGGCTCGCCTTGAACTCACGGAGAGATCCTCCTGCCTCAGCCTCTCCAGTGCTGGGATTAAAGGTGTGCTCCATTATTTAAACAACTAACCACTGTTTCATCAGTAGAGATGATGGGAAAGGCAGGCAGGCGGTGTAGAGAACCAGGCGCTTTGCCACCGGGGATCATTGTGAGGGCCTTTATTATCTTAAAGATTTAGTTTTATTTGTAATTACGGGTATATGTATGTGTCCCTGTGTGGGAAGCTGCACGCGTGAGTGCAGGTGCCTGCAGGCTACAGGAGAAGACATGGGGTCCTGTGGAGGTGGAGCTGGAGCTCCAGGTCGTTACAAGGTGGCACACATGGCTACTGGGAAACTGAAGGGTCCTCTAGGAGAGTAGCCGGTGTTTAATTGCTGAGTCATCTCTCCAACTCCCAGTTCTTTCTTTCCCAGTCCTCCCATCAGTGTTCCTGTCTCTATGCTAGCCTGTGAACAGGAAAGTAGAGGTTTGTATACTGAATGTGAGGAATGTTCAGTAAGCAAACACTGACCAGATAATAATGATGAGTCCTCGAAGTCCTATGAAGGGTCTGGGTAGTAGGTTTTCTTTATGGGTTGTCTGCCACATAGAATCGTGTCTTAGTTTTAGAAAACACTGTTGGGGCTGGAGAGACAGCTCAGTCATGAAAGGTTAGCTAGGCTCACGATTAAAAAAAGAAAAAAAGGAAGAAAATATTGTTGCTCCCCAAATCTGAAACTCAAAGGCAGATAACCTAATAGAAGGCCATCTGTTTTTACAATTTCACACTGAATTCCCCATAGCAGCTTGCTGCAGTGTTTGGAGAACATGATTTGAAGTATAGAGGCTCGGAATGGCGTAGACACTGTGGTGAGTTTGTAGAGTCTGCTTTGTGGGCTTGAACTCTGGCTTTGTCTGGGTTCCCTAATATTGAGGTACACACCCAGCCTGAACCTAATTTTATGAATGGACTTACCTAAGAAGAGTGATTCCTAAAATATATATTTACCCCATCTGCTTTTGCTATTATCTCTACGTGGAAATTTGGCTTTAATTAGAGATATAAATGAAGTTTGTCTATGATGTAATCAAGTCTTGCAGGCTCTTTCTGAATGTTAATGTCAAAAACTGGGTTGTTTCTCTGGCACTGTACCAGATGGCCCGTTGTCCACGGACTTTATTTTGCTGTGAGTGGCTGCACAGGAGGGAATGAGACCTGGGATGGAAGGATCTAGAAGGAGCTGGCTCTTCCCGAGTATGGGGGGGGGGGGTGAATGACATCACCCAATCTGCTGTGCTTTTTTCTCCTGACTTAGCTTCTCAGCTTGAATTAGGATGAAGGCATCCTCACTGGCAACAGTAATTCTGCAGATACCCAGCACTGACTTTTATCTGAGCAACCCCCCTGTGAAGTGTTTGGGATACATGTAGTGTATTCCCATATACTGAAGATGAAACTGCAGTTAGAAGTCTACAACTGGCCTAAGCTCCAACTCTCATGGGTAGCTTGGTATAAACAGGATGAAAATGCCCATCTCAGGCTAAGGAACAGTCTTCGAGCTGAGGATCTAAAGTTGGGGAAAGGAGGAAAAGCAACTTGGGGAAGACTGGAATGTGCATGGTAGCTCACAGATGAATGTTTGACGCCTACGGCAGGCTGGAGTGTAAGGAAAGTGTGTCAGAGCAGAGTAACAGCTGCCGTGAGCACGTTGCCTGCCTTAGCAGGTGACACCTTCCGTGAGTCCCATAGTGGAAAGAGAGAAGTGACTCCCTGGAATTATTTTCTGATTGTCGCAGCCCACCGCATGCCTGTGTCCACACACAGAGATACAACAGACACATCCAATCATTTTTCTTAAAGAGTAGAGGTCAGACAAGGTCGGGACGACTTGAGAACATCAGGGCAGAGTTAACTCTATACTGGGAGAAAACCTGGAATGTTGAAGACGTTGTAAAGTTAAAAGGTTTAAGGTTTTAAAAAATCATTTTAAAGTGTTTTCACGGGTGTGAGAGGGTGCCATAGCATGGGTGAGTCAAACGATAACCTATGAGTGGCGGTTTTCTTCCTCCACTGCGTGGATCCTGGGTATTGAACTCAAGCTGTCAGGCTTGGTGGCAGACCACTCTACCTCTTGGGTCTTCTCACTGGCCCATGTATTTTGTCCAGCAATTCTGTCACTTGTAACTACCATAGAAGATCATTTTATTAAAAAAAAAAAAAAAGATTGGAAATCAGACAGAGTTTCTTTTCTTTTTTTTTTTTAAATATACATAGCCAACATGGCATTATCTGTTGCTTAAAATGAAATTTAATGCTACATTATTGTATGAATTACTTATCTGGAGTCAAAGTTGCCTGTGACATCTGGGCCGCACCTGGTGGGTTAATAGAAACAATGTTGCTGAATTGGGGTTATTTGATACATTCTTTATAGACTCATCTCCCCTAGGACCCAGAGGGAAATCCTGAGGTTCTGATTGTTAGTGTGGCTGCAATAGACAGTCTTCACGTTCCTTAGTGAGCTAGGAGCATGCTGTTTAGCATGCAGGAGCTTGCCTACATTTTACTCACACTCTCTCACTAGTAACTAACAACTTGGGAGCATTCTAAAGGCGAACCTACAACATTCTTCTCTTTATTTTAGGAATTCTCAGGTTTTCTTGGTATGAAGTCCCCCTTCACGGAGAGTGGAAACACAGGTTCTAGAAGCACCCACTGACACCCACTTTCCAGCAATCTTCCACATAGTGACCATGGAGCCCAAAATTACCAGATGAGCCAAAACACAAGCTGAATATTTTATAGACTATCAGCACACACGTGTGTGTGGACTAAGCCATGTGTGATAATCCCCAGAGGAGTTCACTAGGAAGATGAGCCCATGGACCTGGGGCTTGAGCCGCTTGGCTCTTTAAAGGCCCCAGAACAATGGAGCTCCCAAAGGTGAGGTGGGAGATGCAGAAATGGGGCTAAAAGGCCTGCCATTTCCCAGGGCTTGGGGAAGAGGGAGTGGGGATGGGGGTGTTGGCCTAGGTGCTTCGTCTACTTCCACATTTTCAACTAGTCACATCTCATTTCTCTTGAGCCACATAAATTATGCAGGGACCTCAGAGCCCTTGCAGATGGGGAAGAGCAGATGCCAGGCTTGAAGAGGTCTCTGGTCGTGCCTGCCTGTCACCTGCTCCTGCTGAGACAAGGATTGTGTTTATTTTCTGCATTGTAGAAAGGGCCTCCTAGCCCAGACCTAACCCCTGCCATGGGACTGGGTAAGAGTGACCATATCCTTTCCAGTGTCCCCCTCTCCTTTCTTCCTTCCTAATATTATTTTACAAATGATACTTATTAGTTGGGCAGCTGGAAGGTGTGATAAATTCTTGTCACTTGTGTACTTGCTGAAACAAAATGAAACGGTAAGTTTCACCTTATTGCTGTCTGTCTGTGTAAAATCCCTTGAAGATTTTGGTCCCGGTTTTGCCTAAAGTCTCTTTAATTTGAGTGAAAATGGTATAAGGCTTGCTAATGTTCTCCATTTTATCTGAAGATATTCCCAACATGGTTTTTGGGATGTGAAAACTGTCCTCGGTTTTCAGCTCGTTCATCAAGAATCCTTACTTAAGAGGAAGCATATTCGGCGGGGATAGGAGGACCAATCTGAAGACTCATCCCACATTCTTAGTCAGACCACTTCAGTGAGCGAAGTAGTTTTTAATGAGTTAATTGTCAGTGCGGGGCGTGTGTGCGCATGTGAGTGTGCATGCTCACTTCATGGTACATGTGTGAGGGGTCAGAAGGCAACGTTGTGGACTCAGTTCTCTCTTAACATATTAGTGTGGGTTCCAGGGATTGACCTCAGGTCACCAGGCTTACGTGGCAAGTGAATTTATCTGCTTGAGCCATCTCACCAGCCTCTTAAAACTCATCTGCCCTCCTGTGACTAGGAACATACACCTAACACACATGCAGGTCCATTGGCGTGGTAATAGTTTTATACTTGCCTCACACTGGTTTCATTTCAGAAATTTTGCTTGCTCACATACGTTCTCATATCTTTGATACGGAGTCTTGCTACATAACCAGGCTGGCCTTACTTAGGATCCTCCTGCCTCCGCCTCCAGTGCTGGGATTATAGACTCTCTGCACCACGTTGAGGCCCTAAAAGGGCTAAAGGGAGCAGACAGAGATCCATAAAATAGAAGAGATGTCTAATGAAAGGCTGGGGAGAAAGGACCAGGAAGAAAGCACAGAACGACTTAGACACAGGCTGAGAGACTCGTCCGTGGTACTCCATGCCACCTGGGACTGGCCTAACGCTTACCTTCGTGTGAAAGCTTGTTTCTCTCAGTGAAAAGGAAGCTGGTCTATTAAATATTCCACAGTGACCTGAAAGTAAAGGACGAGTTGTTTCTCAAGAGGAGGGAGGGCAATCTACGCCTAGAGTTAAGACGTCACTTCCTCCGGAGATAAGACGTCACTTCCTTCAGAGGGTTCTCATGGTCGCAGATGCAGCATAATGGCTTCAAGACTTTACTTCCCGAGGTTGAACTAGAAGATCTGTGGAGCCACTGCGGATATCCAGTCCAGACTACATGTCCCCCCGCCCCCTTCACCATGCTGTCCTCTAGAAACCAAAGTGCCCCTCCCCAGTGGAGCGTAGTGCTTCTTAAGACAGGCCGAGCAGTCCTTACCCAAGACACTTGAGACCGGAAGTGCATCCCTAACCTAAGCCATGACACATGGGACCGGAAATACACCTCTAACCCAAGACACCCAGGGCGGGATGGGAAGGGCTTCCAACTTCGGATGTTCAGAGGTTGGATATCATAGTCTAGGTGAGGCGATTGTCTCGTGTTTCAGATACACATACAGTACTCAGCCAGAAAGTCACCTCATACTGTATTTTAAATAATTTTATGCACTTTGAATGAATGTGGGATTTTCCACTAGCAGCTTCTGATCTGCACTCACGTTGTGGGTGCTAGAGCACTTTGGATTTTCTGACTAGGAATCCAGCATGTGCTTCCTCTTGCCTTTCCTCCAGCTTCTCCTGGCCTAGCTTCCTGTCAGACTTGCCTTCCTCATGTGTCTGCTTATCTGTTTTCCTACTGGACAAGACAGAAACACTGGGCAGGAGAGTATAAGCTAGGCACTTTTGTGTCAGGAGAAAAAGGGGCCGGGTGGGGTGTTGCTGTCTGGAATTGAGGTCATGCAGGAAATCGGAAGTGTTCTTTATACTTCCTTCAGTTGGAAGACGGCTGAGGGTTCTGCCTGATAGCCTTTTTGTTGTTGTTGTTTAAAATATAGGCCGAAAGCCTAGCAGTCTGCGTCTAAGCCACTAAATGGCTAATTGTTAATTGTATTCTGTGTTCATCAGACCACTCACTACACCATCAGCTTAAAAACAGTGTTTAGGGAAATTGTGCCTAGCTTTTGTTTGGCACATTCCAGTTCGTAGTCGGCAGTCCTCACTGGGAAGAGTCACGGAGGACCTTGCTGTGTGGCAGCCCCGGTAAATTATGGATAGACAGCATCTGGAGAATGGGCTGCCATCCTACCTGCTTGACTGTCCACTACCTTCCTGGCCCTCCCCCAATGCACAGGCTGCAACTCTCCTTCCTGGGTGTCAGGTGCTTAATGGCCTTTGGAGTCACAGAACGTTGCTGGCCTCCAAAAGGCAAGTGCATGATACTAAAGAAGGGGTACCCGATGCCCGGTGAATACACATTAAATTAACCCTTTCCCTCACTGTTTACACTTTGCAGTTTAGAATACCTGTCAAGAGGAACTCTAACCCTCTGTCCTTTTGTTGGGGGTCGGGAGGTGTTGAGGGAGAGGCCAACATGCCAGAAAACAAAGCAAAACCCACAGAAACGAATTATCCTTTTAAAATGGGACCTGGCTGGTAGCAGAGGGCTTTCCTGCTCACCACAGGCCCATCAGCCCTGACATCAGATCAGCCTTGACATCAGCTCATCTTGAAGGTATCTGGGGAACGGCTGAGGATCAGTGAATCCATGGTGAATCTTTCAATAAGCTGAGTGCACTGGGCCTAATGGTGGTGCAGTTTTCTCTCACATAGTCATTGGCATGTTGTTTTAGTGTTTTATTTAGATTTTGCCAAAGCTGTCCTTTTAACTATACGGTGTAACCATCTGTAAGAAGCCCTCTCTCTATAGAGCCAAGATTATAGCAGCAGTGGATGCATAGCCCCCTACTCTCAGCATGATTGGTCTTCAGACAAGAAAGCCACTCCAGTACTCCAGTACTTCCAGCATTCTCCTGCCTGGGGTCTTAAAGTTAGATGAAATTAAGTTAATCCTGTTCATGCTGTCATGATGCCGACATGAATCCATTGAATAGAATGAACCACCCAACACACCACACAAACACAATCTCTCTCTCTCTCACTCCACATTCCACCTGTCTGTAATACAGGTTTGGGAATCAGCTGAGCCTATCGGAATAGAGAAGAAAAGAAGTAACAGCCTGTGGGGACCTCTGCAAGTGAAGACCCTCAAGTCTTGCACATCCATTAACAACCCCACTAACCAGGAAGTTGCTCCTTCCCCACTCTGTTTATTTGTGCTTAACTAAGGGGAACCTGAAGCAGCTCTGTCACAAGATTGCATATGGGCATCCCTATAATTTTTAGAAGTCACACCACTGATGTGTGCATGCAAAGAAAAACACAATGTTGTAGCCCTTGAATTACAGAGAAAGGATGTGTCAGCTAATAACCATATACAGTGTAACTGGTAGGTAGTCTCTATTTAGACAAATTAGCCATATGTGCACTCTCTCTCTTTCCCTCCCTCCCTCCCTCTCTCCCTCCCTCCCTCCCTCCCTCCCTCCCTCTCTCTCTCTCTCTCTCTCTCTCTCTCTCTCTCTCTCTCTCTCTCTGCCTCTGTGTGTGTATGTTTGAATGTGAGTGTTTGAGTGAATGCCATTGGAACCTAAAAATTGTATCTGTTGCAACCACCTGGAAGTATTTGGAAGACTTAGTAATAATATGTTAGGTTAGGTAGCATTTTTTTCTGCAGCTGTCACCACTAACTCTGAGGTACTGGCTGCCCTGTTCTCCTCTTTTGGTTCCAGTTGAGCTACAGTGATTCTCTGGCTGGCCAAACTGGCCTGGGCTCCAGCAGAGTTCTTTCCACATGGTGGTGAGTGTGACGATTGTCTACAAGCTGTCCAGGCCAGCATGCAGGAGTGAGTGCATTCAGATTGGGTAACGCCTGCCCCCAAGCTGGCAATGCAGTTGTGGATTTGACCTCTCTGATGCTGCCACCTTTCCTTTCCTTTTCCTTCCTTTCCTTTCCTTTCTACTATAGGGTGAGCATCTCTAATATGAAATCCAAAAAGGAGTGTGTGTGTGTGTGTGTGTGTGTGTGGTGTTTATGTGGTGTGTGTGTGGGGTGTGTGTGTGTGTGTGTGTGTGTGTGTGTATGTGTGTGTGTGTGGTGTTTATGTGGTGTGTGTATGTGGTGTGGGGTGTGTGTGTGTGTGTGTGTGTGTGTGTGTGTGTGTGGTGTTTATGTGGTGTGTGTATGTGGTGTGGGGTGGGTGTGTGTGTGTGTGTGTGTGTGTGTGTGGTTATGTGGTGTGTGTATGTGGTGTGGGGTGTGTGTGTGTGTGTGTGTGTGTGTGTGTGTGTGGTGTTTATGTGGTGTGTGTATGTGGTGTGGGGTGTGTGTGTGTGTGTGTGTGTGTGTGTTTGTTGTGACATCATATGATGCCAACTTGGAAAAATTCCACACCTGACCTCATGTGATTGATGGGTCACAGTCAAAATACAAACATACTAAATAGTTTAAATTGCTTCCACTATGTATCTGAGGCCCATACAAAACATAACTGAATTTTATGGTCATGCTTGGGTCCTGTTTAAGCAGGACATCTTTAAGCAGACATCCCAAAACCTAAATATACCCACAACCAGAATTCCTTCTGGTCCCCATTTCAGAAAATGATGCTGAGCACGGCTGCGCTTGATTGTCCAACCAATTCTTTTTCAGGTGCGGGAGCCTGCTAGCATCCTTCCCTTCCTTCTTTTGCTCATCTGGTGACTTTTATTAGCTCTGTGTTTGACACAAATTGTTCACTAAGTGGATAGCTTTGTTTAATTCAGTAGATACATAAAAAAAAAAGTTATTTCGGCCAGTTTCTAAGAGAGGATTAATTTATTAGTAAGAAAAGAAGAAAATGGAGCCTTCAAAGCACATAAGGACCTATTTAACAGGAAATCTAGGCTAAGTGTGGTTACTACCCTAGTCCCAGATTTAACTCTTGAAGGTTTAGGAGAACAATGACCTGTCTGTCCCCCATTTTCTGGCAGAAGGACTTGGGCTAGGGAACCAGGAGAAACGGTACTGCTGTTCTCTTAGGGCTTCATTTCTAGTTTTGTCCACATAGCACAACCACTGGCGATGCCTTTCACCTTACAGTACACTATGGCAATCTTTTTTCTCAGCAGGAATTTACACTGAGCACTGGGCACACCGCTCCATACTATGGTCTAAGGTGTCCAATAAGACAAGAGGATCATCTGCGTTCGGCATTCAGAGCCGGCTGACACCGTGCAAAGAGCTCAACATAACTGCACTTCAAGCATTTCTGTATTTCTCCTGCCGGGAGGGACAGTTTGTGGGAGATGGGAATAGTCGAAGGTGACCGGCTTGAATTATACAGCTTTCTGAAAGCTCCAGAAACGTAGGTTCCTAATGGCCACTGAGGGATGACTGTGTACAGTGGGACAGAAACTGAATCACTCAGGTGACATATTTATTTTAACAGTGTGTCGTTGGTATGCGGAGCTGCAAGGACAGGGTGTGGGAAATGTTTGCATTTCAGACATACATATCCAAGTGCAATGATGTCAGCTCCGGGGACTTCCGGAGCACAGACAGATGTGTTGTTCTTTGGTACCTGTTAGGTCCTGGGCTTGAGCTCAGCTTATTAGGAAGATGGAGCGGTGAACATCTTCTGTTCCTCATTTGTAGTAGCAAACTGTGCATTGGGAAGATTCTCACAACTTTGTCATTGTCTTTTACAACTGCGATGAAGTGTAAGAGATGAAGCGTGTGTGGCGGTGAGAGGCAGAGCCGACACTTTGGGCCATAACAAGCCACCAGAGACCGGGCAGCTTACAAACAACAGGAATGTAGATGGGCCGAGATGATGAGCCCATCCTTCTGACTCATAAACCACCCTCTTCTTGCTGGAGCCTCATAGACAGAGGAGTGGGAGATCCCCAGGGGGTCTCATCTTTAGAGACACCATCCCATGGGGCCTTCGGGTTTACTGTGTGGATCTGAGGCAGGAGCAGTCTATTTCCGTAATAACAGCCAGGGTCTTGTGCCTACCGTAATGAGGTGAACCCCAGGAACAGCAATGGATGGAGCACTTTGCTAGACAGAGGTCAGCAGAACTCACAAACACTAGACAAACACTGACAGCCTGCAGCTGCCTTCAGTTATGTGCAAAAGAAATAACCATATCCAGAGTTTGAACAAAATGCAATCACTCTGATTTAAAAAGGGGGAGGAGCAGAAATCCTCTAGACATAGAGGATTACATCCGACACCAGGCAGGGACCTAGACTCTGCTGGATGCTGGAGCAGTGAGGTGCCTTCCCAGCTCCTCCATGTGTTCTTCCCCTGCAGTCAGCCTGTCTGGGGAGCAAGCCTCACCCCCTCACTAGTGTCTTCCGCATCCTGTCCTTTCTGTTCGGTGACATGGAAGCCTCTTGTAAAATCCAGTCATCCGGACAGAAAAGATAACTTCCTGCAAAGTTCCAGGGAGCCCACCCCCACCCCATTCCCTCCCGAGTGTCAGAAAAACTTAGTAAACACAGCTTTTCACATTCCCTTGATACCCTCCCCAAGACAGGCAGCAGAAATCGGGACTCCACTGTTATTTAACTCTTTCTTGACATTAGTATTAATAGGAGGTTCTCCAGGCCAGCAGCCCAGTGCTCTTACCTTCCCGGCCTCAAAACTGGTAGGAGTTTTATTGTCATCATCACTGAAGGGAGAGTGTAATCTAAACATTGCAGAATGCGCCCTCACGATGCACACAAATTGATCCTGTGAGCTTGGCTGTTACTGTTTATCAGTCCCAATCACAGAGTTCATTTCTCTGATGGACTTAAGGGTGCCGCTCCTTTCCATCCCTGATTCAGTTTCCTAAAGTAAGTTACCTTGGGGAGATAACCTGGGTCTCGATCCTTGGAAGAGCGGAATTTTGTGCACAGGTATTTTATCCTTTGGGGCAGGGGAACTGAGGCTGGAATGGTCATAGTCAGAGAGCAGAATCTCAGGTGAAAGGGTCCCCGTTAGCCAGGACAGTTGCTAAGGTGGAATGGTCGTTCAGACAACACCACTGGCAGCTTCGGACCTTTGTGTCGGGAAGAGACCTGCATGCGCTACTATCACTTTCTGTGCATGTTTTCTCCTTGCTGTCTTTAGTCTTGGAAAAGTTTTGTTCTCGATTTTGTCTGTTCGGTTGGTTTTGTTGTTGTTTGTTGGTCTGTTTTTTGGTTTGCATTGTTTTTGTTGTTGTTTGCTGTAATCACCTTGATGGATATTTGACTACAGACACCTGCTGTGTTCTTTTGCCCCGAGTTGTGTTATGAAATGGAGGCTCATTTTGAACAGTAGAGTCAATGAACACACTGGGGAAGGTCCAGGTCCATTTCTTCCTCATCCCGACACCCTCGTTACCATCCTCACCTTGGCCTTAATAATGTTTCTTTAGATGTGCCAACTCTTGCCTTTTGTATAGTTTTCTTATAGAGCAATGGGCCCACAGTAAACGATTTTATTTACAATGTACAGGTGAGTTTTGACATATGTCCTATTTACAGTGTACAGGTGTACAGGTGAGTTTTGACATATGCCCTATTTACAGTGTACAGGTGAGTTTTGACATATGTCCTATTTACAGTGTACAGGTGTACAGGTGAGTTTTGACATATGTCCTATTTACAGTGTACAGATGAGTTTTGACATATGTCCTATTTACAGTGTACAGGTGTACAGGTGAGTTTTGACATATGTCCTATTTACAGTGTACAGGTGAGTTTTGACATATGTCCTATTTACAGTGTACAGGTGTACAGGTGAGTTTTGACATATGTCCTATTTACAGTGTACAGGTGAGTTTTGACATATGTCCACCTCCGAGCCCTTCTCGAGCTAAGGCTCCTACATCCCGCCATGTCCTTTTAAAATCACCCAGGCTTGTCTTTCCAAGCAACCTTTGGCCTGTCTCCTTTCACTATATCCATTTGTATTGCCTGAGGAAGGTTTTTTAAAAAAATGAGGCCATACAGTAGTTACCATCAGGGATGTGAGGGGAGTGGGGCTAGGGTGGTGGACTGGCACTTAGTAGGCCCATTACGATATGATAGGATTCTTTGCAGTTTTTACTACTACAGATAAAGGTAGTCCAGCCATCTTATGTGCCCACTGTGATGTAAAAGCCTCTGTCATTTTTTTCGGATGCACGGAGTGTAATGGCCACGTCATTTCCCCGTTTTCTAAAGCAGTAGCATTTTTGCATCCTAACCAGAAGTCTGCGGTTACATTTGTTCTGCATTCTCACCTCCTCAGTGTGTTGGTTCCTTAACATGTTAGCCAGTCGGGTGACTGTGTAGTAAGTAGCGTCTCATTGTGGCCTCGCTTTACCTATCCTTGCTCAAGGTCACTCCCTTCTTTGTTCCCCTATATGTTCTGAGATGCTGCAACGCCTCAGCTCGTATATTTAGCTCTGTGACCCACTTTTCAGTTAATTCTGAGTTGTGATGTTCACTCGAGGGTTTGATTTTTTTTTTTAATGGACACAGATACATGTTGTTCCAGACTCCTTGTTTAAAAGCCATTTATTTATTTATTGAAGCTGCATTAAGAATAAATTGGCGTGCATGTGCCCGTGTCTTGACTTTTCTGTTGCATCGATCTGTATATTTATCATAGGACACCCTACTTCATTGATCAGTATGAGTTTATAGTAAGTGCTGTCCTAGGTGACAAAGCCCTTCAACCTTTATTTTCAATAGTTTTGGCTAGTTGAGGTTCTTTACAGTTAGTCCGTTCGTTTTGAATTAGCTTGTTGGTCTGGCGTCTAGTTCACTACTGACGAGAGGTGATGAACAGTCCCAATCTGTCATTAGACTTAGCTATGCATGCTTCCTTGCTGCCCATTGTAAAGTCACTGAGGTTTCCTTCCATTCTTGATTACTCTGATTTTGTATTGAGTTTTGCCAAATGATTTTTTTTTCAATTATTTGAAGTGATCTTAGGGTTTCATAATTTATTCTCCAGACATGATTTCAGCAATAGAAAGAATGTTTTCAACTGAAAAATTCCACCTGGTTTTTCTTGTCCTACCTCTTATAATTCCTACAGGTCTTTAAACTACAAAGCCGTCAACAGAGGGGACCCGGGTTCCATTTTCTCCTTTAGATCCAAGGGTCAGCCCCCTACCCTTGGTCTCAGCCATTTTGACAGGCTTCTCTGGAGTCTTTAAGCCTGGTCTCCTTCCTTCCTTTTGTGATCCGAGAAAAACCTCCGGAAGACCGCCTTTGATCTTGGTGTTTTTCTTCTCCAGGAATCCATCCCTGACCCTTTAGTTCCTTCAAATAAGGCTCTTCTGCTCAGTGGACAGATATTAATGTCTCTCACGGACCCACATCTAATACTCAGCCATCTCTTAGGGGATGGCCTATTGTTAGATATGGACAGACAGTGGGTATACATTGATAAAGTGGCACCTGGGCCTAATCTGGGTTCACCCCTCCCCGTATCTGTGTTTTCCCACTCTGGGACAAGTGTGCTTTGTTCTTCCTTCCTCCTCTTATATTCCTCATATTTCTCACAAGAGTGTATGTAAGTGGAGTAAAAATTTGCGGTGCCAGTGGAGGCGGACCAGAGGAAGTGGAATCAGAGTGGGGGGCGGAGCAGAGCAGGAGGTGGAGCAGGGGGCGGGGCAGGGGCGGGGCAAGGAGCATGGCAGGATGGAGATAGAACCAGCATACCCTCCCATAAATGGCAGGCATTTTCATGTGTGGGTTGAGTGAGTAGATAAAGATAACTTACCTAATTTCCCCAAATACATATTTCTTATCAGATAAGAGCAAAGGCCTTCGATGCGCGCAGAGTGTAATTTCTCAGTTCTGCTTTGCCGAATATCCCCTCCGTCTCAGATCAGTGCTGGATCCTTGCTTTGAATTTTTGAGCCATTAGTTTCTAGGAAACCTTTTACCAGATATCTTTTTTTTTTTTTTTAAAGAACAGTGCATATTCTAGAAATGAAATAGGTCAACATATGGAATCATATCGCTTTGAGATACTTTTCCAGTTTCTGAACAGTCACGGTTACTGACAGTTTACTCTCCTGACCATTACCAGGGGGGAATCCAAATATCCTTCGGGTGTGGGGAGTAAGGGGGAGAAAGGAGTCCATACTGACAGACGCTCCCTTCACTCTGATACCAGTTGAACCTAATCGCCCTTGTTTTGAATTTCATAATTCTAGACGAGTTAAACTTGAACATGTATCTCCAAACAATGGCGCCTCTGTTTCCCACCCAAAGGCAGGAATTGTGTTGAGCATTTTAACTGGTTATCAGACCTCAGGCCGCCGGTTTGAAGAGTGAACTTTGGCAGTAGGGACTTGGCTCTCAACCCTGTTTTGCAGCTGGCCAGAATGTGAATAAACTCAATGAAAGGGGGACCATCTTCCCAAAGGAGGAGAGAAATAAACCCCAACCTTGTAAGCCCTTCTCCTGTCTGCCTGCCCCATTTACCCTTTCGGAAAACATCAAGTGTCAGAAAAGCCTTTAAATACTCATGTGCAGAAAAGAAACCAGACAGACATCCCCCCACCCCACATCCCCGGGTAATCCAATTCCTCAGATCTGTTCTTTGTCACCTTACTATATCTTAATACTGATTTCCCCCTAACTTCTCCTACTTTAAGGGACTGGGACAGTAGCCCTAGCCCTCTATGCTTTGTGTAAGAAGCTGTCTATCTTTGGCTATTATTTAGATTCAGACACACACAGAACACTGTAGTCAGGTGGCCCCCATGTCACCAGCATAAGGCCTGCTCCTGATTGTCTCCCGAGGACTTCCGGGTGGCCCCTTGTCGAATCTCTACAAGGGTTGCTTCTTTCCGTGTCTGCCCCTGATCTCCCTTCATCCCAGAGCATGACAGCTCAACCCAAGTGAGTTCCGCTGTGATAAAAGCTCTCTAAGTGTTAGCACTCTACAGAACTGCTGACATTCCACTAGGCAGCAGGGACAGCTGAGATAAGAGGGGAGACTTGACCTAGGCTGATAATTGCAAGCAATGATCCATTCCAGAATGTTCTTTATGTAATGTCACCTCCCTTCAAAGGAGCAGCCTACCTAGCCTCGCCCTTCATCTCTTCCTTCTAAGGTCAGTGTCCCACCTCCCGCTTGCTTTCCCACCCTGTCTGCCGCTGCCTTTGCACTTGACTTATAACAAGACAGTGAGTAAATCACTTTGTTTTGTTGCTTTGCTTAAATGAGTGCCCAAAGAATGAATGGACCCATCCACATTTTTACTGTTTGGCTTCTGATTGGATTAACACACAGTAGGCATTTTTATTCCTGTTTGAAAGTAGGCTGTAGGCTGTAACATTTATGACTAGCTGGCTGAGTGACATCATTCCCTTGGGTGTTGAATTCAGAATTTGTTCCAGAAATCGTATATCTGGAAAAGCTAATGGGTATCAAAAGTTGGGCAGCATTCTTGCCACTAATTTGCAACAACAAAGAATAAGAATTGTGGGATCTGGAAAGATGGCTCCGTGGTTTGGGCTGGAAAGATGGCTCAGTGGTTTGGGCTGAAGAGATGGCTCAGTGGTTAAGAGCACTAGCTGCTTTTTCTAGAGGACCTGGGTTTGATTCCCAGCAACCACACAGCACCTCACAACTGTAACTCCTGTTCCGGGGAATCTGGCACCTTCACACAGGCATGCATGCAGGCAAAACACCACTGTATGTAAAATAAGAATAAATGAATTATTTTTGTAAAAAAAAAGATACACAATTGTGTATCTTACAAAAAAATTAAAATTAAGAGGGAAAGAATTTTCTAAACTTGATGTAGTTCTTCCCTCTATCATCCCAGCATTTGGGGGGTGCACATGTGGAGGATGAAGGGGTTCTAAGCCAGCCTGGGCTACTTAGCAAAAAAAAAAAAAAAAAAAAAAAAAAAAAAAAAAAAAAAAAAAAAAAAACTGCCTCACAAAACCAAAAACTTTAATTTTTTTTCCCTAAGAAAGCTTCCCCTACTCTGTCTCTCAACTCTATTTTTCTGTGTTGTCTTCTTTCTCCCCTAACTTTTAGAACATTTATGTTGGTGGAATTAATATAAACTTTAACATAACAGGCACTTTAGTTTCTCAGCATGCTCCTAATTTTATGATTTAAAGTCTCTCATTCCTTGGGAAAAGATGGGAAAGATGGAGTCTGCTTCTCAGACTCAGTAACTAAGAAGAGTGTGTAACCACAGGACTCCGGACAGTGTTTCTCTCTTGGGAAGATACTCAAGTATTTGGTACCTCCCCCACCTGCCCCTCCCTTCCTCTCCTCTGTTGTTAGATTTACCTGACGTCTTACACGTGAGGAGTAGGGCTGGGGCAGCGTCTAGCCTGTGACTCACGCAGAAAGTGACCTCCTTAGCATCAGTGATTTGCTTCCTATGTCATGACAGTTCCAGGCCCTACATTTTCCTGACTGACTTCTCAGAACTCTTTCTGCTTCCCGGCCCCTGTGAACCAAACTCAGAGAAGGGTCTCGCTGCTCTGCTTGTCTGGGGCTTCCTAATGAGATACAAAGTATCATTTGACACTCCACATGGAAGTTAGCTTCAGAGTGAGCGGTTCAGTGGGCCACAAACAGAATTTGCCTGGCGTGACCTGGGGGGGGGGGGGGGGGGCGGGGCGTAAAATTAAGCCTTCCAAAGAACTTGGGTTCAGGTATTGAGTCGCGCTAAATGACGTGCTTAATGAAGTAAAGTTGCTAACATTAAAAAATTATAATCACATTCAATCTTTAAAGCAACTTTGAAGGCAATTGTCATTCCTCTGTTGCAGATAAAAACAAAAACAAAAAAAAAAAAAAACAGACAAACAAACAAACAAACCATAACAAGATCTCTAGAAGGCAAGCAATTTCATCTGGAGTTATAAAATCATTAAATGCCAAAGTTGGGGTACAGATTTTTGTGCTGCCCAAGCCTGTATCCCTTCCAGTACATCAGATTGCCTAATGTTGCAATGAGTGTTGACACTTTGTGGTCAGATGGGAAGCAGTGAGAAGGATGCCTCAGTCCATTAGTAATGTCTGCCACAGGGGGCAGGAGTCAGAAGGGAACCACTAGGACAGGCATTGCCTATCACCTCCTGATAGTTGACTTTAAAAAAAAAAAAAAAAAAAAAAAAAAAAAAAAAAAAAAGTCTACATAGAGAATAGAAGAAAACCAAAAGACCCACCTTGATTTGTGAGGTTTAGCTCTGTTGTCTTTTGTGCAGGTTTCGGTTTAGTGTCTCAATGAATGGAAAATTCACGATTCTATCATCCGAGAGCATGTAACCTTATGTAAAAGGTTATTATTATTTTTTTTTTGCCATCACTCGTGTCTTTCAGTAGCTATGAAATAGCTCATAACTGATTTTCCATTAGCGGTTCCAGTAGTAATGACGCCATCAACGATGTCATGGGCATACTGAGAAAGCCACCAGCTGCTAAACCCTTAGCTATAGCAGAACAGCCTTGAGTATCTATGAAAGCAGTATACATGTAATTATATACATATAAATGTATCCTGAGAGATCATACAGGGTCTGAACCCAGGGGTCACTCATCTTAGCCAGTTCCCCACCTGAGTTATATCCTTGCTTTCTTGGATCAACTCCCTTTTGCTCTGTAAGACATCTCGCAGAAAGAGTCAGGTAATGCGCTTGTCCAGGAGACTTGAGATCTGGCTTCCAAATCACAGTACCATAAAAAATGGGCAAATAGGTAAACAAAGGAAACGTGCGTTGGATTTGTGAAATGTCAACAAATATTAATACCTTTTTCCCCCTTTTTTAAATTTTTTTTAACGTTTAAAAAAAATAGGCTTTGTGGGGCTGGAGAAATGGCCCAGTGGTTAAAGAGCATGGGTTCAATTCCCAGAATCTTGATGGCAGTTCACAGTTGTAACCCCAGTTCCAGGGGGATCTGAAGCCCTTTTACAGACAGACATATAGGCAAAGCACCAAGGATTATGAAATAAAAATAAATCATTAAATAATGTTTTTGTGTTGGATCGAGGGATCAGAGGTTAAGAGCCCTTGTTGCTTTTGCAGCCAGTCTGAGTACGGATCCCAGCCTGGAACTCCCTCACCAGTGAATCTGATGCCCTGCAGGTGCTAGCACGGAAGTGCAACATGCACACACAGAGGGGTATACACACACACACACACACACACACACACACACACACACACACACACTCACACACACATGCACACTAATTAATTAATTAAACTTCTATATGTTTTTCCTCTTTTTTTCATTTAAAAAAAGTTTTAACTGGGAAAATACAATTGCTCATACTGGGGGTAGGGAGAGAACTCAGTGGCTAAAGTATTTACCACTGAAGTGTCCCTACTGGAGGTCAGATCTCCAGGTCCCTTATAAATGCCAGGTAAGCACAGCACCCTGCCTGTAATCCCAACCCAGGAAATTAGAGACTGGTGGGAACCTTGATTTCCGTGAGCTCCAGGTTTGATCAAGAGACCTTGCTCAGTTACTAAGATGCCTCCTGCGCATGGACACCCCAGCTCATGTATGCCACACCCGAACACTGGAAAAGGAAAAAATTGCTTACACCATACATGATCTTTTGTGTATTATATCAAACAAATCAATGTATATCACCTCATTTTTCATCCTTCCTGCCTTCCTCCTTTCTTTTTTTTTTTTTTTTTTTTTTTTTTTTTTTTTGAGACAAAGTCTTGTTCTGTGTCTTAGTCTGACCTTGAAGCAGTGAAATTCCATATGTACACCCCTAGGCCCGGCTATATGGCTCTAGTTAAATACTAATGAGACCCCGTTCTCAGACCCATTGCAAACTGTATTGAACAAACTGAAGTGAGATTTTAGGGAAACACATTGAGACATGAGATAAGGTCTGGGGAGAAGGTGGGTAGGCGGTGCCGAGCATCGGATTTCCCTTCAGCTGCTATACTGAGCAGTGTGAAGCTATTTATTTTCTGTAGGTTTTTTTTTTTTTTTTGGAGGATTAAAAAAAAATGCCTAAGCATGAGCTATATTTGAATTAAAATGGTGGGTTTGCTTTTGGGATAAGGAAAAACATTCTTGGGCGAGTAGCAGGTTCACTCGTTGATTGACTACGGCGCCTGCGCACATTTATTTAAACGTAGTTACAGATACACAGCGCTGACTAAATCACTCCCCCTGAGAGAACTGTGTGTTCTCTCTAAGACGGCAGCGCTTCTGGCTCTCTTCACAGAGGCCCCGTCCAATGGCGTCTGTGTGCTTCTGGGTTGGTTATGAATGAGCCGCTGGTTGTGCAGCACTGGCCGCTCATTGACGTCTGCTTGGCCCATTTGTGTAACACAGAGCAGTGACTCCCCTCAGGCAGCGCTGGCTGCAGGAAAAGGAAACCGCCACAGTTGGGGCTCTGCACTTTTTTAGCGATCGCATTCTTATTTTTTATTATATGTATGTACGTGTATCTATGTGTATATGTGCATATGTACATGTATCTATTATGTGTATATGTGCATATGTACGAACATCTATTATGTGTATATGTGCACCCGAGTGCAAGTGTCCCAAAAGGCCAGGAGTGTTGGATCCCCTAGAGCTAGAGTTAAGAGAGTTGTGTGCTGTCTAATAAAGATGCTGGAGATCAAACCCAGGTCCTCTGGAAGAGCAGAAATCACTCAACTGCTGAGCCACCCTCCCACCCACCCATCCATCCATCCATCCACCCACACACCCACCCATCCATCCACCCACCCACCCATCCATCCATCCATCCACCCACCCATCCATCCACCCACCCACCCACCCATCCATCCACCCACCCACCCACCCATCCATCCATCCATCCACCCACCCATCCATCCATCCATCCACCCACCCACCCATCCATCCATCCACCCACCCACCCATCCATCCATCCACCCACCCACCCATCCATCCACCCACCCACCCACCCATCCATCCACCCATCCACCCACCCATCCATCCACCCATCCACCCACACACCCACCCATCCATCCACCCACCCACCCATCCATCCATCCACCCACCCATCCATCCACCCACCCACCCATCCATCCACCCACCCACCCATCCATCCACCCATCCACCCACCCACCCACCCATCCATCCACCCACCCACCCATCCATCCACCCACCCATCCATCCACCCACCCATCCATCCATCCACCCACCACCCATCCATCCACCCATCCATCCACCCATCCACCCACTCATCCATCCATCCATCCACCCACTCATCCATCTATCCATCTATCCATCCCATGCTCTGAAATTTTGATTGTAATGTTTATTTATAGACTGGGAAATATACTAGAACTCTCAGATAACAGAATGCTTCAGTAGTTGACATTCCTCATAAAAATATATTTGTCCAATATTTAATGAGGGCCACCTACGTGACAGACTGTGTTCTAGGTTCTGGGCGAAGGCAGAGATCAGAACAGACAAATACACCTCCTCCTATAGATTTAGAGTGGAGAAGATGTCATTGATCTGAAATGTTGAGGAGGGAAACAGTACACTACAGAAATGTCCTGGGAAGAGCCAGTGGAAGAAGGTGGTGAACAGCAGAGAATGGTTACCTTGGGTGAGAGGCTGAGGTAGACATGGCTTCTTACTCAGATGGCACAGGTTTGCAGTAGGGCCTCTGTACCCCTTGGGAGTAAGGGCTGGAGAAGGACTCTTTCCTGCCTTGATAAATACAACTTCAGTGCAGTCAGCTGAACCCTCAATGAAGTATATAAAGAACATGTGCTTCCAAAAGAAAATGCAGTGGTTCCTGCTCTCCAGGCTCAAACCCATTTTTCAAATGTTAAACGGTTGGAAACATGCCCCCAAGACCCATGTGTTAAAAGCTTGGCAGCCATTCGGTGGCGATGTTCGTAGGAATCTAGGGGCACATCATTTCTGTGCTGTTTAAAACTGATCTTCCAAAGGTGAGTTTGCCCTAGCAATTATGAGCAGAACCCCTTCGTATTTTTGATATATTAACAAATGAAGTTGTATAACCATCTGAGCGCAGCAGTTGGGGAGCAGAGGCATGCAGATCAGAAGTTCGAGCCAGCCTTGACTACATGGCTAGTTTGAGTCCTGAGGTTAGCCTGGGCAGCATAAGACTCTGTCTCAAAAAAGGCAAAACAAACAAGAAAAAATATTTAAAAATTAACTTTCCTAGCCAGGAATGCTGGACACAGGTCTGTGAACCCAGCATGGGTGGGGCGGGGGAAGGGGGGCCCTAAAGCAGGAGAATTGCTGTCATTTGGAAGCCAGCCTGGTCTACATAGTCCCAGGACAGCCTGGGCTATAGAGTGAGAATCTGTCTTTATATAACAAAAGCAGGGCCATCAACGTAGCTCACTGGGAAAAGACAGTTGCTGCTACATCTGTCTACCCAAGACCACTAGTAGATGCAGAGAGCTAACTTCTGCCAAGTTCTCCTCTGACCTTCACACAGCCGTTGTGTGCACCCACACATAAAATAAAAACATAAATATAATAGAAACATCGATAAAAGATCCCCATTTCTCTCTTGTATGTGCTTTCCCCCCTGAGAACTGAAACTTTTCCACAGCCTTGGTTTTCCTCAGCCCTCATACTCTTAATGATTTCTAACATTCGCATCTTTAAAAACCAGGTGTAAGGAGAGTCCTGCCTAGTGCCTACATGACTGACTAAAACTAGTCCTGTATACTATGACAAATGGCTTAATGTTTGGTTCACAGATACCTACAACTGTCGGACTTTCTCCTCTACCATCTTCTCGGTTGGAATGGTGTCCTAGTCCCTGTTCTGTTGCTGTAAAGAGATACCATGACCGAGGCAACTTACAAAGTAAAGTATTTAATTAAGGGCTTGCTTGCAGTTTCAGAGGGTTAGTTCATGAACATTATGGTGGGGAGCATGGTAGAAGTTAGGCATGCATGGTGTTGGAGCAGCAGCTAAGAACTATCTATATCCTGATCCACTTAGATAATGGGCCTGACAGGCTTTGAAACCTCAAAACCCAACTCTAGTGACACACCTCCTCCAGGGAAGCCACACCTCCTCCAGGGAACCCACACCCCCAATTCTTCCTAAATTGTCCATCAACTGGGAACCATTCTCATCCAGACCACTGCAGTGTTTCTGTATGACTTGCCCACTCTTTTGTATCTCTAGAAGACCTATGTTGAAACCAAAGTGTGTAGAAGTCAAGAGGCACAGGACGTTTTCCTAAAGTCTGAGCTCATGAAAGACAAGGGCTACCTCTCCACCATCCGTATGCCTTCTGCACTGGGCGCAGTGTCTGACCCATGTTACAGAGGCATGGCTGTGCTTCTGCCATTCATGGGTGCGGGAGGCTTGACCTGCAGTAATCAGAGAGCTATTGTGCCTGCAGGGTATGGAGCCTTAAGTGACAAGCCCAAAAGAGCAAAAGACTTTGATGTTAAGTTGTTTCATGGGAGTTTTGCTTTTAGAAATCGCAAATCTGAATTTCAAGGACAGGTGACATTTAGTTAAAATAAAAACAACTCACTCTAAGGAGTTCCTGCCATCAGCCAAACTTACCTTAACCCTTGTATCCTGTCTGTCAGTGACTTGAGGTTTGCATAAAGCCTACTACATAGTGTGTGGCCAACAAGAGCTTGTTGAATAAACAAATTCATAATGAAAGACTCATGGGTCTTGGGGACATGTTTCCAACCGTTTAACGTGCTAATGTTTTTTAATAGGATTAATATACCCTCATAAAAATATAAAGTCACAAAACTACAGTGGTGTTTAATAGATTCACAGTTGTGTAACCATCTCCACAGATGTGGAATGTGTCACCACTGCCTCCTGTGGAAGGCCACACCCAGCAGCCACCTCCAGCGCTAACCTAACGTCCTCTGCTTCCTGCCCTCATTGCTAATAGACACTGTTGCAGTTCTGTCATTTGTCCTCCTGGGTCTTGCTTCTGTCCGTCAGCACGGTTTCAAGTATGTACTGCATTTTTTTTCAACTCTCAAAGAATACCCTATTGAATAGATATCCAGCTTTTTGATTATAGATTCCTTAGTTGGTAGGAAACCAAGTTATTTTCACTTCTCAGTCCTGATAGCTTGTGCTTCTGTGAACATGATGAAGCCCGGTGCTTTGAGACATCCAGTCATCACTGAGGTTAATGAAGCATCGTCAGCTAGCTGGTCCAAGTGAGGATGAACTCAGCGACCCCTTCTATGCTAAACCCCTCTGCACACTCCCTTGCAGATCTGTAGACCTCTGGCATATGCCCAAGGCTGGACCACAACCATAGCTGTGTCTATAACAGGACCTCATGAATGACCTGAAACTGCAGAGAAGACAGGAAGAATGCCCACCCCCACACACCAACACCAATCCGGAGCATACCGTGGCTTGCTGGGATATTTCTTTGACTTAGATGCCTTATCACCCAAGCTCCCAGATTCTCTGTGTTTGCAACAACTTTTAGAGATACAGAGTGAATACATGTCTCCACATGCCCTCACCCCATCCCCAGCTTCATACAGTAAAAGAAAGCCCACATGGGAACTGTCAGTGAGCATATGGGCGTGAGCTAAAACATACGGGCGGAGAGAGGCAGGCCCTGAGCTTCCGTCTGCTTGCTTTCTTTGTATGTTCTTTTTCCTTTCACTGATTTTATTCTGGGAAGACTTGTTTTTTGTCTCCCCCTCTGTATGGTTTAATCTTGAATGAGATCAAAGGTGTTTGAAAATAAAATAAACATCTCTAGGAGTGACTTATTGCTCAGACCTGCACCAGAGTCCTTTTTGCCTTGTTGGGCAATAATGATTGAAGTGCACTGGTCAGGGAGAAACAGCAAGAGGTCAAAGGTTAGATGCCACCCAGATCCAAGGTTGCTCGGTGTCCTCAGCAACTGGATGATGGTCTCAGAGACACAGTCTCTGAAAGCCTTGGCTCTAAGTTTATACTGGAACAGCATGGGGAAAAGGGTACAGGGTTAGAATGTTGTTTCCCAGAATATTACTAGCATAGTTCAGAACATTCTCAGCGAGTTCAGCTGTGTCAGCCTGGAGGAGAATGCTGTGCCCAGTAGGTATTGTTTGGCTCCTAGATCCCTTCTCAGGAACTGTGAGGGGGAGGCAGAGTCTCCGCTTGCCCCTTGTGTCACCTCCCTCCACAAATGTGTTCAGCTGTCTGGTGTGAATCCCCCCTTCTCTCTCCCCAGAAGACCTGGGCTATGGGAGGCTCACCACTAGAAGGCCATCCCACGCTTGCTCCTAATTACAAGATTGTCCCTTAGGCGGTTCAGGCAGGTTTTCACGGTGGCCATTAACTATGATGGATATCCTTGTTGAACGGCTTGACTTTATGGGCAGCCTAGCTGCGTGTTTAATAAGGTGAGGAAGCATCCAGAAGATGCTGTCATAAAATGCTCGGCGTGGATAGTGAAAATCAGCACTGAACTTGCTGTCCTTTGGTAATTAGACTCTGCAAGGAAGAGGCCGATTGCCCAAAACGGTGTTACTTTAGGAACCTGTACCTCAAATTGTTCCCCCGCTTTCTGTACACCAGCGGCTCTCAAGCTTCCCAATGCTGCGACTCTCTAGTACAGTTCCTCCTGCTCTGGTGACCCCCCAATTATAAATTATTTTTGTTGCTACCCCATAACTGTAATTCCGCAACTGTTATGCATCATCATGTAAATCTCTGATATGTATCCCCTATGAAAGGGTCATTAGCCCCACCCCTACCCGGAAACTGCTACTCTCGACCCACTTAGACAGGACAACTATGGATTCCTGTGTGTTTTTATGTGTTTATGTATACCATAGCTCACTGTCCACCTTATTAGCACTGTGCTGGTATTTAATAGCCTCTTAGTTTAAGCTCCAGATTCTTTTCCTGTGGCCCAAATAGTGTGACCATTTGTAAAACCGTCTCAGCCCCACAAAGCACTGGCCACAGTTGGACGACCTCCATCTCTTAGGTCTTGCTTGACCCAGGAAGGTACCAATAAGTGCCGCACGTCAGACTGTCTTCCAAGTCATCAGTGACAGGGCAGGATGGCTTTTCCTTACAGAAAATGGGAGCTGCTCTTAACGTCTGTCCCGCGACCTCAGCAAGATCCAGAATTCGGTGTGGTACAATCTGCTTGATCGAATCTTTGCCAGGGAACTAAATACCAACTATGCCAATCTTATGGCTGGCCCCCCCACCCCCACAAAAGAAGTGGTTACTCAGTTTTTCCAGAGAAATACATTTCTGAATTTGTTACTGGGAAATTAAATTCCAGTTTCCGAGATCCAGTTTGCGTATGTCTTTGGGGCTTCAGGGATACAGCTTGTTCGTGAGCTGAGGACTCGTTTTGCTTTCACCCTTGATGCCAGCCAGGACAGATGATTAAAGTTGGGGTGAGTTTTCCAGCATTCCTCTGGAGTGAAGCCCAATGGAACATTAGCAGTTAGAGAGGAAGCCCCAGAAATCCCGGTCAGGCGGCATTGATTGAAAACCCGTGTCATTATACTTTACGAGGAAATGGATCTGCTTCTTTCCAGAGTCGAAATCCCTAATTGTGTGGTTTGTTTTTTTAATTAAACTACTTAGCCTTATTAAATCTACTTATAGTCAACCTATGTTTTCCCAGTTGCGATTCTTCCAGAGGAGGTTTCCAGTTAGCAATCATTTCCTTTACCGAGAACATGGTGTCAAGTGTGAAACGGGACGTCATTCGAAGCCCTTACAGCTTCTCTATAACATGCATTAGTCTCTCCCTTAAAGACAAGGAAGCCGGTGATTAGAGAGTTAACTTCCAGGGTCACAAAGCTAGTAAAGATGCAAGGGTGGTATTTGAACTCAGATCTTTGAGATCAAAGCTAGGCTTAATCACTCTACTGCAGGCAAAGGCACCCGTCAGATCTAATTTCTAACTTTGAAATTTCTGAGCCACTGGCCATCGAAACCTTTGAAAACTCCCAACCCTTAATGGGTATGCTTTGATACTGAGGTGACGTAACTTCAAAAACAGCAACATCCGGAGACCAGGCCAGTCCTAGCACCTCCTTCAACATTTGTGAGCACCTGATAGAAGTTTTCCATATACCTTCAAGATGGACCAACTTCCTGCAACATTTACATTGTAAAAAAACATTGGTTCATGTTTTGGCTGTGTGTGGAGTTGGGTTAAGGTAACTTCCAGCAGACAGGAGAACCACACAAGTATGTCTGAAGATAAACATTAGAGGTCTCCCTCCCCTCCCGCTCCCCCCAGCATCTTCTGGGCTGAGGGTTTCTCTTTGGGAGCCCTCTGTGAAGTCTGCCTGCTGCCCCTCCTGCTCTGTCTCATTGCTCACTCCAGCTACCTGTCGTCTTTGGCATCTGCCCTTGCCTTCGGTGAACTCATTCTATGACCCATCTCCTCATGAAAACCCTTCTGCGAAACTCAAGTCCTCTCTTAGTCCTGCTTGACAACTCTGTTGCCTCAGTAACCTGTGGTAGCTTAACACCGAATGCCTTGCTCTAAGATGTGCCCACCCCAGTCCTCAGAATGAGTCACATTTTGATGAGTGAGTCTAAAGCTCTTGCAGTGAGGTTCCCCTCCCCCATTGTCTGGGTATACCCAGTGTGCCCAGATAGGTCTTTAGAAGGGGGAGAGGGGTATCAGATCTTAGTGATGACTTGATGGCACAGGTACCCACCTTGGTGGTGGGGGTGACACAAGCCCAGTCATGGGAGCAGGCTCTAGCAGTCAGAAGAGACTAAGGAATGGATTTTCCCTCAGAGCCTCCGTAGACAAGCAACTCCTCTGACCTTATAGTACTTCCGTTCCAGGGCTGTGCTGGCTAGGCATTTGGTTTTTTTTTTTTTTTTTTTTTCGTCAGCTTGACACAACCTAGAGTCTTAGAAAAAGAAAACCACAACTGAGGATTAGCCTCCAACAGACAGGTATATCTCTGAGGTACTTTCTCGACTAATGATTGATGTGAGAGGTTCTAGCCTCCAGCCCTCTGGGGGCACTGCTATCCTCAGACATGTATATATTCTTGGGTTATGTAAGAAAGCAAGCTTAGCAAGCCATAAAAAGCAATCTGGTAGCAGTGTGCCTCTACAGCCCCTGTTTCAGTTCCTGCTTCTAGGTTCCTGCCTCCAGATTCCTGCCTCCAGGTTCCTGCCTCCAGGTTCCTGCCTCCAGGTTCCTGCCTCCAGGTTCCTGCCTCCAGGTTCCTTCCCTGAGTTCCCTTGATGATACACTGTGACTGTAAGCTGAAGTCAACCCCTTCCTCCTCAGAGTTAGCTTTGATTTAGTGTCTTCTCCCAACAGAGAAACTTGTTTGAGCAAGGCCAGTAAGTAGCTAGCTAGCCAGTAAATAGGTGTCTGTGCTAATAATGTCAGGTAATGTGCCAAGGAAACAGAAACCAGTGAAAGAGACTGAACAGGGTTTGTGGCTCTGATGAGTTTGTTCTATTTGGGGCTCTAGTGATCAACCCAGGATCTGGCTTTTGCTAAGAATATTCTGCTCCATGGGAGGACCACAGGGACAAGAGATGTTAAAGCCTTTCAGGAGAGGAGGTGTCTTAGGATGTTTCCCTCTCATGAGGAAGGAAGATGGGAAGAAAGACTAGAAATGAAACAGGGAAGGCCGCTGATACAGCCTCAGAGCTGTCACTGCTGTGAGTGAGACCCTGAGGGCCACCTGAGGTGAGACCCTGAGGTTTGCCTACATTGTCCTGCCTATATTCTTTAACACCGTTCCTTTCCTGGTCCTCCTGAGTCCCCACAGCAGCTGAGCTGTATTGATTACAACTACTTAGATGCTGAAAATCAGTCTGTAGCTAGACATATCTGCAACACTTCCCACCTCCAAACAAGATTTATATACTGCTGCGGTTTGAATATGTTTGAACCCTTGACCGCTAGCTGTTGGCACTATTCCGGAGGGTTGTGGACATGCGACCTAGCCAAGGAAGTGTGCCTGCCGCTGGGGGCCAACCATGTAAGTTCTAGTATGTCCCGGTTTCAGTATCAATTCCCACGTCCTGGTCCTCTGACATGTCACCAGGCTCCCTGTCAGCTCCTGCACAGATGTGATGCTCTGCCCATGGCATCCTTCCTTCCATGATGGACTCTTACCTCCTTAAACCATGAGCCAAAGTAAGCACGTCCTCTACTGTGTGTCCTGTCACAATGCCGTGACACACAACCCCTATATACAGTAATAGAGGCCCGCTTTACACACCACATGATTTCCATCTAAAACAAGCACCCTGTGTTTATAATGTGAACTGTTACTTGTACTCTGAAAAGATTTTACAAATGCATCTCTAGCAGCGCAGAGACACCAGCCATTTGTGACTTCTTTTGGTGACTGAGGGGAAGCAACTGGCTAATTTTAGTCTCATTAGTGTCTCAGAGTACTTCACAGAAACAAGCTGTCCAATATGACAGCTGCTAGAATGTGTACTTTCCTGGATGTGCAAAGGTGACTGGTCCAAGCCAAAATGTACTGTCGGGAGAAAAACATATTTTGAAGGATTTTTATGTGAAGTTATAAAAACAAAAACAAAACGTTGCTTTAAATTTTATTTTTTTAAATGGTTGTATTTTAATACATGAACTTAAACATAATGTCACTAAATACCCAGTGTCGTCTGTTCTTTTACCTGCCTTGGGTCTAGTAGAAAATTTCAAATTATATCTGTGGTCTACATTCTTGTCTTAGGAACTGGCTGTGGCTGCTTTCTTTCTTTCTTTTTTTATTTAATTTTTTAGAGATTTATTTATCTATTTTATGTGAGTACACTGTCACTCTCTTCAGACACACCAGAAGAAGGCATCAGATCGCATTACGGATGGTTGTGAGGCACCATGTGGGTGCTGGGATTTGAACTCAGGACCTCTGGAAGAGAAGTCAGTGCTCTTAACCACTGAGCCATCTCTTCAGCCCGGCTGCTTGCTTTCTGAAGGTACTCATCTACAGTTGGCACATGCCTTTTGAAGATAATAAAATCAATTGAGCGACATATATTCATCAATAGCCACAGCCCATAATATATGTAGTACTTAACACTACAGGAACTGATAGTTTAAAACAAAGAGCTGGAGGCAAAGGACACAGGTTAATGACGTCCCTTGGCTTTTATTCATCCTGTTGGGCTTTTACATTTTTGTTTGCTTGCACCCACTGGCTCTGCACACCAGGCTGGCCTTGAACTCACAGAGACCCATTGGTCTGCCTCTGGTTCCCAAGGGCTGGGATTAAGGACAGGTGCCACTGCCCAGGCTGCTTGGGTTTTGAGACAGAGTCTCACGTATGACATGCTCGTATTCACATGAGCTTCCGAGCCCCTTGCCCCTCCCACTCCAGCCTAGGCACGAACTTGACATGTGAAAGTATGTTCCTGCAGTTTTACCTCCAGGTCCTCCTTCCTCTTAAGTTTTTCTCATAACTGAACATTTGTTTGCAAATGGCATTCCGATAAGAGCGAGGTTTAATCTTCAGGCACCATTGGAGGAATGTCTAATGAGAACTCCTTTGTTTTTTAATCGTTTATTCCGTTTAGAGTTTTTACGTGAAGCCACCAGGTATATCTAGTTATGGCACCACTGAAATAGATGGATTGTGTTCTTCCTACTCAACAGGTTCGTGGAAATGGCGAGTGTCAAGGTTGCTTTTTTTGTTCTTCATTGCACAAAGGCGATCATTCGGTTGGAGACAGCAGAACTTGCTGAGGGGACAGACCGTATGGCAGTATTAATTTTGCCCTACAGGGGTCTGTAACAGATGCTGTTGGAACCGAGAAAGTGGAAAGCTTAGGATTTGAAAGCCTCTTTTTCATTTGGGGGGAAAACAAAACAAAACAAAAACACAAAAACCCTACATAGACTGGATTCAGCCTGCCTGGCCTCAGAACCCAGCCTCACCTGCTCATCCATGGACTGTGGCAAAGTTCTTCACCTGTCTTTGCCTCAGGTAAAGGTGTGTAAAACCAAGGTGATAACAGAAGCCCTCACCTACCCTGAACGTTGTCCCGAGAAGTTACTTGAGTTCTAGTATAGCCTTCGTAGTTCTCACTCAAATTCAGCCCCTGGTGAAACACCATTTAGTCATCACAGTGAATAAACATGCAAATTTTCCAAACCCGCTGATTCACAATTCATGTATTCATCCACGTGGATCCTTCACAAGCTCACGGCTTCCTGGGACCCTACCGTGTGAGTAAGTTACCTGCCTGAAAGAAGGGACACAGTTCCGAGGCTCACACTGAGGTCTCCTCTTTAAACTCACCTCCTTACGTAGCTCACATGTGATTACTGTGCTTATCTTATGGGCATGTTTATTTTGACTTGACCCCCAGCAAACTTGTTAACAGCTCACAGCGAAGGGTTAGCTCTGTGTAAAAACCATAACGGTCTTACCTCGTTCAAAGCTCAGCTGTACCCCGGTGCAGCATGTGATCTCAAGTCGCCTTGCCCTGCGTGTCATATTATTTCATCCCTAAAACAAGGACCCAGATAAATCCAGACTTTGGAGCTGTTATTAGACTTAGAATCTACAATCTTGCTAACTCTCAGCTTTGGAGCCGTACGGAAACGGACTGAAAGGGGCGTCTGTCGCTTAACGCTCTGTGGCCTTTGACTAGTTAGTTATTGCAGCATAGGGCTGTTGGCCTGTAGATTGGGGACTATCAAAGATTGAGACTGTGGTCCTCAGGAGGGGACCATTGATGATGACACTGGTGTTTGAGAAATGTTGCCGGTGTAGCACCTGGAGTCAGATATTCCACACGGGAGCGATGCTGTGTGTGAATATGGTAGTAGGTGCTAGAAAAGCCAATGGGTGTGATCTGGGGCTTTGCACATTGAAAGAGCATCTGAATGGATATTTTTAAGACTTACTTATTTAATGTACATTTATTGCATTAGGACTACGAGGCATAGTAAGGTAATATCAATCACAGTGCGTTCCCTTACTGAGCACTGTTACACTTTACATTGTAAGTTTTCATATGCAGAGCATAGTTTAATCCTCATAGCAACTTAATGAGACTGTTTTCAATTACATTTTAATTAGTTATTATCTAAATTACTCGAGGTGGGACTCGGATTTTAAACTCGTGCTTTCAAAGGAAAATCCCAATTATGGCCGCAGGAACCTTCAGTTGTGTTCATCTGAGGAAACAAAGGCCTTCACAGAATTAGGAGCACATTCCTGATGAGCCTGATGAACCCGTCTTTCTCAGCTGTGAGCCGCCACATAAATCCAAACTATCCCCCATGTCCAGACTCCGTTCTCGAGGTTTCTTTTAATTAGGAGACTTGTGAGTGTGGGAAACAACAGAGATCGTTTTGATTGAGAATCTCTCTGCTCGTTTGTCTTTGGGCACGTAGCATAAGAGACGAACATATACAGGCTTGTCCAGTGAACATGGTCGGGGGTACAGACGTGTGGTTCTAAAGACTGGATGACTTCATCAGCCACTCTCCCGGAGCAAGTAACCAACATGGCAGCTTCTCTATACCAGGTTCATTCTCAGATTGGGGGTGTCAGGCTCACTCTGAAGGAAGCTGCATGTTTGCGTATCTGTTTAACTTCTATAGAGCAATCAAAACTTTCTGATCTGGGGGTGCTCATGAAGGCCTTTGTTTCCCCAAATTAGTACACACATACCCCGTACATACAGATCTCCCCCACAACCCCCTCCCACACGCTATGGTATGCTTACAGAGGTCAGAGGGTAACTTGGGACAGTTGGTTTTCTCCTTGAACCATGTGGGTCCCAGGGATTGAACTTGGATCATCAAGCTTGGTGGCAAAGCTCCTTTATCCACCTCACTAGCTCTGTCTAATATCTTGAGAACTCTTGCAAAATATTCTTTCAGGATCATGACTTCTATATTAGTCAGGGTTCTCTAGTGTCACAGAACTTACCGGTAGTCTCTACACAGTAAGGGAATTTGTTGATGACTTACAGTCTGTAGTTCAACTCCCCAACAATGGTCGGCAGCAGCTGTGAATGGAAGTCCAAGGATCTAGCAGTTACTCAGTCCCACAAGGCAGGCCAGCGAAGAGTCTTCCTTCTTCCAATGTCCTTATGTATGTCTCCAGCAGAAAGTGTGGCCCAGATTTAAGATGTGTCCCAGATGACCTTGAATTTAGAGATCTCCTTGTCTTGGGATTAATAGTCACTATGCCTCTAGATCTCCATGCCAAGATCCAAATCAGAAACTTGTATCTCCCAGCCTCAAGTTCTGGATCACAGTTGAGCCTTCTAATTTAGGATTGATTGTAGTTCATTCCAGATGTGGTCAAGTTGACAATCAGGAATAGCCACTACAGCGTCTAACTCCAATAATCACCTGGTCCTTCCCCTGAGCTCCTGGAGGGGCAGTGCCTGAATTTACTCATCTTTACCGTCAAAGAGATATCATTAGTTGTACTGAGCCAGTAGAGAGGAATTTGTTTTAGTGCAGGAGAATCTTCTAGGCTTAGAGCCTCTTGGTGGGACAGAGATAGTTGCTATGGAAGATGGAAACCATCAAGCCCACAAGATGTGGGAAGAATTGGCCACACTGCACAGAAGATAGAATTCATGGATGTCAGAGTTGTCCATCTGAGGTTTGGTTGAGTCCTCTTTCTCACTTCTGTCCAAAGAGGGAGGATTGGAAAGTTAACCAGAACCACAAGTGTGCTTGGGACCTCAGTTAGCTCTGACGGTTGGTGGGTCTGTGTCAGGATGCAGAGTTCTTGGATTTCTGGGGTTTAAATCAATGGTGCATATTCATAGCTGTAGTTACTCTTAAAGACCATTGGGCCAACATCAGATTTCAGCCAAGCCCAGATGAGCATGTGCCTGAGTAGAGACACTGGTCCAGATCTTCTGTGGAGGGGAACCAATGGGGGAGGTTTTAGGATTAAGTCCCTCTAAGCTGCAAATAAGGTCACTTAAAAGCCAGGAAGTCATAGACAACTACATCCCAGACTTCTAGATTCTCAATAAAAAACAAAACAAAACAAATAAACCCCAAACAACAAACTCTAACAGGATGTGACAGCATAAAGTCCTTCACACAACAGCCATCACTTCAAGCTAGATGAGGCACGTGCGCCTCCCCCAACCACAGTCATTATTGTCTCCCATTATTTCACACCCTGCTTGTCTCTCTCATCTGTGAGGTGCCCAAGTTTGTGACCCTTGCTTTATATGTAATGCTCAGAGACAGGTCATGAGACAACTAGAAGCTTTTAGCTCCATCCCACAAGGGGGTCGCTGGGCCCTGTGAATCGTTTCATTGGGTCTGGACAGTACTTTGTGCCTCTGGTACCATCCCAGGGAGCTGACCAAGTAACCAAAGCAAAGAAAAAGAAAAATGCATTCCTATGCTGCTCTGCTGGCGTCCGGAGAGCCCTGGTCTAGGAGACGGGCCCGAAGCGCCCCACAGACTGCTCCCGAGCCTCGGCTCCCAGTTACTTGGCACCTGAGCTGTTGGAGGCATCCAGGGGGGATGGGCAGCAGGCGCCATGCCAACCATTCAGACAGACTTCTGAATGCCAGCAGCCAAGAGAACATCAGCTGCGCCTGTGAGTGCTGTGGGCTCCTGCCAGAAACATCTAAACTTCAAAGGGGGGGAGAAAAAAAATTCAGACTGCAGGCTGATGTGCAAAGCTTTTTTGGCATTACTGAACTGGGCCCTTTCGCAGTGGAAGAGGAGAGCATCACGCATCCTGTTTGGGTCTACCTATACTGGACCGTCTTTCACTCCGCAGACTTTACAACCACAGAAATAAAATAAATACAAAGAATTTCTGTTTGGTCATCCAGACGACTTAGGTTCAGGGTTCTGGGAAGGAAGACCGTGGATGCCTCCTTGGGCAAATTGTACTGAAACTGACGTTTAGGTTCCTGATCAGTTTGACTTGTAAACTAGATCATTAAAGGGGTTGAGAGTAGGGGCGGGACATCCTATAACCAAGCAGCTTTTATGTCTGACCCTGACATTCAAGTCCCACACTGGCCCAGGTCTGGAATCTGATGCCTGGAATTTGGACAAAGCATGGGTCGACTGAAACACCCCAGAAGTCCCTCAGCCATGGAGGTCTGGTGGGGGAACTTCACCCCACTTATGGCCTTAGACTTTTCCTTTTTGTAACCTAACCCACCCGTAACTCCTCCTGAAAGCTCTTCTGGGTTCTCCTGCTCTCCTGAATTCTTTCCTCCCTTGTTTCCTCACTATCCTTCCTTCATTTCCATCTGTCCTTTCTCCATAGTCTGTGGGCCACTATCTCCTTCCTGCCTCATCCTTTAAATAATTCTGCTTCTTGCCCATAGCACAGGGGCCTTAACAGAGGGGACTGGGAATGTGGGCAGAGACCAGCACTGAAGGATTAGGCAAAAAAGTCGGGTTTGGATAGTAGTTCTGGGGTTGGGGACATGGAGAGAGCTGTCTGGCACTCAGTAAATAGAGAAGGATGTTCGTTCTGGAGCACTACACTAAACCGTTTATGCATCGGGTCCATGGGCTTTATCATGTCGTCCCGTCGAGGTAGGAGGAGCTCTGTAAACAAACAGGCATGGCTGGGCTGTAGGTGTATTTGACACTTGACTATGGGTTTACAAAGAAACTGAGTGGTAAGATTAGAGGGACCAACTTAGAGCAGAAACGCTTATTCTGATTTGCAGTTCTAGAGCTGTCAGTCCATGGTGGTGGGAGGGCTTGGTGAGGTAGAACATGACACCATGGCTCTAGGAAGCTGAGAATGGGGGCAGAAGGAAGCAGGGAAAGATGTAGGACACTCCTATGACCTTCTTTCTCCAACTAGGCTCCTCTTCCTATGTCTGGCCACCTCCCAGTAAGGACAGTGAGTCCGCCAAGGAATAAGTCTGTTCATCAGGTCGGAGCCCTTGGGATCTATTCATTATAACAACATCGGGGATTCACAAAAAGGAGCAAACACTTGGGCATCTCCATTTAGCCACAGTGACAAAGTTAAGTGTAGCCTTCATTGCCACCATCTGATCCAGAGCAAAATGGCATCCTGCTGTAACTCCTTGACCTTTCCAGACGCATGGGCCCTTGATCATAAGATTTGTCCCAAACCAGCCTCGCCTTGGGAAATGGCTGCTTTTTAGCTGGGTGTGGAGGCAGGGCCTTCCCCGGGTCACTAGGCAGCATTTACTGTTCCATATGTCCTCTTAATGCAGTGGCTCTCAACCTTCCTAACACTGCGACCCTTTAATTCAGTCCCTTATACCCTGGGGACTCCCAATCATAACATTATTTCTGTTGCTACTTCATAGCTGTAATTTTGCTACTGTTAGAATCATAGTGTAAATATCTGTGTTTCCCAATAGTCTCAGGGGACCCCCTGTTAAAGAGTCATTCGACCTCCAAAGGAGTCACCACCCACCAGCCCAGAACTGTTGCAATGCCTTCTTCCTGCTTCCGCCCCAGGCTCACTGCATTGCATGGAGTCAACATTAGAGAAATCACACAGTAGGCTGTTTCCTGTCTGTGGTTCCCAAAGCTAGTCCTGAGGCCCCAAGGGCAGGGTTTTCTCTTTGTGCCTCCAGAGCCCAGAACCTTGAGGGTGCTCTGTGACATCAGAGGGTGCTCCGTGACATCAGAGGGTGCTCCGTGACATCAGAGGGTGCTCCGTGACATCAGAGGGTGCTCCGTGACATCAGAGGGTGCTCCGTGACATCAGAGGAGTAATGCAAGTATTTTTACCTTTGCTTGTTCCATGTTAGGTAGATGTGGCTCAGGGACCGTTACTGAATTGCATCTGTTTTTCTATTATTTGTGGAGAAGCTGAGCATTCGTGAACTATAAGTATGCTTATGGTTGCGCTTTCTTATCTCTAAGGATGAGCCGGTGTGCCACTTTGGTACTCTGCAGAGGTGAGACAATCAACAGAATGCGCTTGAAAATTTAACAAAGGTGGGTAATATTCAGTATTTGCTAAGCCCTACGAAATCACTTTTAACTTCCATTTATTTTTTTGTTACATGAATGTTGACACATAATTGTGTCCAGTTCTCAATTCTTCACTGAAAGGCTGGTGAGGGCAAGCATACAATCCTGACTGTGATGGAGAGGGGTAGAAATTCCTCAGTGGCTTACGTCGGATGTAAGATGCTGGCTCACGGCTCTTACACCCACCATCACAAGTGTACAGATGTCTTTAGTAGAAAGCACAGCCGGAAGCCACTTTTTATTGACAACTAAAACCAGCAACTGATGTCACCGGGATTCTCTTAAGCCAGCTTTCTCTGCTCTTGATTCCCCGAAGCTTTCCGTGAGGAACTCTTCCTAGAGTATCTTGTCCGTTCACTGGCAATGACAAAGCCACATTCCAGGAACTGGAGCGTGCCTCCTCTCATCCCTCCTCCCACCCTTCCTCCCACCCCACCCAATGTGCCCATCCCTGGGTCCTCCTCAAGAGTCTTCATCCTCTTCTCTAGTTAACAGAGAGGCCATCCCAGCAGCACCCAGTGAGACAGTTCTCACAACCAACTTCAGGTCAGTGAGTCCCATCCCCAGCAGGTTCACAAAACTCCCCAAGGCATGGCACCCTAAGCAGCTTCTGAGGGTCTCTACAGCATCGTCTCGGCTATCAAACACCCATCAGTACTCGCATCCTTAGCAATTGTCACTGCACACGTTTTATCCCCTCTGCCTGTGATTTCTACTCTTTGATTTTTCAGTCTTCATTAGCAGGCTTGAATGTGACCAAGGCTGGAATACACCCAAGTGTTCCAGGAGAAGTCTTCCTCCTAGAACGGCTCCCCGGGGTGTGCCGTATCACTGAGGGCATCTTCTTACTCTCTCGCTACCCTTCTGCACAGCCGCTCCGTCGGCACGTGCAGCCCGTCCTCCATCCTGCTTTCTCTGTCCATAGACACAGATGTGTCTGGTTGCTCAGTGATGCTGTGAGTCCGTGCTTTCAATTTGGTCTCGGTCACCTTTGCCTTTTTGAAAACATGACACCGTTGGTGACGGCAGCCTCTCCAATATCTTTTCATGAGGCTCGAGTCTGAATGCCTTTAAGATGTAAGTTCATCCTCTCTTTCCCAAACAAGTTGAAACTAACTTTTGGCCTGTTCAGAACCAATGAACTTGGAGCTTCTCCAGCACCATCTCTAGTGACAGCGGCTGGGGCTTCCAGCGAGGCCTGGCCGTTTCAACACTGGTAGAGCGCACGGAACATTAGAAACGTTCTCTTAGCTCAGCGCCCCATAGGAACCCTGTACTTCACACTTTGACTGTTTCCTGTGCTGACAAACATGGGGAGCCGCATCCTTGATCTAAGTGATGCCTGGTTCACCATTCAGGGTTTTCTCTCCTTTCAAACCTTCTCTTGGCATTGGAAATTTTTAGATTTTTAGATTTGTTGTCGTCTGAAGAACTTACAGCCGTCTACACAATGCCTTCAGGGACTGTCACAGCTTGGACTCTTCTTAAGTTCAGCAATGACAGCACCCAGCATGAACCTCCACCTCTCGTGATTTCCACAGAATGAGCCCCTGAAGCCACCCTTGGCAGGAGAGAGCACAGCGCCTTAGTGATGGTGGTACCAACCCCAGCCACTTTGTTTGGGTGCTTGACAGTACCTCCAGACGTTCACCTCCAATGTTTTCACATGTCACCTTTAACTCAGTTGACTTTGCAATGGGCGTGCCGTCTTTTGTTACCTTGGGGATTTCTTATCTCTGCACAATAGTCGCTGCTCTTCCCTGTGGCCCCATCGTGGGAAGGGTACACTTTGAACATTAAGGCTGGTTGTCCCCATTGGATTTTATATCTTTGGCATAAGCCTTGGGGACAGTGGCTTCATGGCCAAAAACTGTGAATAGCCAAAGCATTTCTAAGCAGACCTGGGCCACTGGGTCTCACCCTTGCCCACCATAAATGACATCCTAGCTTCTGGGCTACAGTTCATTCCAGAACTTTCTGGAAGTCAGGGGCCAAATTACATCACTTCTGAGAGAGAATGAAGGGCTTCTCTTTGACTTTGGCTGACTGCCTGGAAGAGCCTAGGGGGAAAAAAAATCCTTTAAAAGGTGTGTGTTGTAGTGTGGGTGCAGTGTGTACATGCACTTATGGGAATATATAAAACTATATGACCAAAAAATATCATCTGTGTGAGGCCTTCATAGCCTCTGGGCTGAAAGCTTTATGTTATGGGCAAGAACTGTGGCTCCACGTTATTTAAGTGGATTTGGGGAATTACCAAGCAATTAGGATGCTTCTCGTTTTTCTTTATCAGTTCCTTGATCTCAGAGCCCAGGTAATTCAAGCAGTCTGGAAGGTTGTCAGAAACACCATTTTATTGAACTGTAATTAAATAAGCCTAAGAAATGTACCTGCCAATACAATCCAAATCTCTAACTAGGGACTAAAGAAAGCTAAATGAAATTATTAATCTTTTGTTTGTCCTTTATACTGGATACTCTGTTCTCTTATGGTGGAGGTAGACATGTGGGGGGAGGTGCTTTTGTATGTATGTATTGTCCATGTGAATAGGTGTTTTGCCTCTGTATATGTCTGTGTACCATGTGGAGGCCAGAAGACAAAGTTGGTTTTCTACGACTAGAATTACGGTTGGTTTTATGCTACCACGTCAGGCCTGCGAATTGAACCTGGGTCCTCTGGGAAAGCAGCCTGTACTCTTTAACACCGAGTCATCTCTCTGGCTCTGAGACCGACTGTTAAAATATATCTGTATTTGGGAGCTATTTAAAACCTATTAAATAGTTCGAACTGGAGTGAATTTTCTATTGCTGATAAAATAAGATACTTTATAAGAAAACCACATGGGGCTGGGAACCAGGAAGAAGACAAATCGTGAAAAGGACCAGTCACAGCGGGAAGCAGTTCACAGGAAAAGCCGAGTCGCCAAGTACATAACCAAACATTTTAACTTCTCATTCTCCTTACTAAGATCAGCATATCAGCGTCCCTACTGTGCACTGCATGAATGCTTAGAAACACATTAATTGTATTTTATAAGTCACAGAGTTTTGAACCAATATGCCCTATTACCATTATGTGGAGTATAATGCCAATAATATGATAAATACCATCTCATCAGAAGCCTCGACATCCCGGGAATGGTAGGATACTCAGATGTTTAGCTAGGTTTGGGGAAATATTCATATTTTAGGAGCTGCTTCAGTTCTCTTTAAACAGTGGCAGTGACATTACACACTTGGTATTTCAGCTCTCATGTGATGTGTGAACTCTCTGATTAAGTGTTACACACACTAGCGTAGTTTGAACAATCTAGGAAATACCCAGAGGCCCATGCCCGGCTCTCACAAGTGAACCTGACTTTAGTAGCTGTACTCATAATTGTTGGACATTAAGTACCGCAGACTCTGCTGAGGTAAAACCTGGATGGACGTCTGAGCTGGGCTTGTGAGTTATCTGACTAAACTTTCTTTCCTCGTCTGTAACAGAGGGCTCCACCAGGACCCCACGCAACTGGATGCTGGCAGAGGGAGATGTCCTTACTGTGAACACAGCCCAGGGCCTACATCCTAGGAGTTCTGTCGCCTTGGAGATGTAAATGGGAACTTGCCTAGGAGCCTACATTGTTTTCTAGTAGAGTCTTTAAAACCCTAATTGCCACAATGAGGAAGACAGCTCTCATTTGGAAAAAGGGGTCATTACGCAATTAATTCAGTACAAAGGATTTAAACTAATTTTAAGGTTCTCCCTTCCCAAACCACATAGAGAAAGCCGAGTGTGAGCTTTTGAGTGTGCACCACACGATGCCGTCACAAATTACAGCCAGTCTTTAGAGGGAAATGGGAACTTGGTATTCGCTACAGGTCAATGATTTCCACACGCCTTCTTTTTCTGATCGTGAAAATCGATCTACTAATCAGCTCTTAAGTGTCCTTGCTTAATTATGAGGAAGTTAATGAAACTCTGCCTCTTCCACATTCTAAGTAACAGCCCCACAGTGGGTCATTTAGCACTGTGTTCCTTAAACTGCCTTTTCCTGGGAGGAAGCTAAATTCCAGTCATTGATCACTGGAACTTATTGCCTTTTATCCTGGGCTACATTTGACAAATGCATGTGTCTTCTGAAAATTTTTTATTTTATTTTACTTTTATTGGATATTTTCTTTATTTACATTTCAAATGTTATCTCCTTCCCATGTTTTCCCTCTGGAAACCCCCTATACCATTCCCCCTGCTTCTATGAGGGTGCTCCCCTACCCACCTACTCCCTCCCGCTTCCCCAACCTGGCGTTCCCCTACACTGGGACATTTAGCCTTCAAAGGACCAAGAGCCTCTGCTCCCATTCTCTGCTATATATGTGGCTGGAGTCATGGGTCCCTCCGTGTGTACTCTTTGAATAGTGGTTTAGTCCCTGGGAGCTCTGGTTGACATTGTTGTTCTTCCCATGGATTGCAAACCCCTTCATCTCCTCCAGTCCTTTCTCTACCTCTTCCATTGGGGACCCTGTGTTCAGTCCAATGGTTGGCTGTGAGCATCCACCTCTGTATTTGTCAGGCTCTGTCAGATCCTCTCAGGAGACAGCTGTATCAGGCTGCTGTCAGCATGCACTTCTTGGCATCCTCAATAGTGTCTGGTTTTGGTGTCTGTGTATGGGCTAGATGTCCAGGTGGGGCAGTCTCTGGGTGGCCGTTCCTTCAGTCTATGCTCCACTCATTGTCTCCATATTTCCTCCTATGAGGATTTTGTTCCACCTTCTGAGAAGTACTGATGCCTCCACACTTTGGACTTCCTTCTTCTTGAGCTTCATGTGGTCTGTGAATTGTATCTTGGGTATTCCGAGCTTTTGGGCTAATGTCCACTTATCAGTGAGTGCATACCGTGTGTGTTCTTTTGTGACTGGGTTACCTCATTCAGGATGATAGCTTTTAGTTCCATCCATGTGCCTAAGAATTCCATGACGTCATTGTTTCTAATAGCTGAGTAGTACTCCATTGTGTAAATGTCCCACATTTTCTGTATCCATTCCTCTGTTGAAGGGCATCTGGGTTGTTTCCAGCTTCTGACTATTATAAATAAGGCTGCGATGAACATTGTGGTGCATGTGTCCTTAATTGGCCAAAATATATCTGGCTTTCAAAATCTATTAAAAACTGATACTCCCTAATGCCGAGGGTAATGTCACTTCAAATGAAGTGTGTGGTGGAGACTTAAAGGTGAAGCTTACCTTCTGGGTCAGCAGTAATGAGAACGAGGCATACTGCGGAGACACAGCTTCTTGCTTTCCTCAATTCCAAAGAGGGTTCTCTCTTGCTTTTGTTGTTGGTTTTGTTTCTAAGACAGTAATTTTTTTTTAATTTCTCCATTTATTGGGTGTTCCGCTGCATGTATACCCAGACACAAAAAGAGGGCACCAGATCCCATTACAGATGGTTATGAGCTACCATGTGGTTGCTGGGAATTGAACTCAGGACCTTTGGAAGAGCAGTCAGTGCTCTTAACCACTGAGCCATCTCACCAGCCCCTTGTTTTTTTTTTTTTTTCTTTTATTGACAAAACATTTTTTCCATACACTGGTCCAATAATGCTTTTCTTTCCCCATACTTCTCCCCGTTCCTTCCCTTCCCTCTAATTTACACTTTCTCTCTCATTAGAAAGGTAACATAATAAAAATAAACAAATAACAATATGACAGAGCAACCAAACAAGAAGCTGAAGTGGGGGGGGGGCACAAGAAACACATAGATAGACACAAAGACAAGCGAGCTCACAAACAGAGGAATTCCATACCAGCCCCAAACCAGAAGCCATAATATATATATATACAAAGGAAAAGAAATACCCTGACAATAACATTATGAGACAAAGAACCTCCAAAGATGCTGCTGAGTTCACTCTATGTCGGTATCTACTGCTAGGCATGGGACCTACCCTTAAGAATGGCTTGTTTGCCTAGCGAAACTTCTTGGAGAAAATTAATTTTCCATTTGTAAGTGGCCATCAATTGGAGATAGCTTCTGGGCTGGAGATGGGGGCCTGTGTCTACTTCTCCTTTGGCTCTTAAACCCCCATCTGGTGCAGACCTGTGTAGACCCAATGCGTTCTGCCTCGGGTATGTGAGTTCACACGCACATATAATCCCTGTTAGATCTAGAAAGGCCTTGATTCCTCCAACCCCTCTGGCTCAGACACTCCATCTTCTCTTCCAAAGAGTTCCCTGGGCCAAAGAGGAGGGATTTGATGGAAGAATCCCTTTTAGGGCTGAGTATTCCAAGGCCTCTTATTCTCTTCATGTAGTCTGGCTCAGAATTTGTTCCCCCCTTCTGCAGAGCCGTCTACTCTGATGACGGGTGAGCAAGACATGGAATATGAGTCTAGCAGGATGTCATTAGGTGGCATTTTATTGCTACATTCTTTTAGCAGAACAGTAGTATTTGGTTTTTTCCTAGATTCCCTGGCCTATCTAGTCTCAGGTTCTTGGCCAATGTGTATGGGTTCCATCTCATGGAATGGGCCTCAGCTCAAATCAGACAGTGATTGGTTACTTCCTCTAGCTTTGTGCTGCCACTGTACCAGCCTCTCTCGCTGGCAGGTAACTCTCGTACATCGAAGGGTTTGTATCTGTTTTGGTGTTTACCTTTCCTTTTTGGTATCATGCAGGCCCTTTCCAGTGCTATGAATACTAGTCGGTAGAGGTGAAGGCACTGTGTAGGCACCACCTCAAGTTCTCCATGTTCAGTAGGTTGCATAGGTGTTGTCTTCGGCAGTAGGGCCTGACCATCAGTCTGTGGGGAGCCACAAATAACCCTGGCAATAGCTGAGTTGTTTGGAGGGTTCCATGGGACTCCTTTGGCCCACAATCCCATTAGATGAAACGCATCCTTGATAGGAGAACGGATTTGGTGATACAGCATCTCTAGATGGGGTTCTGTCACCCCTGTTACTTGGTGATTTTACTTAGATCACCTTCATATAGGTATATATTACAGGAAAATTTTACTGTGTTGAATTCCCATATGACTCCAAAAAGGGGATTTCTCTTAAGTCTATTTTCCTAAACACGTTAAGCATCTCTACCTCTAAGATGAGACTGTGATTTTGGCCATGGAGTAGAAGCGCTTTGATTCCATAGAGACCAATTATAATGTTTTGTTTGCCCGAGCTGTTAGTGATACCATTCCAAGGTGGAAAAGGACCATGGAGAGTCATCCATTGTGACAGAAACCTGAAAGGCTACTTATGGTCTTCCCTGGAATCCAACCCAAAGGCCAAGGTATCGATATCTTGATTAATTTAAAAAACTGTATCTACACCACTCAAATTTGCACAGCCTTCTAATCCTGCCTAGTTTTCAGCACAGAATCAAGCTCTCCAACAGCACCATTGGTGGTAACTCTGTTCAGCTTTGCTTTGCAGGAAGCATAGCCTATATTACCCGTGCCATTGGGTCTAGATTTGCTTTTTCTTTTCACATTGCCTATATAATTATAGGCTTACTGTGACTTGGTTATGGCATATGCTCCCAAAAGGCTCAGGTGTTGAGAGCCTGGTCCCTAGATATCAAGGTTATCGAGAGCTGGTTGAATCAAGAGGGTCCTAACTGCATCTAAATTACCTACTGCCGAAGTTGTACTTGAGTGGGCTGTTAGAAGGTAAATCCCATCTGAGGGAAATAGATCACGTGGATGTGTGCCTTTCCTAGAATATCTTGTCCTGGTCCTTTCTGTGCTGGCTGTCTGCTTTCTGAGCACTGCAGAGTGAATGGCTTTTTGTAGTACCACATACTCTCCTCGTGACGTTCTGTCTCAACCCAAGTCAGAACACAGAACAAAATATCCCCACCGTGGGCCAAGAGAGACCCTTTCTCTGTGTCACTTTTTTAAAGGCACTTTGTTGCAATGGTGGGAAAGTAAACTCACCAAGCCCTGCACGTGGTAAGGAAGTGTCTTTCTTTCTTATATTCTGCGGCCTTTACTACATGTGGAACGACACTGACAAGCTAGTGGGCATTTCATAGTTGTGGAGACAGATTTCAACACCACACATCTAAGTGGGGCCCTTGTGGTCTGTGCTTGCCTTGTGTGTGAGTCTCGTCTTCTGACCAAGCCTGCTAACTCTCTTCAAAGTCTCGTTTGATGGGCACTCTGGATTCACTCATGAGAAAGCTAGCCTTTGGTTTTCTCAAGTCTTAGAGGAACAATTCTCTTAGATGGGTCTTAGCCAGTTCTCTTACGTTGGTAATTTGGATGGTTTAGCAGTTATAATTTTTTATTAGTATTTTTATAATACCTTTAAAAAGATGAGCAAATATATAAAGCTAGTTTCATACTTACAAGGCATGGAGTATGGTGTATCTGCTTTATGATGTTAACACTCGTATATGGATTATTGAGATGTTTTTAATTTTCTCTTATTGTATTAAGAATCTTTAATCTCAGTACTTTCAAGGTAGTCAGGAGAAGATCGGGAATTCAAGGTCAGACTCCTAGTGGCTTTGACACCAGGCTTGCTGGACTACATGAGACCCTGTCTCTAAACACACAAACAAAAGTTAGGCACCTTTCACGTGTTCAGTGTGACTGATGGTCACAGTGGGTTGAATAGCTTCTTGGATTTCTCTACAATATAACTGAAAATCAATTTCTTTTATCTATGAGAACTTAGGTGGAAATACAGTAATCATTAGTTCTGCACCAGATGGTAGAAGGAAATGATTCATAAATAACTATGCTTGGGAGAAACACAAATACCATTCATTTGTGCAAGGATTCTGTTCTGATTTCCTGTGGGTTTTAAAAATATATAATTTTATTTTGTTGTTGTTACTGGTGGCCGTTCATTTTGGCTACTAATTCTCCATCAGAAGGAGGACTACACACTTAACAAATGAAATGATCTCGTGAGGTGTAGAGCATTTGGCATTCCGTCTATTCATGGCACACACCATTCTCTAGGATGTAGGTCTGATTCTCTTACTTTCTGTGTTCAGAAATGCTCAGTGTCTTCTCGATGGAGTTTCTAAAAGTTTCTGGGTATGCTTACTAGTTTTTCTCATCTTGACACAAAGAGTCACCTAGGAAAGAAGGGAGCCTCAGCTGAGGGCTTGTCTCCATTACACTGGTCCAAGGCAGATATATCTATGGTGAATTTTCTTGACTAAAGATTTGTGTGGTAGGGCCTGACTCTTCCCTGACTCTATAAGAAAGCATTGTCAGTCAGCAGCATTTCTATGTGTTTTCGCTTCAGATCCTGTCTCCACACTAGGATTCTCTCAGTGGTGAACTTTTACCTCCCACAAGTTGCTTTTGGTCAGTGTTTTACATAGCAACATAATCCCAACTAGGACATGTGATTAAAAGATTTACCAGTGAACAGTTAGCCCAACCAAATCAAAGTAGCCACCAGGGGACCGCTTTCTACCATCAGCCTGGTTTGGGCAGATGGCCTATGAAGTATTAATACAATCTTACTTCTTAGGGTCCTCATACTCGTTCTGGCCTAGCTGGTGACCGCACCTATCAACCCTGAGAGTTGGTTTGCAGAAGCTAAGAGGCAGCCTGGTTCCCTTTTCTCTCTCCGTCCTCACCACAGAACACGTCTTTCCCATTGTCCTAAGTCCCACCCAGGATTCTCTGTCCAAATGTCCCTCCACATTTCCCAGTGTTCCAATGCCCTTACCTTCAAGGCTGTAAGGATCAGCAGCCTCTGCTATGTCCTACAGAGAGGGCCAGTCTTTCACTCTGCCATCCAGAACTACTACAGGGTGCAACACAAGAAAATGATCAATAAATGTTTTTCTTTGCCATTTCATTTGTGTGTGTGTGTGTGTGTGTGCATGTGTGTATCCTTGTATGTGTATACATTGTCTGTGTGTGAATGTGTATGCATGTGTGTGTGTGCATGTGTATATCCTTGTGTGTGTATACATTGTCTGTGCATGAATGTATATGCCTGTGTGTGTGTGTGTGTGTGTGTGTGTGTGTGTGTGTGTGTGATCTATAGGAATTGATTCTCTTCTTCCATTGTGGGAGTACTGGGGATTAAACTAAGGTCTTTGGGTTTGCTGCAAGCTTCTTCACCCACCAAACCATCTCAGTGGCCCAGGATTTTCCTGATGTAAGTCTGCTGGAGTTGCCTTAGTAACCGTGGCCTCTCTGTTTCCTGGTTTACAGATGCAGCGTGAGGTTCACTTACATCACCATATTTAAATCTGACCACAACCCTGACAGGCAAGGGCAGTTCTGTGAGAGGGAACTTGAGGGACCAAATGCCCTGCGTCATCCACATGACTTGTGACCTGAGACACTAACTCCGGGCTGTATTCATTCTGCCCTTACTGAATATCTGCCCAGTTACAGCAAAAGCATGAATCCTTCAGAGTTCTGCAGAGCTTTAACTTTGTCTGTTCACCTTTTCTTTTTCTTTGTAAAGAAACCAAAGCTTTGCTTCTATGCAGTTTTCTTTTCTGATCTCATTTTTTCAGCTTAAAGGGCAGATTTTCACAGAATTTACAACTGGTGTTTAATTACACAATGGTCACCAGGCTGCCTAGACATCCACACAAGCAAGAGGCTGGCGCGTCAGCTGGTTATTCCCTTACACCCTTTGGGTGAAGGTACTGACTCCTTCCAGCACAACATAGACACTTGGTGTGCAGGCAACCAGAGCACATACAGGTTGAAATAACTCGGGTGGTCTGTGGTGCTCCTACAACCATTGCACTGCCATTGGCTAGGCGACTACAGTATTCTTCTGAGCCGTCTGTTTACACCGTAGTCCTTGTCACCTAGTACATATAAAGCAAGAGCACACAGCATTTCCTTGTCACACCTACAGTTTCCCACAGAAGTTTAAGAGTTAGGACTTCTCTTTGTCTGCCTCCTCTGTTTCTGGGCAGTATAATTTAATTGGCTGTTTGTAAACTTTTATAACTCAGAGGCGTTGTCTCTTTCATTTGTTTTTTCTTTCTTTTCTCCCACATCACTTGTAGTAGTTGGGAAACGTTGTGCTTATTGGGTTGTAGGTGCTTTTCCATTTTGTTTGACGCTCAATTCGAAAAGAAATGAAGAACACTCAATTTTAAAAAGGTTAGGCTGCTTAGTGTGGTGTAGATGGAGGTGGTAAAATCTCTGAGTTCAAGGCCAACCTGGTCTACAAAGAGTTTCAGGCCATCCAGGACCGTACAGTAAGATTCTGACTCAAAACAAGACAAACAATAACCAAAGTGTGGAGGGTCGAAAGAGCCGACTCACTGAGAACACAGACCGCTCTTCCAGAGGACCTGAGTTCAGTTTCCAACACCTACTTTGAGTAGCTCACAATCACCTGCAACTCCAGCTCCAAGGAGGTCCAGCACCTCTGGTCTCCCCTAGCAGGCACACACACAGACACACTCATAGATACACACACACAGACACACACAGAGAGAGGGAGAGAGAGAGAGAGAGAGAGAGAGAGAGAGAGAGAGAGAAGACATAATTTAAAAATAAATGTTTAAAATAACAATAGTTGATCCTATATTAAAACAGCCAATATGATTATTTAGTAAGTTCTGGTCTAGACTTTTAAAATTAAGACCAGCAGAACCTGCCCAGAGAGTACAGTTTTCTGCTGTTTTTTTTTTTTTTTTTTTTTTTACAGGCATGTGGGAGTCTTGGTAATAAATCCTTCATGATGCCCAGTTAGGAAAATCATCTCTATCCCATTACGAATGATAACAAGCATGATGATGGTATCTGGTGAATACGTGTTCCGTGTCTGGCTTTGGATGAGTTCAGGGCAAAAGGAAAATACTGAGGAAAGGGCTTTTAAATACTGTCTACTTTGACAAATCAGACTAAAGGACAGCAATGGGCTCATAGCTGTTGTTACTATTGATTAAAATGTATCAACACTGAAATGCTCAGAACCCTGATGCCTGGGCATGTGGCCTTTAGTCCTAGGACTCAGGAGGCAGAGCAAGGGGATCTACATGAACTGGAGGCGGGCTTGGTCTACAGAGTGAGCTCCAGAACAGCCGGGGATACACAGGAAAACGCTGTCTCAATAAACAGACAAGTAAATAAACAACAGCTGGTTTTGAGATATAATTTGCATATGCTGTTTACTAACCCAGCAGGTCTTAGTATATCCAGAGAGTTTCACAACTATGATAGATTTTTAAGTCGGTTTTCATCAACCCCCCAGAGAAGCCCTTACCCAATGGCAGCTACTTCCTATGGCCTTCCGAGTCTTCCAAGCAAAGCAATCTACTTTCTGCCTCCCAGAATGAGCCTATTCCAGACACTTCACAGGAACAGTAAGCTTACAGATCTGTTGTTGTTCCTGTTTTTGAGACGGGGTCTCGTGTGATCCAGACTAGCTTCAGACTTGCTGTATTGCTGATGATGAACGACCTTGTCTCCCAGCCCTCCCTCTGCTTCCCACGTCCTGGGATGCTAGGTGCGTGGAACCAGTCAGTGTATGTGTGCTGGAGCTCAGACCCGTGGCTTTGTGTGTTACAAGCACTTTGCCCTCCGGGCTGCAGTATGTTTACGTTCTGGAGGGTTCACCATAACATGAGCCAGTTTTTCATCATTTTAATCATCAGACAATATTCCATTGTGGATCTGTGCCACCCTTTGTCCCTTCGGGAATTGATACTAACAATACTGCCATATGCACTCATGTCCATGGCTTTGTATGGAAATATATTTCACTTCTGATTATATGTATCCAGAAGTGGAGGTGCTGAATAATCTGGTAATTCTGTCTAACCTTTTAAGGAAGTGCCAGGATATTCTGCAATGTACTAATATCAAGGCTGCTGACAGCAGTAAAAATCAGTTTCTCTGTCTCCTCTCCAACACCCTTTCTCTCATTGTTGGTAGAGCCCGACGACTGGTGTCAGGGTATCTGCCCTGCTTTCGATTTTCATCTCCTGGTAGCTGATGATACTTACCAGTTTTTAATAGTCCATTGGCCCGTCTTTTCATCATCTTGGGAGGAACATCAACTAAGGTCCTTTGCCTGTGTTGTAAGTTGTAGTTTTTGTTTGTTTGTTTTAATTGTTGAGTTAGAAGAGTTCTTTGCATAAGCTACGTACGAATGCCCTGTCCAGTGTACGGTTTGCAAGCACATCTTCTACCGTGTGGGATGTGGTGCCCTTCTACTGGGTATAGCTGTGTGTCTTGTAATCTCCTTTATTTCTGGAGACACAATGTCTCCCATCCCCTTAAGAGTCCACGGCACTCCCTCCCTCTCTTACAAACTGCCCTTAGCACTGTAAGGTTCCCAAAGCTGAGTGTCCAGAGCTTGGGACTTACCCTAACCTAGGATTCAAGCCCAACAATGGTGTGCTCAGCTACATTCCGATGACCCTTGCATCTGGAAATAATGCTCCCTACGGAGACTGACTCGTGTGTCCGCTAGGAAGGGCCATGGTGGGCCACCCTAGAATCTGGGGTTGGGAAGGAGTTTGTATTACTTGGTACAGAGGTAAGGCTCACGGTTTTTTAATTAGGAGTTTTAATTATTTCTACCCTGTTGAAGAAACCACTGGGTCCCTCTGATGAGATCTGTAATGAAGCTACTCTTATTTTCTATTGGATACTGAGGTGAGTGGGGGTAGAAAGGCCTGGCTGGTCCTCCTAAGGTAATTGGCTCATTTTCTCCAAGCACAGCAGGATTTGTGGAAAAACATCACTTCATCTCAAAAGCTTTACTGGGATTCCTGGATGAGAAATACCCGCATCCTTGGGTTTCTTTCCCCCTTCTTTGTAAAACAGAAATAACTATGTATTTTTAGGAGAAGCTGTTTGGCAGCCACGCCGATTATAGTACTTCATTGGAAACCACTTCCTGTGATTGACTGTGAACCAGTTGCTCTTCCTTGTAGTTAAAAGCCTGTCGGTGGTGCATTTTCCCCAGTGACAGTCATGTTTCCTTGAGGTTGCGAAAAGGATTCCTCAACCCAGAGAGAACCTGAGGTCCACCTCCTTGCTTTTGCCAAGGGACCCCAGAGACAGCATTGCGTAGCATGTAGCAGACTCCAGGACAGACCTCTTTAGGCTTCTCTGCCAAGCTATAGCTGGGGCTTCAGACAACTGCTCCAAACCACTGGACACATGGGAGATAGCATGACGTGGTTCCATTGGTCAGACTCACAAAGCAGAGACGGGATCCCAGGGGAGTGCCACATACCAACTGGTTCTTAAAGTGCTTGCTTTGCCTTTAGACCCAAACTTACTCTTTGTAAGGCAGGTAGTAAAGGAGTAAATATTATTATAACTCAGTATTAGCCAAGCCAGCAAGTTTCCTGACCTGCTCCCGCCTTAAGCACCCAGCTGATACTGAGTTTAACCAAGGGAATCAAATCTTCCATCCGCTCTGTCTGGAGGGCAGTCTACTAAGAACTGAAGAAGGTGCTCCTGGGACAGGATTCCTCTGACATTGAGTTAGGCTCTCTTAGGGCATCGGTGGAAACACTGGGGCAGGAGGTCCCGAGTTTCTCCACCGAGAACTCTTCTTGTCTTTGGAAGTCAGCCTTAGGCCTTGGAACCACAGTGTGTGCTTAGTGTGACTTGTTTTCCAAACAGTTTCTCTGCAGCAGGCGCTTTGATACTTCTGCGTCCTCTGTGTTTGCTTTGTGCTTTCTCCGAATCTGTAGGTGCACATCCTCCATGCTCCTAACATACTGAACCAACTGGTCCAAGGAGTCTCGGGATTCTGTGTGTCAGTAAAGGTGTCAGTTTGCAGGGAGTGTGCCAAGGCAAGGCTGAGAGAGCGGGCAGCCTTGGTGTTGTGAGTAGAATACTAAGTTGGAGTCTGTGCGCTGCCTGGTATGAATGGATTATTTGGATATAGAAAGAAGTTATTTTTAGGTCCGGCATGCCTATAAACCCTGAAGCTAAGTGTTTTACAAATGAGGAGCGTATGCCCTAAATAAAAATTGCCAGATGTCAGTCTCTGTGTGTGCCAACTGACAAATGTTTCGTGCCTCCGACGTCTGGAAGAGATGGTGCCCATTTCTTTTCTATGCGAGCTCAAAAGGGAGTTAATGTAAAACGCCATTGAACGTTTTATAATGCACTCCGGTGCCAACAGTACCCCAGCATTTGGGATTATCTGAGAGGCTGTAATTTCTTTCTCTCCTGACTCAGTGTGTTTGTGGTTCTACAAGTGTGAGACCCATTTCTAGTCAAAATTGCGATGTTTTTCCCATGTCATTTCTTTTAACAGAAGAAGGCCAGCAGATGTTTTAAAATAAAACAACCAAGGGCCAGTAGCTCAGTGGGTAAAGATGCTTCCACCCAGCTGATGATCTGAGTTCAAATCTCAGACTGACATGGAGGAAGGACAGAACCAACTCCTGCATGTTGTCCTCTGGCTTCAGCACCCACTCTGTGTTGCACATGCGCCCACATGGATGTAATATACACAATAAAGATCAACCTGGGTGCAGGCCTCCCGCAGAGGCTGTAAACAGGGCCATCTGTGTGATAGAAGTCACTCTGCATGACTTTCCTGTCTTCGAGTCTTGGTCACTTCCATGATGTCACCGGGGGATTCTTGTCTTTCTGCAGAAATCCGAGCTCAGCTGGTAGAGCAACAAAAATGCCTGGAGCAGCAGACGGAGATGCGGGTTCAGCTGCTCCAGGACCTACAAGATTTCTTCAGGAAAAAAGCCGAAATTGAGACAGAATATTCTCGGAACCTGGAGAAGCTGGCAGAAAGGTTCATGGCCAAAACAAGAAGCACTAAGGACCATCAACAGTTCAAGTAAGAAAGGCTGTGTCCAGCTGCCAGTATTAGTCTGGGGGATGAGGGCTTGTCTAACATGCATGGGGTCATGGGTTCAATACCTGGGGTTGAGTGGAAAGGGGGGAGGGGGGAAGAAGGAGGGAGGAAGACTTGAGCTATTGGTTCAGTACGTGGGATGTAGGTGAGGATGGGGCAGAGAAAGAGATGAAGGAACGAAGAGAGGTAGGGAAGGAGTGATGGATGGATGGAGAGACAGATGGATAGAGACTTGATTCAGAATTAGTTTTCCAAGGCGATGGCTACCTTATCTTCTCTCCAGGCCTCTTTGATTCTAGACATTTCCTCTTTTGTCTATGAAATTATTGGCAAACATGTCCCCATAAATCCAGCAGCCTTTCTCCATTCCCACTATGTTTCATAGACATAAGTTTATATTTTTAAGCAATATTTACAAAATACCCAACTGCAGAAGAGGAGCTGATATCAGCCATAGTAGACATTTGGAAGGGTAAATTTAAAGTAGCTGCTTTAAGCAAAGGCCTTAGGATTTGAAGAGAGGCTTTTGTTTTATTTTATTGTTTATTTCCCCCACTCCTCCTCCCTCCTCCTCTCCCCCCCCCCCCCCCATTTCTTAAAACTAGGTTTTACTCTGTAGCCTAGTCTACCTTGGTACTTATGACAGCCCTGCCTGCCTCGTAACAGGATCACCTGCACCTCTTTTTAATGATTTTTGTATGAAAATAAGCAATAACTTTGCTTGGGAAAAGCATGCCCCCCCCAGCATGTTTGTGGCAAGTATAATCAAAACTTTTAAAAAACAAAGACTTTTAATAAAAGCTCATGGGTGAGCACAATTAACTTTACCATTAATGCACTTTATTGGATTAGAAAGAGCATACAGGTGCTCTGTTCATGAGACTTGCTTTATAATTTAAATCCCAGAGTCACAGAGACAAGCAGATAATTGTACCCAAGTATACCTGTACCAACAAGGGCAAGCCTAGGGTGCCACAGACAGAGGAGGCTGAAGCATGTTCTGTAATGGCAGTCGGGAAGGGACGGTCCTGGAAGGGTGCTGGGAGGGGGGAGGGGGGAGGGGGGAGGGGTGGGGGGGAGGGGGTGGGGGGCGAGGTGAGGCTCGTGCACACAAGCATGCATGATGGTGAACAGACATGAATGTGTGCCTGCTTTGGAGGCCAGAGAGCTTTAGCTGTTAGACACCTCTCTCTGTCTCCTCAGTGTTGGAGTCCGTGGCTCAAATTCATATGCTTGTGACTAGTTGACTCTGAAAGGGGACTGAGGAAGGGCACCTCATGGTTAGGGACCAAAAGGGAGGGGTTGTAGGCCAAGGTTTGTAAAATAGTAGCTCTTCGAGAATGTGCTGTAATCGGAGGTGCAGTGTGGCCACAGGCATTAACTGGAGCATACCACACCCTCTTACATGTCTTTGTGGGCATTCTGGCCTTTGTCCTGCAGACACAGGAATCTTTCTGGCATTTTAAGTTGACCTGCCCACATGTTCATTAAGGTGACAGGCAAGGTTGTGAGCTACAGGAAGATAACTGGGTAGGGAAAACACCAAGGGTCTCTCAGGGTGTGTGGCCTTGGGGTCTTAGCCACCCTAGAGGGAGGGGCGGATATTCAGATGGAGAGTTAGTAAAACCCAAGCGAGGGCTTTTGTTTCAGAAAGCATAGTGGGCCAGGGAAATCTGCAAACAGTGGTGTCTTAAAATTCCCAGAAATGATGGTTACAATGTAACTGATGTCCTCATGACACACACCTCAATTCCCAGGGGGGCAGGGAATTTTCCACAGTGAAAAGAAAGGGGCGGAGAAGTAAAGGTCTTCTTACCATCCCTTAATCCTGCAAAACGGAGCAGTGAGGTCTACACACGATAAAGATGAAGACAGTTACCACTGTGAGCCTCTCTTCCTTGTCCTCCATTTCCTGAGGATAGCCCACCCAGGTGACAAAGGAAATAAAAAACCCGACTACCCTCCCACACAGGGGCCACAAAGAGACCTGCCTGCTCAGCCTGGGGGTTGGGGATGCCACTGAGAACCGGGCCTCTTTCTTCTCACTTCATACCTTTCCATGACCTTGGAGCCTGGGTTAAGGGAGAGTAGCCAGGTTGGGAAGATGGCCTAGCAGGTGGAGGCCAAGCCTGATTACCTGAGTTCAATTCCCAGAACTCGCATGACGGAAGGAAAATAAACCACTGAAGATTGTTCTCTGACCCGCATGGGCATGTGCCCCTTCAGCTAAATGCAATTAAATATTTATGCATGCAGCTTCCAACTGCCTTTGACTTGAGCATTATTCATTATTGAATGTAGAGCTGGAGATGAAATGGATTATAAGTGGATCAGAAACTCAAAACCCAGCTTCATTAACAAGCCACCCAGAGCTGGGTCTGAAAAACAACTACTGTATGACTGTGTCATTAAGCACCTTCTCTGAGCTTTGGTTTTTCTAATAGAGGCCTGGGAGCTCACGACCGCGAGTGGCAAAATCCTTGCCGTGACTGCTGGCAGGCATGCGCATGCGTGTAGCGTTTCTTTTTCTGTTTTCCAGACACATGAGTCTTCAGCAGAGTCATGCTCACATTCATCCAAGCTAGACCTTGGACCCTGTTTGTTCTCAGTTTGAGGACAGTATCTGTGCAAACGGTCCTTAGCCTAATGTCGCTACTGCAAATATAAAGGTCTAGAGCCACGTCCCACACAAAGACTCACTCTGATGCTCACTTTAGTCCTTATCCAACCTTTGGTGAGCGTCAGAGCTCTGTCGTTGACAGTCAGGACACAGTGAGTGGCTGTGGTGAGGATTAAGTAGAGTTAACGTTAAGTCTTGATCAGAGCAGCCTCCGGATAAAAATAGCTAACTTTCTATGCTCAGCACCTACAGTGTGCCCAGGGCGCGATGGCAAACATTTATACACAGATCGGAATCCAAGTCATCTCCGTAACGACCTCACCAGACAGGTTATGGCATTTGTCCATGGTACAAAGAGTCTGGAGTACAGAGAGATGAGCAGTGTTTGTCCCTCAACCACACAGGACTAAAAAGGAGTTGAGATGAGAGCTTAGAGTAAGAACCACCCACTATTAATATTTACACAGATTTGAGACTTGGCCTCTCTGAGTTACCCAGGCTGGCTTGCGATTGGTCGCTTCCTGCCTCGGCCTCCCAAGTTGCTGGGATTGCCCACCTTATACCGCCAAGCCTGGCTTACAGCTCCCAGCTTCAACCTGCCTGCTGCTTCTCACTCCGTAAGTGCTGGCTGCTCTTATTCCCGCGTCGTTGTTGATATTACGGTTGGCGCTAATAGCAAGGCAATGATAACGATGTGCTTTATCCAGTCGATGAAGTATCGCTTGAGGCTTTTGTTTGAGTGGGCACTGAGGACACAAAGATGAGTGAACTATTCTCAGGGAATTTGCTTGCTTTTTCTTTTAGACACAGACTGTGACTCTGTGTAGGCTTTCAGGGTAGCAAATATTTTCTTTGTATTTGTTTTTAACGTGGGACCTTATTATAAGGCATCCTTGAACTTGCTATATAACCCAGCACAGCCTTAAACTCTTGATCCTCTTGCCTCAACAGCCCAGTGCCATAGCAAATGTAGAATCTGAGCCGACCTAAGAGTAGAAAGACATGAGTTTCTTCTCGTGCCTCCTGACTTAACGTTCGGTCATGACGGTTATGAATAATAAAATCGTACATCTTGCCGGAGAGTTGGCTCCGTGAATAAAGGGCTTGCTGGGCAAACCTGGTGTCCTGCGTCCTGATCCCAGAGCCTGTATATAGGAGCAGACATGTCTCTGCAAACCCTGCAAGAAGACAGGAAACAGAGACAAGACAATCTTTATTGGTTTAAAAGCCTGGTGCACGGTGATAGTGACGCCCCTCTATCCAAACAATACGGAAGGCGAGGGCTCCCATTGGAGGTTAACCTCAGACCTCTACACCTGTGCCACAGCACACATGTACCCTCCTGCCTCTTCCCCAACCCCCCCTTCTTCCCCTCACATGTACACATGCAAATTAAAGAGAAGAAAGATTAATAAAACCCCACATCTGATTGCATTCTTTGCCTGGGTTAGAAACACCGCGGCTTTGCCACTTCATGGGTTAGTTTTTCTAGTCAACAGCTACAAATTGTACTTTTAATTTTTATTTTCAAGCAGTGGTGTTTGGGCTGCTCATCACTTTGGGATGGAGTTGTTCTTTGAATATGTATGAATATAGGCCTAAGTTTGTGTGGCTTTGTAGTTCATTTGGTTTTATCATCTAGACTAAACCAGGATCATTCATGAGTCTGAGATGGCTCTGTGAACTTCATTGGGATGTGTGACATGCTGCTAGCCCGCAAACTTTTGGGTTGTATTCATAAGACAATACTGTAAAGCTCAGATTCCTCAGGAATGGGTTTTTCTAAGGCTGGAGTCTACATCCAGGGATTAATAAATAACCCAAATTTGTATTCTGTGGAAAGCATGCGTAGCCAAATTTCTTTTCCAGCAGTAGGCTGAACACTCAAAGCAGACTTTGTGAGCTGTGGCAGACCAGTCTGTGTGAGACAGTAGCCAATATATTTTCATGTAAACACAAGTGCTTTCCTTAGTGGGGTGCTAAACCTGGGGGCTGCCTAAGCACTGTCTAGGTTGGGGGCCCTGGTCAGGGGCAGGAGGTTGTACTGGGGATTTTGAGCCAAGTTTTTTTCTTTCCAGGCCTGGTAAGTTGCAGAATTCCTGCAGGCAGTAATGCGCCCTGACAAAAGAAATGTTCAGACCACAGTGAACAGTGGCAGCCACTTCTGCTCTGAGTCACCTCTCTCTGCTGATCCAGTGGTGACTGTCCTTCCTTATCTCCTAGGAAAGACCAGAACCTGTTGTCTCCAGTGAACTGCTGGTATTTGCTCCTGAACCAAGTGAGGAGAGAGAGCAAGGACCACGCCACCTTGAGTGACATCTACCTGAACAATGTCATCATGCGGTTCATGCAGACCAGCGAGGATTCCACCCGCATGTTTAAAAAGGTGGGCTCCATACACCCTGCCACAGTGCGCTTCCGGAATTAGAGGGTGAACCCTGGGCATGCATACTTATACTGTATGTGTGTGAACATGTGCGTAGCTGTGTTTTAATGTATACGTACACTATTGTCTACCAGATATGCTTATTTATATTAAGTAAACTAACAAATATTTGACCTGAAGAACATGAACAAAAGAAATATTTTGGGTGGGCACCTGCAAGGTGCTGGAGAGATAGGTCAGCGGTTAAGAGCTTATGTTAGTTAGCTTATACTTAGAAGTACCAAGTTTGCTTTCTAAGGACCCAGATAGTGCAGCCTACAACTGTCTGTAACTCCAGCTCCAGGGGGACCTGATGCCTCTGCCCTCCATAAGAACCCACACCCATACCCATATACAAACACACACACACACACACACACACACACACACACACACTTATTTATAATAATAAAAATCTTTATTTTTTAAGTAACTGCAAGTTTCACTTGTGTTTCCTCTGACCCCCCACACTTAGAAAAGAGCCACACTTAGACAGGCCTCACCTTCTCCTCCCCTGCTCACACATGACCCAGCTTGAAAAACACATCGCCTGTGTGGCCCTCCCAGGAAAATGTTATCACACTGTCTCCTTAAAGCCCAACCTCAGAGGCTGTTTAAGACTGAAGTGGGAAAAAAATTCCTCAGGGCCCAGAAAATTCAGTTTCTAATACGTTAGAAAGCTTCCTTCTTCCTGAACCCATTATCAGAAAGCAAACAAGCAAACAGCAAAGCAAAAGAGCACGGCCTGGGCTTTCAGTCTTCACATTGTGGATAGCTTCAGTCAGCCCCAGCGACTGCTTTCTTGTTTGGACGGTTTTTGTTGAGAACAATAACAGACCAGGAGCATTTCCTGTATAAAGGCCCCTCGCCTAGCTTTCAGTTTCTATGCTGAGAGCATGAATCCCCACAGACCACCCCAGCTTCAGGTTAGTGGTGTCCCGTGCCTGGACTGATACCCAGACCTTTCTTCTGTCATTTTTCTTAGCTTCAGAGAAGGGGAGGTGCACCCCGTCGACTCACACTTTGTGTTTCAAAGGGGCCTCTTAAAACAAGGGTGTAGTGTCACAGAGGCCAGCTGGAAAGCGGCTCAGCTGGGCTTGATGTAGCCATATTTGATTCCATTTCTGACCTAGAGATGGCATTTGGCAAGCTCTAAGACACTGTATGCTGTGTTAAGTAGAAAGAAATGTCTCTGCATTGAAGACTAGGCAGAGAAATATCTTACCATCTTAAATAAGAGAACTTTGTGTGTGTGTGTTTGTGTGTGCATGTATGTTTGTGTATGTATGCATATGTGTGTATGCACATGTGCATGTATGTATGTGTGTGTATATGTCCATGTCCATGTATGTATGTCTGTGTGTATGTATGTGGGCATGTGTGTATGTGTGTATATGTATGTATGTATGTATGTATGTCTGTGTGTATGTCCATATACGTATATGTGTATCTGTGTGTGCATGAGTGTGTATGCATGAGTGTGTGTGTGTGTGTGTGTGTGTGTGTGTGTGTGTGTGTGTGTGTGTGAGTTTCACTTGAACCAGGGACGTGAAGGAATGGTCTTGCTCCTCCATGAGCCCCTTCTGTGGTATTCAGTGTGGTTGTATCGTGAGCCTATGCAGTGGTCCAAGTGCCGTGCATCACGCTGCAAAGATGAGGCTGGTCTAAGGAAGTTTGCAGCAAACCCACATTTGAGTACTACTAAGAGCTGCGTCCCCAACATGGGGGCATTGGCAAGGATTCAGCCAGAACCTACAAGGTAGCTCCTCACTTATTTATCCATAGAACAAAGCATCTGTAAGCTGTGTGGCTGGCAACGCTGGGTTAAAAGACATGTCCGTACTCACAAGGAGCCCATCATAATCATGCATTCCCAAGCTAAAGAAACAGACGTACAGCCCACTGTGGGAGCCTGGAGGTTGGGGGTCTTCACTTAACCTAGGGGACAGAAAATACTTCAAGTAAGGGGCAAGGGATGACAAGGGGCCTTTCCAGGGCCTGCTGGGACACGTGTGTATGGGAAGTACTGAGTTTGATGGGACTTTGGTTGAGAGACAGGCAAAGGGGTGGAGGCTAGGTAAGATGGCCAAACAAGGAAGGACCTCTCATGTCAAGGACGAGGGCTTAATGAAGCTGTAGAAAAGGGGGATGCTGGTCACGTGCGTTTGGCTCTTCTGCTTCCTCTTTTTGCCATCTTGGGAGATTGTTTTTAAGATTCAAGAAAATCCTGTTTCTACTCTTCCTGAGCCTGAACAAGGCAAGATTGGGCAGAGGGAGAAGCTAAAGCTCTATGAGCCCTGGGGCTTGGAGAACCTCTGCAGTTGTCTCATATCCAGGCAGGGAGCCTTGGGTTTTTGGTTTGGAGGCCTTGAACTTGGAGTGCTGTTAGGAAAAGCAGCTTCCTTTGACAGAAGAAAGTTCTCAAGGAAGATTCCCAGGGAGGGATCACCTGTGAATTTCAACATTCCCAGAAGCTGAGGAAATGAAATCCTAATTTTTGCAAAGATGGATCTGGGGTATGCACAGTAAATAAAACAGCAAGTGGACACACGCCTGCTTGTTTGCTCTGAGAATTTGTTATTCACTTTGGGCACTGAGGCTCAAGGTCTGTTCAGTAGATTCCTACAAATTTGGTTGTTTAGTGGGGGTGTTGTATACACCCTGAACAGCCTTCTCTCTCAATTCTGGCTGATGAGCTGGGCTCAGTCATTACAACCACGGGGACAAAGCTTCCTGAGAAACTGTCAGCCCACTAACACGCAAGCCCAACGCAACCGGCCTGCTGTCAAGGACACCACACTGAAGTCTCAGTCTCGGGTCCTTGGACTGCTAGACTTACCTTTCCTGCTTACTTTTGAGTTGTTTTGTTTTGTGTTCTTTTTTGGTTTTTGCTTTGTTTCGCCAGGGCTGTCTCAGAGTATGTTCTCTCCTCTCTGCCTCTCTGGGGCTGTGAAGACAGACCTGCACCCCAACACCTGGCCTTTTCTTCCTTAGGCACCAGGTTTCCAGTCCCCCAGCTCATTTCCCAATATTGGCAGTGCCAGATTGGCTTAACAGTTCTCTATCAAAACGAAACCACCACAGTGAGCCTGAAGTCGCCTTCAGAACCAGCGTGGCACCTTTGGGAGAAAGTTTGGGGTGTTCTCAGTTCTTTTTTTTAAGAGTATCTCCTATCTTTATGGAGATCTGTACAGACTCTGTGTACTTGGTAATACTGGCCTCGTAAATGTAATCAGAAGCTGAAGCCTTTTATCTAAACCGTTCTGTCAAATCAAGAGTTTGGAGCAGATAATTGCAGGAACGCTTTTATATTCAAATGGATATAATTATCAAGAAGGCTCCGTAGGAATTCCCGTTTGGGTGCACAGTGATAGGGACCTAATTCTTCCTTAGATTGTGAAAGCACTTGTATGTGAACTTGACCCAGAAGCTGTTATAGAAGCAATTCTATATGATCTTGACATAAAGGGTTCCAAGCACTGTGCCCGGCTTACGGAGCCTCACAGCTCCTAGAGGACAGATGCTATCCATCAGCCACATTTTGGGGTGATGGAAGAATGTGCTCAGGGATGTAAGCCCAAGAGACATGCTCTATGCGGCCCTGTCTATGCTCACAGGGTTAGACAGTCTGTAGCTACTCGGAACGTTCTTGGTTTTTGGGGAGAGAGGGGGAGGGGAGGGGGGCATGGCTGATAATTGGTCACTTTTTAAGAATGATCAAACACTTCTGAGATTAGGTTTTTGACTTGGCTGTATTCCTCTCCTGCAAAAAAATCTCTTCCACCCCTGAGCGTAGACTGGGATACCAGAAGGTCTCTGTGGGCTAACACAAAGGCACTTGCTCAACCAGAGTTATTGATGCTCTGTTCACAGTACCAGGGACAGAATTAGCCTTGATATCTGTCGACTGAAGAACGAATAATAAAAACGCAGTACATGCCTACCATAGAATTTTTTTCATAGGCAAGGACAAATGAAATTTGCAAGTAAGTGGATGGAACTGGAAAAATGTATATATTCCATGAGGTAAACCAGGTACGGAAAGACAAATGCCCTGTGCTGCCTCTTGCGTGGGTATCCTAGTTTTGAACCTTTAAATGTGTGTAATCAACTTGCAGCGATTTCTGAATCCAGGAAGCTAGGGAATGACATTGGACAGGATGGCTAGGGTGGGACGGTTTCAGCAGGCCTGGGGGTTGGGGCTGAGGAAGAGAAGACGGCAGTAGGAAAGGGTTAGTCAAGACCCACAGTTGTATGAAAAACCTAGTGCACGTAAGCTAAGTAAAAAGTATAAGCTAAAAAGAAGTATAAAAAAGGAGATGCCCCATGTAGCTAGATAGCACTAGTCCTAGAACCCCGGGGACTATGGTGACCTTGGCTCTCAGCTCTCCTCAAAGCAGCTTCTTTTATTGGATGGCTAAGACAGAGACTCACAGCTGGTCAAAGCGCAGAAAATAATTAATTAATGCTGGAGTACTCAGCTCTAAATAAACCATCTACGCCCCCACCACCCCTCCCGAGGCTCTAGGGACATGAGAGGCAGGACAGAAGTGGTGTAGGAGCCGGAGGCTGGGGACGGCCTCTGTGTAACAGGGACTTTTGAGGGGACAGTGGACACACGGCAGCTGTGGTTGCTTGCATAAGACGCACACCCTTGCAGTGATTGTCCCACTGCTGTAGACTGGGCCTGTCATTAGTCCTAGGCTGGGGAAGGATTGCAAAGCTCTACCTCTCCCTGCTGAATGGCCGAGTGGTGAATTCCAGGTGAAGAGGAGTCCTTGTCTTCAGTCCCCATCGGTGAGCCTACCAGGCTCCAAGGCCAGTTCTAATGTGTTACTCAGTGGGTCACAAAAGGACATGAATGTGTAGGAGGGACTGTGGGGAAGAAGAGAGGTTACTAGGGTGGGAAAAAGGGGAGGAGAGAGTACCCATGCTTTATAGCATGCATGGAGTCACCGGGAACCGAAGTAATGAAGATTATCTTTCTAAAGCCTGACCAAAGTTGCCGGTGGGTGGGGACAGCAAGTGTGTCAGTCATCTGCCCTAAAGCAGCTGAGACTGGCCCCAGGCCACTGAGCATAGTCCTCTCTGGCCTGAGCCCATGGGTTCTCAGATCCAGACTCAAGAGATCTGAATCCTTAGCCAACTTGGGCCATCACGGATTTCGAGGCTAATCTGCCAGGAGGGAGAGATAAGGGCTAAGATCCAAAGCCTTTCATTTTGATTCTGTGAAGTAAGCTGTATCTGTTTATTTGCTTCACAGTGAGGGACAGAGACCTTTCGTGGGGATAAAGCCGAGCTGGCAAAGGGAGCGTTTAAAGAAAGCAACTTGTCCAAACAGATGTTTTGGTTGAAGCTAATTAAAATAAGAATAAAAACACGTACAAACCGCTGGCATGCTGCCAATCTCTAAGGCTCTGACCATGTTTTGAGACAAAGTCCATGAGGGGCCAGTAGGATGGCTCAGCAGTTAAAGGTGCTTGCAGCTAAGCCTGATGAAACTGAGTTCAGGGCTGGAGACAAGTCTCAGCTGTTAAAGGGTAGGCTCACAACCTGATAAAGAAACTGAGTTCAGTCCCCAGAAACCTACATGGTAGAACATGCTGGCCCTCTGACTTGGCTCACTGTGGCTTGCATTGGGAGAGCACACCCACACACCCCGGGGACACACGCTCAAACAGATATGTTTTAAAACCTATACATTTTAAAGTATTGAAAATGGAAACCAACTTCATAGTCTTATTTTTTTTTATTACAACAAGAACTTATAATAAAATATTTAATTTTAAAATGTAACAATAATTCCATTATAGAAGTGCAGGAAACACTGAAAATGTTTTTTAAGTAGCCCATTCTAACGCAGTCCATTAATGTCTTGCATTTTCCTCAGTATTGATGCCTATATTTATATGTGTAATATACAAACATTTTATGCTATACACCTGTGTATATTTCACAATTGCATATATGTGTTACACTTGTTTATATGTTGCAGTTTTTTTTTTAAGTTGAGACACAGTTGCATGTAGTTGGGCTACCTGCTCTTTTCATATACAGCCGTAGCGTTTCCTATGCCTGGAAATGATCCCTCAGATGGGGAACTTGATGGCTTCATGGTGTCATCACTGTTTGCATGGCTTCATGCCTTCTCCTGTAACTGGACATTTGAGTCCCTTGGGTACCAGTAAGGCTCAACTTAGGTTACACAATCAGAAACACAGTTGCTGGGTCAAGGGCAGCCACAGACTTTCACAGCATGGATGCCCTTCTCATCCTTTTGAGGTTCTGGAATGATGGCAGCCATGGCTCCTACTTATCCAATTATATGTTCCCTAAAAAGTAAGTGGACTGGTCTTTGGGATTTTTTTTTTATTGTTATTGGCAGAGAGCAACCAGATATGAGCTAGTATGCTTATGCAACATTCGTAAATAATATAGCAAGAACATTTCCAAGACGTTTTAGTCCACTGTAGCAGAAGAATTAAATGGTGTTCTGGTGGCCTCGGGGGCAGCTTAATTATTGATACAAGTTAGACAAGTCCAAGTTAGTGTTCCTCTCTGGCTCTCTTGAGTCTTAGCAACCTTATGGCTAGCTCGTTTTTTCTAGAAGTAAATCAAAGCTGAACTATTGTTTCTTATAATGGCAGAGTTTCCTAAAGTCTTTCTATGAAATATTTTCAGTTGGTTTTTGTGAATTACAGACCAAGATGGCTGGCCCTAGTAAATGCTCTATGAAAGGCAGTTGTTGGTGCTGTTTTTCTTGGCTTCCTAGAGTTGCCTTGTTGCCTAGCAACAGCAAGACGTGTATGACTCACCTGGCTGGAAGTTTAGCAGGTGAGCGGCCACAGACAAGCAATTTGCCATCTGTTCAGAGGCTTTATCAAAGTCTTAGAGGGAGTTAAGCACACAACCTGCGTGTGTCTCCTTGAAACTGCATTACATAATGGTTTCGAAATCCAGCTGAAGTCAGCAATGTTGAAAGCTTCCTCCAGATGGTGTGTTGCTTGTGTTGCTTTGGTACCAATGCCCAAAAGTCAGTAGTGGGACCAATAATTAATTACCTTGAGAATAGTTGCCTAGAAACACGTCTGAAAACTTGTTGCAGTTTCTCTAGGTGACTTCTCTTCTGTCTGTGACTCTTTGACTTTTGGATTTTGTACATGAACATACTGTGTAAAGGATATGGCCAATGTAATAATGATCTTATAAACTGAAACCTTAAAGGAAACTACATGGGCCAGATCATGCCAATATTTAGTGTCTAAGGAGGTGAGGAGAGTGATATATACAATTTGTCCCCGACTACTGGCCATACAGCAGACAGTTTGTTCTCGACTACTGGCTGTGAATGGAGAACCGGCTGATTCTGCAGGGCCTGTTGAAATGTGCACTTTGAATTTTCATTATTAGGGTGAAGAATAAAATGAGATCTTCTGACTGAGAAAGCAGTTGGATAGAGGCTTCAACTGCCTTTTTTTCTGAGTGGTGTGAAATGACAAAGCAGAGACATGTATACGGAAACTCGAATGATCCTTCTGAGTTTTTCCTCTCTCCAAACCTTTCACAGACTCCTACCTCACCCAGAGTGAAGGTCTAGACCCCTAGCTCTGATTCTAGATAGATAGGTAGAGAGGGAGATAGATATATAGATAATAGATAGATAGATAGATAGATAGATAGATAGATAGATAGATAACAGATAGATAGATGATAGATAGATAGATAGATAGATAACAGGTAGATAGATGATAGATAGATAGATAGATAGATAGATAACAGATAGATAGATAGATGATAGATAGATAGATAGATAGATAGATAGATAGATAGATAGATAACAGATAGATAGATGGTAGATAGACTATAGATAGATGGATGGATGGATAGATAGATAGATAGATAGATAGATAGATAGATAGATAGATAGATAGATAGATAACAGATAGATAGATGGTAGATAGACTATAGATAGATGGATGGATAGATAGATAGATAGATAGATAGATAGATAGATAGATAGATAGATAACAGATAGATAGATGGTAGATAGACTATAGATAGATGGATGGATGGATAGATAGATAGATAGATAGATAGATAGATAACAGATAGATAGATGGTAGATAGACTATAGATAGATGGATGGATAGATAGATAGATAGATAGATAGATAGATAGATAGATAGATAGATAGATGATAGATAGATGAATGATGGATAGATGGTAGATGCAGAGATGGGTCTGAATCCCTTTCTGACATATTCCACATTTATTTGTTTGTCTCTGCTTAATTTAAATGAAGCTTACAAGGGAAAGACTTTTTGTGTTCACAGTAATTGGTAGATGCTGGGTGCTCAACATGTATTTCTTGAGTGATTACAGTAATGGATAAAAACTTAACATCTGTATTAGAAACAAGGAATCAATGGCATCCACACAGCATGAAGCTCAGACTGTGCTGGCAGCATGAGGATCGGCAGGGTCACATTTAAACACCATTGTGGCGTGCACTCTTTCCTCAGGAAAGGACAGCATCGGTTGTCCTGGGAAATAGTACCCTTCAGAGGCAAGGGTCAGGTCAAAGACTGAGCACCTTCATCTCTTCCATGGACCACTGGCTATAGCAAGTTATAGCAGAAAATACAGATAGAATCTTCTAGAAGTTCGTCTGTAAAGAGAAAGGATGAAGGCATGTAGGTATTTAAAGAAGCATATGGAGCCAGGAACAGTTTTGGTTTTGTGGGCATGTGTGAGTTTGCGTCTTTGGTTGTTGTCTGTTTTCTAAAGCTGGTCAAAGTGGCAAACAGAAGGCATCACAGAGAAACAGGAAGACCAGGCTGAGGAGTGAGCTCATGTGATGGTGCACTTGCGATGCAAGTTTGATTACCTGAAACTGACTTCCCCACAACCTGTGTAAAAATGTTGGGTGCCGTACCTGCACAGTGTTGGAGACATAGAGACATGTGAAACCCTTCTTGGAGCCTCTCATAGCTCCAACCCTATGAGAAATTCTGTCTCAGAAAACAAGGTGATTGGCTCCTGAGGTCGACCTTCCCAAGAACCTGAATACATATTCCCTCAAACACACACACACACTCACACACACACACACACACACACACACACACGCACACACACACGCACACGTACACACGAAGCATTGAGGAACAGAGACACTACAAAGGCTGAGCTGGGAGAAAACAAATATAACTATCAGATAAGGATCCAGAGGACAGGCAGGAGGATCGGCCATCAGCAGGAGACTCTTGGCAGAGCAGATGTCATGGTTGTCATGGCTGCAGACAGTTCCGTTGATAGGAAGAGAGCAGGATGTTACAGGATCCTCATTTCCGGGTTCCCCGTGCCTGTGGAGGTGATCCCCTGTGCTGAGATGTCTGTTGAGAGCAACGAATGTGCAGAAAGAAAGAGAGTCTATAAACAATACCCTGGGGAAACCGAATTAACGATAAAGTTCAATCTGAGAATAGAAGGGGTACACATTTTATAACGTCTGAGTGACGCTCTCAGTAGTGTCTGAATGCGACAAGCACATTAACGCATCCTTATTGCCAAAAAGAGCACAGACTGGATCTGGGGTATGACCTGAAATATCACAAGGTAATGGAGGAATGACTACTGGAGGCAGCTGGAGGAAAGGGGGCGACCCTACCATTTTCTCTGCTGTGAAGATGTTCCTGGAAAAAGCAATGATTTACCCATGTTAATGAATACCATGCTTTCTCAACTATCCACATGGCTGTGATAGATTGTACACAGAACCGGCCCCAGTGATGTGCTGCCTCATGTCTGCTGTCAGCAGGCCTCACCCATCCTGACTCTTGGCTGTGGCACTCAGAATGGTGGGGAGTATGAATCAAGCAAATGGCTGAAAAGTGCTGGAGCTCACTCTCCCTCTTACTATACGACTAGAACCCTAAGACCATCTGGGTGAGTGAGACCACAGGAAAGAAGACAGACATGCTAAGTGACAGCTAGCCGGCTACTAGACATGTGAATTAGAGCGTCTTACATCATCCAACTACCAGCCGACCAGCACATGCAAGAGAAAACACAGCCCAGCCAACCCTGGACAGAGCAATTCCCCCCAGCTGACTCAAAACACCCTGAGCTAAGTGAAATGCAACTTTGTGTCCCTGAGCTTTAAGGGCTTTGTTACGCGGCAAAAGCTAAATGATACATCAGGTAAATACCCGTGCTGGCCAACAGGAAAGATGAAATCTAAAGGTAAATACAGGCTCCAAGGGAACCGAGTCAGCATAGTCCACCGGGGCTCTCCCACTAAGTGCGTCCATAAAACCTAAACACAGTGCCCACGGCTAAGACTAAGTAGTAGGAGGCAGATGAAAGGCCAGACTTGAGAGTTCTGCCAGATCGACAGTGTTTCCCGTATTTTCCCTTCAGTATCTTGCAGCCTAGATGCCTGAGAGCAAGCAGCCTGTAAGCAGACACCAGACAAGAACACAGACCTGTAGATGAAGCCTTTTACTGTGATTCAAAGAGCAGAGTCGGGACAGGCGTGTGCAGCTCCAGTTTCTGCTCTTCCCACTTTCTCTGTGGCTCGGTACTCCTAACAAACATTGTGCAACGGATACACAACCCCATAAAATTCTTTTGGGAGAGAGAAACTACCCTCCCTGGTGGATCAGCTGTTATCCATGGTTAGCAAACACAGATTTTTGGTCTTGGACATTCAGTGTGTGTGGAAGAAAGGTTAGGCTAGGCTCCTGGACTAAAAGGGGGAGCCTAGAAAGCCAAAAAGTAAAAGAGATTACATAAACAGACCTCCTGGATTTCGCCATTGAGAGGAAAGAATGAACACACAGTATAACCAATATTTAAGTTAGTGCTGTTTGGCCAACATTTGCATCAGCACAGTGTGGCCAACATTTAGGGTGTCAGCATTTCTGAAAGAGAATAGAAAAAAATGCGATATACTAATAAATAGTTGAAGATAATTGTAAGAACATATCTCAAATTTGGCAGATGACAAATTTAGCAAGTCAATACATCCAAGTTTACCGAATGTAGACTAGATAAGCCCAAAGAAACCCAGATCCAAATACAGATAAACTGAAAATTAGAGACAAGAAAAACCATTGGAGGCAGCCAGTGAAACACACTTTGTGCTTGTGAGGCTCACCAACTCCCACTATGGGGTGTTCTGATAAACTGTGGGGTGCTCCACTTTCTCAGACTCAGCAGAGCCTCCTAGCAGTGACAACCACAGACGCATGAGGACACTGCCAGATGTTTCCCTATGCAAACTTGGCCTTGGTTGAGAAATACTGATTTAAATTGAGTCTTCAATCCTGCTAAACAGGTATTTTTACTTTAAGGAATTGTTCTGGTTTGGTTTGATTTACAATCATTGAATTTCTAAACTTAAAACAACAAACATGAGACAGGTTTAAAAACTTCTCATTTAAAAATGGAATTTTTAAAAGTACTTTTTAGTACCAAATTTATTTAGGTTTTGCTATTTATAAAAAATCATACCTAATCTAGTTTAGTTGGTTAGTTTGGCTTTCTTGGTTTGGTTTGTTTGGTTTCGTCTGGTGTGGTGTGGTTTGGTCTGGTTTGGTCTGGTCTGGTCTGGTCTTGTCTGGTCTGGTCCGGTCTAGTCTGGTCCAGTCTGGTTTGGTTTTTTCAAGACAGAGTTTCTCTCTGTGACCCTGATTATCCTGAAACTCACTCTGTAGAGCAGGTATGCCTCAGACTCACAGAGATCCACCTGCCTCAGCATCTCAAGTGCTGGGACTAAAGGCATGCACCAATACTACCTAGATCAAGTTCATTTTTGAAAAGTCATAGATGACTTAGAGAGTCAAACACCTGCTGTGCAAATGTGAAGGCCTGTGTTCGCATCTCTAGAACCCAAATAAAGTCCATAGCCCACATCTGTAACCCAGATGTTTCTTTGTCAAGATGAGAGATGGAGAGAGTAATGCCTGGAAGTATGTGGTCCAGCACGCCTGGAGGATGAATACTAAACAGCCACTGTGGCATGCACACAAACATATTCTCCCCTCCCCCACCCCTGTGTGTGGGGGTGAGAGTCACAAACAAGTGGAATTCTTTCCACTTATCTGGAAAGGAGGCTGCCACCTTAATGAAGACAGAAAGTTTCTGCCATGGGTCAAAATGTGTGCAACAAGGGGCAGCACACAACGAATTCGGAAGCAACCTCGGAATAGACATCTTCCCCACCGAAGACTGCCTGAATTGTTTCGTTCCGGGTTTTTTGCCATGCTTTTTGTTTTGTTTTGTTTGACATGGATTCTAAACGGTCCCCATAAGCTGAAGCAAATGCCACATTGAGGAAGACAGTACCTATAGCAAATGCTTGAATGAAGAAACATTTGTGAGACCTCGGGTTGTAGCAACCCACATGACACATTTTCAGAACGCATGGTAAACATGGCTGTCGGAGGATTTGTTTTAAGACCTTTGGAATTTCAAATAAAAAAATTCATCATTAAAAATGTAAAAAAACAAAACAAAAAAATGGTAAATGTATCTGCTACGTTATCAGATCAATCAAAGTGAAAGGTTTGACACTGGATACATGAGAACGTTATCTACTGAAAGGTAGACTGAAGTACAGCCTGGGTTTCGTGGTGGATGGGCGGGCAGAGTTCGAGTCCCCAGATCCCATGTAGTGGGCTGGGGAGCATGGCAGCCAGCTCATTCCCAGTGCAGAGGAAACAGACAGGGAATGCCTGAGCAGGCTAGCCAGCCAACAAGCCAGACCGGTGAACCCTGGGTACAGCGGGGGACACTGCCTTAGTATGCAAGAGAGTGGCTGAGGAAGACACTCAGCATCCAGTCTCCACTCTACATATGCACGCCACACATATTTGATATATTCGATCATCAGTAGTATAGACAGGCCATCTTACTTTTTAAGTGTTAATGGTTTTAAGGCATACAGCACCATAACTGGCTAGCACACCGGCTTAAATCAGCTTGTCCACACAGTTTTTAAATCCCTCTAGTCTTAAAGGTGAGGACTGCAGGAGTCCATTTTTTAAAAAAACCTTTTATTTTTTTAACCAAAGTGTACTGATTCCACTGAGCAATCAGGACCGTAACAAATCCTCGGGAAATTCTCTCCGCTTTCCATTTTCCCTGGAATCTCACTGTATCAAAGTCAGCGGGTTTTCCCAAAATGTGGGAGAAGTTTCATTTCATTATTGATTCAGCAAACATTTGTTGATTGGCATTTTTCTGACGGCCATGGTAGTGAGGGCTAAGGTCACAAAAGGTCACAAAAGGAAGAAATGAATTCTCACCTGGGACTTTACAGGAGCCTAGAATCTAGTACCAGACACACGGACCAAAAAAAAAACAAAAACAAAAAAAACAAAAAAAATCAATTATAGATCAGTAACTGTTCTTAAAGACAAGACCTAAGCCTGTGGGAACACGGAATGGAACCCTCAATTTGAGGATGCTTATTAAAACGTCGAATAGACATATTGTACCATACAGAGTAAAAATATTCCTTCACCAGCAAGAACAAGACCATAGACTTCTAACCAACTCTTCTGTGCATGTATTTGGGAAGTAAACTCAGGCAAAAATTGTGAAAGGAAGTTCTCCTGTGGCCCTAAGTAGTCTGTTGCTTTGATGGCTGATTTTGTCAGTGTGACACACGCCGAAGTCATTCAGGAAGAGAGAACATGGGTTGAAAAGAAATGCCTTTACCAGATTGTCCCATGAGCAAGTCTGTGTGGGCATTTTCTGGATTAATACTTGGTGTGGGAGGGCCCAGCTTACTCTGGGCAGAGCTACCTCTGGGATGGTGGTCCTGAATGCTCTAAGTAAGGAGGCCGAGAAAGGTCCTCAACAGCATTCCTCTGTGTCCTCCACATCAGTTTCCGCCTCTGGGTCCCTGCCCTGATGTCCTTTGATGGACTGTGATTTGGAAAAGCAAGATGAAGAAAAGCCCTTCCTCCCAAGTTGCGTCTGGTCAGTGTTTTATCACAATAGAAGCCCTAACTGAGACAGCTGCAAAGATGTGCTATGTGAGCCACCTCTGCCTGCACCAAATGCTCATACCTGTTGCACATCTGGCACATTCACACGTGCACACACACACATAAACTCACACACACATACAAATATTAAAAATAATAATAAGACAGGGGCAGGCTCCATGGTTAAGAGCGTGAGAGCCCTTGCTGCTCTTGCAGAGGACTGGGGTTTGGTTCCTAGCCCCCTGTGTGGTGGCTCACAACTACCCATAACCTCAGTTTCAAGGGATCCATTGCTCTCTTCTGGCATCTGTAGGTGGCAAGAACACACTTGGTACACACATGCAGGCAAATACTCATACACTTTAAAGTCAGATAAATAAGTGGAAAACCAAAACCAGATGCAGGCTATCAAGACATCTCAACTAGTAAAGACGCATGTCACCCCTCCAGGTGACCCGAGCTGAAGACCAAGAATCCACGTGGTAGCAGGAGAGAACCAGTCCTCACAAGTTCTTATCCCACTTCTACCCAGAGGCTGTGCTGTGGGGGTGTGTGTACAAAATCCATATAATGTAAAACAAAAACAAACCCAGAGATGGCATCTAGACTGCTTTACCTTTAGAATGCGTTAGTAAGAGAAAACTGAAAGGGGGAAAAGTTCACTTGCCTACTCAGGAGAGGTCTTCAGTGGTGTACGAATCTGGGAATAAAGTTTTACCCTGTCGTGAGAATTGTGACCAGGACATTGGTCCATCCTTCAGAAAGTACCCTGTCCATTTCAACTAAGAATGAGCTGTCTTGACTTCTGTTCTTTTAAAGACTTGCTAGTACTTTAAGTTTTGCTGCTCTGTCTGTCCAAATCAGATATTCTTAGGATCCCCACTCCTTCAGATGACTGCTCTTTGCCCAATTAGGGAGGCACTGCAGTACTCTTAACAGTATGTCAACGTTCTTGGGCTTTTATTGGCCACACAGATTTAGATGAGGACTTATTCACAAGACAGGGCTGTTGCAAGTGTGCGCTCCCAAAGTCCTGTCAGTATCTTCACCCCAGCCCCACCTTGTGAAATGCAAAGCCAATGTGATATCAGGAGCTGCAAGTCTATGCACAGTTGTCTGGGAGACAAGGGGAACTCACCCTGGCTTCAAATCATCTTTTCCAAGGGACCAGTCGTGGGGAATGCTAAGACAGAGAAAGGGAGTCTTACACAGACATTTGAAGACTGCCCCACGGGCAGCCCCAATGCTTGCTCTATAAGGGGTTGAGACTGTATGGTGGGTTGTAAGTGGAGACAGATGTTCACCTCACCCCACGGCAGACCTAGCAATTATACAGTCTGAAGCCTGCCTCAGAGTCAGTCAGCTTCCTTGCAGCTTGGCAGTACTCGCTGGGACGGACTTCAGGCTCCTTAGAGTACTGTTCCGAAACACTCCTTTTGACTGGTGTTGAACTGACTCAAACATTTCTGGTTTGAAAGATGATACGAATAAAAGACCATTTTGCCAGCATTTGGAAAAGCAGAAAGCGGCCTCATGATAAAGTAAGGACACAGAGACCAGATGAGACCATCACAGTGACAGTAAGAGGTACTGATTATGGCATGCCTGGTGTGTGCCAGGCAATCTGGCACGTTCAAAACAATGGGCATGTCATCCAGTCCTTACAACGAACATAGGGCACAGGCTCTGTGATATTCTCTACTGTAGCGATGAGGAAACAGCTCAGAAAAAAAGATTTTTAGATGTTCGGACCCTGGTCCTGTCTTGAAGATTTGACTTTCTTGTTTTCTCTTCTAATGGGCTGTCGTTCCCTGTGTATAATCCGATAACCGTGAATGTTTGGCCTTTTTTTTTTTTTTTTTTTTTTTTTTAAATTTGGGGCTATGTTTTATTTTGTTTTGATTTCCCTGGTTGTCTGTAGCGAACTGAGTTATAGGAATCTCTTTCTTCTTCTCCTGTTCCTCCTCTGCCCGTCCTCAAATTCACTATCAGTTTAATGGGCTCGTTAACCACGGTCATTCTGAATGGTGGTTTTAACCAGTACCAACTTCTAAATCAGCAGTTGCCAACCTTCCTAAGGCTGCGACCCTTTAATACATTACCGTTCCTTGTGCTGTGGTGACCCCCCCCCCAACCCCAACATCATTTTCCTTGCTCCTTCATAACCGTCACTTTCTGTAATGGATCATGCTGTAAAGATTCGATAATCAGGGTATCGGATACTCCTCCCTCAGGCTGGGAATGGCTGCTCTAAAGGAAGGTTCTGCCCCAGTTTAGTTCTCAGAGATGAATTCTGAAAACTGAGTGTCCTGTTGGGGAGTGAATTTTTAATTTTTAACTATTTTTTAATAGTTTGGATGAATGCAGTTCAGACTAGCCTGAACCTGTTTTCTTTGCTTCTCTCACTAGATGACGAGGCCCCGTTTTTGTGTTGGCCACCTGGAAACTACTCAGTCATTTACCGTGAAAAATGGCACAATGTCTGCCTGAGAATGAATGAATGAGTTTAAATCGGTGTCTCCTTGAGTCTCTGCCCTTTGTACTACAATGAGCAAACCTGCTCACTGGCTCATTTCCCTAGATGACCATGCCTACTTGCTGTGGTGTGTGGAGACTTAGGTCACAGAGCACCCTGCACTGCGGGATATAGTGCTTTCCCATAGGCTGTGCTTCTGACCCAGACAACCGTGTTCTAGTTTTCAGCCGGGGAGCAATCACAGCTATAATGGGAAGGACAGCCCTTGACTTTCCTAACAAATAAATACCCAGGTTCTTGTTTTGGAGAAACACATGGAAGTAAGTAAACTAATAAAGCTGCTATTAAACTTTTTTAAAGTTTCACATATTAATAACTGATTAGAAAATGCACTTATGATTTAGCTGGCTATATTGTGGACTAATATATATATATATATATATATATATCTTTTTTTTTTTTTTTGAGGGAGGCCAGGGTCTCACTCTGAAGCCCTGGCTGGTCTGTGACTCTCTGTGTAGACCAGGTTGGCCTTGAATTCATAGAGACCCTTCTGTGTCCACCTCCTGAACTTGTTCTGCCTTTAATTGAGTAGGTCTAGCATGAAAAGTAGCATTTTTCAATAGTAAAGTGTTTGCTGTGTTGAAACCTGGCTCTTTGGCCTGTTTTTATTTTTGTTTGTGTTTTTGAGACAAGGCCTCACTGTGTAGCACTGACTGTCCGGAACCCACTGTATAGAGTAGGTTGGTCTCAAACTCACAGAGACCCACCTACCTCTGCCTCCTGAGTGCTGGGAATACAGGCGTACACCACGATGCCCAGCGATCCTAATCTCAAAACCATTTCAGTGTATATGAACTTCATATCAATCTTATTAATTATTAAATCACCCATTTGGCTGAATGTCATGCGTACCAAGCCCATCAAGGACACGTGTGTGTTTTCATTCTCCCTGTATGTCATGTGAATTTCAGTGAGTTCATCTGAGCGGTTACCACAGATCACAAAAGGGCAGGCTGGAGTGAGGAAGGGCACAGCCTAGACTAGCAAAGGCTGGGGTTTGGGAAGAACCCATTTCTCTTTAAGAGGAAAATGCCATACTGAGAAGACTGAGTAAAATCATGATTAAAATACAAAAATGTAGAAAAGTTGAGGAAAAAACAGCATCAAAGGTTAACTTTTAGAGATAATATATTTAAAGTTCATGTCCTAATGATGTAAAATACAGGGAACAGACCTATAAACTATATATGTTCATACCTCTACATATGAAATATAACTATATATGTTCGAACCTCTACATATGACCTATAGACTACATACCTCTATATGACCTATAAAGTACATATGTTCATACCTCTGGCTCATGCTGCCTTTACCTACTTAGCCCACACATCGGCGTATGTGAATAAAAAAGCACACCGCATATCAGTTTTAACCTTTATATAGCAAATAAAATCAGACAGCTACATCAGAGATGTAGAAGTATTTTTGTTGTGTTTTGTATGGCAGGTTCAGGGTCCAGGAGCACCACCGAGGATGCCCTTGCATTTGCTAGCCTTTACCTCCGCTCTTTCTGAACTCAAAAGCCCATAGAGCACAGAGCAGAACCAAGAGATTGAAGGCACTGGGACGGGTAGGCTTCAGTCGTAAGCAGTCGTACCCTCGGCCTTGGGTCCGTGGAGAGGAGCACGCAGCTCACCACTGACATGGGATTTTATATGATGCTCTTCCCGATACACGGACTTAATATTTGAAACACAACCATAGTGATGCACTAGTTATTTAAAACTTTTGTTTCTTCTTAGGGAAGCTAGAGAGACTGACTCCATAAAGTGGTTTCTGTTTAGGGAAAGAGTACCTTCATGTCTTCTACATTCAGTTGAAAATTAAAAATATGTAAATCAGAGTACATTTATATAGTGGTTTGAATAAGAACAGGCCCCATAGTTGCTTAGTCACCAGGAAATTAAAAAAAAAAAAAATGTTTGGAAAGATTAGAAGGATGGAGGCGTGGCCTTGTTGAAGGAAGTATGTTACTCAGGTTTCAAAAGCGCTCTCTCTCTCTCTCTCTCTCTCTCTCTCTCTCTCTCTCTCTCTCTCTTTTCTCTCTGCAAATCAGGATGTAAAGCTCTCAGCTATTTCTCCAGCACCATGTATGCCACCATGTTCCCCACCATGATGATAAGGGACTAACCTCTAAACCATAAGTAAATCCCCCAGTTGAGTACTTTGTCTTATAAGAGTTCTTGGTCATGGGGTATCTTTACGGCAACAGAACAGACTAAGACAATTCACCACAAAATTATGTTGAAACTGGTTATTTTCAATTCTTCGTGTGACAAGCAATAGGGTTACTCATAGGTTATTCACTGTGACACAAAGCAGATCCTTGGATAGATAACTTGCAAAATTGCCTCAGTTTAATACTCGTATCCAAATAAGGTGAGCTGTAAGTGCCCAGTGACATTTTCCTATGGAGCATTACCCTGAACAAGTCAAACCAGTCTCTCCCACACTGTTCCCTATCATCCAGACAGTGTAAGGCAAAGGACAGACAAGCTGCCATCAACATATGTAAACCAGTGTCCTTGCAGGTTTTCATGGAAGTGTTCATTAACATCAGAAGACGGTGCCACCAAAGAGTTTTCCAATTGGCAAAATGGGAAGTCCAGTCTGTATTGTAGGAGAAGAGGAGTCTTTCTGGGCTGCTGTGCAGTGCGCAGTAGCAGATCCCCACTGGGGGCTACCAGCACATGCAGGGAAGGGAATATCCATGCTCCCTGCAATCTCTTCAAGGGGCAGCTGGCTGCTCTTAGGATCACATCCTAGCCAGTTAGTTTCCCCTCCTGTCAGAAACTCTTGCACATACACTTAAGGAGACAATGTAATGAGTACCCACAGCAACATCGTGTGCAGTGACAAAACTCACAAGTTTATAATGGTGCTCGTAGACTAGAGAGTAGGTCTCAGTATTGTGGTTAGCAGAAACAAAGGAAGCCAGCCAGCTTCCAGGTATACAGCAACATGACTGGCGACTGATAATTCTGAGAGCTAGCATTGATCCTTGGATATGAACATAAATATTTATTGGACAGTTTGATAACATGGCTATTTAGCAAAACCAGCGTAGCATGGTCTCCCCTAGAAACTAGGACCTACTCCGACATGAGCTTTTGTCCAGTGGGGTGGTTAGCTTTGCTAACTCCACACAAACTAGAATCACTTGGGAAGAGAGTCTAAATGAGGGGGTATCTACATTGGGTTGGCCTTTGGGCATGTCTGTCAGGGATTGGCTTAATTAAGTTAATTGATGTAGAAAAACATAGTCCACTGCAGGCTTCCTGTTCCTAAGCATTTTTATATGAACCATATAAAAATGGAAACATAAAGCTGACATGAGCAAGCAGCATATATGCATGCATTACTTAGCTCTTACTTGTGGATTGTGACTAGCTATTGGAAGTGTGTGACTGTACTTCTGCACAATGAGGAGATGTAACCTAGAAGTTAGGAAGCTGAAGTAAATCCTCTGTTCCTCTAATTTGCTTTGGGTCATGGCATTTTATTACAAAACCAGTCGTAAAACTAAGATGATGAGGTTTATAGCACCAGACACAGATTCCCTCATGCAGAGTAACCTTCAAATGCAAGTTGAAAGTAGTTGGTTACCTCCCAACAGTCAAGCCACTACTGCTGTTGTGAACACTTCTTGCCCAGAAGGCTGGTATTATAACTTTCAGTGTTCACTGCTGGATAATATTATTATGACTTTCCTCCACTGTCCTAAATAGACCCTTACAGCAATATAAAAACAGTTTTCATAATGACCACGCCACTGACACTGGATAAACATCACTCTTCCCCATATCCTTGCTAGCTAGTTCCCAAGTGACCGTCATTCTAACTTATCATATGGAATCTGGAAGTGGTCTCCATTTGTGTTTCTCTACTGGCCTTTGATGCTGAACACTTTAAAAAATGTTTACTGGGCATTTCTATTTGGTCTTTTGAGAACATTCTGTTCAATTCTGTGGCCCATCTTTGTTTTTTGTTGTTTTGTTTTGTTTTTTTTAATGAACTGATTAATTTGCATCCCAAACACTACTCCTCCTTCAGGTCCTTCCCTCACAGAATTTCTCCTCCCTCCAGTCTCCCTCCCTTCTCCACTGAGAGGGCACCCCTCACCCTTCCCCCTCCTCCCACTATCCATGACCTTGGCACATCAAAGTCTCTGCAGGATTTGTCACATCCTCTTCTACTGAGGCCAGATGAGCCAGATGGGGACTGAGCTGTACGTGTGCTGGGGGCCTCTGTCCAGACCATGTATGATCTTTGATGTGGCTCAGTCTATGAGAGCTCCCAGAGGCATAGGTTAGTTGACTCTGTTGACCTTCCTGTGGAGTTCCTGTTCCCTTCAGGCCTTCAGTCCTTCCCCCAACTCTTCCATATAAGTCTCGGACCACCGATCAAAGTTTTCCTATGGGTCTCTACATGAGTGTCAGTCAGCTGCTAGGTGGAGGCTCTCAGGGGACAGTTATGCCAGACTCCTATCTTCTTTGGCCCATTTTTAAATTAGTTTTTTTCTAATGCTTAACTTTCATCTTTTAGTTCTTTGTATATTCTGGATATTAATCCTTTTATGCTGGATATAGAGTTGGCAGATGTTTGTCCCCATCCTCTAGGCTGTCCCTTTTCTTGACAGTTCCGTTTGTTACACAAAAGCTTGATCTCATGAAATCCCATTACTAGCCTTATGTGTTGAGGATTGGAACTCTATCCCAACATCTACGCCTCTATCATGCAGCGCATACCCTACTGTTTTTCTCTGATGGTTTCAGAGTTTCTTAATCTCTGGTCCTCAGTTTATTTACAGTTGAGCTTTGTACAGAATAGAAGATAAGGATCTAGTTTCATCTACGTGGATGTAGACTTTTCTGTTAATATTTGTTGAAAATGATGCCTTTTCCCCATGAGTTTTTTGTTTGTTTACACTTTGGCCTAAAATCAGGTGTGTGGCCTTATATCTGGGTCCTCTCTCCCATCCGTGTCTTTAGCATGGCTTTTGTGTCATTAGGATGCTGTCTTCAATGCTATGAATCTGTAATAGAACTTGAAATCGTGTGTGGTGGTAGCTTCCACCGTATATCCCTCTTGACCAGAACTCCTTTGGTGACTTGGGGTCTTTTGTGCTTCTGAATAAAGCTTAAGATTGTTTTGTCTGTTGGTTTTATTTTTATTTTACTTACTTAGAAGAACTGAGCTCATGTCTGGCTGGGGTGGAGTTCTCTGTAGAGTCTGTACAAGGCCATTTTCACAATATTCACCCCACCAATCCGTGACCACAGGACGAGGTACTTCCGTCTTCCAGCGTCTTCCTCTGGTGTCTTAAATGTGTGTTAAAGAGATATTTCAGAGGCTCTTGGTTAGGTTTGCCGCAGCCTGTTTGTTTAGTTGGTTGGTGTTGCTATTTTGAGACTGCTATGAATACCATTGTTTCCCTGACTTGTGCCTCTATGGAAGTCTCACTTGTCTAGGGAAGCTACTGCCTTTTGTGTGCTAATATTGTGAACTGCCACTTTGCCACACGTGTTAAACTTCTTATTTTCAGTTGTTTGTGTAGACACAGTTATGGTCATTATTTTCAGCCGCTTGTGCCTGTAGACACGGCAATACACTTACAGTCGTTATTTTGAGTTCTTTGTCTGAGATTTCAACTAACTCTCTCTCTTTTGAGACACGGTCTTGTTAAGTAGGCTAGCCTAGAATTCATTATGAAACTGGCCTGGCTTCAAATCCACAGAGACTCCAGCAGCCTCTGCTCTTAGAGTGCCCGGGTTTAAAGTGTGTTTCAGCGTGCCCAACCTAGCTCCCTCTCGGTGCTGTAGAGATGATAGATTTTGGAGAATTGTGCTGTCTTTGTTTTCCATGTGAGTGTTTCATATGTTGCTGCCTTGAGATGTTCATATCTGGTGTCCTTTCATAGCTCTGTTTATATTTTAGTCAGCTGTATTCTTTCATTTGGAGTATTCACAGCATTCGAGTAAGATTCAGATTGATAAAGTTGAGTGTGCAGTTCTGAAAATAATTCTTCAGTTCAGGAAGAATCCAAAATAATCCCTCCTTGGGAGTTCAGGGTGGCTGGTGTAAACTCTGTTATCCCTGAAAACATTAACTGCAGAGCATCCAACACCACCGGTCCACGACTGCTGGGTATTACCACTGTGCAGGTGATATCCTTGGCATTAACAGCGACCTCTTTACCTTCGATACCTGTTTGATGCTAACCAAGGATAGTCTGGAACATAGTCAGACTCAGTCAATAAACCCAGAACTGGGAATAAAGTAGTGTAGTTAAAGAGAGGGTAAGGATGGGAGAAAAGAGATGTAGGATGAGCATGGGGTGTGCATGGTTGCCAAGGACAACAGTGTGGGATGCCTTGTGGAGCACTCTGTGGAAAAACATAAACGGACGCCCGAAAACTGGAGCAGTATGAAAACAACGTGTGAGACCCGCGGGAGAGCAGACATTAAATAGGAAATGAGAAGGAAAAAGGAAACTTAAGGAGTAACTGGTTGGCCCAGCTGGACCAGGTTGAAAGGTGAAATTCTCAGATGCCTCCACCCCGGGGGTTCTCAGTCTGGGGGTTATAACTTCTGTCAAAAAGCCCTTTCACGGGGGTCCCATGCCAGACACCCTATCAGATATTTATGTCACTATTCATAACAGAAGCAAGATTACATTTATGAAGGAGTCACAAAGTACGTTTATGGTTGGAGGTCACCACAACATGAGAAACTGTATTCAGGGGTCCCAGCATTAGGAAGGCTGAGAACTGTGCTAATCATTCTACAAGGTTCTGGGGTTTCAGAGAGCCATTGGTCTTCACAGCCTCCATGTTCCCTGGGGTTCTAGCCTGTGCGGGGGCGGGGGGGAGGTTGTGAGCCTTTTCCTGGCTGTTGTCTGGGATGGGAACAGCCTCCTCTGGCCTCTCTCCACTTCCCTCCCCACCCCCTGTGCTGATTTTTCTCTTCCGTGAGATAGGGAATAGAAAGATAAAAATGGAATTTTTAATCCAGTCTGAGTTATTAGACCTGTGTCTAGGGACTGTTCCTGCCTGGTAACTTGCAAATGACGAGGAATGAGGGATAGTTTACACTGTCACAAACAGTGACTTTCTCTAACTCACTGAGCGATGTCACACTGCTCTGTCAATCCCAGCAGCAGATGTTACAGAAGATGCCCTGGTCTTCTTCCTTCAGGATTAAGTCTTGTTTCTGGAACAGCAATGGTGGCTTTCCCTGACTCTGCTGCCTGACTTCTGCTGACATGGGGTTTCAGCTGAAGGAAGGCAGCCGTTTCCCCCTGCCTGGGGTCGAATTCCTTGTGAGGATATTTGTCTGCTATGAGTTTCATGATGTTGTTTTGTTTGTTTCAAGATATAGGGTCTTCCTTATGAATATCTGGGCTGGCCTCTAGCCAAAGCTAGCCTCAAATCCATAGCAATCCTTCTGCCTCCGCCTTCCAAATGTTGCTATAATGTGAGCTACCATGCCCAGCTCTACCTTTGGTTTTAAGAAAAAAAAAATTATCTCTTGCCACATTGAGGAGAAGCTTTAAGAAATCCTTTATACACTCTTCCTGAGACTGGGTTTACGTCATTAAACCCAACCCTGTTTTCTCCATTAGTGTTTTGGAAGAAACTCTGACTCTGTCTTCAGAGCTCATGTGAATTAAAGGGCTCTATTAATATAAAGACATCAAGATGAGGTTTAGGAAGTTAAAAGCACACTCTGTGGAAACATGTGGAAACATGACCTGACCTTTTTACCCAGAATTTATATCCCAGACCCACCAAGTGCGAGACACTGAAGTCAGCTGAAGCACTCGTTAAATATTTTATGTGCCTTGCCTCCGTCCCCTCAACTCCCACTCTGACTCAGCACAAGGTCAGGATTCCTGAGTTCATCTCAGTATATTTACTTTAATACTCCCTTTATGACAGCGAGAAAACGTGTGAGTCAGCCGATTAATCCAGCCACACAGGTCACTTGATGGGTGACTCAGTGTGGTCACATTGCTCCTGTTAATTACGCCCTTTGTTCTGTCATCTCCTTTCCTCTCTGGAATGTCCCGGGCCACATGCCTGTGGGCTTCTAGTAACAGAGATCTGGCCGGCACAGAGGTCCCTAGAACTTGGGGAGCTGACCAGAGAAGGATTAAGGTCATTCTTTGGGACCTGTGAGCTCCTAAGAGAATGACCCCTTTCAGGTTCTCCTCTGGCGACACCAACCCTCGTTCCATGTTCTATTCTCCTCTAGCTGTGGGTGTGTCCACCATGATGTCCTTACCGGAGCAGTGCTGGGCTTGTTCTTCACGCTTCCAGAGCTAATTGATCCTTTGTGTGTGAGTGTGGGGAAAGGAAGAAGGAGAGAGGGAGTATATGAATGTGTGTGTGTGTGTGTATATATATGTGTGTGTGAGTGTGTGAATGTATGTATGAGTATGTATGTGTGTTTATATATGTGTGTGTATGTATGAGTATGTATGTGTGAGTGTGTATGTGTGTGTGTGAATGGATGAGTGTACATGTGAGTGTGTTTGTGTAAGTGAGTGTGGATATGTGAATATGTGTGTGTGAGTGTGAATATATGTGTGAATGTGTGTGTGAATGAATGTATGAGTATGTATGTGTGTTTATGTATGTGAGAGTGTGTGTGCATGTATGTGTAAATGTGTATGTATGTGAATGTATGTGGGTGTGAATATATGTATGAGTATGTATGTGTATTTATGTGTGTGTATGTATGTGTGTGTATGTGAATGTGTATATGTATGTGTGTATGTGAGTGTGTGTGTATGTATGTATGAGTGTGTGTGTGAATGTATGAATGTACATGTGAGTGTCTTTGTGTGTGTATGATTGTGGATGTGTGTATTATGTATGAGTGTATGTGTGAGTGTGTGAATATATGTGTGAGTGTGTATGTGTGTGTGAGTGGGTGAAAAGGAGAAAGGAAAAGGAGTAGATGAGTGTATGTGTGTGAATGTGTGTGTCAATGTGTGAGTGTGTGAATGTACATGTGAGTGTGTGTGTAAGTGTGAGTTTAGGGGGAGGGAGAAGGAAAGAGAGAGTATATGAATGTATGTGTGTGTGAGTGTGTGTCAATGTGTGAGTGTGTGAATGTACATGTGAGTGTGTGTGTGAGTATGAGTTTAGGGGGAGGGAGAAGGAAAGAGAGAGTATATGAATGTGTGTGTGAGTATGTAAATTATGTGTTTGTATGTGCATGTATGTATGAATGTATATGTGAGTGTGTGCATATATGTGAGTGTGTGAATATATATATGTGTGAGAGAGAGCATGCATTTGAGTATGTGTGTGTTGCCTGTGTGCTGTACACACACCTTTTTTTTTCCTTTTTACAATTACCCAACTTCAGATATTTGCCATTTTACTATAGCAACAGAAAAACAATCCAATTCAGCCTGTCTGTTCCTCTGTGGAAGTGTGAACTCTGGAGGGCAGAAGTCAGAGCTGAATCCTGTGCGCAGCGTTGAATGCGGACCATCCCCATGAGCCTGTGACACAGAGAACACTCAGCATCCCTTTCTTTATTATTATCATCGCTGTCGTCGTCGATGGGGAAAAACAGCCCTAAGACCTGAAAACTTAAAACTGACTTTAGTGAAGAGGTACGGACGTTGCAGTTTGATTTCAGACTCTAAATTGTAATCACCAGTTTGCCCCGGGACGGTGATCTGTGGGTTAATCATGAAGTCACTACACAGGGAGACTGATTTTTCTCTGGGGAACAACTTTGCAAGAATGATTCCGAGCGGCTTGTACGGTTGCATCTGGTAGAGGGAAGAAAACAGAGTCTGGGCAGAGGAAAGAACCCCGGAAAGCACTTTTACAGAAAAACCTAGATGCTTCCCGTAAGAGGAATTCCTTTGAGGAATTGCTTCCATCTGATTGGTTGGTGGGGCATTGATGATTGATGTGGGCGGGCCCATCCCACTGTGGGCGTTGCCACCTTTAGGCGAGTAGCCCCGGGTTGTATAAGTGCACTGAGCTAGCTAGGAGGACAGGCCAGTGAACACCATTGTCCCCTCCATGGCCTCTGCCTCGGTTCTTGCCTCCAAGTTTTTGCTTGATGGGGTTCCGATGCTTCACAATGAACTGTAAAATGTGATATGAAATAAGCCCACCCCCTGACAAGCCGCTTTGGGCCATGGTTTTGGACAGAGGCAAAGGTATCAGTGAGGCATCCATCTCGAAATGTATCACAAGCTAAAATGGTTTCAGTTAGAGGAAACCTGATACAGTTTTCCTTACGTCTGATGACATACAGAAAAATCAGTCGTCCAGAACAGATAGGATTGGTGACTGTGGCTTCGAGGAGAGGCACCGGGTCTCAAGTGAACCTCAGATTTCTGACTTGAGGAAAGAGCATCATTGTCCAGCATTCCCTTTCTGCAGCATAAAATCGTAATAACCCTTTAAAAAAACTTTCAATGTTGAGTGTCTTAAACTTCAATTTTCACATCCTTAGAAATTGCATGTCCAAGAAAATTCGCTAAGCACATAACACAAAATGCGCAACTGAGCGTATTAATGAGATCACACAGCCGAGAGAGCACACGGCTGCCACCTTGCCCCACTCCCCACCTTACTCCCCCCCTGAAGTCCCCATTTTAGACCAAATGGTATCACACACCAATTGGATATCCCTGGCCTCTGCCTCCTATACAACCGTTTCTTCTTTCAGAACTGTCCTTGTGCCCTATAGCTACATTTGACAGAATTTGACGAGGAAGGTTTGTGCCAACCTGAAGATTGCACCAGCTTTGGCATCACACGAGTGAATGGGATGTACCAAGAACCTGCTCATGACCTTGAAAACACCGTTTCATTTCTTGATATTGACCTTCTGTGCACATTGTCCGGGGCTCACCATAGCCACCCCCACACCCCACACACTGGAATGATTGACAAGCTTCTCACCCAACTGAGCTCGGGCCTTTGGGTTGGATATAGAATTACTCATCCAATGGCTTTCATAGGATAGACATGTCAAGTAAAGAAAAGCTTGTAAATCACCAATTCATTTTTAAGAATGTCAGGTTTCTAATCTCTAATGAACCCGCTCTTGGTCTTTTGGCGGGTAAAGAGCAGGAGATTTATGAATCAAGGAGAACCTCTTTAGACTATTAGATTTGTTGAAATCTTGCTTTATATTTGTACCGAAACAGCAGAATTCTGGTCTTTCGTCTATTTTGAAAACTACTTGGTTGATGTTCTACATTATCTTTTAGTTTGCACAGTGTTCAAGTCTCGCACGCTTCTTGCTCTGCATCTGTCAACAGAGTGGTTGTTCTGATAAGTGTCTGGGGAGAAAAACATGAGGAACGTTTCATGAGGCTGAGGCAGGGGTGTGAGTGTGACGTCTACCCTGGTTACACAGCAGATTTCGGGGCAACCTGAACTAAACTGGGAAACCTTGTCTTAGGGTGAAATCAAATGAGTAAACTATAAAAGATCTATTGCATGACTGGCGGGCATTGCTGAGGCATTAGAAGGAATTATACGGGACTAGAAGGTGCACGCTCCTGGGTGTTTGCCGTGAATCAAACTGTGACTCCAAACACAGTATAAATACAGGAGAAAATTGTGATAACTACTTGTTATCACGTGACCGTGTGAACAACATACTTGATTCTGATGGGATAATTACACCTCAGACCCATGTTAGATAAGCATGCCTGAAGGAAAGATGTCATGCCCCCAAGGTGGTTGCTGGGTCCCTCTCTTCTCAGTAACCCTCAGCACGCTTGGATCATTTTTATCACGAAGGAGAAGAATACCTTGAAAGTGTTAGTTCTGATTTATGCTTATTGTATATGAAATATCAAAGGGACAATAAATAATTAGTAATTATAAAGGAGTTTAGAATTTACCTCTGGCATACACACACACACACACACACACACACACATGTACACCATCATCTAACGAATATTAGCTATCATCTCTTCCCCTTGAATCAGAATCCCAGAACCCTGCCATAAAACATCAAAAAAAAAAAAAAAAAAACTAAGCATCATTTCAGTCCCTGCAGGCACAGTATGGGAGGAAGTGGTCTTCCCTGTGTTTCTAGGGGGACTCTGAGTTATCAAGGGGGCTCTCCTCTGTGGAAAAGTAACGATAACCACCTATATCTCAAAGAGCAAAGAAGACATTTTATTCCTAGCAAGTATAATAATATTCTTCTATACAAAAGGAACGGTTGTTGCCTCCTTAAGATCCTTTCTTTTTGAAAGATGTCAACTCTTGCTCAGGTTTCAAGGGTCTCTTCTACTGTCCACTTTTAGTGAACTAGAACCAGGTGCACACACACCTACTGAGCTTTGATGGCCTTCCACAGTCGGGGAGTTGTCCCTAAGCTTGTTCTTGTATATGCTAACTAAACAAGAAGAAGGATTTTAGTTTATCAGTTTAGACTTGTGCTCAACAACTGTCCTAATTAGAGAAGTGACCTTTTTAAGGTATCTGAAGTATTCTTTAAAGGACATCATTACTTCTCGTTGTGACAGTAACAAATGGGAGAGACGGTTTGACCGGAATGGGGGAGAGTGACATGAAGTGACCCTTGTAAGGTTTCCGTGCCGTGAGCCGGGGGAACCTGCGCACAGCCTCCTGATGTTGTTCCGGCCTGTGTGACTCTAGATGTTTGAGTTCGAGTTTCTCACACACACCCGTCACGTGAAACAGCGTGTTAAGCAGCCAGCTCCTTATCGATCCCTGCAGACTACAGGAATGGCGGTGGAGCCCCGTGGTGACTCATGACTGTCATCTCATACTCAGGGGTCAAGGAGTGGGACCATGGGTTCAAGACCCGCATTGACTACGTAAGATTTTATCTCAAAAGCAAACAGAAGACGAGATGTGAGTTTACCTGCCAGGTGAGGACAAGTCTGGATTGTACCTCAGTGAACAAATATAAACTGTGACCCTGCATTTTGAGGGGCAGCCAAGGGTCTCCCCAGCTGTTCGTGATCTCTGACATGACCACCAGAGCCTTGTTCACAAATTGTATGTACCCTGCCATATTGGTTTCAGGAGTTACCTAGTTTCAAGTAAACGCTTTGTCACTTCATGGTCACTAGCAAGGACCCCCGAGGGTAAGGAGCATAGGAAGCTAAGCTGAGTCTATGTCCATGATGACGGGGAAAGGAAAACCTACTGTGCTGGGTCATAGTAGCTAAGGGCCTTTCAAAGGTGACAGCCATCTGGATTTGCCATAAACCTAGGGCCATGGGGAGTGACCTCAGAATCAAATCAAGCAGTTTCTATGAAGCATCTACTATATGGGGTCCATTGGACTTTAAATCACAGGGTTGCCATTCCTTTTATACATCACAAACTGAGATAAAAGAAAAAAATTTTTTAATTCTTTCGTGGGGTTCCTTCCTGTCTTTGATCATTTAAGTTCCGGATGAAAGACACACACACACCTTAAAATGCCTTTTGCAGCACAATGGCTGGGCAGCCACCTGCCCTTCTTGTTGGCATCAATCCCCACCGATAACCCCATGTTATTCCTCACCATGTTTCTCCTTGGCTGCTCTTAACTCCAATCAGTCAGCCCTCTGGGCGGAGTTCTCTTGGCCTGTGGCTCTCCCTGCTTCTCTTTTGTATGTTCTTACTATCCATGACCACTTCTGTCCCCTCTGCTCCTTCCTTGTGGCCTCAAGTCTGGGAAACCTAAACCCTGCCTGTGTCTCTTCTTCCCAGCTATTGGCCAATCAGCTATTAACCAATCAGAATTAACTAGGGGCGGGGTCCACCAGGCTACCTACAGGATCCAAACCATGGAGGCCAACATTAGCATTACAGTCAACACTAAAAGACAAAACCTCAACTGAGAACCAGAGTTTCTGAGAAGTCACACTAGGTTTTCTGACTCTAGAGCCCTTCCCTCTGAGCATAATACAGTGCCTCCTCAACATACTATATACATACGTGTACATACATATGCACACACACATTTGTGACAGTTGTGGAAAGGGTTTCTGTTCTCATGGCATAGAAACCTGGCAGGAGTCACTTCATGTCACCCTCCCCCATTCCAGCCAAAATGTGACTTTTTACCATTTGTTGCCATCACAACAAAAATTACAACAAAAAGTGATGATGTCCTTTAAAGAATACTCTAGATACCTAAAAAGTCATTTCTTCAATTAGAACAGTTGGACATTCTAAGATGATGAATTTAAGTCCCCTGAATTGTCAAAGGACATCAAAATTTAGCAGGGTGTGTGTACACCTGGGTTCCATGTGTTTACAAACAGAGACAGACAGACAGACAGATAGGAGAGAGAGACAGGTAAGACTCTCATGAAAGATGAAGTTAAAATGCAAGTTTATGCCGGATTTTTTTTTCTACCTTGTCACCTGAGGTCTTGTAAGAATGTACAGCGTACAGAGTTTATGCTAAGGTGTTTAGTCAAGAGTCACATGGATGGCCCTTGAAGCCTTTACTTTGACCTTAAATTTGTTGGGATGAGATTAATTGCACCAACGGGATTTTTTTTCCTGTTATTGTTTGGAAATCTTAGCCAAGAAATGTTTTCTTTCTGGCCTTGCTACCTGAAACATGGGTAACTGAGCAGAACTCCTCCGTGGCCTTTGATCCCATTAGAGAGTTTAAATCAGTGCCCAGTTCTTTGGATGAAAACTGATATTAAAAACACACACACACCAGGCTGAAGTCACAGGAGATTGTAATGTATACATTCAGAGTCCCAACTTGGGGGGATTGAGTTCCTGTTGACTACAGTACCCCATGCGCAGGCTCCCTTTTGCACAGGAGTGGTTCTTAGTCTCCACATGCTCATATGTCATGGACAGAGCAATATTTAAAATTCCTAAATCCACAATAGAGATTGAGACACTGTCCGAGCCTGGTATACGCAGAGCCATCCAGTATCCGAAGGAAACCAGGGGACAGATGCAGCTAATGAACTTGAATTTCTCGGCATTTACGAGTGACTCCGATGTCTTCTTCCCATGGTAATTTACCTCCCGTGAGCCTTCATCTCATCAGTTTGGCCTTCTGTTGTTGTCGAGGTCTGAACTAATAACCTTGTCAGTCGAGATGGACCCCTTTGATCTACGTCTCCGTTTCCTAAGAGTGACCATGGCTGTTCCCTCTCCACAGTACTCAGCAGATGCTCTTAGTAGCTATAGCAACTGCCTCAGGCCCCTCGGGCACAGCAGCTCAGTTTGCTCTTAGGAACATGGAAGGCTTAAAGTAGCAGATGTACAGCTTGGTCTTTATGTGGGTCCCCCAACAACTGGAGCAGGGATGGTCCCTGACTCTGTTGCCTGCCTGTGGATCCTGTACTTGCCTACTTTCTCTGGTCTCAGTGAGAGAAAATGTGCCTAGTCCTGTAGTGCTAATCTACTGGGGCAGGGGGATGATCACTAGGAAACCCCTCCTCAGAGGAGAAGAGGAGGAGGCAATGGGGGAAGAGCTACAAGGTGAGGGGGGGGACTTGGAAAAGAGAGGAGCTGATACTGGGATGTAAAGTAAATAAATATATATTTTTAAAGTTTCCTATATACATAGCCAAAGCGACCATGCTGGGTAGATTGACAGTCCTACATCCCAGGCATCTGCCCCCAGGGAGCTTGGAAACCTATACAGCCTGGCGCTCCTATTACAATCCCACACAGTAGATGGAGCCACACCATGAACTCTTTCCACGATCTACAGATGACTGCAGGATGAACTGAAGACAGAGATGAACATGTGTGGATGTGGCTCCCTTTAAAATAATTTACAGAGTTTGCTGAAGACAATGTTCAAACATCTCTTCACCAACTCTGGATAAGCAGAGGGAAGAGTCAGTTCTGAGGTCTGGTCTTCTAAAAAATCGTACCAGTGCAGAGGTAGAAGCATGTGGACCTTGAGTGGGCTCCCACCCATGCAGACTGTAAGCAGATCACTGCCCTGCAGCTCGAGAAGTGTTTTCTTAAGGAACCAGGTTCATCACCTCTGACTTTGCTGCTTGGGAAGTCACCACAAAATCTCTGATTGTATTGAAGAGGAGCACTGGTTGCTCGAATTCTCCCCTTCTCAGCTTTTTGTTGTTGTTGTTTTGTTTTTTTTTATTATTATTAATTTTTTTGCTTTTTTTTCTATTTATTTTCCTATTGTTGCTGTTGTGTGTAGGGTGTATACGGGACATGCATGTGCATTATTGCTGGCCTCCGTCTTTTGAGGAAGACAGTGGCGTAGGCTGTTCTCCTCCCTCAGCCTGCCTAATGCCTGTATGGATTGTTATAACACCACCATGCCTGGCTTTCAACTCACCTTCCAAGCAAGCTCACCCTGTGTGCTCTTGTGCACCACCCACTGTCTCCCACAAGGTCTGATAAGACTTGTGGGGCAGTCATCCGGGCTGTCATTCATTTGTTGCTGAAAATCCTAGAGAGGCCACAAGGCCTTGCTCCTCAGTCTGAGAAAGCGTTTTGTGGTAATAAGGACAGGTCGTGTTGGGTTTCTACTATGTGGTACAAGTCGTTCTAAAGTGAGTGGTCTTTAAAATGTATAAAACTTAGAAACAAACTTTCTCATACATTGTAACTTTTGCATCTTCTATCTTAAGTGAGTGTCTTTAAAATGTATAAAACTTAGAAACAAAGTTTTTCACACTTTGTAATTTTCCCCCATCAATTTCTCTGTCTTTGTAGAGCAAGGAGATTGCGTTCCAGCTGCACGAGGACTTAATGAAGGTTCTTAACGAGCTTTACACGGTGAGTTCATGGTCTTTATTCTCTGTGGGTTTCTTGCATTGTATGTCTGGTTTGCGGGAGCTGCTCACTTTTAAACTTCCTCCAAGCTGAAGTGTTGGTTGATGCTCTTCTTGTTAAACCTAGGAAGAGGGTAACCATGTGCACAGCACACACCTGCCCGCCCCTCCTCGCTGAGAGACGCCAGTCATTTAACTTAGCATTCACACACACACACACACACACACACACTCACACACACACAGTTAAATAGTTTTAAAAAACAGAACATAGATTCCTCAATTAGACAAGTTTTAAGTGTTTAGATTATATGAGATATGTATTCAGTTTTTTAATATTTTCCTTTAAATTGTCATTCTCAGATGTGAGCAATTTAGAGTTGCTTTGTTATAGGTACTTTGATTTCTGTCTATTCATTTCTATTTTACAGAATTGAGGATTAACCCTAGGATCACTTTCATACATAGAATACAGAGCTGGTTCTAATTTTTTCTTTATTCTCTTCCCTATGCCCCTCCTCTATGTCAGTTCAAATGGTTCTTTGGTAATGACACTAAACTAAATTTTTTGGCATGGAGATATCTTTATATCTTGTAATAATTTACTTTATTTGACTTACATCTTATTAAGGGAACTATATGTCATCATTAAAAAAACAAGTCAAAACCGCTTTATTTTTTTATTCTTTTAAATTGCCAATATTTTTTTAATTTAAAATTTTATTTTTTCCTCAAAAGACATTTGTATACAATGAAATTTGATCAATCACATTTCTAGTGTCCATTAATACTTGTTGATTAAAGGAGTTTATTAGCTATTTAAACCTTTTAAAAAGTAACATTTTAATAAAATGCACTAAAGCTGTTTCTTCTTAAGATTTGTTCTTATCTACATGTGTGTGTGTGTGTGTGTGTGTGTGTGTGTGTGTGTGTGTGAGCACAAGTCATGTATGTACCCATGCCTGGCATATTCAGAAAAGGTGTCAGATTTCCTGGAGCCGAAGTTATGGGTAGTTGTGAGCTGCCTGAAGTAGGGGGTGGGAACTGAACTCAGGTCCTCTGGATCATTCTAAACTTTGGAGCCATCCCTCCAGGTCCTTTCTGAGACTTTTGTATCCAGATCATATTGGAGGATGCAGTTACATTTTGTATGAACATAACTATATTTTCACAGAACACATTTGCTGCATTTTTATGTTGGACTGAATAAATAATGTCTCTGTTAATTTCTCCTTCAGAAACTTTGATTACATGCAGCCTGCAAAATTTTCATGCTATAAGGCCTAGCAGTATACTAAGTACCTCATGAAACTGACTTTTAGATGACATAGGCCAGTTGCCCTGCCCGTGATTTATGGGATTTATCAATTTCTAATGACCCAAGGTTTCAACCATTTCTAGAAACTTCTTAATTTAAAGTTAAATGAGCTTTGTGCCTCTGAGAAAGGCCCAAGAAGAGTGCATGTTGTGTTTGACTGAACTACTTCAAAGTGAAGACTGTATTGTACTCTCTGGAGTTCTCCTGCCTTGGGCATTGTTTGCCTAGAAATCCAAACCCACCGCCCAGAGTCTACTTGTCATAACACCATAAACAGGAGCTTTGTATCATTGTGATGTTGGAGACGTAGGAGTTAGGCCTCATCACCAGATATGAAGTGAAATCTCTCCAGTCTTACCTGGGTCCCTCTGTCCGCTGGGCTTGGGTATTTGGCAGGCCCTGGGAGTCGGATCGAGTGAGCTGACACACGTCCTCAGAAGTATAATCAGCATTAGTCTGAAGCAGACAGGTCCTGGAGAAGGTTATTGGAGATTGGATAACCTTGTCAGTCATTCAACCCCTCAGAGGCAGTGTGGCAATTAAGAGATAGGGGGAAACGATTGAGATCATTTTGAGCTCCAAGAAAGAAGAAAATTCACTTCAAAGGACATGCTCAATGGAGACCACCGATCACCTTCAGTGAGAACGTCCCCTACTCCCCCCACCTGCCTTACACATACATGCACACTACACCACACACACTCACAGCACATACTACACACACACACTTTCAAAGATATGTCTCTTCCTATACTTTATATTAGAGACACACACATTCCAACCTGCCCAAATGAAATCATTGCATTTTACATACTCAGTTTACATGATGAAAGCACAAATGTGGAGGGTGGTTGAACCAGGGATTGAACCAGGGGTTAGTTTAACCACTGCCTAGTATTTTGCTTAGGAGCAAATAACTTGGTTATATCTCATGTAGAATTATTTTATAGTTGATGATGTCATAATGGTCACTAAAGTAAAGTATACAGTACATTGCCTTGGGGAATTTAGTTGCTATTTAATTTTCAAGTCAGACAAATATTTATCCCTCCTTTGCTCGCAGACCGTAGAACCCATCTGGGAATTCGGGGGGGTGAATATTTGGAAAATATATGAACTTATTTATGAGTTGGCTATTTTAGATCACAGCCTTAGAGTGGGCGCCCGTCTTACGCGTGGACTTCCCACTCTGAAATGTTGCTGCCACATATTATTCTGACATTCCAGAAGGCTTTGACCTGGGACATGCAGATGCTCAGCCAAACGATAGAGTGACGTTTCTGTAATCGCTCATACATTAGAACTGAATCTAACATGTCTACGTTGTATGGTGATGCCGTAACATACTATGTAATGCTTTGACAATGGAGTAAGAAAAACAAAGCAAAAAAGCCCTACGGTTCTGAACAGGGGAGAGAGGATCATGGCCGAAGACTGACATTTACTAGTCAAGACGAGCCATCATAGGAGAAGTGGTCTTGAAGATGTGCAAGCTAGCTCCTTCTCTATGTTTGTCCCATCTTGCTTTTGTTTGGGAAAAAAAAAAAAAATGTGGATCCAAAATGGACTCGAGGCTCTAGTTGGATTTTTTAGACTACAAGGGACGAGCCAAAGCACTTAAGCTTATTTTGGCCTTGAATAACAGAGATGCCCAAAATAACGGCACAAACACATTAGACGTTTGCGCTCTCTCCTGAGAGTTTGAAGACTGTGAGCACACAGCTGATATCCAAAAGGCTTCAGGCTGTTGTTCGGAAATACCCAATTGCAGCCTCTGTCCTTGGGGTCTGGATAGCTACAGGACCTCTGCATTCCAGGAAACAGTGGAGAAAGGGAGGAGCAGGCCTATCTGTCAGGCAGAAAACTTGTGTATCTCATGGGCCAGAACTCAGATGATCCCTGAGAGCTTCAAGGACATCTAGAAATTGCAGTCTTTTGCTAGGCAGCTCATTGCTAACGGTTGTTTGTCGTTTGTTTCACAGGGATTTAGGAAGTTACTCATAGATAAGTCATGCCTCCCAAAGTAGCTAACAGTTACTGCATACTTACTGTGCACGCATTTGTTTTTAAGCTCACACATTACGTGATCTCCGCACAGCATCCAGGAGGTGGTTAGCTCATTATCCTCATTCTGTACTTGTAGAACCTAAGGGCATAGTGAGGCTTGCCGGGGCTTGCACAGTCTCCAGCAAAGTGAGAGCTCAAACCACATCTGGCTCCAGAGCCTGCAGCCTTCACGGCCTCTTGGTTTCTCTTGGTGTAGTTTTAGGGAATCATCCTGAAACCAGATCTCTACATGTTACTGTCTCCCCCAAATGACGATACATTAAGTAATTTTTGACCTGCCCATTAGTACATGTTTATGAGTCAAGAGTGTTAATGTTGCTTTAATAAAAAATAAACAAAAAGTAAGTGAAAATCAAAACCTGTACCCGGCTGGCGATCTGTCCTGCTTAGCAATGTTCATCCAAATAAATAGCTAATGGGGGGGGGGACTAGTGGGTCAAAGGTGAAGGTGTATCCAGGATTCTCAGACTCTATTTCTGAGTCTTGGCTAGAGAGTACTTCATGAGTTAAACGTTAAAGGTTGATAGTGGGATTAAGAATCTAGCAATAGGCTCGGTGGTGGTAGTACGCACCTTTAATCCTAGTACTCTGGAGGCAGTATTTCTAAATTCAAGGCCAGCCTGGTCTACAAAGCTAGTTCAAGACAACCAAGGCTATGTAGAAAGAACCTGTCTAGAAAAATCTAAAAAGAGGAGGAGGAGGAAGAGAGTGAGGAAGGAGAGGAAGGGAAGGAAAAAGTAGAAGAAGAGAAGGAGGAGGAAGAGGAGGGAAAGGAGGAGGAAGAGGAGGCAGAGGAAGAGGAGAAGGGGAAAGGAGAGGAAAAAGAGAAGGGGGAAGGAGAGGAAGAGGAGGAGTGTTAAAATGGCTAGCCATCTGCAAACCTGTATTTGTATCCCAGCTCGGGTCACTGCTATCTGTATGGTCCTGAGAAAGCACTTCAGCTCTCTGAATGTCTATAGTAGACATGGTTTCTCCAGAGAATCTCAACCAGTGAGGCAGAGAGGCTGAATGTGACTGTGAGGGTGTATGCATGTGTGAGTGAATGTTCACACATGTGTCCGTACATGCATACAAAGTAATTTCGTGACAGGGTCTCAGATAGCTCAGGCTAGCTTCGAACTCATTCTATAGTGGAGGCTAACCTTGAACACCTAATGGAAAGAAGAATGTGGTCACCTCCCAAGTGCTGGGATAACAGGCGGGTGGTACATGCTCAGTCTAGTTATCACAGTTGTGGAGGATACGCACACCGCAAGACCTTGAGCTAGGGAACTGGAGACCCCAGAGCATCAATGAGTTTCTAGTCTGTGTCCAAAAGCCTGAGAAAACCTGGAGGGCTGGCACTGTAAATCCCAGTCAGATTCCATGTGTAAGACTCAGAGTCCCAGCCGCAGGCCAGCACACAGCACCTGGAGTTAGCATTTCCTGTTCTGCTCTGTGCAGTGCAGGCCACGGATGGATTGCATATGTGTCAGGGAAAGCGATCTGTTTTACACAGTGCCCTGGCTTAAATGGTAATACCATCTCAGAGACAGACCTATGGTGATGTTTAACAAAGTAACCAGGCAGCCCATGGCCTTGTCAGGATGGCATTTAAAATTAGCCACCATACCATCTGATAAAGCATCAGAGAAGGGGAGGGCTGGATGGCTCTTAAACCACACCCCTCCCACCTCTTTCTCATCTGCAGTGACAGCCATAACAGTAGCCACTTACTCGAAAGGGTAAATGTTACAAAGAGAATGTTACAAAGACTAATTGTTCATTCCAGACTTTTTGACTGTTTTCTACAAGAGGCGCTGTTCCATGGGCTAGAGTGGGATCTATGAATAAAATACAGTGTATCTATATCAAGTTCTACTGAGAAGATGTGATCAGAAAAATCAAATGGTGGTGTGTATGTTATGAGGACTGAGGGTCGAGAGCTAACCCAAAGGCATTCCGGACTGTGGGTAAATGCCAGGTGCCCATTCCTGTTGTCATCAGCATCGTTGTCTTAGTCACCAGTGGGCAGGGATGGTCACCAGTCCCTCTCTGTCAGATAGAGGTCAGGGACGGTGTTACTGGTGGCCATCACATAGTTTTTACACATGTGCAAGTTGAATCTAACTTTCTATACTGCGTGGAGCCAGATCCGACTTTTGAGTATCTGATTGACTTTAACAGATGAGCTCAGTATTTACTTTAAGCACTTGAGATCCAAAAGGTCCAAAATGTTTAAACATCAGGTTGACACTCTAAATTTGGGGGTTAACAGATTTTAGACTTGGGGGTCATGATTTACTCAGCCTTTTTTTTTTTTTTTTTTTTTTTTTTTTCTTTTTGCCCTTAGAGTGAATGGGGGGAGGGGAGCAAAGGAGGCAATTTGGGTAAGAAAACTAAATCAATTGTACCAGGAGGGTGCTGGGGAGCTGGGTGAGGAAAAACTGAGACCCAGGGAATATGACACTGGGGGTTAGAGGGAGCATTCAAAACCAAAGTGTCTTCAATCACCCCCAATAAAGGCTTTGTCCTAATAGCAAAATCTTAGGTTAAAGTCAAGGTTACCCTGTATTTTAAATTGTCATAAACATATGAGTACAACTGTTTGTCTTCTGTTAGTGTTTCGGTACATTCTGTAGGCTTTATGGCACTTTACAAAACTGTTCAGTGTCTGTAGTGAGCTAATCCTCATAAAGGTGAACAGAAGCACAGAATAGGCACACAGGAAACTGATGGTTCATTGTGTGTAATCGATCCTCGTTGTGCAGCAGGAGAGGCTCCCATGACTACTTGAGAGGTAATCCATCCTCAGGGTCTCTTCAATCATGAGGAAGAGGCCTGAGGAAATGGAGTTCGCTCACCCCGATGTTCACACAGGCATATCCATCGTGATGCTGACTTCACATAGCAGCCCCAAGACATAGGCAGACCTAATCTCAGTTTCACAAGCAGGGACTAGGGCTGAACAATTAGCTCAGGGTCACACAGACAGTGCGTGACTCATCTGTCTAATCCAAGCTCTTTCTCCAAAACCTGTCATTCCTCTGGACCTCTGCCTTAGGGAGGATACCAGGAGAGGCAGGAGGAGGTGTGTGTGTGTGTGTGTGTGTGTGTGTGTGTTTATAAGAGAGAGAAAGGGTGTGTGAGAGAGAGAATGAGTGTGTATGCGTGAGAGAGTGTTGGTGTGAGAGAGTATATGTGTATGCATATTTATGAGAGAGGGGTGTATGAGAGAGAGTGTAGATTCGAGAAAGTGTGTGTGAGTTTGTGTGAGAGAGAATGAGAGAGTATGTATGTGTGAGCATGTATATATGTGAGTGTGTGTGTACATCTGTGTGTATGTATATAAGAGAGGGAGGTGTGTGTGAGAGTCTATGAATGTGTGTGTGAGAGAGAAAGAATGAGTGTGTATGTAAGTGTGTGTGTGTGTGTGTAAGAGAGTATGTGTATATGCATGTTTGTAAGAAAGGGAAGGTGTGTGAGAAAGTGTATGTGTGGGAGAGAAAGAGTGTGTATGTGAGAGTGTGTGTGTAAGAGAGACAGAGAGTATGTGTATGAGAGAGAGAGAGAGAGAGAGAGAGTGTGTGTGTGTGTGTGTGTAAGAGAGAGAGAGAGAGACCTGGGTGTATCTATCAATTACTTTACGGGCATTGTCTCTCATTTAGCCTGAACAGGGCACTGTTCATATGGTGTGTCTGTACCAGTTCAGACTGGTTTTTGCCGAGTTCAGCTGTTTGATTCTTTCATCTCTGTTTTCTGCCCACTGAGCCTCATCCCCTTTGTCCAGTGACATCAATGGCAGATAGAAGCTGTCTTGGGCACCGTCCCAGAGGCTTATAGGAAGTTACTGGAGACAATCTGAGCACAGTCATCCTGGCCTTCACATGTGAAGCACATAGCTTCATGTGAGAACACAGATGATAGTTATTGTTTTGCTGAGAATAAGGATGGTGCTATTATTACTTTGAGCTTTTCTTGAAACTTCAGCCTCAGAGAACTATAAGGAAGTCTCCAGTTGGTCTTGAGTTTACAAAGCAGGAGCCTATCAGCTCCTGAGGAAGCAAGCCCCAGGCAAGGTCGGAGGCTTTGAAAGAGCCTAACTGCCTTATATCAGATTTTTCTCAAAGAACTGTGTGTGTGTGTGTGTGTGTGTGTGTGTGTGTGTGTGTGTTTTACTTCTTTTACCTCAAGGGCATGTGGAGTATTTGGAATCTATATTTCTGTAATGAAAATGAACTCCTTTGAGATGAACTACACAGAGGACTGAGCCTCAGAGCAAAGCCCTGAACAGAAAGAAATAAGGAGACAGGAATGTGTAAAAAGTCTCCCACTCTGAAACCCTCATTGCAATACCACGTTCCCCATGAAGCTACGTGCAAAGAGGGTTTTCAAGAGCACTCTGCTTAGACGCTGAACTGTTTCCATTGTATCCATCCGATTTGGCTGGTGGCTACTTGAATGGAAACAAAAAGGTGCAGGCATCATGGGGTTCCTTGTCAGTAACCCCAGAACTGTCAGGGAAGGTTAGCAAATCTGAAGGGCTTTGTGTTTATACCCAGAGACCGAAGCTTAGAGAAGGCTCAGTGGTTAAGAGAACTAACTATTCTTCCAGAGTTCCTGAGTTCAAGTGCTAGCACCCACATGGTGGCTCACAACCATCTGTAATGGGATCCGATGCCCTCTTCTGGTGTCTAAAGACAGCGACATGCTCATATACACGAAATAAGTTAAATAAATCTTAAAGATAAATAAAGTTAACATTTCATGGATCTCTGAGGACAGCTGTTTGACGATTTTACAGAGATATAGTTTAGGGCACTCCACTAGTTAATGACGGCTAGTACCCCTTAGTTTCTGCTAAGAGTTCATTTTATTAATGAGATTTGAAAATAACTTTTGGCTGGTGCTTCTGCCCCACAAATCCATGGACACAAGTATGACTGTCTAAGTGAACAATATGAACTTATTTCCCCAAAATTATTTGGTTTGAAAGTGAAACAGAACATGCATATTTTACTGATTCTTTTTTTTTTTTTTTTTTAATATTAAAGAATGTTTTGTACTGAGGATGTTTGGAATCCACAAAGTATTTTACCCAGAGTGTTGTATTCTGGAGTGTAGAATAATGGCTCTTAAATGATTAGAATTTGTTACTGACAGACATCTTAATTTATATTTTTTCAGCTAACCAGGCTGCGGAGCTTCATTCGCTGTTGTTCATCGAACCTATATAAACATAATAAAAATATAATGCTAAATGTACACAGCACAGCCAGAAATAGAATAAACACTTTTCCTCAACCATCTCAAAACAGGACTAGAAATGATTCTCAGGAGAAAGAAAATAAATCATATAAAGGAAATCAAGATCTAAGCCAATTGTATTTGGTGAACCACTTCAGTCTGTCTAAATTCACGTGGTTTCTGCCTCATGTGATAGTCTGGATTTAATATGCCCATAGGCTGGTAGAATTTTTATACTAAATTGTTGTCTAGAAATCAACTTAATCTCCTCCTTTTGGAAGTAGAGTCTCAGAGCTAATTCATGGCCATGTTGGAAGTGAAGTGCAGGGCTTGAATTCAGACTAGCAATGGGTTCCTGTGAGGTGGGGGCTGTGCCAGAGCAGGAAACTGAGCCAGTTCAGAGGCCGGTGCTTCTGTCCCTCCCTCCTGGCTCTGTTCTGAGCCATTTACATAATTAGCTCTTTCAACTCTTCTGGCTGGAAGCTGAGCCAGGGAGACAGAAGTATCTTGCCCAACAAGACAGGAAGTCCCAGACCAGGCTGAGGCTGTGCTTTTAGCCCATATCCTGTACCTTTTTATTAGTGATTTTACCGCCAAGCAGACCTCACAGTTGGCCACCATATCTGAGATTTCTTTCATTTGTGGAGTCAACCCATCATAGATCACAAATAGTCCCCAAACCAGCATCTCTACTGGACAGTTATAAACCTGGTATTCTCACAGTCCTCTGGGTGACAAAGTATAGCACCTACGTACCCAACGTGTGCACTGCACTGGGTATTGTAAGTCATCTAGGGAGGATTTAAAGTATGTTGGAGGGTGTGCAAAGATTCTGTACAAATATATGTCCTTTAATGTAGAGGACTTGGACATCCATACCCCGGTTTCCGGTACCTATGAGGCCTTGTGGAACCAGTCCCCTGGGGATGTTGAAGGACATTATGCGGTAAAGGATGGGTAACACCAGCAGGCCTTAGTGGTGCCAAGAAAAGTCTGCAGAGTCTAAACCAGAGTCCTAAGGACAGTGTGTTGTGTTTTATAAAAACAGAGAGAGAAGGAATATACTCAGTGGATGTATAACCAGGTGTCAGGGAAGGGGGTGACTCCGCAGGTCCATCCCCAGAGGGACCAGCCTCAGGATGGGATAGTATAGAATGGAGTTTGTTCAGGGCATGGGAGGGGAGTTGAGAGGGTAGTAGAGACAAAGAAAGTAGAGAAGTAGAGGCAGGATAGGACTTTGTGGAGAGAGAAGGGGGAGGGAAGGGGAGGGGAAGGGAGGGGAGGGGAGGGAGGGGGAACAGGAGGGAGAAGACAGGGAAAGCAAGAAGGCAAGGTAGCAGGAGAGAGCAGAGGGGTCAAGCAACCCCTTTTATAGTGAGTCAGGCACACCTGGCTGTTGCCAGTTAACTATGGGGTAGGGCTTAGACTAAAAGCTAACACAGTGAGTCTTAGAGTAATGGGGGTGATAAGAGAAAGATTTGGGTATCCAATCATTGGAGCTGCAGGGTCAAAGCACAGAGTGGGAAAAGGCTTAGGTCCATTCACAGGTTTCCCCCGGAGTCCTATCTAGGAAGAAAATAGGCTGGATGGTTTCTGTGGCAGTTATTAGATGAGGTTATACAACAGAACTACAGGCAAGGTATAGGGAGATGGCTCAGTGGGTAAAATGGTGGCCCCACCATCATGAAGAGCAGAGTTCAGCCCCCACTCCCCCAGCCCCTGACAGAAAACACCAAGCACAGTGGCTTCTGCCTGTAACCCCAGCTCTGGAAGGTGATACAATGCCTGGGGTGGGGGGTTAGCTACAGGGAGATGGAGAGGGTATCTGGCATTGGCCTCCCCACACATGCACAGTCACACAAGCACACAATTATATAGAATTTAAAAAATAAATAAAGGCTAGATTCTAACCAGAAGCAGGCTGAGAATACAAAGCTTGCTCAGATTCACAAAGGGCCTTTGCCCCCTCCCTCCCCCCCTCCCTCCCTTCCCTCACTCCCCTCCCTCCCTTTCTTCTTCAGGACAGAGTGAGAAGCATTCAGTTTGAGACTAAAGAAGAGAGGTGTCAAATTTCAGACTATTGTTCATTAAAAGAAAAGGATTCCCTTGCAGAGTTCCCATTCCCATTTACCGTGGTGCTGAGTGAGAGGCTTTAAAGACTTCTAAGAACCCAAGGGTTTTGTGTCCTCCCTTTAGGCTTTTCGTGAATAAACCCGCAGTCACTTGGATGCCTAGCCCATGCGTGCAACCTGGAAGTCCTGAGAGCCATTTCCCTGGAGAGAGCTGTGTCTTAAAGTGGCAGGTGACTCTGAGGTTCTTCTGTATTTAAGGGCCTTTATCCTGTGTCTGCTTCTCCCTGCAGCACCCCCAGATGTTCCAACTGCCTAGTTTGCCACTGGAGGCTGCTGTCTATTTCCTGCCACTCTCATTCAGGGTGGCCCTGGTTGGTGTGGATTCCGTCTACAAACAATAGATTAAACTTGTATTCTAGTGCCTCTGAGCTTCCTATGAAAGCTCTTTTCAATACCAGGACTTTCTGAATGGCCCTCTATTACTGACTTACCCCCACTGACTTGTAAGGCAAGGATTAAGTCTCTTTGTAGGTCAGTTCCTTTGATCCACCAAACAAACTAAAGAAACTAAAGAAAAGAGATCCTTTTTGTCCCCAGCATCTCCCAGGCATGGAGGCAATGCCTGGGCTCTGCTCTTGTGACAGTGACCATGACTGAGTCTCCAGGTGGCTAGGAAACTCAGAAATTCAGTCTCTCACACCTCGGAGACTGGCTGAGGGTTTCGCTGTCTGGTTAGGGCCTCCTGGCCTTTCTTTCTGGCTCATAGGACCCCACCGTGTTTCCACATAGTGGGCAAGACTCACTTCAAATCTCATTTGTAGGCAGCAATTCCATTTATGACAACCCCACCCTCGTGGCTTAATTACTCTACATTTCTCCTAATCCTGTGACCTTGGGGGGTTAAAATACTGAAATATGAATTTGGAGTAAAGCCACAATAGACATGAAAGAACAGTGGAATATTTTATTAATTGCAATAGCATTTATTAAGCGTCCATTGTGCTGGCTACAATTTTACAAGCTATGGGCTATATTCGTTTTCTTGCCAAAATAACTGCTGTGTTTATAAAAAGATAAAGAAAATGGGGGCGGTATGTTCTATGGAGGTGTGGGGGAAGAGGGATGCCCCCAGTAAACCCATGTTGAGGCATCCCTTCCTCCTGAGGAACCAGCCACACATGGTATAGTATAGAATAGAGTTTATTCAGGGCATGGGGAGGGGAGTTAAGAGGTAGTGGGGGGGGAGAGGAAGAAAGAGGAGGAGGAGAGAAGAGTAGAGGCTGGCCATGTGCACATGGAGAGAGGGGGAAGCGATTGGGGAGAGAGCAGTGGCAGGAAAGCAAGAGCAAGAGGGGAGCAAGAGTGAGGAGGGAGCCCCTTCTATAGTGCCAGGCAACTGTGGGGCGGAGCATACCTAGCTGTTGCCAGGTAACTAACTATGGGGCGGAGCATACCTGGCTGTTGCCAGGTAACTGTGGGGCAGAGCACAGACAGAAATCTAACAATAACCTTTTACCTGATTTTTCTTATTCCTGGTTTAGAGATGCTAAGCTTTGGACTCAATAGTCTGATTCCTGAGCTTATTATCAAAGTCATTATATCAAATAGAGTGGACTGTCATTAAGACAGTATGCTTGTTTTTGTAGAGGGTGTCTTTGCCATAAGCACACGCAAAGGGACAGCAATTGTGACATTACAGGATTTAGAGAATGCAACTGTTTGACATTCACCAAAATCTCTGAATCTGTGCCCTGAGTTAATTGGAGAATCCTCCAAGTGTTATTGCCTCGGCTCTAAGACGGTTTCAGGGTTGTTTTTGTCGCACGCAGACTGCTTGGGAGGGCCCCCTCAGCACACGTCAGAGTCCTGGGAGCAATGGATGGACACATAGTCCTTATGGTGCTGATCCAGGCTAGAAAGATATTCCTGTGTGTGGTGTTCGGTCCGAGGCGGCATAGCTGCCTCCCCTCTGCAAGCTACCTGAGGAAGACAACACCTCCATTACTTATAAAGGACAGGTAGAAAAGACACTCCACAAGAAAGGGCTATGTTTTAATTAGGATTTTACTGCTGTGAACAGACACCATGACCAAGGCAAGTCTTACAAGGACAACATCTAATTGGGGCTGGCTTACCGGCCCAGAGGTTCAAGGTGGGAGCACAACAGCATCCAGGCAGGAGTGGTGCAGGAGGAGCTGCAAGTTCTATGTCTACATCTGAAGGCTGCTAGAAGACTGGCTTTCAGGCAGCTAGGAAAAGGGTCTTAAAGCCCACACCCACAGTGACACACCTACTCCAACAAGGCCACACCTACTCCAACAAGGCCACACCTACTCCAACAAGGCCACACCTACTCCAACAAGGCCACACCTACTCCAACACGGCCACACCCACTTCAACACGGCCACACCTCCTAACCATGCCACTCCCTAGGCCAAGCATATTCAAACCATCACTGGCTGGATAATCGAAAGCTCATGCCACCCACAGGAACTCCATGCCCCTGTGGGACTGCAAGAACATTGCCCACTCTGTGATCTAAAAATAAGTGTTGAATAAGCTGGCCTTTAAAAAAAACCTCTAGCCCTGCCTCTTGACCTGTCTACAATGAAATACTTAAGAAAACGAGAAAGGAACAATTTTGGAGAAATAGTTTATTAAGTAAGATGACGTTTCGTATGAGAAGTCTCTGGTAATTCTAAAGTGAGTATGTATTTTAGTAACCATTAAATTATTTTATTGTACTTATGAAAAAAATTACCTTATGCACTGATAAACTAACAGAGGCAAAAAATATCGCATGTTGTCACGTATGTGTTACAAAACATGTATCACTGATGAGCTAAGACATTGATAAAGTCAAATGGGACAAGGCTTCCTTGGGGTCCAAAGAAGGGGACTTGAGGACTTCGGCTGGGTACACATGCTCATCACACATCCCGTAGAGATGAAGAGGACCAACAACCAACCCTTGCCCATGTCTCAAAGCCTTAAGTTAGAAACCCTCTCTGGTAACTGTTGAGAATAGCACAAACTCAGATTAAGATTAATCAACTCGCTCTTTCTCTTGTTACAAATAAAAACATTTTCTTTCTAATGAGGCATAAAATAATTTATCCTTTTAAAGCTAAGTTACCCATTTTTCACTAAAAGGTTTTATTAAAGTAGCAAAGTCTTAGAAACTAATTGTAATTAATACTAACACTTTAAAAATTATTATTCTGTTTAGCAGTTCCGATGTGACTAATGCCCCACTTTAATGCAAATGTAAGAGTAAAAGACAGAAGCATATCACGTCTCTGTATGTCAGCCCTACACTGCCAAAGAATACTGGGCTTTGCTCCCTAATGAGCCTTTCATGATTGATCAATAATCAGTTTGAGAGCTAATTAAAGTCACTAGAATGATAGATTTCCCCAAGTATGGTTCATCAATACAGCAGTGAGCAAGAGAGCCTACAGGGCGGGGTGGGGGTGGGGAGCATTGTTCTTTTCTGGGTGTGTTCTGTGACACAAAGTAAATGTGTTACAGAACCAAACCCCGCAGAGGATTCTAAAGCAATCTGATAGTGTGGCGGCCTGCCTGCCGGCTCCATCACTAGAGGCGGAAGCAGATGATTAGTATGTTTTGTTGTTATGCTAATTTTTCTGCGGGACTAAAATTTATCATGAAAAATAACAGCACACCTTTAGCTACTTAGGAACCGTATTATATATTGTCCTGGTTTGACTAGGAAATGCCCCCTATGTTCTGAGACTTGGCTCGGTTGGTGGCTCTGTTCTGGGAGGTTTGGGAGGTTCTGTGTTGGAGGACTGTGTCCCTGGAGATGGGCTTTGAGAGTTTGAAGACCGCACAGCGCTTCCGTGCATTCTCTCTTCATTCTGTCTGCTTCATCCTGGTGAATGACCCGGGACTCTGCTCCTGCTCCAGCTTGCTTGTTACTACCCTTCTCTCCGTGATGGGACTCTGCCTCCAAAATTCAGAAATAAGCCCTGCCTTTGTAAGACCCCTCCGGCAGGCTGTGTTGTCGCAGCCACGGAGAAGTAGCTGATATGTGTGTGCTCCCTCATGAGATATTGGTTGTCACTATCTGAAACCCAGAACTCGAAATCAGCAGCACTTTAGCGTTAGAAAGGCCTAAAGGGTTATGTGGGCCAACCATGTCCTTTGTCATGAAGACAGCTGTGAGCCAGCATAGCTCCACAAGGCTTTGCCCCAAAGACACCCCCACCCTGGGATGCTGAAACTCACAGAGCTGTTTCAGGAACACTGGTTCTTGGGCATGGGGAAGAAAACATCTAGTTTCCAGCCGAGGGATGTGGGGGTGGGGGGGTAGGAGGATGAAATACAAGCACGACCATGATTTTCATACTTAAGGATTCCCCAACTTAGAGTGGTTTCTTTCAGGTACAGTTCTTTGACTTTAGGATGCCGTGGGAGTAGTTGCTGGAGCAGTGAATAACGAACCGAACCCAAAGTCAGCCACTCTGAAGGAGAGGCAGTTGTTCTAGTTAAGCTTGTCAAATTAGCACAGCCTAGAGTTACCCAAGAGGAAAGCCCTGGCTAAGAAACCCGCTCCGGATCACCGTGGCCTGTGGGCCTCCGTGGGGATTGTCCTGGTTGTTCATTGACTGTTGCGGGAGAGCTCAGCCTACTATGGGTAGAAGCGTCCCTATGCAGGGGTCCTGGGCTGTATACAGAAACCTAAGTAAGCCTCAGATGTGATCAAGCCTGGGAGTGAACCAGATCTCAGGGTTCCCCTCAGTTTCTTCTTCAGGTTCTACCTTGAATTCCTGCTTCGATTTCCTAGAATGGTGGGCTGTGATCTGGACATGTAAGATTAACAAAACCTTTGTTTCCATAAATTGGATGTCTGGTCTGTCTGTTTCATTGCAACAGAAAGGAAGCTGGAACAGACAGCAACCAGTTTCTGTGGTGTGTCTTCAGCGCCTGTCCTTTTATATTGTAACTTTGTTTCCTCATTCTGCCCTGCCTTCAAAGCATCTGTCTGTCTGTCCCTCAACTCCAAATTATTAAATCAGCTTTGTGTTGGATGATGATGTGCATATAAAAAAGAAAAAGATGATGTTCTGGGTTTCAGCACAATGTTAGGAAAAAGATGAAGGGGGGGGGGTATATGGTCCATGGAGGTGCGGCGAGGGCTTGGGGCAAGGGGGATGCCTCTGGGCGATCCATGTTGGGAATCCCTTCCCCCTGAGGGATCAGCCACACTACGGTATAGTACAGAATAGAGTTTATTCAGGGCATGGGGAGGGGAGTTAAGAGGGTGGTAGAGGCAGAAAGAGAGGAGAGAAGAGGAGAGGAGTAGAGAAGCAGAGGCCGGCCATGAGTACTTGGAGAGAGATGGGGGAAGGGAAGGGGGAGAGGAAGGAAAAGGGGAGGAGCAAGAGGCCAAGAGAGACAGGAGGGGGCAAGCAGCCACTTTTATAGTGTCAGGCAACTGGGGGGTAGTGTACCTGGCTATTGCCAGGTAACTGAGGGGTGGGGTTTACAGAATTCCAACAATTTCGCCTAAGGGTACACTGGTGTGCTAACTGGATTTGAAGTAGCCTGATATAAGTTAGGATACCAATAGGTCAGGTTTGTTAAATGTGTTTGGATTTAGGACGTTTTATCACAATGACGAGTTTCTTGGGATGGAGCCACACTTAAGTTGAGGGAACGCCGAACTCCTTGTTAACACCACCCCTTCTAGTTCCTCTATGACATACCTTATTCTCCTTACAGCCGTTCCTGACCTTCCAAATGCTACAACCCTTTAATGGGGTTCCTTGTGTTATGCCGACCCCCAACCCTAACATTATTTTCTTTGCTACTTTATAACTGTAATCCTGTTACTGTTATGAGTCACAATGTAAATGTCTGACATGCAGGTTATGTTCTGATATGTGACCCCTGGAAAAGGGTCATTTGACCCCCAAAGGGGTCATGATCCAAAAGTTGAGAATCATTGTGAGAGGTTCTATTACAATTCCTTCTGACAGAGCCTTTGGTACCCACAAGTGATTGCGGTCCACTCCGTTCAGTATTTATGCCTCCATTTTGCATTTTATGTTAGCAAAGACTCTGAGATAGTTTGATTTGACTAGCTTTGTAACTTTGGTCCTATGGGGAGACCTCACGTAGTTCTCTACGGATGAGGCCCCGGTGTGAAACACGAAGGCTGAAGTTAAGACAGATTTTGTTAGTGTCGCCAGCACTGACCCCAAACTGCTGTTCCATAGACTGGCTCTTTCCATTAAAAATGCCCACTGTGTAATTACTCCTAAAATGAAGTCCTTAACGCTGTGCTGAACCAAATGTAATTATTTTTATAATTTTTATAAGCCTTATAACACCTTTGGCATGCAGGCTCTCGGTCTCTCCCTGTATTTTGCCTATTTTCTGCATTTCTGCATTGCCCTGTGCTTTGGGGGATTGGCTATTCCTAGCCAGCAGGGTCCAGAGTCCCAGACAGTCTTCTGTTCAAGGCATTTGCGTGTCTCCTAAGTATAATCTGATGATAAAGTCAGACTGTCTTGCTGAGTCCACGTCAACAGAGTCAGGGTACACTATACATTTCCTTTGATAGCCTCACTTCACAGACGATCTCTCAAACGGCCGGATCGTTCAGCTTGGTCTGTGCGAGTAAAATGGCTGAAATATTCTTAGCGTACACTTGCGTGAAAATACTCCCCACCTCACTCTTTTTGCTTCTTTGGAAACTTTCCCCCAGTTGTAGAGGAGTCATTGCATAATATCAAACCGACTCATGTCCTGAAGCTTCCTTCAGATATCTACGTTTTCAGATAGCTGGCCATCTGCAGAGTCACACTTCTGACTGCTGGCCTTCGGTGTTGTTACTTAATGTGCATGACCCCCCCCCCCCCCATAGCCCTGTACAGCAAATAACACTGAAATTTTATCTAACAGTGAAGAAGTTGGGAGACAGGTTCGATGATGTAGGGGCAAGAAGAAGAACTTTATTTCAGCCCTCCCCTCCCTGAAGCCTAATGATCCAGGTTCATAAAGCAAAGCTACAGAAACAAACACAGAAAATAAACCAAGGTCGACGAGGTTATTAACTTGCGGGTACACGGGAGCTCCGTGGAAGGATCAGGGTTTAAACTTCAGCAGCATCTCAGCATCTCAGGAGGGAACAGAGGGCTGTGTGTCATTTGGGAGCAGAAAGGGATAGTTTCTGGAGGAGATGGATGGGCCTGCAGAACAAATGACAGCCCGGGACAAAGGTCACCTGCACTTGAGTGTGACGTTTGACTTTGTCTGCCAAATGAATTCCATCTTACGGGTTGATAGAACAAGCAGAAGATAAAAGGCGAGTGTGTTTCCTATCGGTTGGTCCAGTCTGTCGGCAGAAGACCAAGCCTCTGCATTTCCTTCCTCCCATATTCACACTCCATCGGAAATAGAAATGGCGCTGTCTGCTGTGTTGTTTATTCTGAGCAAGATCTTCCCACACTCTTTGAGGTGGCATCAATAGGAGTGTCCCCCATAGGCTCAGACATTTGAACCCATGTTTCTCGGATGGTGGCTTTATTTGGAGAGGTTATAAGAAGATGCTGCCTTGCCAGAGACAACTGACCAGGTTAGCCCAGCCAGACAACAGGTTCCCCAGGGCAGAAGTGAGGACTGAAAGGAAAAAAAGACAACTAGACAAAACTGTAGCATGACTCCAGCCAGTTCTGGGGCTGAAGTGGGTTTAGTATTTTCCAGTCTGCTTTGATACCACTTTAATTACATGCAGCCCCCAAAAGGCTCTCCACAGACAACTCTGGTGGTCAGCTTTAAGAATTCCATTTCGTATCTCTTGCAATCCATATACTACTTCTCCCTCTCCCTCTCCCTCTCTCTCTCTCCCTCTCCCCCTCTCTCTCTCCCTCTCCCTCTCCCTCTCCCCTTCTCTCTCTCCCTCCCTCTCCCTCTCCCTCTCCCCTCTCCCCTCTCCCTCTCCCTCTCCCCCTCCCTCTCTCTCTCCCTCCCTCTCCCCTCTGATTTGTGCCTGAGGTTAGAGATGTGATTCCTGAGACCTCTGCTCCTCCGTCCATGCCTGGCTTGTTGCAATGTCTCTCCCACTATTACAGACCCTCGCCTCTCCGGAACCCTAAGCAGAATTGAACTCTTCGTCCCATCATCCTCTTTTGCTCAGTGTTTCACCACAGCGTCAGAAAAGTAACTAATACACTGCCTTTCACGGACAGTTTGGAAACATTTGTTTTAACCTGAGTGTAAGCTCAGGTGTCTAATAGTGTGCTAATCTGGATGGCAGGGTTGAAAGCAATGCGGGCATGTAGTAGGCGTTTAGTGAGCATCTATTAAATGCACGAGCAAAAACGAAGGGGGCTCCTGCCCTTCACTGTCTCTCATCAAATGTCTCCACTGTCCACATCGTTTCTCAAATAGAGCTAAGGATCCGAAGGCACACGGGAGTCTCCTGCTGGAGTCTTATCTGATTTTACAAGAAAAGCCCTGATTCTGGATGCCACATGAAACCCTATAGCCCATGGCAGGCAGTTTGTTTGCCATCAGTAAGTGAGTCTAGAGAGTTGGAAGAAAGAAATTTCTCTGCCCATAGGACAGGAAATTGGGATTTAAGATTACCTTGGAGGATGGGTCAAAATATTGGGGGAGGGGTGATAAAGACACGTATCTCCGTAAAAGTGGCTAGAAGGATTAGCAACATGCTTAGAGCTGTCTAGCAGGCAGTGAGCATTTAATAATGCTTAGTAGGCTAAATACACATGCGTGCACACGCACCTCACTGAATTGATGGTGATGTGCACATATGTCACAAACATATATGATATGTTTGGAGAAGTTTAACGCTTGTTGGCATACAATTTGGAATCCTCAATAACTTTGTAAGGTGTTAAATGGTCTTCACCCTTAGTCATTAACGGTCTGTCCTTCCAATCTGTGTCTTTTTACTTCTGAGCCGCAAGTCAAGACGTGGAAACTATAACTCGCTCACTGATCTGCTCCAGCGCGCATGTCGTTTCCAAACGTGTGATAATTTCTCAGATAGAATGTTAAAATGTAGCTCAGGTGTTTTCATTGTCATTATTATGACTCAAAATGTAAGAGTGGTATCGGTTAAATGTCATGGGCCTTTCAACAAGCAAACAGTCAACAGTGTGAGCACAAAGGCCATGATGTAAAATTCCCCAGTCACATGGAAATGTCTGAGATGGGGCCTGGGGAGATGGCTCAGTGGTTAAGGCCTGAGTAAAAATCCTCAGACCCCACATAAAAGGTCAGGTGTAGTCACGCATGTGCCTATAACCCCCTACCGTGGGGAGCTGGGGTCTTCCTACTGCCTTGCAGGCAAACTCCACCTTGTCTGAGAGCCCTTGTCTCAAGGAAACAGGAAGAAGGTAATAGAACAGAATACTGGATATGCTCCTCACACACACACACACACACACACACACACACAGCAGACACACACACAGCAGACACACACCCGTATACAAATATGTAGAAATAAAAATCAGTTCCTGTTGGGGATAGCTTTTTACTGAACTACACTTTTCCTGCAGTTCAGGTGTGGTACTTGGAGGATACTGGTTGGAGAATTATGCATGAACTGTGAGTGGGAAAGAATCCAAATAGGAAAATGTGCTCTGGGACCACACTGAAATGGAGAAATGCCCACGGGGCCATTTGGTATGCAAAGGGTGTGTTTGCATTAGCGGAAGGAGTTGATTCTTTCCCCCCCTTGGAGTACAGGTTTCAACTGCACCTCAAAAATAGAAAGGTTCTTTTTCCTTGCTGAAATACAGGGGAGTCTGTCTGCCGCTCTAACTACAAACACATCTGACTTCTGTCAACTTAGATTTTGAATCACGCAGTTTCTGCTTGTGCTCAATCTCCTCAATTAGAATTCTCCAAGGCTTTGAGAACTTTTTCTCCCCATCCTTTTTTTTTTTTTTTTTTTTTTTTTTTTTTTTTTTTTTTTAAATTTGCCCATCCTAACACTTACTGCTTAAGAGAAGAGCAGAAATTCTGAGTCAAACTGGAAAACCATACAAAGAAAGTTGCTCATTGGACTAGGTAAAGTAGCCCTGAGCTGTCATGCTAAGCCCCCATTGTGGCATGAGATGGTCTGATAATGCCTGTACCCGATGCATGCCGTGTTATAATAGTTCAGACTCAGAGGTGCTCCTTTTAACACACATCATCCTGGCAGACGGCTCTGTCTTCCTTCTTGTACACTAGGCTCGATTTGTGCAAATTGCTTGTTTATCCTCATCCTTGGAAGCCCAGATAACACAAGATGTAGGAGGGTAGGTCTTTTTCTTAAAAACCCTTCGGTGCCCAGTGCTTGTCTGGGCTGTGTCTTCCTCCAGCTGGGTGGATGTTGTTATATCTGACTTCATATTAGAAGGAGAGTAGAGAGCTGAGCAACTCTGTGTGGAGCTTGTGTGCATGTGCAGGGTGCCCGTTCCTGTCATTTTAAGATGGAGTTGGCACCGAGGCCTACATGGCGCGTGGGTTTGCCCCAGGCAGGGAATATAAACAGAGCCAAGCCTTGAAATGGAAGGTGTGTAGTAGATCATGCCCTCGGCTGTTTGGCCAGCTGCAGGGGTGACTCCCTTCCCACTCTCCAGATGCTTCCTGATACTATTTTCTTTGCTTTTAAACTAGAGTGGCCAACCAGACCCCCTCCAGGTCCAGTAATTACTAAAAACAGACAACTTTCCAATAGCACGTGGCTCAGCAGAAGCTGCCCTGCTCCGTAGCTAAGCCTTCCTCGGGTTCTCCGTTACCGACTTTGCAAGGAGAAAGAAATGACCACAGTTGTGGAAAGGAAGACTTCCCACCAGCCCCCAGGATGTGCTCCTCCACTTATCCCGAGATCGTGCTGTCCGACCACAGGGACATGTTTGCTTCCTGCCTCTCCTGCTAACCCAGAGAATGGCAATTTTGCACGGCTCCAGTTAAATGAATTCACTTATTCTAATCCAGATTTCAGTCTATTTTAAAAACCTATCTTTCCAAATGAGAAAAGGAAAGCTTATTACTCTAAAACATTACTTTTGCCTCAACTTCTTAACAGCTACACCTTAGTGACAAAATTGAATCAGGATAACTTTGTTACTTACAAGTGAAATAAAATCTGCCTTCTGCAGTCACAGACACATTCCAGGCTGCTTTGGAGGGCTACACCTATATGTGTGCATTGTTTCCTCCTAGCAAATATAATTGTACAAAGTACAAGGCCTCAGAGTTTTCCCAGGTGCCTAACCCTACCTATAGCAGCATGGTGAAACTATGTAGATAAACTGTCATTTTCAGGGGACATTTCTTAAAACAGACTACTGCTATTCTTCTATAGGTAGGAATGTTGAGATCATAACTCAATATTATAAGGGTAATTAATGACAAGACTGGAGAGCGTGCCCAGTAATTGAGAGCACTTGCAGCTCTTGCAGAGAACCCCAGTTCAGTCCCCAGCACCCACAAAGGCAGCTTTTACTGCCTATTTAACTCTAGCTGCAGAAAGATCCAAGCCTCTATCCTCCTTGGGCAGCTGCACAGACAGACACATATTAAACAAAAAAAAATTTGATTTAAAGAGTAATACATACTTTTATTATCCGGGAAGATGTTTATTAAATAGCTAGGCTACTTAATTATAGTACTTTGAGAAATTACAGATCGGCTTGTTTTTTTTTTTTTTTTTGTTTGTTTGTTTG